>NC_138138.1:10145875-10745875 GCF_964188305.1 Podarcis bocagei | reverse complement strand
AGTAGTGGCAAAGGCTGTTGCAGACACCCTTTCAGAATGGCTGTGTTTTATAGAAAGCTAAAACCCAGGTCTGTAGCTTAATGGATCTAACTGGTACTCTGCTACATTTGGCACTGAAAGGGCTCGAATCCAGCCCTGGCTAGAATAATCAATGGCTTCTTTTGTCGGCATATTCTAGCTATTTCCCCCTGTAGCTATTCACCTGCTGGACAAGAAAAAACTTCACCATGCTTATGTTTTGCAATACAAGTTCAGCCCAAAATCCATTTTATATCTAGGGTTCCCATACTGGATGGTGAAGGATTCCAGTGACTCCTCCTGCCCACATGTGTGAAGACTTATTCAGAGTTGCAGAACATAGATCTTCTTTCCCCTTGCACTCTGGGGTCTTGAGCCGTCTTTGTGAACGTCACTATCGAAACGATATCCTCGCCCATGTCCACTTGAGACCCGCGCCTGCAGGTCAGCAGTTTCTTCAGAGCTCGCTGAAAGTCCCGGTTGAGGAAAGCATAGAGCATTGGGTTGATTGTGGAATTGCAATAGCCTAGCCAGGTGATGATCTTGAAAGTGCCAACAAGAACTTTGCTGCTGGAATTGGCCCCTTTGGTGGCCAACCATACGTTGAAGACAAAATACGGCAGCCAACACAGTATGAAGACTGAGATGAGGATGCTGATGGTGCGAGTGGCCTTGTTTTCCAGCTGCAGGCTGTTCTGGCGTTTACTCTGTGGGTGGTAGTGAAGGTCGAGGGTCTGAGAGACGATGCGGGAGGCCTTGAGTCTGGATGCGCGGTAGATGAAGAAGTACATACTGCACATGATGGCGAAGGGGATGAAGAAGGCCAGGGCTGAAGCTACAATGGCGAAAACCCAGTTGGTGACAAAGACGCACTCTTTGCTCGCGTCAAAATCCACGCCGGGTATCTCATTCCAGCCTTTCATGATGGGCAGAAAGGAAATCAGGGAAGAATAGATCCAGACAGTGCAGGTCATTATGATGCACCTGTGCATGAAAAGAAAAGAATTATTGGGATACCTGTTGCTACATCCCACTTGCTGTAACTGGTGCACAGGTGCTGAAGATGAGCCAATGCTTTTGGCCACCTTGCGGATGGAAAATGAGGAAAGATCAGGATTTTCGATGCATGCTTCCGCTCCAGGGTTGCCAAAAAGGAAACGTTGCTTTATTGTCATTAGAATATTTGTCATGTACAGACCGATTTAGAATGTTCAAGGATGCTCACGTTATCTTAGTAAAGTTGTTGCTGCCTTTGCTTATCCTATACAGTCATACCTGAGGATGAATACGCTGCAGCTTAAATATTTTTGGGTTGCGCTCCGCGGCAACCCGGAAGTAACGGAGCGTGTTACTTCTGGGTTTCGCTGCATGCGCAGTCTCTCAAAATGACGTCATGCGCGGCACGCACAGTCGCGTCTTACGTTCACTTCAGGATGCGAACGGGGCTCCAGAACGGATCCCGTTCTCATCCAGAGGTACCGCTGTACAGGCGTTCTCTCCACTTAAGCGGGGGTCGCATTCTGGGCCCCTGCGCACATAAGTGGAAATCTCGAGTGGGGTAAAAGGTAAAGGGACCCCTGACCATTAATCCAGTCCTGGCCGACTCTGGGGTTGCAGCACTCATCTCGCTTTATTGGCCGAGGGAGCCGGCATACAGCTTCCAGGTCATGTGGCCAGCATGACTAAGCCGCTTCTGGCGAACCAGAGCAGCGCATGGAAACACCGTTTACCTTCCCGCCGGAGTGGTACCTATTTATCTACTTGCACTTTGATGTGCTTTTGAACTGCTAGGTTGGCAGGAGCAGGGACCGAGCAATGGGAGCTCACCCCGTGGCGGGGATTCAAACCGCCGACCTTCTGATCGGCAAGTCCTAGGCTCTCTAGTTTAATCCACAGCACCACCCGCATCCCTCTCAAGTGGGGAGCACCCTCTAAAAAGCCTCTAAACTTGCATTCTCCCCCTGCTTTCCCACGCTCCACATAACACTTTTCAACTAGTCTGGAGGCCATGCAGAAAAGTGACTGCTGCTGTTGTGTCACCCCGCACATCACTTGCTAGGCAGGGAGGCTCAGCAGCGTAAACTAAAGCCCTGCTGCGTCTCCCATCTCTTTGGGGCTTCAGGGCTCACTGAAGTCCTCTTCCGGCTCCGGGGGAGGAGTTGTCGTCTCCTTGCAAGCCACAAAGACTCTGCACCTTTCCCACCACTTCCTGGTTTGCATCTATGTATTTCCTGCTGCTGCACATATACACGGTTGCACATGAGTCAATTTTGCATAAGTACAGCAGAAAGGGAGACTGAGGCTTAGTAGTTCGTCTGAAGCCACCTGTTTGTTTCCTGGGAGAGAAAAGATTCGAAGCACCAACTTCTTGGGTTGCAGATCACTCACTGGCTTTAGGATTCAATTTTTGTAGAAGATCCTAATGTTTTTGAACCAGTTAAGTGATACGCAGCCTCCTTTTCTCAACCACAGAACCCTTTTAAGATCCCATGGCTGGCGATATAAGTTCCAGCTGGCGATGAAGGTAAAATATATGCAATTCACCTTCAGACATAAGACTGCACATTATTATTATTATTATTATTATTATTATTATTATTATTATTATTATTCCCATGAGGAATCCTGAAGCTATTTACAATTTCATACATAAAACAGTTAGGTAAAGGTAAAGGGACCCCTGACCATTAGGTCCAGTCGTGGCCAACTCTGGGGTTGCGGCGCTCATCTCGCTTTATTGGCCGAGGGAGCCGGCGTACAGCTTCCGGGTCATGTGGCCAGCATGACTAAGCCGCTTCTGGTGAACCAGAGCAGCGCACGGAAACGCCGTTTACCTTCCCGCCGGAATGGTACCTATCTATTTGCACTTTGACGTGCTTTCGAACTGGTAGGTTGGCAGGAGCTGGGACTGAGCAACGGGAGCTCACCCCGTTGCGGGGATTCGAACTGCCAACCTTCTGATCGGCAAGTCCTAGGCTCTGTGGTTTAACCCACCGCGCCACCCACGTCCCTCCATAAAACAGTTACATATATGTATATTTGATGACAGCTTATATTTTGAGGCCAAAAGGTATTAATGAAATGGCTCCTATGTTTTCATTTCCTCCTGAGTTGCAAGAGCAACAATGGCATTTTCTCAATCCTTAAAACCTGCAAATCAGGTTTTGCAACGGAAGCTTTGTCCATGTTCCAAAGAGGCTTCGGCAGCTCTTAACCAACAAAGGGGACAAAACATACTTGCCTTTGCCGCGACATCCTCTTTGAATAACGATAGGGTGTTACGACAGAACAGTATCTGTCCAGGCTGATGAAACACAAGGTGACTATGGAAGCCGTGCAGAACATGACGTCAAATGAGATCCAGACTTTGCAGAACTCTCTCCCGAACATCCACATGCCAGTCACTTCATAAACGATGCTGAAAGGAGAGACCAAGAGATGAAGCTTAAGTTGATGGCTGGGGCCACTTCGCTGTTTTCCTCCCAGCCTTCACATCGCAACTATGCGGGGAGAATGCCGAATATAGGTCCAATAATAATAATAATTAATAATGTATTATTCATACTCCGCCCTTCTGGTTGGGTTTCCTCAGCCACTCTGGGTGGCTCCCAACAGAATATTAAAAACACGATAAAATATCAAACATTAAAAACTTCCCTAAACAGGGCTGCCTTCAGATGTCTTCTAAAAGTCTGGTAGTTGTTTACAGTTGTACCTTGGATCTCGAATGCCTTAGTTCCCAAACAATCAAAACCCAGAAGTGAGTGTTCCGGTTTCCGAATGACTTTTGGAAGCTGAACATCCAACAGGGCTTCCGTGGCTTCCGATTGGCTGCAGAAACTTCCTACAGCCAATCAGAAGCCACGCTTTGGTTTCTCAACGTTTTGAAAGTCGAACGGACTTCCGGAACAGATTCCTTTAGACTTCCAAGGTACGACTGTATTTCCTTGACATCTGGTGGGAGGGCGTTCCACAGGGCGGGCACCACTCCGGAGAAGGCCCTCTGCCTGGTTCCCTGTAACTTCACTTCTCGCAGTGAGGGAACCGCCAGAAGGCCCTCAGAGCTGGATCTCAGTGTCCAGGCTGAACGATGGGGGTGGAGACGCTCCTTCAGGTATACTAGCATCAGGGCTTTCTAATGGCATTGCTTTTGAGCCAGTTCACTCAGCACGCTCTACAATCACTTAAATATTGAGTTGGGTTTTTTCCAAGACTGATTTTCAAGCTTTGCATCTCGAGGGAAAACATCCCACCTTTGTTTGTCTGCATAGAAATGGCTTGCATGCCAGCTGTGGATTCTGGAACATGGTCAATGGCACACAGGGACGTGGCCAGATTTATTCTTGACCTTGTGTGAACTGGAGGCATTCTAGAAGATGCCCAGCTCTTTCCTGACACTTTCTGTTGGTAAAATATTTCCAGCTTATTTCTAACCATCTATTCTATGCTTTCAGTATCAGTGGCACAGGGAATAGCAACGTGCAACTAGATTAAACCCCAATCTACTACGATAATACCTAACAACCCCCCCCCCAGAAGAACCGTTCATATTATTTAATATAATTAATTTAAAATTAATTATATTATTAATTAATTTTTATAATGAATGATTTTAGAATGTTGTTTATGTTGTACTTTTGTACTGTTTTATTGTTGTTAGCCGCCCTGAGCCCGGCTTCGGCTGGGGAGGGCGGGATATAAATAAAATTTATTATTATTATTATTATTATTATTATTATTATTATTATTATTATTATTATTATTATTATTATTATTATTATTATTATTATTTACAGCAAGTGAGATGGGAAAATATAAACTGTGGAAATAGCAATACTATATAACTAAAGCTTTTGTTTTTCGAAACGTTTGGAAGAAGATAAAAGACTCTCCAAATATTGATATGAGAAAGAAGCAGGATCTTGTTAGCCGCTGGAGAGACACCAAAAAACTTTGGACGGATTCTGAGAAGGGTGATGTGACGCATTCTTTAATTGGGATCCGCCATTATGGGAAAGAACGAGTTGCAGAAATAAATAGTCTTGGGGGAGGTGAGCTCTTAATTTGTTATTATATCTGTACTTCAAGTCCGATTTGGCAAATCTCCCCTAGAAAGACTAATGTTTGGTGCAACCTGTCTGAGAAAATTGATGAGCAAACGCCCAGATTTTATTTAATCGGAACTGAGTGAAGGTGGCATCTGCCACCAGAGAAGGACTTTTGGATTGATTCGGCATGAACACCAGCGTGTGAGGACATTCTGCAAACAACAGACTTACCAGCTGCAAAAAAAAAGGAGAGTCATATAAATTTCACACAGAAGCACATCATTGTTCATTTCAACTTGCCTTTGTAAACAACTCAGAGGCTATGAAAGAAGGAAGGATAACAACAGGAAGATTTAAAAAAGGAACTATTGGAAACTCAAGGCAGTAGAAACATAAGATGATTAGCACCCCACTGAACCTAAGGCATGGGAAGCCCCAACAAAAATTTATAATTTGGCAGAATATTTGGACTATATGATATGGTATTCGTATAATTTGGAATACAGTGGTGCCCCGCAAGACGAATGCCTCGCAAGACGGAAAACTCGCTAGACGAAAGAGTTTGCCGTTTTGGAGGTGCTTCGCAAAACGAATTTCCTATGGGCTTGCTTCGCAAGACGACAATGTCTTGCGAGTTCCTGCTGGTTTTTTTTCCTCCCCCCCCCTTTTTCTAAGCCGCTAAGCCGCTTATCAGCTGATCCAATCAGCAGATAAGCCGCTAAAAGCCGCTAATCCGCTAATCCGTCAATGGGCTTGCTTCGCAAGACGAAAAAACCGCTAGACGAAGAGAATCACAGAACGGATTCTTTTCGTCTTGCGAGGCACCACTGTACTTAATGTGATTTGATTGGATTGTTAAAATGGAGAATTTAATAAAAATTATTTTAAAAAGAAGAAGATTAAACCCCAAGCCCCAGGAAGCAGCTTACCTTTGTCAGATTTCTTACCTAAATGGCATCACCAGGCAAGCCACAAGAAAATCTGCCATTGCTAAGGACATGATGAACATATAGGTGACTGTCCGGAGCCTCTTCTCCATCAAGGGGCAGATAAACACCACTGTGTTTCCCAAAAGAGTCGCCAAATCTATAAAAGCGAGTATCAGTCCGATTGCCACCTGCTGGAATCCAATGCCCGCTTCTGTCTGATTGGTGCCTGCTTTGACCAAGGACATGGTGGCTGAACAGATATTGGACAGTAAAGAGATATTTATATCCATCTCTTCTAGTTGGGCTTAAAGCTGAAGAAACCAAGGACATCGAAGTCAAGTCTGTGAAAAGAGAGGGGGGGAGACTGCTTTATTCACTAACAGAGGTGATTCAATATATTGAGCAACTTGTCGCTATCTGTTCATAGAAAGGGGATGTGGGTGGCGCTGTGGTCTAAACCACTGAGCCTCTTGGGCTTGCCGGTCAGAAGGTCGGCAGTTCGAATCCCCACGACAGGGTGAGCTCCCGTTGCCCAGTCCCTGCTCCTGCCAACCTAGCAGTTCAAAAGCACATCAAAGTCCAAGTAGATAAATAGGTACCACTCCAGCGGGAAGGTAAACGGTGTTTCTGTGCGCTGCTTTGGTTTGGCAGAAGCAGCTCAGTCATGCTGGCCACATGACCCGGGGAAACTGTCTGCAGACAAACGCCAGCTCCCTGGGCCTGTAAAGCGAGATGATCACCACAACCCCAAAGCCTTCTGTGACTGGACTTAACTGTCAGAGGTCCTTTACCTTTACCGTGGTACCTCAGGTTACATATACTTCAGGTTACAGATGCTTCAGGTTACAGACTCCGCTAACCCAGAAATATTACCTCGGGTTAAGAACTTTGCTTCAGGATGAGAACAGAAATCGTGCTCCGGCGGTGTGGCAGTAGCAGGAGGCCCCATTAGCTAAAGTGGTGCTTCAGGTTAAGAACAGTTTCAGGTTAAGAACAGACCTCCAGAATGAATTAAGTTCTTAACCCGAGGTACCACTGTACCTTTTTATTCATAGAAATCTATTCATTTGACCAAACTGTGGGAGGCAGTGGAAGACAGGAGTGCCTGGCATGCTCTGGTCCATGGGGTCACAAAGAGTCGGACACGACTAAACGACTAAACAACAACAACATTCATAGTGTGCACAGGATAACGGATGAAATACTTTTGTGGTGAATGAGCCACTTCATCCATTAGTCAAAAGTGCAAGCTAGCTAGCCAAATAAAAGAAGCTTCAAATTACAGCAATCAGTCAACTGTATGTTGCACACCTCCTCAGCAGGAACCGGCCACGATGAGCAAGGAAACCCCTGTTTTCCCATTTTGTTGCTATTGTAGTGGGTAAGGAGATGGTGCTTTAATACTGCCGTCTCTGATGCCTTCAGCACCATGAATGTTCCTCTTTGAGGACAGCATCGTCAGAGTAGGGAGAGCAGGCACAACACTGAATAATACTTGAAAATTGTAACAGAACCAAATCCCCCCCAAATCAAAATTTGGCTATCAAAATGGGTGTTTCTAGACAGTAGATGGTTGATTATCCTTCAGATCAGGGGAGCATGGAGGACTGGCTCCAAGATTTGGATGGAAAAGAAAGAGACAATTCTGTCCTTCGAATGAAATACCGCTGGCGACATTAGTGACAGAGAGCAATAATGCGAAGAACAAAATAACCAACCACCAAACTTGCTGGACCTTTGAGAGTAGGTATTCTTCTAAGCTTTGCTCTTTTTTGTTCTTTTCTGACTCGTTTGACAGCCTTTGAAGTTGCATGTTTGCAGAACTTCCATATGCTTTAGAAGCAGTCAAAATGCCCAATATTTTTGGATATTTGATTTAAAAATGCACAGCTCTGCTCATCTTCTGTTTTTCAGTACATAACATCGAAACAACATCTACACAAATTCCTGTAATGTACAACGTTCATGTTACAAACCGGCCTCCTCCTTTGCCATTAAGCTGTATGGTAAAAATCAGACGGAATTTGAAAGAAGGAAAATATATATCCACAATACACTTCCAAATAAAATCAGCACTGGGATGGGAAACTAAATACAGCAACGCAATGACAATGAAGGAATGACAAGGGGACTCACCTTTCTCTTGCCTCTTTGGTAATGATGGTATTACATTTTTAAAAATCTGATTTCAGCACTAGGCTGTTCTCTGGCTTGCCGAAAAAAGCAGAGTCTCTTTCAGCGAGTGTGCATGATTAATCCACCTCCTCTGCAACAGAGTTGGTTGTAATCTGATATTTCTCCCAGTGCTCATTTGAAAAAAGGATGGGGAAAAAACTTCCACTGCCTACACTTCCTATGCTGGCAGCTGAATCGAAGAGATGAAGAGTCGGGCGGTTGGGAGGTATAAATACAAGCATCTTTTTCAAGTGACTCACACCAGATCATCACAAGAGGACCTGTTTCCCTCAAAGATATGATCTCTTGCCGCAAAAGGTTTCCCTGAATTCACAGGCACAAACACCGTCTTTCTGTCAACATCGGAAGTTTAGTTTAAAACAATGGCTCGTACTTTTAATAGATTATATATCTAAAAAGTTTCCCAGTAGTGATGTATGGAAGTGAAAGTTGAAGCTGATCACCGAAGAATTGATGCTTTTGGATTATGGTGCTGGAGGAGACTCTTGAGAGTCCCATGGACTGCAAGGAGATCAAACCTATCCATTCTGAAGGAAATCAGCCCTGAGTGCTCACTGGAAGGACAGATCCTGAAGCTGAGGCTCCAAGACTTTGGCCACCTCATGAGAAGAGAAGACTCCCTGGAAAAGACCCTGATGTTGGGAAAGATTGAGGGCACAAGGGGAAGGGGACCACAGAGGACGAGATGGTTGGACAGTGTTCTCGAAGCTACCAGCATGAGTTTGACCCAACTGCGGGAGGCAGTGGAAGACAGGAGTGCCTGGGGTGCTCTGGTCCATGGGGTCACGAAGAGTCAGACACGACTAAACGACTAAACAACAACATATCTAAAAAGAATGGGAAGAGAAGAGGAAAATTAGGAAATCTGTGTGCTGACTTTCAGTTAATGCGTCTGGAGATCTCTCCTGAAGGCCGTATCCTGTCCACTCCAGTAGAAACTGGAGTTAGACCTGGAGCGAGCAAGAATAGGGTCTCCTCCCCATCACTTGTAGCCTGGGGTGTCTGGACATTTCGGAGAGGAGCTGATGATGGGAAGGAATGAACCCCATTTCTCTGTTGCACTTTCCCAAATGCCTCTGTTTCTCTAGAAATTCAAGGAAATTGGGAGGCAAAGCTGCAAACAGCACTGTTAGTATATAGCATGTAGTTTGGCCCTTGAATATAGACCACTCTACTTCCATAAGGGGGACGTGAGTAGCGCTGTGGATTAAACCACAGAGCCTAGGGCTTGCCGATCAGAAGGTTGGCGGTTCGAATCCCCGCGATGGGGTGAGCTCCCGTTGCTCGGTCCCAGCTCCTGCCAACCTAGCAGTTCGAAAGCGCCTCAAAAGTGCAAGTAGATCAATAGGTACCACTCCGGTGGGAAGGTAAACGATGTTTCCGTGCGCTGCTCTGGTTCACCAGAAGCAGCTTAGTCATGCTGGCCACATGTCATGCCGGCTGTACGCCAGCTCCCGCGGCCAATAAAGCGAAATGAGCGCCGCAACCCCAGAGTCGGCCACGGCTGGACCTAATGGTCAGGGGTCCCTTTACCTTTACCTTTACCTTTACTTCCATAAGGTGGGGGTATGATTCTGGGGTTCTTTTTTTGGGGGGGGGTGAAAAATATAATGGAAAAATGTGCCCACTTACTGAGACACTCCTTGCAAATTGGGAAAATATGAGAAGAATGCCATCTTCATATTTGCCGCCTTTAATGTCTGTTTCTTATAACAAATTTAAACCAAACCCACCACTAGGAAATAAGCTGCTGATGCTCCAGTCCTTTGGAGTTATCTGGAAGCAAGACCCACTGAACACAATCGATAATTTAGAATCCTAAAACTACCTACTTTCATCCTGTTACTGGAAACCCAACTAGTATAAAATCAAGCAAACCATTTACATAACTGTTCTCTTCCCTATTTAACAGACTGTTCTCCATCTGGCTTATCCTCACACACTCATTTGTTCTGGCAATGGGTTTGCTGTCCTCTTCAAAAAATTTTGGAAAAAAGATCAAGTTTGTGGCCATTTCCCAACCGAATTGCACCGCCATCCTTTGTTGTGGCACCTGGCCAATTGCTATTGATGCACCTAGGCAGGCAAATGGTCCGTGAGACGGTTTGTAAACTGAGTGTACAGGGATCTTTTACTTTAAAATATGGTCGTCATGGTTCATTCAGGGATAGACTGCAACTACGTATGTAAAGATCATCACAGAGAAAGAAATCAAGCATAGGTTGTCTGCAATGCTGTCAGAAATGGCAGAATGCAGAAATTTTCATTGGGAAATTCAAACAGAATGCTTTTAGCTGCAATTGTATGGCCCCCTGGGATGAGGTCCCATGGATCAGAGGATCTATCAGATCACACCTCACAGAAACATGCTAAGGAGTTGAAAAAAATACTTAAAATCCCATTAAGGAAAAAACCAGAGGCTTACCTACTGGGCCTTTTAGGAAAAGTAATACCAAAATCGAAAAAAGAATTTTCTGAAATGAGACCACTGCAGCTAGGATAGTAATAGCATCTTGCAGTCCATGGGACTCTCAAGAGTCTCCTCCAGCACCATAATTCAAAAGCTTCAATTCTTTGGCAATCAACCTTCTTAATATAGCCAATAAAACACATTTTTAAAAAAGAAATTGAATTAGCTGTTGTTGGCAAGGGGTGAATGGAGCAGGGGAAGCCAGCATGATATACTCCAGATATTGTGGACTTCAGCTCCCATCAGTCCTAACCAAGGATGATGGGAATTGTAGTCCAACAAAGCCCGGAAGATTACATGTCGGCGACCTTTGCATTAAAGGAAAGCAGGGTTTGGAAATGAGGAAGACGGAAACAAATCCCACATGCTCCTTGGAGATAATATTGGAGACTTGGGTTTGTTTGTTGAACTGCATGAACTCTATGTAGAACAGGATGTGGCTCACCTCCGCCTTCCAGGTATTGTTGGACTACAACTCCCATCATGGCGGGCCACTCTCCGGGAATGATGGGAAATGGGGAGCCAACATTACTTGGAAATCTGCAAGTTAGCTACCCCTGGTGTGGAAGGAAGAACTAAAGGAAGAAAGCTGTTAGCTTGGCACAGAGCTTTCATGAACTGTCGCACAATAATTTAAAGGCCACTTTGAAGCAGCAGGAACAGAAATAGGGGCATCGTGGAGGAGAAAAATCTTCACAGGACCAAGAATAGCCCAAATGCCAGCATGTCTAAGGAATAATAGCATGAACTTGAAAGAGATGCAACAGGAAATTGAAATAAAGCAGGCAAGACCGGGTGTTTGGAGCAAAGGAAATCTAATAGAACGGCTTCCAAACCTGATTTCTCTCAAGGTTCATAATTTTAAAAGATGAAAGCTGAGAGCATCTGGCAGTGCAGAATGAACCAGAAACCATGAAGGGATTTTAAAAGGCAAAATATTTTCCGGCTTTCATTGCTGCAATGCAGGGAGTTGGACTAGATGATTCTTGGGATCCTGAAATCTACTTGGAGTCCTGTAGTGATTTCATGCTCTTTATTGCAGCTTGTAAAACAGTGATTGAATTGCCCCCCAAACCTCAGGCTTTTATATGCATTATTTACACCATGAGTCCCGTCTGATTGGCTGATTCTGCTTCTCTCCTGGAGCCTGATTGGTCTTTTCCTGCAGGCCAATCAGTTGTTGCATTCTAGGATCCTACTTGCCTATTGTACTAGGATCCAAGCTTAGTACATAACAGATCCCTTCCAACTCTGCAATTCTATGATTTCTGAAGGGTGGTCTCTTCCTAAACACGCTTGGCATAGGTCCATCCTAAGCACATTTCTGCCAGAAGTAGCATTAAAAAAACATAGTGGGACTTCCGTCCTGGTAAACATGGCAAGATGGGGGCTGTCGTGTTGCTGCAATTTAGTTGTCGGCAAAATAAATCACGGCGTTCTTTTGTGATGTCGGAGCTGATTGCAGGTGAAACTCGCAAAATTAGAATATCGTGGAAAAGTTCATTTATTTCAGTAATTCAACTTAAAAGACGAAACTAATATATGAGATAGACTCATGACATGCAAAGCAAGATATGTCAAGCCTTTATTTGTTATAATTGTGATGATCATGGCGTACAGCTGATGAAAACCCCAAATTAACAATCTCAGAAAATTAGAATTTTAAAAGAAATCAGCAAAACAAGGATTGCAAATAGAGCAATATTGGACTTCTGAGAATTAGAAGCATGCATATGTACTCAGTACTTGGTTTGGGCCCCTTTTGCATCAATTACTGCCTCAATGCTGCGTGGCATGGATGCTATCAGCCTGGGCACCGCTGAGGTGTTATGGAAGACCAGGATGCTTCAATAGCAGCCTTCAGCTCTTCTGCATTGCTTGGTCTCATGTCTCTCATCTTTCTCTTGGCAGTGCCTCATAGATTCTCTATGGGGTTCAGGTCAGGAGAGTTTGCTGGCCAATCAAGCACAGTAATCCCATGGGCATTGAACCAGGTTTTGGTACTTTGGGCAGTGTGGGCAGGTGACAAAGTCCTGCTGGAAAATGAAATCAGCATCCCCATAAAGCTTGTCTGAGGAAGGAAGCATGAAGTGCTCCAAAATCTCCTGGTAGATGGCTGCGTTGACCCTGGACTTAATGAAGCACAGTGGACCAACACCAGCTGATGACATGCCCCCCCAAATCAACACAGACTGTGGAAACTTCACACTGGACTTCAAGCATCTGGCATTGTGTGCCTCCCCATTCTTCCTCCAGACTCTGGGTCCTTGGTTTCCAAATGAGATGCAAAAGCTGCTCTCACCAGAAAAGAGATTTGTCAAGAGACAGATGAGAGACATGAGACCGAGCAATGCAGAAGAGCTTTTCCACGATATTCTAATTTGCTGAGTTTCACCTGTATGGTTGAATGCTGACATCTGAAAATAGTCCCGTGTTTAAAAGGTGATAAAACGAATGGCCTGAACGTTCTCCCATTGAGATAGCGGCAATACTGAAAACAGACCTGGCCTTCCTAGTGTAGTTGTGGCTTCCTTGTTGTTTAGCTTAGTCCTTCCCTTTCCTTGTCAAACAAAACAATTTCTCCCTCTCCCCCTGCATGAGAGCTTTGAACCTTTGCAGCACCACAGAGCTCCCTTCACAAATTTGAGACGGAGCGATGGTTGGCCATAGTGTCAAGGTCCAAAGATGTTTTTTTAAGAAGCGGTTGGATAATCGCCTCTTGAAGAGGGCCTGGGAAGACTCCCTCACAGAGGGAAGCGTTCACCACCCTGCAGAGCCCATTACCCAGCCCTTCCTGGCTCGCTTTTATGAGCCAGGATGGGCAAGGAGACAGGTTTCGCTCATCCAAGCAGCCTGTCCACATCCTCGGAGGTAACTGTATGAATCTTTGCTCTTCACAAAAAACACCTCAAGGCCAAAGGACCAAACCATATGAGATACCACAAATCCAAGGCTGTCTCTTCCACAAATAAAAAACTACACTGGGCTGCATTGCGACTGCGGGGGGGGGGGGATTTAACCCTTTCACCCCATTGCATTTTTCCAGTGAAGGTTGCTGCCCAAACAGCTACTATTTGCCTTGTTAAGGACTGTGCATTCAGAATGGTACGCAAACACTTTCTCTAAAAATAGCAGCGGGGGTGGAGGGTGGGGAGAAAACTGTGTGGCAGCAAGCTCTTCCCCCAACGTTCTGTTCCTGATCCAAATCGCTCCTGCTCTGCACTTGCTAAATCTGAAAGAGATGGGAATTTCAGTCTGTGCCCGGTGAGCCTCTGTTAATTCCCTGTCTTAGCATCTCTTGCAGAAGTGGCTGCTTATTACACGGAAAATGCCTTAATAACTGTTGGAAAAGCAGCTTTGTGATTCTTTTACACAAAGTACAGTGGTACCTCGGGTTAAGTACTTAATTCGTTCCGGAGGTCCGTTCTTAACCTGGAACTGTTCTTAACCTGAAGCACCACTTTAGCTAATGGGGCCTCCCGCTGCCGCCGGAGCCCGATTTCTGTTCTTATCCTGAAGCAAAGTTCTTAACCTGAAGCACTATTTCTGGGTTAGCGGAGTGTGTAACCTGAAGCGTATGTAACCCAAGGTACCACTGTATTTGTCTTTCTCCTCCCATGTAAGACCACTGAGGAGGCAGATTGGTGTATGGGATGCAGCCAAGGCTTATGCAATATGGGTTATTTATACAGTGGTACCTCTGGTTACCGCTGGTTATGGTACTGGAGGAGACTCTTGAGAGTCCCATGGACTGCAAGAAGATCAGACTTATCGATTCTTAAGGAAATCAGCCCTGAGTGCTCACTGGAAGGACAGATCCTGAAGCTGAAGCTCCAATACTTTGGCTACCTCATGAGAAGAGAAGACTCCCTGGAAAAGACCCTGATGCTGGGAAAGATGGAGGGCACAAGGAGAAGGGGACAACAGAGGACGAGATGGTTGGACAGTGTTCTCAAAGCTACCAGCATGAGTTTGACTAAACTGCGGGAGGCAGTGGAAGACAAAAGTGCCTGGGGTGCTCTGGTCCACGGGGTCACAAAGAGTCGGACACGACTAAATGACTAAACAACAACAACCACCTCTGGTTACGAACTTAATTCGTTCCGGAGGTTTGTTCTTAAGCTGAAACCATTCTTATCCTGAGGCGTGCTTTCACTAATGGGGCCTCCCGCTGCGCATGCGCCTGTGGTGCGCAATTTCTGTTCGCATCTTGGGGCAAAGTTTGCAACCAGGAGCAGCTACTTCCGGGTTAGCAGAGTTCATAACCTGAAGCGTTTGTAACCAGAGCGTTCGTAACCAGAGGTACCACTGTATTGAAATTATCCTCTCTGAACACTTTTAGTATTGGTTATATAAAGATCAGCATGGAAACAGCACCACCTGCAGGAAGGAAGGCAGCATATGCAATTCTAGAAATTGTACACCTGGTTTGGCTCCTCTGTGACTCAGTTTGTTGCTAGACAAGGGCAGCAGTTAAGGCTGGGATTTTGGAAGGCTGAGAGGGAGCATTTGGAATAGGGCCCAGTCTTTCTGTTGAAATCTAAGATGAATGTAAAAGCCTGATCCCTCCAACCCACCCGAGCTAAGAATTCTCAAAACTTATACAAAAATTGTCCAGTAGCACCTTAGAGAGGAAGGACGTGGGTGGCGCTGTGGGTTAAACCACAGAGCCTAGGAATTGCTGATCGGAAGGTCGGCGGTTCAAATCCCCGCAATGGGGTGAGCTCCCGTTGCTTGGTCCCTGCTCCTGCCCACCTAGCAGTACGAAAGCACACAAAAAAGTGCAAGTACAGTGGTGCCTCGCAAGACGAAAAGAATCCGTTCTGTGATTCTCTTCGTCTAGCGGTTTTTTCGTCTTGCGAGGCATTCGTCTTGCGGGGCACCACTGTAGATAAATAGGTACCGCTCCGGCGGGAAGGTAAACGGCGTTCCATGTGCTGCTCTGGTTCACCAGAAGCGGCTTAGTCATGCTGGCCACATGACCGGAAGCTGTACGCCGGCTCCCTCGGCCAATAAAGCGAGATGAGCGCCGCAACCCCAGAGTCATCTGCGACTGGACCTAATGGTCAGGGGTCCCTTTACCTATACCTTTAGCACCTTAGAGACCAACTAAGTTTGTTCTTGGTATAAGCTTTCATGTGCATGCACTTATACCAAGAACAAACTTAGTTGGTCTCTAAGGTGCTACTGGACAATTTTCTTATATATTTTGACTGCGTCAGACCAACACAGCGACCTACCTGAATCAATTCTCAAAACTGCTCAGGATGATTATTCCAAATGGATTTTGAGAGTCCAACATGCAAGGTTCAGAGAACTCCTAGAAGCATGCTAAAGGGGGGGGCTATTATTATTATTATTATTATTATTATTATTATTATTATTATTATTATTACACCACCTTTTCCCCTGACCAGGACTCAAGGTGACTTACAGCTAAAAATTAGGACAGAACAATTTCATTTTAAAAAACCACAAGCCAGCCACGAAGAATCGTTCAGGTGGCCAAACACAGTCTTAGGCAAAATGAGTGCAGCAAGCCACCCCAGTTTGTTTTGTCCATTTGTTGTTTATTTAAAAGGCACAGCGACCTGAACAATTCTATCTTTGATTATTGATTCTAAGATACATGCATTGCACAGTGGTACTGTCCATTTCAATACACCGTTCAAATTAGGGCTCTGGTTTTACTTTGGTAAGCAGGTATATCATATCCCTGCTATGATATACACAAATGTAAAAATACACTAAATATAAACAACTGTCTCTGCTATCTAACAGGTCTTCAGGCCTCCAAGGTCCTGTGTCCAAATGTCCATAGCTGGTATCCTGTGTTGCTTGCAGAACTAGAACCAGAAAGAAAGAAAAAATAAAATAAATATATCTAGTGTGCATTTCAGGGCTCGATACTTCCAGAAGCTAAAACAATAACTTTCATAATGGGAATAAATGCAGAGCTCTATGCAGGAAAGAGAGGGCGTTCTTCTTCACCTATTACATAATTAACTTACGGAACCCACTGCCACAAGATGTGACATCACTGGCATAGAGGGCTTCAATACAATATTCAACAAATTCGTGCTAACTAAATAGAGCCAGGGATTGATGAATCCATCTCCTTCTGTGTCACTTTAGCATGTGGAATAGACCAGCAAGGCATGTGGAATAGCATGTGGAATGAACCAGCAAGGTAAATAGAGGTAAAGGTAAATAAAGGGACCCCTGACCATTAGGTCCAGTCGTGGCCGACTCTGGGGTTGTGACGCTCATCTCGCTTTATTGGCCGAGGGAGCCAGTGTACAGCTTCCGGGTCATGTGGCCAGCATGACTAAGCTGCTTCTGGCAAACCAGAGCAGCGCACGGAAACGCTGTTTACCTTCCCGGCGGAGCGGTACCTATTTATCTACTTGCACTTTGACATGCTTTCAAACTGCTAGGTTGGCAGGAGCAGGGACCGAGCAACGGGAGCTCACCCCGTCACGGGGATTCGAACCGCCGACCTTCCAATCAGCAAGTCCTAAGCTCTGTGGTTTAACCCACAGCGCCACCCGCGTCCCATAAGGCATACATGCTCAAATATAAAAGAATCTGCTTGCTGTATCTCCTCACAATCAAACCCAAAGACTGAAGTGTCAAGAACTGCTGAGATTTCTTTTGACCCAGCAATAGTTTAAATGATTTTAGTACAGCTGGATCATTTCCAGATAAGAAATCCTCATACCTTCTGTGAACGTTTCACTACAAAATGCACCTATGCAAGTTTCACTTGGGAGCAGAGATGGATAGATTTGTCCACCCCTGTTTCTTTCTGTTTCTAATTTTTCCAGCCTTAAGTGCCATATTTTGCATGTTACTTTCACTGATATGTTCATTTTTAGATGCAGTTTCACAGATTCCCCCCCCCCCCCACATGTTATTGTTTAGAGAACTGCATTGCAAAATTTGGAGACAGGCGGATTTCAAAGGCTAGCGGCATTTCAGTTTGTATAGGGCGAATGGGCTGTGTGTGGTGATTTGAAGCTCTGACTTCGGGACTTCAAAGCACCCAGTCACATGATTGTGGTGCCAGATGACTGACAGGTGGATAGCCTTGCCCAACCTGCAGAGCCAAAAAAGGGTTTCCCACCCATGATCTACAATATCGCAACTGTTTTACCACTTCTAGAATTCTTTATGTGATTTAGGATTGGCACAGAGAGAAAGCAGGGATATTGTGTCTTTAAACAGGCAGAAATTTGACACATTAGCCTTTTTCTCATATGGAAATAATTCTAGAAAAAGCTTCACCTGGTGGCACACTGTCTGTCTGATGTTTTATTACTTGGATGTGGCCACTGATTAGTTGGGGGTGGGGCAGGGCCGGATTTAGGTTTGATGAGGCCCTACGTTTGCTGATCAGAAGGTCAGTGGTTCGAATCCTTCAACGGGATGAGCTCCTGTTGCTCGGTCCCAGCTCCTGCCCACCTAGCAGTTTGAAAGCACCTCAAAGTGCAAGTAGATAAATAGGTACCGCTCCGGCGGGAAGGTACCGTATTTTTCGCACCATAGGACGCACCGGACAATAGGACGCACTTTGTTTTAGAGGGGGGAGAACAAGAAAAAAAAAATTCTCCCCCTCTCTGCCCAGCGCCCCTTCAGTGAAGCGGCAGGAAGCGCTGCACAGAGAGGGGGAGAACTTTCCACCTCTTGTTTTCCCGCTCTAAAACAAGGTGCCGTTCAGGCGGCTACCTTGGAAGCCTGGAGAGCGAGAGGGGTCGGTGCGCACTGACCCCTCTCGCTCTCCAGGCTTCAGGTTCCTTTCGACCTGCTCTTTGGGGCTGGCGGGGGGAAGCCCACCACCAGCCCCAAAGAGCAGGTCAGGGAGCAGCGGAAAGGCGCAGCAGAGAGGCTTCTGCCATAGCCGCGCGTCACCTCTCCAGCCGGGAGAGGGTCGCGGGGCTATGGCGTCTTCGCTCCATAGGACGCACACACATTTCCCCTTCATTTTTGAAGGGGAAAAAGTGCGTCCTATAGAGCGAAAAATACAGTAAATGGAATTTCTGTGTGCTGCTCTGGTTCACCAGAAGTGGCTTAGTCATGCTGGCCACATGACCTGGAAGCTGTCTGCGGACAAACGCCGGCTCCCTCGGCCTATAGAGCGAGATGAGTGCGCAACCCCAGAGTCGTCCGCGACTGGACCTAACGGTCAGGGGACCCTTTACATTTACCTTTAATCTACTGATGGTAATGGGGCCCTTTATATGTCCAGCTGTCCTTTGTCAACAACAAATTGCTGCTGTTTTTTGTGTTGAATATATGCTATATGGTAATTTATGGACCTAATAGGTATCTAAAGCCATTTTACTTGTTTTTTTATCTTATATTTTGAAAATATACATCCAGTTTTTTACCCTTTAAAAATTTTTTGGGGCCCCCCAAGAGAGTGGGGCCCTAATCTATAGCTTGTTTAGCTTATACAGTACGTAAATTCGGGACTGGGTGGGCAGGTAGTCCTTCACCCTGCTTGCAAAAGAGGACACAAATTTGCACAAGACACAAAGAACACGAGAATTTTATGCAAGTGTGTGCCCTCTTTTGTAAGTAGAGCCGACAGCCAAATCCACACACCATGGACTGGAGCCCCACCTTCAATTACTGTTGCCAAGGGCACCCCTGATACCACAGGGTCCAATTTAGAACATACCATAATAACTATTGCTGTACACTTTCAAGGTGCTGTGTTCACTGCTATTGGTGTTTGAGAGGGCATCCGGTGACAGAAATTGGTTACAGGCTTGACTGCTGAGCAGAAAGATGACACAGAGTTCCGATTCTTCCAGTTCAGCTTCTTCAAGAAAATATTGTAGTTGTCCATGTATTCAGATACCCAGGGGTTCCTGTATTGGGGGGAGGGAGGAGAGAGAAAGAGCGAGGGAGAGTCATGGCAGGATAAAATGGAGAATCCGGGGTGTGTGTGTGTGTACCCTCTTAACTTTAGAAGCCATATGGCTAATGTTATGTACTGAGTTGAATAGGATCCGAAATGCAGCAGTCTGATTGGTCCTAGAACAATAGGATTCAGAATGCAGCATTCTGATTGGTCCTAGAACAATGCAGCAGTATGATTGGTCTGCAGGAGCCACCCAATCCAGCTCTAGATGGAAGTGAATCCACAACCTGATTGGCCTACAAGAGAATTCTGGAATTAGCCAATCATGTGCAGCCCACTGTGTAAATAATGTATATAAAGCAGATACTTTGAGGGGGACATTCATTCCTCCTCACCACTATGAGCTGAATAAAGAGCATGAAATCCACTCTTGACTCTGAGTATATTTCAACTAAGTCAGATAACTTTGTAGCCTTCTGCTCAGTTGCACTGTTGCTCATGGGAATCCCATTGCATGAAGAAAATGGCTCCAGCACCAGTAACTTCTGGAAGTGGGCTATTTAATTTCTGCAGCGTTTTGGTGGAGTTTTAAGGCTAAACTGATGGACTAGTTCAGACGGATTCTGGCAACACGGTGCTGAGAACGCCTCTTTCAGAAATACGGAGTAAGCCATGGGTAGGCAACATAGATGTCAATCTTTCCCTTTTTTTAAAGGGAAATTCCCTTAAATTCCTCACAAGAAAAGGGAAAGGTTGAGAGCTATGGTAGGCAAACTAAGGCCCGGGGGCCGGATCCGGCCCAATCGCCTTCTAAATCTGGCCCACGGACAGTCCAGGAATCAGCGTGATTTTACATGAGTAGAATGTGTCCTTTTATTTAAAATGCATCTCTGGGTTATTTGTGGGGCATAGGAATCCGTTCATTTTTTCTTTTTTCAAAATATAGTCCAACCCCCCACAAGGTCTGAGGGACAGTGGACCGGCCCCCTGCTGATAAAGTTTCTGACCCCTGGTGTAAGCCCTTGTGGGTGCAATGATTTGAGCTTGGAAGGACAAAAACCCACCATTCTTTATGGTTTGAAGAATTTACTGCATTGTAAAGGACAGTGGTACCTTGGTTCTCGAACGTAATCCATTCCGGAAGACCGTTTGACTTCCGAAATGTTTGAAAACCGAGGCCCAAAGGGCTGGCTGCAAGTTCCATTGAGAAAACTGATAAACATCCAGCAGAATCCATTCAACTTCTGAGGCGCGTTTGAAAACGGAAGCATTTACTTCCAGGTTTTTGGCGAAACATTTGGCTTCCGAGATGCTCGAAAACCAAGGTACCACTGTACATCTTATAATTGTCCATCTCCTTTGGATATCCTTTTGGACACGCAAACCGCCAACAAAAGATACCTTGCATTGAACGGATCCTGAGACCCGTAATGTAATGTATGAGTATAAATGTTACTGTTCTGTTGCTTCCTTTAGTCCCCCCCACCGCACCAATAAAGTATTTGCAAAGACTCTTACTCAGTGTAGTAGCCATCGTCAAAGACAAGATTGGAGAAATTCCTATTTGCGCTACAAAATCCACTTCGGAGTCTGGGCCAGGGGACGTAATCTCTTTGGTAAGTACTTGGTTCGGTCCTGGGATAAACTTCTATGAAAAGAGAGAATATTCAGCCACCAACAGAAGTTGGCACAGTTTGTTTCTCTTCTGCTGTCATTAAGAGTACAGTGGTGCCTCGCAAGACAAAATTAATCCGTTCCGCGAGTCTTGCGGTTTTTTCGTCTTGTGAAGCACAGCTATTAGCGGCTTAGCGGCTATTAGCGGCTTAGCGGCTATTAACGGCTTAACGGCTTTAAGAAAAAGGAAACAAACTCGCAAGAACTCGTAAGACGTTTCATCTTGCGAAGCAAGCCCATAGGGAAATTCGTCTTGCAGAACGACTCAAAAAACGGAAAACTCTTTCGTCTTGCGCATTTTTCGTCTTGCGAGGCATTCGTCTTGCGAGGTACCACTGTATTATGCATCATCTTGTATTTCTTTGGGAATATTTACCAAAATATCCTCAAGCGGTTGTGTGTGTTTAATTTAACTCAACTGACCTGGCTGGAACACAGTAGATCCCACATGTGATTTCTTAATTTCACGAAGTTGCATTTGAGTAGCTCGCTGCGTTTCCAAGAGAAACTGTTGATAGTCGCTCCAGTTCTGGCCCTTTTCTGGGCAGACGCAAGGAGACGGTATTTGATCTGGGGAAGGGGCAAGTCCACATTTGTAAGACGGGCACTGCAAAATTAGTTGTTCTTCACTCATGCCCTACTTCACTCATTCGCTACTACAGCAATGACCTGTGCTAAGAGGCTATTGTAGGTTTTGCTGGGTGATGGGGGAAAAAACCACAGCTTTCTCTTTAAAAAAAATAAATGCTAGAAAAGAAATGTTTGCTAACAGTGTTGGGTCCCTTAGTTGCAAAAGCTGAGTTGGTAAAGAATGGAAAGAATATCTGCCCTTTGGGTTGGATAATCAAAATACAGTGGTACCTCGGGTTATGTACTAATTTGTTCCGGAGGTCCGTTCTTAACCTGAAACCATTCTTAACCTGAAGCACCACTTTAGCTAATGAGGCCTCCCACTGCCTCTGCGCCACCGGTGCCCAATTTGTGTTCTCATCCTGAGGCAAAGTTCTTAGCCCGAGGAACTACTTCCAGGTTAGCGGAGTCTGTAACCCGAAGTGTTTGTAACCCGAGGTGTTTGTAACCCAAGGTACCACTGTATAAAATGTAGTCATGACTACCAACTTGGACAGGTTGAAAACAGTATTTTTCGCTCTATAATACGCACTTTTTCCCTCCTAAAAAGTAAGGGGAAATGGTGTGCGTCTTATGGAGCGAATGCAGGCTGCGCAGCTATTGCTGAAGCCAGAACAGCAAGAGGGATTGCTGCGCAGCAATCCCTCTTGCTGTTCTGGCTTCAGGGATAGCCGGGCAAAGCCTCTTCAACAACATTTGATTCAGAATATTTTTTTTCTTGTTTTCCTCCTCTGAAAACTAGGTGCGTCTTATGGTCGGGTGCGTCTTATAGAGCAATAAATACGGTAGACAAATTTATGGAGGCTAGAAATGGCGAAATAAATTGTGTTGATTCCCCCCCCCCCCACTTAACAATTAAAATTATTATTTTTTATTTAAAAAGGTTTTCCTTTAAAAATATGAAGTTTTATAGAAATGAAATGAATAGTATAATACATAATGATATAGCCTCCAGTATTACAGGCAGTCGCTGGAGATCATGAATGTGAGAATGCATGCTACAGTGCTCAGGTCATGCTTGCTGGTCTAGATGTGACTTTGGCTGGATCTCGCAGTGATCTCCTTAAGTTTTTAAGACTCACATGGCAAAGAACTGCTGGACTCTTTACCTGGTGGAATACATGCATCTGCCTGCTGAGCTAGTCTCTCCGCCTCCATCTTCTGTGCTGCGCTTTGCTTGGGAAGAAGGTGGCAGACCTGTGGATCTTCTTGGACCTGCTGAAATGGTGGTGGAGCCACTTGGCTTGTGGTCAGCCTCCGGCCCAGGTCCATAGGATAAGGTGGTCGAACTTCTTGGCAGCCAGCTGCTTCAACGTACTTCACAGGTTCAGGCTCAACAGGCGTATGGAACTCCTTGGCCTTCAGCTGGCCTTCCAGTTTCACCATCTGCACAAACAATTCACACAAGCTGTGGATCTGGCTGGGAAGATTCATTAGAAACTTCCTGCAAACACAACGCTCAGTGTCCACCATTTCTCTGATGAAAATAGGCATGCCCTATCCGACTGGGTTGCCCCAGTCACTCTGGGTGGATTCCAACATATAGAAAAACATAACAAAACATTAAAAAGCTTCCCTGTACAGTGGTACCTCGGTTTATGAACTTAATCCGTTCCTGAAGTCCGTTCTTAAACCAAATCCATTCTTAAACTGAGGTGCGCTTTCCCTAATGAGGCCTCCCACCGCCGGTGCCCTTCCACCGTTCGGCTTCCGTTCGTAGACCGAGGTAAAGTTCGCAAACCGGGACACTACTTCTGGTTTTGCGGAGTTCGTAAACCGAATAGTTCGTAAACAGGACTGTTCGTAAACTGAGGTACAGGGCTGCCTTCAGATGTCTTCCAAAGGTTGTATAGTTACATGCCTCCTTGGCCTGGGGGGGGGTCACATAACTCCATACCCTCCAACATTTCTCTGATGAAAATAGGGACCTCCTAAGGAGAAGCGGGACATTCTGGGATCAAATCAGAAAACGGTTGAGAAGAACGTTGCCTACCTCTGAGGCATCCATTGTCGGCACCTGGTAGTGATAGTCATCATAGTGTATGTAGTCCTTAGTGTATAAGGTGTTGTACATATCCTTGTTCACAGGTGGCTGAGCATTGGGGGAGAAGGGGGGAGAAAGGGATCATTAAAATTATTATGGTTTCCATCGTCAGGTTGCTCACTAAAGCAGCAGCAGAATGGAGAGAGGTTCTAAGTTCTTCTGTGACGCACAAACTTTCCCCCCTGAACAGTTTGCAAAGAGAGAGAATAGAATTTATTTCTGGGGTCAGTCTGAAAAGGTGTGTGTGTATATGTGTGTGTGTGTGATGGGCTGTGGGGCATGAAGGCTGCTCCCTGCAAGGCCCTTTCCACCTGGCCTAGGGGGCAGGGCCCAGACTGATCAGCCCTACTATGTTAAATATGTATTCTGTAGTTGACCTCCTTTGCAATGTTTTATTTTGAAATCTTTAAGATAATATTTTCGTTTTCTGTTATGTTGCTTTGACTATCTTTGGATTTCCTCAGATTGTTTTATTTATCTTTTATTGATTTAATATGCTGTAAACCACTCTGAGATTTTCCTTAAAAATATAAAGCGGTATAGAAATTTTAAAAATTTAAATTAAATTAAATTATGCTGCACTTTCAGACAGTCAGTGCAATGTGGATACATCTGGAATAGGCATGGCATCAAAACAATTAATTCACAACCATTCTATTCTGAATATACTCTACTGATTGGAAGTTGCAATTTAGGTAGATCCATTTTGCTGCAGATTTTTAATTGCAAAAGCATTTCTTAAGAGCCTGCAGGATCCGGCCAATGGCCCATCTAGTCCAGCGTCCTGTTCTCACAGGGGCCAAGCAGATGCCTGCGTTAAATCCACAAGCAGGATCCGGGCACATGAGCAGTCCCGAAAGTACCGTATTTTTTGCACCATAACACTCACTTTTTTCCTCCTAGAAAGTAAGGGGAAATGTCTGTGCGTGTTATGGAGGGAATGCCTACAGGTGGCGGATGGGATCTGCTGCCAAGTCATGAGCAGAGGATCCATGGTTCCCCTTCCTTCCCTCCTCCGTGGTTACAAAGCATGGATCCACATGGATCCTCAGGATTTTTGCATTGGGCTACTCCAAACTCACCATCAGCTCACATGTCTGCGGCCACAGCATGGACCACAAAAATCATATATCCACTATTTCGTTTAGAATATTTTTTTTTCTTGTTTTCCTCCTCTAAAAACTATGTGCGTGTTATGGTCTGGTGCGTGTTATAGAGCGAAAAATACGGTAGGTTTTAAAAATTTGGCCTATTTTAGCATCATAGAATCATAGAGTCAGAAAAACGCCACTACCTTCCCAAGACACCGGGGCGTCTCTCTGGTGGTCACCCTCTGGCTGTAAACCTTCCTCAGTCCAGAGAGACCGGTGATGTTAAGTTGTGGGCGAACATATCAGACGACACAGCGATTCTTCAAACAGCTCTTCTTTATTCTGAGGCCAGAACTGAACTGAGCTGAAGGGTTCAGTCAGCCTGCTTATATAGAGCTCCAGTACAACGTAACTGTAACAACTTTCTAAAACTATCCAATCACTGAACGTCACTTTCGATCCTTCATTTGCATAACTATCTACAGTATCCCCCTGCTGGCCCAGGGTGAGAACTTCAGTACATAACAGGCGATAAGCAACTGCTCCCTCCTGAGAGGAGCACGCTTGTCTTCTGGCATCTCATTGCAGAAGAAAAAGTCAATCAGTAGCTCTAAAACTACTTTATTTACAGTCTATATAGAGAGGCTCCATCAGCATGTCTTCTCTCAGCAGCAGTACAGAACAACCATCACACACAAAAGTGAAAGTAACTTCTCACAGTACTCCAACAGTAATGAGACTTCCTGTCTCACGCTCTCAGACACTGACATGGTATAAACAACCATAGTGCTACTTGCTGAGCAGCTGGTGAGATAAAAATCCTAACAGCGACCCTGAGAATCACGCCCTGCAATGCAGCAATATGCACCTGTCCCACAAGGAGACCTTCAACCTTGGCCCCACAGTCTAAAAACACCAATTTATGTCTTACCTTGGAAAGGGCAATTCTTTGCATTATGTCCGTCATGTTGCACTGGTTCTCTGGAACAAAGAAAAATGGCAATGGAGACATTAAGGGATTTCCACCCCCTGTTGTATGACTTACTACAGTTCAAAATGTGCCTGGTGATGGTTTGCAGAACTTTGCAGGGCTGGTGTTGGAATGTGTGCTTTCTTTCGCCGCTGTTGGATTAGATGAGAGCTCTTGGCAGGGACGTCTTACCCATTGAAGCTAGTGGCGCGGGACGCCAGGGTGCCAAGTTCTGGAGGGCGCCAGGGAAGAGTCAGAGGCTGGACACGGCGCCTCCCGGCATCAGCTCACCGCCCTCTGCCATGCCGCGCCAAAGCCGCGCCACGCCCGGAGCCTCCATCTGCTGTGGCCACCATGGCACAAAGTGGCCAGCTGAGATGGGAGGCATCACATCCAGTCTCCGCCTATTCCCAGCCAGAGGAGCCACCCTCCAGCTGCTGCCCGCCTCCTCCAGCCCTGCTGGCAGCTCCATCCTCCCTAAAAAACTTTGGGAAATGGGGGAGGGGGTACCAGAGGGAGCTTTGCACCACGGTGCCAGATATGCTTAAGACAGCCCTGGCTCTTGGCCAAGTACAGGGGTCTGCAACCCGCGGCTCCGGAGCCGCATGTGGCTCTTTTACACCTTTGTCGCGGCTCCGGGGCGGATACTAGCGAGGGGAGGAGGCACATTGTGCGCCCCGACACTCCCCACTGTGGCGGGCGCTGTACTGGCTGTGACGTCGCATGGGGGCGGTGCGTGCGTTAGTCACGCACCGTCCCGACGTCACCTTCCCGCCTGCTGTCAGATCGCGGCTCCGGAGATATATTTGTTTTAAATGTCACAATGGTTTTGCGGCTCCCAGTTGTTGTTTTTTTCGAAAACGGGTCCAAGTGGCTCTTTTTGTCTTAAAGGTTGCAGACCCCTGGCCAAGTATAAGCTCTCATTTCTATAGAGCGGTGGGGAAAACTTCCCCCTTGCTGCTGAATTTCCCCTGATTAACAGACAGAAGCCTGCTAGATGGGGAAACGTAATGGAAGAGGGAAGCCTTGCTCCAAGTTAAAACACACACAGAAACAACCGTAGCGTCCCCATTGGGTTCCTGGAAAATTTGCTCCTGAGGGCTGGGGGACCCTTGGGAATGGTGTATAATATGGTGCAGGGGGAAATGGCCCCCAATTGCCACAAGGAAGCAAAAGAGCCATTACCTCTGAGCTGGGGTCTTGACTGCTGCTGTTCTGGCATTGTGGTGGTATTGCTTGACCGGGCTTTGCTAGGCCAAGAGGATAAGGCTGGACTCTTTCTGAAGAGGCAGAAGAATGTTCATCCTTTATGAGGTATTGGAGCTCTTGGCATGTTCCAAAGCAATCTGATGCCACGGAAACAAAATGGCCCTGCCTCTTTCCTCCTCCATGGTTCCTCAGGCCAGAAGAGACACCACCCAATGACAAAAGTCAAAAATTCTCCTCCTGATAGTATTTGAAGGAATAGGCGAGATTTAGTTTTGAGAGAGTTCGGATTTAAACATGTGTTTGGTATGTTACAAATGGTATGCTACAAAATACAGGTGAAACTCGGAAAATTAGAATCTCGTGGAAAAGTTCATTTATTTCAGTAATTCAACTTAAAAGACGAAACTAATATATGAGATAGACTCATGACATGCAAAGCGAGATATGTCAAGCCTACCCCAAATTAACAATCTCAGAAAATTAGAATATTAAATGAAATCAGCAAAACAAGGACTGCAAATAGAGCAATATTGGACCTCTGAGAAGTAGAAGCAGGCATATGTACTCAGTACTTGGTTTGGGCCCCTTTTGCATCAATTACTGCCTCAATGCGGTGTGGCATGGATACTATCAGCCTGTGACACTGCTGAGGTGTTATGGAAGACCAGGATGCTTCAATAGCAGCCTTCAGCTCTTCTGCATTGCTCGGTCTCATGTCTCTCATCTTGCACTTGGCAACGCCCCATAGATTCTCTATGGGGTTCAGGTCAGGCGAGTTTGCTGGCCAATCAAGCACAGTAATCCCATGGGCACTGAACCACGTTTTGGTACTTTTGGCAGTGTGGGCAGGTGCCAAAGTCCTGCTGGAAAATGAAGTCAGCATGCCCATAAAGCTCGTCTGCGAAAGGAAGCACGAAGTGCTCCAAAATCTCCTGGTAGACGGCTGCGTTGACCCTGGACTTAATGAAGCGCAGTGGACCAATACCACCTGATGACATGGCCCCCCAAATCAACACAGACTGTGGAAACTTCACACTGGACTTCAAGCATCTGCATTGTGTGCCTCCCCATTCTTCCTCCAGACTCTGGGTCCTTGGTTTCCAAATGAGATGCAAAAGCTGCTCTCATCAGAAAAGAGATTTGGGGAGCCATGTCATCAGCTGGTGTTGGTCCACTGTGCTTCATTAAGTCCAGGGTCTATGAACTTTTCCATGATATTCTAATTTTCCGAGTTTCACCTGTACTTTTGGCATAGCTGAGGGCAGGGCCGGCCCAAGACGTTTTGGCACCTGAGGCAAACCACAAAATGGCGCCCCACCCTCCACCTGGGAAGAAGGGGTGAGTGAAGATCTCTGAGGGCAAAAGGAGACCAGCAGTGCTTCCTATTCCCCAAGAGGTCACTGTAGAGGCAGCACTGGGGTTGGCTGCCATGCATTCTTTGGAGATCAGATCTGCTGCCCCTGTGGATCCTACCACCTGAGGTGATCGCTTCACCTTGCCTCATGGGTGGGCCGGCCCTGGTTGAGGGCTTGCTATGCCTAATAAAAATTTGGGCTTTCCCCTTGGATATATATATATATATATACTGTTTGGAACCACCAAACAGTTTGAGCTTGTAAAAGAAATAATCCCTTTACAGCTTTATCAGAAGCTCACGTTGGGTGGCATTCAGCTAAGTTTTACTCAGAGTAAACCCATTAAAATTATGAACCAGGTGCATTAATTTCAATGGGTCTCCTCTGAGTAACATTTTTTCTGACTAATGCCTGGAGTGTATTAACTTTATCCTATACAATATATCCCATACAGTGGTACCTCGGGTTACATACGCTTCAGGTTACATACGCTTCAGGTTACACACTCCGCTAACCCAGAAATAGTGCTTCAGGTTAAGAACTTTGCTTCAGGATAAGAACAGAAATCGGGCTCCGGCGGCGCAGCGGCAGCAGGAGGCCCCATTAGCTAAAGTGGTGCTTCAGGTTAAGAACAGTTTCAGGTTAAGAACGGACCTCCGGAACGAATTAAGTACTTAACCCAAGGTACCACTGTACTTTCAATCTTTAATTTGTGGAAACTCCATGGTGTTTACTGGGAAGTAAATTTCACTGGTGCCGGCAGAACTTCCTCCCAAGTGAAAATTTAGCACTGCGGAACGATGAATGACACTTTGCAGTGTTCTTTACTTAATATTACAGTTCCAACAACAAAGTAGTATTTTTCTGAAACCTGGGATCCTGCCGGCTGCCTAGGATTGCCCAAAACAACAGGAGAAAGATCTCAGCTCGCATTAAAGGGATTACAATCTACTTCCTTCCTAATCTGGCTAAGGCCCCTGATGGGAAACCCCCCAGGCCTGGGATTTAAGCGTTCGCTCAATTAATTAGGAACCAACCCCTGCCGTAAACCAAAAACACCCTATAAGGAAGCAGGTTCTCTTCCTCTTGACCCCAAGAGTACTACTTAAATTCCCACATCAACAAAACGACATTTTCCTCCTTTCTTTGCAGAATTCCTTGAATACCAGTTGTTAAAATGGAAGATGTGATAGGTCTTAGGGCCTCCAACTGAAAACTCCTTCAGGCAACCACAGCTAGATGTTTGGTAGCGGAGCTACAGGAAGAAGGCCATGTAAGGTGCCATCCAACCAGCTTAGGGACTCCACTCCAGATTTGTGTAGGATTTATTCCTCAGCCTTTTCTTCTGCTGAAGATGTTCCACAAGGCAGCAGAGGTTGGGGATAAGCGTTTTCCTTCTCCTAGATGACTTACCTTCTCAGATTGACAAGTCCCATCTGCCCCTCACTTCCCTCTACAGCACATGCAGAAACCAATACATACAAACATACACATTTCAGATAACATAACAATTTATCAAAAACATATCATCCTCATCCCCCCCTATTTTCCCCTCCCCAAACCGGAGAGCTCCTCTCTCTGGTTTATCAGCACATGTTAATCTATCCATTTTATAAAATTGTAAAGATCCTTAATTTATCTATCTATACGTTACCAATGATAAGTTTGTTTATGTTTACTCAAAACCTGCCAAGGAGTCCAATTCAGTTTGTTGTTTCTTCAAGTATATTGTAGAAGGTTCCCATTCTTCTTTAAAGTCACAGTTGTCCTTATCACGCAGTTTGTGTGTCAATTCCGCCAATTCTGCATAGTCCATTAGTTTCTCTTGCCACAGTTCTATGGTCGGGATTTCTTCGTTCTTCCATCCTTGTGCAATTAAGACTCTTGCTGCCGTTGTCGCATCCATGAAAATGTTCTTCAATTTCCTTGGCAGGTCTCATTCAAATTGGCTTAAGTTACCCATTTCTGTGTAGAGCTGAACATCAAACGAAGTTGGGGGCATACAGCCCATTAGGTACAACAAATACATAAATGCAAGTATGAACGCTGTTGTCGTTTCATCATTGTTATTATTTTAATATATGTTACCCACCCTTCGTGTTAAGGTCTTAGTGTGGGTTAAAGGTAAAGGGATCCCTGACCATTTAGATCCAGTCATGACCGACTCTGGGTTGCGATGCTCATCTCGCTTTACAGGGCGAGGAGCCGGCGTACAGCTTCCGGGTCATGTGGCCAGCATGACTAAGCCGCTTCTGGCGAACCATAGCAGCGCACGGAAACGCCATTTACCTTCCCGCCGGAGCGGTACCTATTTATCTACTTGTGCTTTGACGTGCTTTCAAACTGCTAGGTTGGCAGGAGCAGGGATCGAGCAACAGGAGCTCACCCCGTCGTGGGGATTCGAACCGCTGACCTTCTGATCATCAAGTCCTAGGCTCTGTGGTTTAACCCACAGCGCCAGTTTCCAAAGCTTGCAATAGAAGGGAAAACACAACCACAGAAGTAGGGTTGGTCCACAAAAATGTTCATCGCAGTTGTCATTGGCAAGGGTGAAGAGGTATATCATCATCTGCTAAAAACTGTACAGTGGTACACCTCGGGTTACAGGTGCTTCAGGTTACAGACGCTTCAGGTTACAGACTCCACTAACCCAGAAATAGTTCCTCGGGTTAAGAAGTTTGCTTCAGGATGAGAACAGAAATCGTGTGGCGGCAGCGCAGCAGCAGCGGGAGGCCCCATTAGCTAAAGTGGTACCTCAGGTTAAGAAAAGTTTCAGGTTAAGAACGGACCTCCAGAACGAATTAAGTTCTTAACCCGAGGTACCATTGTATAATGAAGATGAACCTCTTTGGAGAGGGACTTCCACAGCTTAGGAACTGCCTTCTCCTGGGCCACTGCCACACAGAGCTTCTGAGGATGGCAGAATTCGCAAGAGGGTCCCTTTTGCCCATCTTAGCACCTGATAGGGACTATTGGCAGGAGGCAGTCTTTCAGACTGCTGCCTTCAGACGGCCCATATCTGCTGATGAAGAGCAAAGGCAATAGCTCAATGTTGAGTTAGAAGTACCAAAGCCTGTTTGTTTTTCACCCTTTGCATTTATGGAGTATCAGAACAGTGGAAAGCACAGACAAGTTTGCTGAGCAAGCTGGGTAGAATCCTGCCTGCTTATTTTCCCTTATCTCTGTGAGCAAAAGGACTGGAGGTTGAGTAATAATTATATATTACTCATCTCTCTCAAAATTGTTCCGGGTCCTTCAGTTTTTGACTTATTCCCCCCCCCCCCAGCCTGTAGATTTGTAAATGTCACGCACACACACAAACATCTGGAGGTTGAAATAAAGAAGCCCAAACTGAAAATCTGGGAAAGGACCTGGGATATTTTTTGAAGAGCCTTCGTCTGTTCCCCACCCTGTGGCTATGGCTCAAGTAACTTTGCCCAGGCATCTCTCTTGTCCTTCCATACTTTTTTAAAAACTGCTTTTACTGCTGCTTCAGTTGCTGTAAAAATGAGGACAAATATATTTGCTTTTTGAGTCTGAAGACAACTCGAAGACATTGGAGGTGTTAAAAACCTTCTCCACCACCTTTTGGTAAACAAATTTCCATCCAGATGGAAATAATGGCTTGTTATCCTAATGGCTTTTAAAAAATGCTGAAAGCTAAAAAAGAGAGCAAGCAATACCCCGATTCTGAGCAATAAGACCATACAACACACGTAATCTGTGGAGTGATCTCTACTTGTGTTAACAGGGCACCCGGGGAGAAGAATCTGAGAAGAGAAAATCTGTTTAAGTGTTGACAGATTATTTGGGCAGTACGAGGTCAAACCCCGATTACGGTTTAATAACAGAAACTCTTAGGGATGCACTCAATGTGATGGCTTGTGTCCTTTTTTTCCCCTACTGGCAAATGTATATGTTGTATTTATTTCTTAGTTTCAAGGGGTTAGCATGAGCATTGCTGAGCTGAGCTGATGGATTCTGAGCACGCTTAACGTTTACTTAGTTAAAGCCTTGCTGGCTTGAGGGCCTTTTCACACCTTTGGCCAGTTTGCAACATAAACCATGGCTGGCCATGAACAAGCAGTATGTTGGTGCTAACAAGTAAGAATGCTGAACCGCTCCTGTTTTCTTCCTCGCTTTGTCAGGCCGGAAGCAGCAAACCACGGGTTGTGGTCTACCATGTTCAATTGTCTCTTACAACCGCTGAGTGGTGACCCCACTGGGCGCGGTAATCCAGTCAGTGAAAAAGGCAGGCAGACTATGTTTAGGGCACCTTTTCTAGCCACTCCCCCTTTTTGGGGTGAGCAGGTAAAGATAAAGGGACCCCTGACCATTAGGTCCAGTTGTGGCCGACTCTGGGGTTGCGACGCTCATCTCGCTTTATTGGCCGAGGGAGCCGGCGTTCAGCTTCCAGGTCATGTGGCCAGCATGACTGAGCCGCTTCTGGCGAACCAGAGCAGCGCACGGAAACGCCGTTTACCTTCCCACCGGAGTGGTACCTATTTACAGTGGTACCTCGCAAGACGTATGCCTCGCAAGACAAAAAAACTCGCTAGACGAAAGGGTTTTTTGTTTTTTGAGCTGCTTCGCAAGACGATTTTCCCTATGGGCTTGCTTCGCAAGACGGAAACGTCTTGCAAGTTTGTTTCCTTTTTCTTAACACCGTTAATACAGTTGCGACTTGACTTTGAGGAGCAACTCATAGAATGTGGTGTGGTAGCCTTTTTTGATGTTTTTAAAGACTTTGGTGATTTTTGAAGTTTTTCCAAAACTTTCCCGACACCGTGCTTCGCAAGACGAAAAAAATCGCAAGACAACAAAACTCGCGGAACGAATTAATTTCGTCTTGCGAGGCACCACTGTATCTACTTGCACTTTGACGTGCTTTCGAACTGCTAGGTTCGCAGGAGCAGGGACCGAGCAACGGGAGCTCACCCTGTTGCGGGGATTAGAACCGCTGACCTTCTGATCGGCAAGTCCTAAGCTCTGTGTGTTTTAACCCACAGCGCCACCCATGTCCCATAAGGCATACATGCTTAAATATAAAAGAATCTGCTTGCTGTATCTCCTCACAATCAAACCCAAAGACTGAAGTGTCAAGAACTGCTGAGCTCACCCCGTCATGGGGATTTGAACCGCCCACCTTCTGATCAGCAAGCCCTAGGATCTGTGGTTTAACCCACAGTGGGGTGAGCAGAGTGGATCCTAAAAAGGGCTGCTCAGTCATGGATGCAGCTGCCGAGCTTCTCAACTGCCTCGTTCCTTGAGTCAGAACGACTGAATCTGTATCCACCGCCCATGTGCCGGTTCATGACTAGGGGCTTCCAGATTTCACGACCCTGATCCCATTATCATTTGCTGATCGCCATGGGACTTTGGGGGTTTGGGTTTGGGATGGGTTTTTGGAAGGCGCCTGTGCGTGAATTTGTTTTATGTGTGTAGATCAGTGCACACTGACCAGCACACAGTCTTTGCAGTAAGGCTCTGTTCCGATGGCATGAGTAGTGACGACTGGTAGATTCTTATCTGCTGCAGCCTTCATCCGCCTTCACAGCCGTTGTAACATACCGCTTGTTATCATCCGCCTGTTTGTCTAGCTCCTTCCCTTGGACCTTACCTCCTTGGGTGACCCTGCTGGGAGTACAAGAGTCCCAACAGCTTGGATCACAAGGGTCATAGGAATGTGCAGTGGTGTAGCGTGGGTTGTCAGCACCCGGGGCAAGGCAAGTAATTTGCGCCCCCTAACCCGTGGATTTGCACCTCCTAACCCTAACCCCCAGATTTTGCGCCCCCTAATCCTAACCCCCAGATGTTGTGCCCGGTGCGGCCGGCCCCCCCTGCACCCCCCACGCTACGCCACTGGGAATGTGCAAGCCCACTCACCACGACAAGGTGATGATCCAGCGAGTCAGTGGTCTACCATGACATAGGAATCAGCACTCATGGTTTGTTGCTCTTCTATTAAACAATGGCGTTAAGCCAAGGTTTGTTCTTTATGGTTTATGGCTTGCTGTGTTGCACTAACAGGGCTGTTACATGATAGCAAGCTCCAGTTTGTCAGTGAAATTACATTCAGCTGGGTGCCACTATCAATCCCAATGAATGTATGTACATGAGACATGTGCCTGCAATGTACACTAAACATATTAGGCCTTGTACTCAATCACAATACATTTACAGGTGGTATGAACATAACCTCACATTGCATTTTGTTTGTGGGTATATTTTCATACAGGGACGTGGGTGGCGCTGTGGGTTAAACCACAGAGCCTAGGACTTGCCGATCAGAAGGTCGGCTGTTCGAATCCCCACGACGAGGTGAGCTCCCGTTGCTCAGTCCCTGCTCCTGCCAACCTAGCAGTTTGAGAGCACGTCAAAGTGCAAGTAGATAAATAGGTACCACTCTGGCGGGAAGGTAAACGGCGTTTCTGTGCGCTGCTCTGGTTCGCCAGAAGCGGCTTAGTCATGCTGGCCACATGACCCAGAAGCTGTACGCTGGCTCCCTCGGCCAATACAGCGAGATGAGCACCACAGCCCCAGAGTCGGGCACGACTGGACCTAATGGTCAGGGGTCCCTTGACCTTTACCTTTATATTATCATACACTGCAGTTTTGTGGCCACACGGCTAGAGGATTTTTAAAATCCCCTTTTCATTGTATGTTTTGTCTCCATGCATGATGTTTTATTTATCATACAAATATATGTGTCTGCATGGTCACATATTCAGCATAGCTATTCTTTCACCACCCAGCACTCAGGTTGTTGTAGTGGTATCATCCTGTCATTCTGTAGTCTTCTTGGTGGTTTCCGAACAGGTCTTTTAGCAATCATTTATACTGTTTTTATGGTTTCTTTTTCCCCTGTATATATTTTTGTGAACCGTGTTGTATTGTATGAACTGACAGTATGTACGGTAACTACTTTTATAAATAAAATAAAATAACATGCAGCTACCAAGTGATTATAAAATGTGAGTATGGCGGGGGATGACGACTAAGAAATAGGCTTAAAAAACATAAAAAGCGAAGAGTCCTTGAACAATGGTTAGTTGTGTTCATAGCTCTTTCTTTTATTCATTAAATTTATACTCCATGCTTCCTCCAAAAAGAGCCTATTTCATGTTACTACTGGAATCATTTGTTTTCCTGTGTAGAAAGATCATTCATTCATATAGAGGAGCCACTCTATCATGAAGGCCTGGAAGGGATAACCAAATAACACACAAGCCACCAACTCGCACACAGCAAACAGAATAATAATATTTCATCAAATTTCAGCGGCAAACACGCTACCAGATAGGCATTAGTTTCAAATGGAGGGACGCACTGCCTCATTTCGAGCAAAGTCATATATCTACTTGCTTATGCTTAATATTAATATCAAAGGTGTAGTTTAAGAGTGATTGTAAAGCAAACATAAACGTTTATTTAGAAAAGCTACGTGAAAAGTTAAAAATATTTAAATTGGGGGGGATTTTCACACCTGCTGTTAATGGCCTCTCCCCCCCCCCTCATTACCTTGGAGAGGAAACATATTCTCTTGAAAACGTTTTCAGTCACTCAGTCTAAGGTAAACATACCTGTGGCCCAGTGCTTCTTCGTATCAAATATCCAAGGCTTTGTTAAGAGTCTAAAGACTTGAGGTATCCATTCCGTCGTGGTTAACTTCTGAGGTGATGAAGGCTCAGAGATGTGATCTCACGTCACTAGAAAGGATCTGAAATGCACAAAAAAGCATGCACACCAATTCATGCTCTTCTATAGCACCCACACGTCTCGTTCGTCCACCTTTCTCCTTTCCTTTCGCTCTTTCTCCCTGAACATCTTCGGAAGCCTAATCGTGATTTTGCCCTACTTCGAGTGTTTTTTTCCAAGCAGAAATGTTCAGAGGATGATGATAATGGAACAAACTTCACAAAGTAGATGCAATAGGATGATAGGATGCAACTGCAGCCACTTCCGGAATGGCTTATGATTGAATAGACACAGCACAAAAGGAGGAAAGTGGATATTGGAAGGAAGAAGAAATGGGTATCTGTGTAATATGGCTGGAGGCCGAAGTGCCTTGGTCAAGTGGACCACAGCAAACAGAACAAATCAGACAAGCTATCTCTGCAGTCATAATGGAAGATCAGTCTGCAGGGACTCAGAGATTTATTTTATTTTATTTACCAGAGCCCTTCAAGAGCAGAAACACAGAATCTACATAATTTTTCTCACTCTATAATTATAAAGTGGCATTACAGTTATTAGGATTGTGACATCAAACAGAACTGGAACAGAGGTGTGTTAGACAGCATACAGGTGTCTAGCAAACGGAGATTTATTCGACAGCTAGCTATCCTAAGGCAGCATACCAAATCATGATGATTGACCTCTTTTTACAGGAGAACTGAGGCATACATGTATCCGGGGCTATTTGCCCTACTCTGGTCCTATAGAGCAGTGTTTTTCAACCACTGTTCCGCGGCACACTAGTGTGCCGCGAGATGTTGCCTGGTGTGCCGTGGGGAAAATTGAAAAATTCGAAAGATTTTTTTAAAAAATAATGTCACATTTTCGCCCACTAGGCAGGCGCCGGACTGTGTCCACCCTATTTTCCATCCGTCCTGGGTGGGGATCAGATCAGATGGGATCGGATGAGAGCGGACAGGCGGTCCGCTCTCATCCGATTCCCCATAGAGAGCAGCGGGGCTCTGACATCTCCCTCTCCGCACACAGTGCGGAGACGGAGCTGTCATCCGCCGGCTCAGCGGGGATCAGCGGATCGATCCCCGCTGAGCAGAGAACAGTCCGCAACGTTTTTGTTTGCCATTAAAGAAAAAAATATTAAACCTTGCTTGAATGTCGGAACTGGTTACTAAAATTTTTGAATCCCACCACTGATGTTAAGTGTTTGTGTTTATTTGATTTGTGTTTATTTGATTCCTATTCAAGAGAATTACTTTATATATAGTCAATATAGGCACAGAGTTAAATTTTTTAACATTTTCTAATGGTGGTGTGCCTCGTGATTTTTTTCATGAAACAAGTGTGCCTTTGCCCAAAAAAGGTTGAAAAACACTGCTATAGAGGAAACCACGGAGAAAGATGGCAGAGTTGCTTAGTTGTTGCAGTACCATGGAGAGCTCCGGGTGAGAAACAAGGTTGGCAGGGAACTGAGACCCTTTCAGCTTCTGACTGGAGACCATCTCCCCTAAGGTCCACCCCCTTTTAGAAATCCAGGGGTCAGCAAACTTTTTCAGCAGGGGGCCGGTCCACTGTCCTTCAGACCTTGTGGGGGGGGGCAGACTATATTTTTTTGAGGGGGGTATGAACAAATTCCTATGCCCCAGAAATAACCCAGAGATGCACTTTAAATAAAAGGACACATTCTGCTCATGTAAAAACACACCGATTCCTGGACCGTCCACAGGCCAGATTTAGAAGGCGATTGGGCCGGATTAGGGCCCCATTAGCTAAAGTGGTGCTTCAGGTTAAGAACAGTTTCAGGTTAAGAACGGACCTCCAGAACAGATTAAGTTCTTAACCCGAGGTACCACTGTATTATTCTAATGCTACTACAGGACTAAGATGACACCCCCATCATCGGTTTTTTAGGTAGGATATGAACAAGGCAGTTTATTTACCAAGCCCAGGGCTGATACTGGTTTGAAATGGACCAAATAATTGGTCTCATCCAAGTGCGTGTAATTCAGGGGTCGGCAACCTAAGGCCCATGGGCCACAAGCAACCCATGGGGGTCGTTTGACCAGCCCACAAGCCGCCCCCACACCGAGCCGCCCGCTTGGCGAGTCCCTGCGCACGGCACTAAACCAGTGCAGTGCGGCATGGGGACTCGCTTCTGCGGCGCCGGAAATCATGTCTGTGCAGACCCAGACTCCAGAAATTGCCCTAGGGCCCATGGAGGGATCTCCGCTGGAGTGAACTGGCCCAGGCGAGGTAAACCTTGCTGACCCCTGGTCTAATGTTTTGTGCAAGCACCTGCTCCAGCGCCTTGCCCAATAATTGTATACAGTTGTACCTCAGGTTAAGTACTTAATTCGTTCCAGAGGTCCGTTCTTAACCTGAAACTGTTCTTAACCTGAAGCACCACTTTAGCTAATGGGGCCTCCTGCTGCCGCCGGAGCACGATTTCTGTTCTCATCCTGAAGCAAAGTTCTTAACTTGAAGCACTATTTCTGGGTTAGCGGAGTCTGTAACCTGAAGCGTATGTAACCCGAGGTACCACTGTATTCGCAACCAGCTAATAGTTCTCGTAACCCTTGGGGTTCAAGAAAGTTTATCATCCTTGTAGTCCAATGAGGAAGTCTCAAACTGTTCCTTCGTGCCGTGAGGCACTTACCATATTTTTTGCACCATAACACTCACTTTTTTTCTCCTAGAAAGTAAGAGGAAATGTCTGTGCGTGTTATGGAGCGAATGCCTACGGATGGCGGCAGGATTTGCTGCAGTCGTGAGCAGAGGATCCATGGTTCCCCTTCCTTCCCTCCTCCGTGGCTCGCTTTGAAACAGCAAAGTGGGAGAAGAGCTGCTGAGTGGGGGGGAGAGAGGGACAGAGAGCCTGCTTCTTTAAAGGAGCAAAGTGGGAGAGGAGAGGAGCCTTCTCCCCTTAAACCCCTCTTCTGCATTATTAGCAGCATCGTTCTCCACCCACCCCACGCGTGTTCCTTCTCCCCTTAAACCCCTCTTCTGCATTATTAGCAGCATCCTTCTCCACCCACCCCACGCGTGTTCCTTCTCCCCTTAAACCCCTCTTCTGCATTATTAGCAGCATCCTTCTCCACCCACCCCACGCGTGTTCCTTCTCCCCTTAAACCCCTCTTCTGCATTATTAGCAGCATCCTTCTCCACCCACCCCACGCGTGTTCCTTCTCCCCTTAAACCCTTCTTCTGCATTATTAGCAGCATCCTTCTCCACCCACCCCACGCGTGTTCCTTCTCCCCTTAAACCCCTCTTCTGCATTATTAGCAGCATCCTTCTCCACCCACCCCACGCGTGTTCCTTCTCCCCTTAAACCCCTCTTCTGCATTATTAGCAGCATCCTTCTCCACCCACCCCACGTGTGTTCCTTCTCCCCTTAAACCCCTCTTCTGCATTATTAGCAGCATCCTTCTCCACCCACCCCACACGTGTTCCTTCTCCCCTTAAACCCCTCTTCTGCATTATTAACAGCATCCTTCTCCACCCACCCCACGCGTGTTCCTTGTCCCTTGAGTGCTTTTCCTTCCCTCCCCACTTAAAACGTGGTTACAAAGCATGGATCCACATGGATCCTCAGGATTTTTGCACTGGGTCACCCCAAATTCACCATCAGATCACATAGCATGTCCATGGCTACAGCTTGCACCAAAAAAATCACGCACCCACTGTTGCCTGGGGCCGCAGTGGTGCAAAAACGTGGTTACAAAGCATGGATCCACATGGATCCTCAGGATTTTTGCATTGGGCTACCCCAAACTCACCGTCAGATCACATGTCTGTGGCCACAGCATGAACCACAAAAATCATACATCCACTGTTTCATTTAGAATATTTTTTTTCTTGTTTTCCTCCTCTAAAAACTATGTGTGTATCATGGTCGGGTGCGTGTTATAGAGTGAAAAATACGGTATTAACTTCTGGGACAGAAGTCTGCTTCTGTTGGATGTTATAAAAGGGGACAGAGAAAGACCGCATCTCTCCACATCCTCAAGCAGCAGTCGCTGAACTTCATCTCATAAAAATAAGACTAGATAGTGTTCTGAACCCATCCCTTGACTGAACTGCAAAACTAGAGGTGTCCAGGTTGAGAGGAATACATCTCAGGTACTTTCAATAACTGTTGTCTCATATCGTCTGTTATTGTGTTTGCCTGTCATACTGTTAATCCCTAGAAATGGGTTGGTTTGTTTGCGTTAGTGAAGCATTTAAAAAAGGTAAAGGGACCCCTGACCATTAGGTCCAGTCGTGACGGACTCTGGGGTTGCGGCGCTCATCTCGCTTTATTGGCTGAGGGAGCCGGCGTGCAGCTTCCGGGTCATGTGGCCAGCATGACTAAGCCACTTCTGGCGAACCAGAGCAGCGCTCAGAAACGCCGTTTACCTTCCCGCTGGAGCGGTACCTATTTATCTACTTGCACTTTTGACATGCTTTCGAACTGCTAGGTTGGCAGGAGCTGGGACCGAGCAACGGGAGCTCACCCCGTCGCGGGGATTCGAACCGCCGACCTTCTGATCAGCAAGTCCTAGGCTTTGTGGTTTAACCCACAGTGCCACCTGTGTCCCAGTGAAGCATTTAGCAAACCACTAACTATTGAATAGGCCAGACATAATATTGCTTCAACTCGGCATACTTTCGCCGTCCTCCATTGAAACCACTTGACTAGTTGCATGCCATACTGCCTGCCTCTAACCAAACCTCTTCAGATATTTGGTTCGAATAAATTCTCAAGAATTTTGAGGAAGTAGACTCCGTGTCATTGCTGCTGCTGCTGCTCTGCGCTTTGTTTGTTGTGTGAACAAAAAATGACACCGTGGGGAAGGAAGAAATCCTTCTCTGGTTACTCTACAAACTGAAGGAGACTTCTGAGAGGATTATAGGCCAAGAGGCACCCAAAGTGCTAGGATGCTGTTACGGTGATATCAAAGGTAACCTGGCAAGTACCTGTCAACAGGTGAAGGAAGGAACAGGCCGAAGAAGAGCTATGCATCAGGATTAAATTCAGACTTATTTCAGCTGAAGGGATCAAGGGGGAGGGAACGCCAACTTGCTGTTTTATTTACAGTTTTGGTGAGGCAGCTGCCGAAACGTTTAGAGGAAGACGGATGGGTCAAACTGGCCCAGGCAGATGAAGGTGATAGACTATATGGGACTAGCAGAAATGACTGGCAGAATCCGAGACCGGGGAAAAGAGATGGCGGAAGAAGATTGGAAGAAATTTAAGAACTACCTTAAGAAATATTGTAAAATTTATGAATTTTAGAATAATGTGGCTTTTAAAATTAAATGGAGTACAGCTGTAAAGATTTAAGTGAAAGGAAAGTAGGGATGACAATTAGATAAAATCAAGGGTGAGGATTTGCTGAATTAAATTTTTGAAATGGGAACGCAGAAAGGGGAGGTATGAGGAGGTCGGTGACATAAGTTTTAAGAAAATTAGGTATTGAAATTATACTTGTTCTTTTTTATGTTATCTTTGTTTGTGTGTGTATTGCTATGTTTGTTATAATTTGTAAAATCTTAATAAATATTTATATATATAAAAAAACCAAACAAACTGGCCCAGAGTCATAAAAGCAGTATTTCACAACCCTTTTCTGATCATGGCCCCCTTCCGACCTGGTTTCCCTCCTGCGCCCCCCATGGGTGTAGGCAGGGGGCAGCTGACCCCCCATAAGTAAAAATCAATACAAATCTGCCCCCTAACAAAAGCCTGCCCCCCAAATCCTGGTTATGCTCATGCCCTCACCCCGTCCTACCGGTAGAAAGGTAGCTAGTTAAATGTTTTTGTTTGTAAATAGAACATGTATTATTAATATATTTTTTATAATTATTCAAAATACAATTACGTAAAATGATAGGGACATAAGGAAATATTGTAGAAGCAGAAAAACATAGAAGCGTGAAGCTGGAAGGGACCCCCCCACCCCAAGGTCATCTTTCTAATGCAACCCCCTACAATGCGGAAAACTCGGCTAAAGCTGAGTATACCTGAAGGAGCGTCTCCACCCCCATCGTTCTGCCCAGACACTGAGGTCCAGCTCCGAGTCCCTTCTTGCGGTTCCCTCTTTGCGAGAAGTGAAGCTACAGGGAACCAGGCAGAGGGCCTTCTCAGTAGTGGCACCCGCCCTGTGGAACGCCCTCCCACCAGATGTCAAAGAGAACAACAACTACCAGATTTTTAGAAGACATCTGAAGGCAGCCCTCTTTAGGGAAGCTTTTAATGTTTAATAGATTATTGTATTTTAATATTTTGTTGGAAGCCGCCCAGAGTGGCTGGGGAAACCCAGCCAGATGGGTGGGGTATAAATAAATTGTTGTTATTCTTGTTGTTGCTATTTCACAACATTTATAGACTCCTTTACTGCTTCTACTCTAAAATACCTTTTTCACATGACACCATTGCAGATGGAGAAGGGTATCTGTTCCCACCACTCTTTCTTCGACAGTTCTATTTGCAAGGTGTTTCTGGGGTCTGTCAGTGGCGCCCGCCCTGTGGAACGCCCTCCCTTCAGATGTGAAGGAAATAAGCAGCTATCTTAATCTTTAAGAGGCATCTGAAGGCAGCCCTGTTTAGGGAAGTTTTAAACATTTAATGCTGTATTGTTTTTAACACCCGATTGGAAGCCGCCCAGAGTGGCTGGGGAAACTCAGCCAGATGGGCGGGGTATAAATAATAAATTATTATTATTATTACAGTGGTACCTCGGGTTACATACGCTTCAGGTTACATACGCTTCAGGTTACACACTCCGCTAACCCAGAAATAGTGCTTCAGGTTAAGAACTTTGCTTCAGAATGAGAACAGAAATCGTGCAGCAGCGGCGCAGCAGCAGCGGGAGGCCCCGTTAGCTAAAGTGGTGCTTCAGGTTAAGAACAGTTTCAGGTTAAGAACGGACCTCCGGAATGAATTAAGTACTTAACCCAAGGTACCACATTATTATTATTATTATTATTATTATTATTATTATTATTATTATTATTATATTATTATATAACTTCCCCCGATGCCGCTGTGAGTGGGAAACACCTGCCCACAGCTGCGTAGGGGGAGAAGCTCAACAACTTTGGGCCATCTCCCCTCATTTTCTTAAAATTGACTCCCCCAAAATAGGTAAAGGTAAAGGGACCCCCGACCATTAGGTCCAGTCGTGACCGACTCTGGGGTTGCGGCGCTCATCTCGCTTTATTGGCCGAGGGAGCCGGTATACAGCTTCTGGGTCATGTGGCCAGCATGACTAAGCCGCTTCTGGCGAACCAGAGCAGCGCACGGAAATGCCGTTTACCTTCCCGCCAGAGTGGTACCTATTTATCTACTTGCACTGGCGTGCTTTTGAACTGCTAGGTTGGCAGGAGCAGGGACCCCCAAAATAGGGGGGGTCTTATATATGGGGGCATCTTATAGATGGAAAAATACGGTACTTGCCACGATGGCTGTGCGCTGCCTTCACAGCGGGAGGCATTGATGCTTCTGACTAGCAGTTAATGGAAGGGAGTGTGCTCTTGTCTTCGAATCCCGCTTGCGGGGTTCCCGCAGGGATCTGTGTGGCCTCCGTGAGAAGTGCGTTCTGGACCAGACAGGCCATTAGCCTGAACCAGTAGGCTATTTTTTTTATTGTTCTTACGCTAGAATACCTTAATTTAAAAAGAGGAGTCCCTGCCAGCCTAGATCAAAGAGCATTACTCACTCATGATTCAGGTGTGTGAACAGGAGTTTTAAGGCGGGCAGAAAATCACCTATAATTCCTGTCTGAACATTCTAAGCTTCGGGTTTGGACGCCCATAGCAAAGAACCATCTCAGCCGAGTCTAGGTGGCTCCTTGCGTTGCGTTCAGCTTTCCCCATTGATCCCCTCGTTGCCTCCAAGTGTTTTGTGAAAAGTTGTCCATGCAGCACTCTGTTCAGCTGTCGCCTTGCTTTTTTTTAATCACTTTTTTATTCAAAATTAAAACAAAGCATATTATCCAGAAACATATCATCCTTATTTCCCCCCTTTTTTCCTCCCTCCCCCCACAGAACCCACCCACCCCCACCTCCCAACTTCCCTCAGTTCCAGTCTTTGATTTCTCTAAAAATGCTGTTTTCTGCATGTTACACAGTTGTATAGATCCTCAAACTATTTGAGTAATAATTATCAATAAAAAGTTTGTGAGTGTTTATTCAAAACCAGCCAGGGAGTCCAGTTCGCTTTGTTGCGTCTTCAAATACTTTGTAAAGGGTTCCCATTCATCTTTAAGGTCACAGTTATCCTTGTCCCGTAGCTTATATGTCAGTTTTGCCACTTCTGCATAGTCCATCAATTTTTCTTGCCATGATTCTTTAGTTGGGGTTTCTTCAGTCTTCCATCCTTGTGCTATTAGAACTCTCACGGCCGTTGTCGCATACATGAAGATGTTTTTCAGCTTTTTTTGGCAGATCTTTCCCTACAATCCCTAATAAAAATGCTTCAGGTTTTTTAACAAATGTTAAATGGAACATTTTCTTCAATTCGTTATATATCATTTCCCAGAATTTTTTAATTGCTTTACAATCCCATCACATATGATAAAATGTCCCTTGCTGTCGTCTTGCTTAAACTGGGTTCCAATTCAAGGGTGGTGCATTCACAAGCCACGGATCCCTGACAAGGCAAGCTGGTTTAAATGAGACATCGACCATGTGGAATACAACAAAGGTTCAGGGGTTTCTTTCGTCCGCCCCCCCCCCCACGCCCAACATCACTTTTACATCAGCACCTCAATTACACTCATAGGATATGTATCAGCTGCCAGGGAGCTTGATTTATACGCCGTCTTTTATCCATTGAGACCACCAGTTGAAGGAGGAGACTATAAGTATTACACACTAGGCAACAGCACTATTGAATGTCAGAGTTGTGGGCTCCTTCTGATTCATATGAGCTAGGAAGGCCAATTGGATTCCATTTCCCAATACAGTGGTACCTTGGGTTACATACGCTTCAGGTTACATGCGCTTCAGGTTACAGACTCCACAGAGCCTAGGACTTACTGATCAGAAGGTCGGTGGTTCGAATCCCCGCGACGGGGTGAGCTCCCGTTGCTCGGTCCCAGCTCCTGCCAACCTAGCAGTTTGAAAGCACGCCAGTGCAAGTAGATAAATAGGTACCACTCCGGCAGGAAGGTAAATGGTGTTTCCATGCGCTGTTCAGGTTCGCCAGAAGCAGCTTAGTCATGCTGGCCACATGACCTGGACGCTGTACGCCGGCTCCCTCAGCCTATAGAGTGAGATGAGCGCCGCAAGCCCAGTGTCGGCCACGACTAGACCTAATGGTCAGGGGTCCCTTTACCTTTACCTTTTAACCCAGAAATAGTACCTCAGCTTAAGGACTTTGCTTCAGGACGACAACAGAAATCGTGCAGCGGTTGCGCGGCAGCAGCGGGAGGCCCCATTAGCTAAAGTGGTGCTTCAGGTTAAGAACAGTTTCAGGTTAAGAACGGACCTCCGGAACGAATTAAGTACTTAACCCTAGGTACCACTATACAGTCGTACCTTGGTTCTCGGACAGAAACCATTCAGGAAGTGTGTTCGACTTCCGAAAACGTTCAAAAACTAAGGCATGGCTTCCAATTGGCTGCAGGAGGTTCCTGCACTCAATCGGAATCTGTGTCAGATGTTCGGGTTCCAAAGAACATTCACAAACCAGAACACTCACTTCTGGGTTTGCGGCATTCGGGAAGAAGAAGAAGAGTTTGGATTTGATATCCCGCTTTATCACTACCCTAAGGAGTCTCAAAAAGGGACGCGGGTGGCGCTGTGAGTTAAACCACAGAGCCTAGGATTTGTCGATCAGAAGGTCGGCGGTTCTAATCCTCATGATGGGGTGAGCTCCTGTTGCTCAGTCCCTGCTGCTGCCAACCTAGCAGTTTAAAAGCATGAAGTGCAAGTAGATAAATAGGTACGCTTCGGCGGGAAGGTAAACGGCGTTTCCGTGCACTGCTCTGGTTCGCCAGAAGCAGCTTAGTCATCCTGGCCACATGACCTGGAAGCTGTACGCCGGCTCCCTCGGCCAATAAAGCGAGATGAGCGCCGCAACCCCAGAGTCAGCCACGACTGGACCTAATGGTCAGGGGTCCCTTTACCTTTAAGGAGTCTCAAAGCAGCTAACAATCTCCTTTCCTTCCTCCCCCACAACAAACACTCTGTGAGGTGAGTGAGGCTGAGAGACTTCAGAGAAGTGTGACTAGCCCAAGGTCACCCAGCAGCTGCAGGTGGAGGAGCAGGGAAGCGAACCCGGTTCACCAGATTATGAGTCCACTGCTCTTAAATACTACACCACACTGGTTTTGGGAGCCAAAATGTTCAAGTCGCAAGGCCTGAGAGATCCAAGGTACTACTGCATACAGCAACAATAATGGCTAGCAAAGAGCAATAACATCTGTCATAGCTGCTTACTTTAAATCAGACTTCACAGGCATCAGACGTGCCACAGGGATCATGGGTACCATGCAGTGTGCAAGGCCCTGGCACTGAAATTCGTGGGTGCCTGGCCCCTTTGTGGGGAATTTTGTGGGTGCACAGGCACCCAGGGCCCCAGGGATTTGGAACCTATGACAGGGATGTTTCTATGTGGTGAGATATTTGTCTGGAGCAACCGGCCATATTAATGAAGACAATCTCCTGTGTCACTGAGGCACAACAGGTGCGAACTGGTACAGAAATAAGCAAATTTAACTTTGGAAAAATTAGAAACTGACCAAAAGCCAAAACTGAAAGGTCTACCCGACTGTAGGCTGAGCTAACTCAGAACATGGCAGCTGTTCTTCATATGGTAGCTGAATTGGGGCTCTGTAAAACAAGGTTAGGTATTCCAGTTACCTATCCTTGCCCTAACTTGGCGGTTGTAGAATTAAAACATATTCATTGTTCCGCAAACTGCCGTAAACACATCTTGTTCCACTCTGCACTACTGTCCTCTCCATCTCGCACCAAGAGGCAGAATCGTGCTTTGTAGCCACGTTTTTGTGCCATTGCGGCCCCAGGCGACAGTGGGTGCGTGTGTTTTTTGGTGCAGGCTGTAGCCATGGACATGCTATGTGATCTGATGGTGAATTTGGGGTGACCCAATGCAAAAATCCTGAGGATCCATGTGGATCCATGCTTTGTAACCACGTTTTTGCGCCATGGCGGCCCCACGAAACAGTGGATGTGTGATTTTTTTGGTGCAGGCTGTAGCCATGCACATGCTATGTGATCTGATGGTGAATTTGGGGTGACCCAATGCAAAAATCCTGAGGATCCATGGACTTTTACCTCCGCCCTCCCAGGCAGTCTCCTTTATCGCTAGCATCCTTTATCTCTCCTCCTGATTGGGAACTGCAACCCTCAAAATAATTATTTGACTACAAGTCCCATCATCCCTGACCTTTGGGCAAGCGAACTAGGGCTGATGAGAGTTGTGATCCAGCGTATATTGCTGGACAACTTCCCCACCCCTTGACTATATAATTCACATGTGGCCACCATGAATGGTGCAGTCTAATGTTGCCTGCAACGCTTGCATGAACTTGTAAACCACTCTACACATATTTCTATGGCTCATGAGGGAACTTGGAAAACATGGAAATTTCTCCAATGAAGTCCTGGCACTGGGCAGGTCAAGGCTGTGAGATTCGCTGTGATTCCTGCATTGCTGGCGGTCAGTCTAGATGGTGCTTTGGGTCCCTTCCAACTCTTCTGTTTCAGTGATTCACCTGCTAACTAATAGGTTCAAATAGGTATGCCAAAGGGCAGGTGCTGAGGATAATCTGAGACCTCATGAAAGTCAGGCGATTTCAGCAGAGAATTTACATTTATGATTTCACAAGCCGAAGGTTTGAAGTCATTCTCGGAATATAAAAGGCTGAAAGGTGAGAGAGGAGCAGCTGGTTTGATCTATGGTATAAAGGGGAACAATAAGTAAAGCAATTAAACAGCATCAAAGGGGAGCAATCAACGTGAATTTCCCCAGAAGTGAAGTTGATGCCTCGGTTGCTTTCCCCCCCTCTCCCCGCTGTGTGGTTATATATATATTTTAATTAGACACTGTGATATACCTCTTCTATCTGTTAAGAACTGGACCACCACCCAGATTTCGTAGGTGGGGCGAAATAGAAGCAAATCCTTTAATCTGCTAAAATGGATAATTTCTAGAAGATCAAACAATGGGCTCTCCCGCAACTGAACTACTGAAGCAGAGTTTAGAGCTTTCTATAATTGAAAATCTCGCAATGGTCTCTTCACCTCAAGCACTCATGGCAAATAGTCCATATCAGCTGATCATGATCTCTGATATCCTAATTGGCTTTAAAAAAACACACAAAAAACCACGCCTGGAGGGTGAACATCCCCAGAAGATTTAATCTGGAGAGATTGTCTTGACAAATACTGGCGTTCCCGAAGAATGGTCTTTCTTCAGTTTCAACCAAGAGCTTGTTATCTTTTAATAAAGTCAATAGTTTGCAAACTTTTCTGTTTGCCAGCTTTGGATAAAAAGTTCATAGCCAAGATGTGTATGTGTGTGCATGGTCTAATACTTATCTGTCAAGATTCAGGTAGGTAGCCGTGTTGGTCTGACGCAGTCGAAATAAATTAAAAAATTAAAAAATTGTCCAGTAACACCTTAGAGACCAACTAAGTTTGTTCTGAGAATAAGCTTCCGTGTGCATGCACGCTTCTTCGGATACACGTAGTTGGTCTCTAAGGTGCTACTGGACACTTTTTTAATTTTTCATCTGTCAGGGATTGTCTCTACTGTTAGCTGTTTTTTGTATCCCTGCCTTTAATACATCTGATATGCATAGCTTAAGCAGGTGGAATTCCACCCCCTCCTGCTCATCTTCAAGCCAAGAAGAAGCTGCATCTGAATACCAGGCCACTGTAAAAGGTAGAGGGGTGGGGGTCTGTTAAAAATAAGGATCAGCCACCCTAATTTTACCTGCAGGCACAATTCTCAGCCACTCCATTCGTATATAATCTACTATCAGAGACAGTCAGCAGAGTCTCTCAAGCCAAATCCACCCCAAGGATATCTGTTTCTCTGCTACCACTTAAGATGCAAAAGAGGGCGGGAGATTTGCAGAGGGGCAACTGCAGAAACAGGACTTTCCTGCAGGGATTTTGCAGGGGGGAGGGCAGTCATGGGATTCCACCACCCCCCTTTCTCCCCAAAGTGCCCCAGAGCAAAAAGTTAGCTGCTGACCTGTTTTATTTATTTATTTGAGATATATTTGTTGAAAATATTTTTTAATTAATTTTTTTTACAAAAACAAATTCAAAATAACAAAGGGGGAGAAAACTTTTAACATATCCATATATGAGATTCTCTGAATCTCGTGACTTCCCTCCGGTCTCCTGTGTGGGTCCTTAAAATAATTTTTCTAAAACTACATATCATTCTGTAGTTTTTCACCTCTCTAAATTATCCGTACCTTTCGTTTCTTCACAAGTTATTTTTAAAGTCCAGCTAACGTTTTTATTTGTTTGCAATCGTCTCCTAAGCAAGTTATGAATTTCCCCCATTCTTTTTTGAAGTCCTTATATTCTTGATTCCTGAGTCTCCCGGTCAGTTTTGCCATTTCAGCATAGTTCAGCAGTTTGGCTTGCCATTCTTCCCTAGTTGGAACTGTTGATTCTTTCCATCTGTGGTCTAGTAGCATCCTTGCAGCTGTTGTCGCATACATAAATAGTCTTTTCTGGTCTTTTGAGATGTTGGAACTTATTTATTTGAGATATCCCTCTCCCTCGCTTGCAAATTGAAGTTCTCAAGGCAGCTAACAATATTTCTACAACACTTTCAACATTTTAGAATCCCTTACTGGGCAAGGCTACATCCATCCATTCATCATTTTATTTGTATGGTGCCTTCCCATGCCGGAGGCGGATACAACATGGGAAAAAATTACGTAATTACAAACGTAGCAAAAGTCGTCACATACAATAAATAAAACCTAAGAAAGCACACAACCAAACTGAACAATTTCTGGGGGATTTCCGCATAAAACATAGTAAGATAATAATAATAATAATAATAATAATAATAATAATAATAATAATAATAATAATAATAATAATTTATACCCCGCCCATCTGGCTGGGCTTCTAGACAGTCTGGGCGGCTTCCAAAAAAATATTAAAATACTGTAATTATTATGTACTGAAGTTCTCACCCTGGGCTGGCAGGGGGATACTGTAGATAGTTTTCACTCAGGTCCACATATGCAAATAAGGCATTGAAAGCGACGTTCAGTGATTGGATAGTTACAGAAAGTTGCTACTGTTGTGTTGTAGTGGAGCTCTATATAAGCAGGCTGGCTGAACCCTTCAGTTCAGTTCTGTTCTGGCCTGTGAATAAACAAGAGCTGTTTGAAGAATCGCTGTGTCGTCTGATATGTTCACCCACAACTTAACAGTAATACATCAAACATTAAAAGCTTCCCTAAACAGGGCTGCCTTCAGATGTCTTCTAAAAGTCTGGTAGTTGTTCTTCTCTTTGACATCTGGTGGGAGGGTGTTCCACAGGGAGGGTGCCACTACCGAGAAGGCCCTCTGCCTGGTTCCCTGTAACTTGGCTTCTTGCAGCGAGGGAACCACCAGAAGGCCCTCGGTGCTGGACCTCAGTGTCCAGGCAGAACAATGGGGGTGGAGATGCTAAAAGATCTAAAAGAGAGGTACGCAAAACTATAAATAACAGCTAGAGCACTCTGCCCCTGAACAAAAGCCCCTAAACGACACCCCAGCCCTTCATCACCCAGGATGCCTGGGATGTTTCATCTTGCTTCCCAATGACTGACACACAAGTGCACAGAAGCTTCTTCCTTCTCCCCTGCCCCTGGACTCAGATTTATTTATATTAAGCTTTCTTCTGAGGAGCTCAAAGTGGTGAGTATGGTTCTCTCCCCTATTTCATCCTCACAACCATCTTGCAAGGTAGGCAAGGCTGAGAGAAATGATGACCGGACTTGAACGTGGGCATCTCCCAGTCCTTCCCAGTCCACTGCTCTAAGCATTATATCAGCTACAGGGAACCAGACAGAGGGCCTTCTCGGTAGTGGCGCCCGCCCTGTGGAACGCCCTCCCATCAGATGTCAAGGAGATAAATAATTACCTGACATTCAGAAGACATCTTAAGGCAGCCCTGTTCAGGGAAGTTTTTAATATGTAACACTGTAGTGTTTTTAACACTGATTGGGAGCCGATCAGAGTGGCTGGGGAAACTCAGCTAGATGGGTGGGGTATAAATAATAAATTATTTATTATTATTATTATTATTATTATTATTATTATTATTATTATTATTATTATCATCATCATTCTGGCTCCAACTGAAGGATCACTCTGCTTCTGAATTTCTGGGCCATGGCAGGTCTCAGGGTAGATACCGTATTTTTTGCTCCATAAGACGCACTTTTTCCCTCCTAAAAAGTAAGGGGAAATGTCTGTACGTCTTATGAAGCGAATGTGTGGTCCCTGGAGCCAAATTGCCCAGGGGCAAAAAGCAGATCGTGCCTTTTTTTTTTTTTTTAAGAAATAGGGAAGGGGGGGGGGTTTGAAACGAAGCCACTGTATTTAAAAAGTTAGAAACTGGGGGTCATCTTATACATGGATAATGCAGAAGGGGGGGCAATTGGTGGCAGCTGCGAGCAGGAGATTGTCAGCGGCGACTGGGCGGGTGATTGGCTGCTGCTGTGGGAATTGGGCGGGCAATGGGAGGCTGCTGGCAGTGAGTGGGCAGACGATTGGTGGCTTTGGCGAAGCGTATGATTAGCAGTGGCGGTCAGGCGGGTGAGTGATTGTCGGCACCCCCCCAAAAAAAAGTTCAACAACTCTGGGCAATTCCCCCCCCCTAAAAAAAGCTTAACAACTCTGGGCAATCCCCCCCCCATTTCCTTAATTTGGGTTCCCCCCAAAATAGGGGTCATCTTATACAAGGGGGCATGTTATACACGAAAAAATACAGTAATAATAATAATAATAATAATAATAATAATAATAATAATAATAATAATAATAATTTATTTATACCCCGCCCATCTGGCTGGGCTCCCCCAGCTACTCTGGGCGGCTTCCAAAAGAATATTAAAATACTATAATACATCAAACATTAAAAGCTTCCCAGAACAGGGCTGCCTTCAGATGTCTTCTAAAAGCCTGGTAGTTGTTGTTCTCTTTGACATCTGGTGGGAGGGTGTTCCACAGGGAAGGCGCCACTACCGAGAAGGCCCTCTGCCTGGTTCCCTGTAACTTGGCTTCTCGCAGTGAGGGAACTGCCAGAAGGCCCTCGGTGCTGGACCTCAGTGTTCCTGTCACTGTCTCTCAGTGCCCAATCTGCAAAGTAGTTCCTGTCACTGTCTCTCAGTGCCCAATCTGCAAATGTGTATAATACTGATTCACCTTACAGGATTGTTGCAAGGATTCCTCAAGTAAGGCGCATATGACCACTTTAGACACAGTATGATATAAATGCCAGACACTATTTTTCTTATTATTATCATAATCATCGAGTGCCTGCCTATACTGTTTTTTACCTGATGCTTTCTTTCTTTTTCTTTTAACCAAGCCTAAAGACCTGGCTCCAGGTGTTTAAAGAGAACATAAAGTGGAAGAATATTTAATGAAATTGGTATTATAAACTGCCTGAGATTGCAATCTCAGTATTAAAAAAGCAAAGCCAAAACACTGCTGATATGTAATTTTTTGAGGAAGCAAGCTGATAGATTCAGAGATTTAAATCAGCCAGCACCTTGCTTGCACTCAGCTTACAAGCATTATGGTCTTGCTCAGGCATAGGCAAACTTGGCCCTCCAGATGTTTTGGAACTACAATTCCCTTCATCCCTGACCACTGGCCCTGTTAACTAGGAATTATGGGAGTTGTAGTCCCTCAACATCTGGAAGGCCGAATTTGCCTATGCCTGGTCTTGCTTAAGTGAACACCTAAGGAGTTCTAAAAGGGATGCGGGGGGCGCTGTGGGTTAAACCACAAAGCCTAGGACTTGCCAATCAGAAGGTCGGCTGTTCAAATCCCCATGACGGGGTGAGCTCCGATTGCTCGGTCCCTGCTCCTGCCAACCTAGCAGTTTGAAAGCACGTCAAAGTGCAAGTAGATAAATAGGTACCACTCTGGCAGGAATGTAAACGCCGTTTCCGTGCGCTGCTCTGGTTCACCAGAAATGGCTTAGTCATGCTGGCCACATGACCTGGAAGCTGTATGCCGGCTCCCTCGGCCAATAAAGCGAGATGAGTGCCGCAACCCCAGAGTCGGCCATGACTGGACCTAATGGTCAGGGGTTCCTTTACCTTTACCTTTCAGCAGTTCTAAGGATACAGTCTTGAGAGTCCCATGGGCTGCAAGAAGATCAAACCTATCCATTCTGAAGGAAATCATCCCTGAGTGCTCACTGGAAGGACAGATCCTGAAGCTGAGGCTCCAAGACTTTGGCCACCTCATGAGAAGAGAAGACTCCCTGGAAAAGACCCTGATGTTGGGAAAGATGGAGGGCACAAGGAGAAGGGGACGACAGAGGACGAGATGGTTGGACAGTGTTCTCGAAGCTACCAGCATGAGTTTGACCAAACTGCGGGAGGCAGTGGAAGACAGGAGGGCCTGGCGTGCTCTGGTCCAGGGGGTCACAAAGAGTCGGACACGACTAAACAACTTAACAACAACAACAAGGATACACTTGGAAATAGTAAATCTTAGAGAAATCAGTGGGGGAGGGAATGCAAACTTGAGTTTGCAATAGTTAAAGACTGGTTTAATAATCCCCTTTGTTAGAGGATTTCTCGTGGATCTACCACCACGGACCAACTTTCACACCACCTGATGTCACCGCAGAGGCAAAGCTGAGCAAGGCATCTGCCCACACATTCAAGCTTCCACTCACCGAGAACTGTGCCAAATCACGTGTGAACCAGCCCATATTCACCACGAAGCGAAGCGCGCTGGACTCTGCCTGTGCGTAATAGTTGAAAAGGCCCGGCGTTTATCCTCCTTTTTGGAACAGAAAAGGCGCACTGGTTTCCAGCGATCCTCTTCTCCTAACCCAAACTAAGATGCACAGAGACGCACGTCTAGTTTCACCCCGTTTACATTGGGCCTCTGGCCAAGTTGTAACGCGCGTCGGATACCTGTAGGGGGCTCGTGGTTTATGGGAACGCACCCCGAAGCCAACTTCTCCGAATTAAAGCTCTGAAATGGGACCAGCCCGTCTCCCTTCCGCGCACCCCGCTCCTCCACCGCGACCGCCAGGGCTTATTAATAAACAGCAACACAAACTAGTACTTCCTTAGCATTAAATGTGTCGACCGAAAGTTAGAGCACTATCCTTCGTGAGAAAAATGTCCGTTGCATTAAAAAGAGTTGTCTTTAGCATATTTATTCGTTCTCGTGCTTCCTTACACCATATTTCACTTGGGGAATTTTTAATTTTATTTTTACAAGGGATGCTTCTTACTAAAAAATTGCCTAGCTAGCATAAAAGGCCACGCCACGAAGGGAAAAAAACCAAAAAACATTGTCCTGATAAATCCGAAGGGCATTTGTATATGTTGGGGGGCGGAGAAGGGACTGCCGTAAAATAAACTATCTTGGCTTTCAATATGAGAAATGCGCACCGCAGTTTTACGCGCGCTCGTTTTCTCGGCTTCAAGGCAGCGAATGGGCCTTTTTGCTACTAGGGTTTATTTAATTCTGGCTGGATCAGAGCCTCAGATTTTCCTCCCGCTCCACTGCCCTGAATTTTTTCACACACACACACACACACACACACACACACACACACACACAAACACACACAAACAAACATATAAAGGAGGGAGATTTGGATACAAGCCTCGGTGATTTAAATAGAAATTGCTTTTCGAGCCACCGTTGTGCTCAGAATGAGGCTTTTAAGTGCCTACGAACAAACTTTAAAGTAGGCTGCTAGGAAGGCGCGTCCGCAGGAGAATATTTTTATTTTATTTTATTTTAAAGCATCCGCCCCTGAACGGCAGGGATGAAATATTATGATTTTCTCTCTCTCTTTCTCTTTGCAACCGATTTATTTTCCTCCCTGCAGAAAAGGTGGCTCCAAAATCGTTGTTCGGATCATTTGCAGGGTAGTTGTTGTTTTTTTAAAAAAAGAACACTTTGAAAATTATGCTTTTCGCGACAATAGCGCCATAAATAAAAAGGGGGGATTTTAAACTGAGTGGTGTGGGTAGAAAGCCATTTATCTTCGAAAGTTTGCCATTGCCTTACCGTTCTCTGCCCACTAGCCCTGCGAGTCCGGTGTGACGAGGCTCTAAAGGATGCAAATTTTGAGTGGCAGAAAAGCTTCAGAACTGCCTTTTACGCACCAATAAAATGGGAGAGGAAAATAGTGGTCAACTACATCATAAATAGTTCGGACGGGATTGTGTATTCAAGGCAATCTCAGATCAGGAATCAGGAATTAACACGCAGTTCTGCTCATGGTTTCTTGGAAGGTTGTCCCGTGAATTTCACTGGGATTTACTCTCATGTAAGCGCCTCGTCATGTATAGGATCTCACCCTGAGAAACGGCCTCTTCTGATCTCAGGGTGGAACCAAAATATCCTAAATGCACAGATATCTCTTCTGAATGGTTCAGGGAAATCGAAACGATTACTTAAAAATGTATATATATTTTAAAAAAAATGTTCAAGGCACCAGTGCGTCGTCGTCCGCGTACGATGCAATTTCATCAAGTAATTTCTTTTTTTAAAAAATCAGGTAATTTTCTTTATGCACACCTGTTGACTCACAACTGAAAGCAGGTTTTCAAAACCACGTGTTTCTTGGATATCCAGCCAAGGGAGTGCTGTTTAATTCATTGTTAACGATGATTAATGAGGCATCTGTACCTCGTGGATGAATTCTGATCAAAACAGTACTCTTCAGGTGCTTTCTGCTCTGCAAGATTTCGTAATATATTCTCCCTCGCCGATTCTAATTTTATTTCGTTCGTTAATTAAAAGATAGACACCTGGGAGAGCTGTAGAGCTAAACATCTGAAGGCGACTGCTACATGCGGCGGGAGATAAAAGGCGGTGGATTCCCCAAAATTAGAAATGTTACGAGTAAAACAACTGAATTGTTTCTCACGAACTAGGAAATTTGGGGACGCAGAATCCAGTCTCCAAAACTGCATATAATGAACGCCAAAAATTCGAGAATCGAGGGCGTGATATTATTATTATTATTATTATTATTATTATTATTATTATTATTATTATTATTATTATTATTATTAACCGAGCTGATCGGACATTGGAAATAGAAAACTGAGTCTGAAATAAAATGAAGTTGAGCGTGCTGGAATGGGTGGTGGTGAGTGCGAGCTGGTTTTGTTTCATCTTTGGGCCAAGCAAAGTGATTATTTACACGGTGTAATATAATTTGCACCCATCCTGTTTGGCCAGATGGAGTGATGGAACGGGCTTCCGGGGCGCTGCAACGCGAACACGCGTAGACGCAGGTTGCATGAAGTATTCTCCCTGGAGGCGATCCCGAAACACCTTTCGAATCGCTTTCCTTGGGACCCGAAGCCCCACGGACACAAACCCCTCCAAGTAGTCTGACTCCAGAAAAGACCAAGTTTCGCTTGTTTTCTAAAAGTTCTCTGCGTTCTTCCCTCGCCTCCCAGGGCAGCTGCAAGGGAGCAGCCACTTCGGAGAGGCGAGCGCCCCGCAGACACGAAGCAGGGAGCCTGAGCTGGGACCGTCCTGTTACTCGGAAGTAAGCCCCGTCGACAGCGCAGCATCTCTGGCGAAAAGATGCGCTGGGACTGAGATCCCCTTCATTCTACCAACACATTCAACTCATTGGCAGTGGCGTAGCGTGGGTTGTCAGCACCCGGGGCAAGGCAAGTAATTTGCGCCCCCTAACCCGTGGATTTGCGCCCCCTAACCCTAACCCCCATTTGCGCCCGGTGCGGCCGGCCCCCCCTGCACCCCCATGCTACGCCACTGCTCATTGGTGTCCCCCCCAACCTGTCCCACGTTCACTTTAATTCCACCCTCCCCCCGACGGGCAGAAGCAAGCCTCGTCGATCCACAAGCGCTTGGCTGAGAGAGGAGGAGCGGAGGAGGGGACCCCCGGGGCGACCCAGGCCAAGGGACCAGATCCCCCTCCCTGGCAGCGGCGGCGCCTCCGCCCGCCCCGTCGACGGGCTGCAGCCGCGCCACAGCCCCTCCTTCTGGGATCAGCCAGCCCCGGGCCCCGGGCCGGGAGGCTGGGCAAAGCGCGCGGGGGCTATAAGGCTCGTCGACGGCGGCAGAGAGGCAGCCCCCTCCAGGCTGGCCCAGACGGCTCTGGGCGGGGACTGGTCCGCCTTCGCCGCGCCTCCCTGCCGCCTGGGCCATGAGCGCCCGCGAGCTGCCTCGCCAGCCCGCGCCCCGCGCTCCTCGCTCGCCCCCGACGGCGCCCGGCAGCCCCTTGGCGCCTTGGTCTCGGAGCAGCAGCAGCGCCCGGGACGCTCCCGCCATGGCCGTCTACTGCAGCGAGGCTTTCAGCGTGTATCCCCAAGCAGCAGCAGCCGCGGCGGCTGCGGGCACGTCTGGGCAGAGGCAGCCGGGCGCCGCGTACGCGCTGGGCGACTACGGGCCACCGCCGGGCGCGGGGGGCTACTTGTGGGGGGTGAGCGGAGGGGGCCCCTACGTGCCCAGCGGAGGGGGTACCGCAGGAGGAGCAGCAGCAGGAGGAGGAGGTGGCGGTCCCGGGGGCTCGGGAGCCCCTTTCCTGCCCTACGGCTGCCCGCCGAGGGGCGTCGGGGCGCCGGCGCTCCTGGGCTCGGCTGCGGGGCCGGCGGGCGGCTCCGGGGCGCCGTCGGAGCTGGGCTGGCTGAGCCTGGCGAGCCAAGAGGAGCTGCTGCGCCTGGTGCGCCCGCCCTACTCCTACTCGGCGCTCATCGCCATGGCCATCCAGAGCGCGCCCGAGCGCAAGCTGACGCTCAGCCACATCTACCAGTACGTGGCCGAGAATTTCCCCTTCTACAAGCGCAGCAAGGCCGGCTGGCAGAACTCCATCCGACACAACCTGAGCCTCAACGACTGCTTCCGAAAGGTGCCCCGCGACGAGGACGATCCCGGTGGGTGCATCGCCGGGCGTGGGGATGGCGGGGAAGCGGGGGAAAGACTGCCTCTGAGGATGGGTGGAGAGGCGCATGAGGCAGGGGTCCCCCGCCACTCCAGGCTAGCACACCCCCCCCAAAAAAAAACACGGGATTTTAGGGTTGGGGGAGAGACCCTATCTGCATTTGCAGGAATCTCAAAGCTGAGATTTTTAAAGTCAAATTTAAAACTTCTTTTTTCCCCAAATTTTTTTATTGGTTTTCATAATATTATAAACAAAGAAACACATAAGACAAAGAAACATAAATCATAGCCTTATTGAAAATGACACTTATTAACTTTGTTAAGTGACTTCCCTGCTTCCCCTTGGTTGGATTTCATTGCATATCCTTTTAACTGTTTCCCAAATCACAGTTCTTATAAAATTTAACTTGAACATGAACATCCTTAAATCTTCACTTTATGAAATGAAACATATTAATTCGTCACTTAACATAAATAAAATCCTCAGCCAATTAAGTATCTGCAAGCTGTTTTCAGTTAATTTAACTTAACATATTTAACTAAATTATCATTAAATTTGATCCACTCTTCTTAACCTTACCTAATGGAGGCTGCTCGGTCTTTTATATGTTGTGTGCATTTATTATGTCTGGACATTTTTTGTTGTTGCCTAAAAATTATGCCCATAAAAGCTGAATGAATGAAGGAACTAAAGTATCAGATCCCGATGCCAATCTTTCTTCTCTTGTTCCTGATCTAGATCTTCTCTGATCCCTCCTTCCCTGGCCGGGAGGCACAATTTTGGGGTCTTCCTCAGGTGCCAAAATCCCAATGGCCCCTCACATTGCCTGGGTACTGGGGTGTAGGTCAATACCCTTCTTTTCTTTTAAAGAGTAACTTCCGGCTGGACTTGGGAGGAGAACTAGAGTGGTTCCCAAGTCCTAAACAGATCAACTTGGAAGGCTGGTGTCAGTGATCCGAGGCAGTTGTGCGGAAGTGAGTGCCATTAGTTAACTTGCAGAGGACTTTGCCACACCGTGCCTGGCGCAGTTTAATCAGAAGTAAGTCCCAGGCGCAATGGGCCTAACTCCTAACTAAATACACACCAGAGCATCTGTGCAATGCAGGCCTCTTTGTGCTTATAGGATTGCACTGCTAGTGTCCTTAGGATCAGGTGGTAAGCTCTACAGGTGGCCTCCCATTAAACATCACTTCATTCAAATGAGAGACCCCTTAATGCTTTCTATTTGCCAAGCATGTTTGCACATGCAGTTGCAAAATGCACGCACTCCCTCCCGCCATTCCTTAAGGGAAGTTAGGATTTTGGACCTCGATAGCTGGAAATATTTCAGGATTAATTACGGCAGAGTGAAAGGGATGTGATCTGTATGTGGTATGTGTTCAGCTCTCCGATTCGACATGCCTTGGAGCGATGCGCTTCCCTGCTGAAAGAAGCTGAGATTTCTTCGGCCTTGGAAAGGAATTTCCTTTCCCGATCAAATAAGGTGCGTAATCGCACCCAGTTCATAGTAACGGTCTTCCTTTGCACATGGGAGAATTAGAAATTCTCGCTCATATACACGCCGGCACATAGATTTGTTTTGGGAATAAGCAACCTACCGGTATCTTAAGTTGTCTCAGTGCAAGCCCTGTGGAGTTTGATTCTTGAATACATTCTCTTCTGCCTTAGTCCCAATCTTGCGCATTTTGTTTTCTAGTTACAAAATGGCTTCTGTCAGCATCCTATGGGAGAGAGCAATAGCTTAGTCATAGTGCATCTGCTTCTAACGTAGAAGGTCCCATGTTCTGGGATCTTTGGATAAAGAACGGTATATAAACTGAACACATAAATAAATGTTCCAACCCCGGCATCTTGTGAGAAGTCTGAAACCCTGGATAACCTCTGCTGGTTAATGTAAACAGTAATGGGCTGATGGGCTGAGCATAAGAGAGCTTCCTATGTCTAGATGCCCATGGAAATCATAAGACGCCATTTGCTTCATAGAAGGATTTCTATCCCCTTTCTGTCTTTTTAAAAAACAAACAAACCCCAAATGGTATGCAATGCGTATTTAAGAACTGAATTGCTCCCAGTTACGGTAGCTCACAGATGAAAAATGAAGATCTTTTTCCTCCCTCCATCTGCAATAGGAGGACAATAATTCTGATCTAATTGTTAAGGATTCCTGAGGTAAAGTTTGTGATGCGCCTTGAATACTCAGAAGTTCCCTATAAACTCTGCTGATCGGCCCCTAATTGGGAGTTTTGGTGCATGAATTTGCCATTGGTCATTAAGTTAGCAACTTTGTTGACAGCCTCGATGATTTCTGCGTACCACACACAGAGTAGAAGAGTGCTACAAAGGGCAGCTGCTCCTCAGCTCTTTCTAGGCATGTTCACAGGGCCACCAAAATAAAATACTAGGTGTTGCCCATTTCCATCCATACAAATGCAGTAAAAGGCTGAGATGTTTGGTGAGCTGGTCACCTCCTTTTCTCTGAGCCTATATCTTCACGCTCTTCGCAGTGTTAGATAACTGCTGGGTGTCTGGCCCGCAGATTGAAATCACAGTTAAGTAGCAACACTGTTCGCATGTTTCTGCATAGATTGCTATACTTTGTTTTCTTTTTAAAGAAATTAAATAGCAGTTGGAGTGTGTGGGGAGGTTTAACTTCCATCGTGGCCCAGACCTGGATTTCCACACAAACACACCTGCAGCTGTTATTGGCATCGAAAATACACAGTAATGCAGGTGTTGAGATATGCGTGACTGATGTCTCAGTTCATTTGGCCCTTGGGCCCCAGAGAAACGCACCTGTGGCAATAGACCACAGAAAGCTAAAGGCTCTGCTTCCTTCTCCTGTTGACCTAAAATCATGCACCCTTTTATATGTGGATGGGCAGACATATGAACAGGCCAAACATGGCCGCCTCTGTCGCATCTAATATGAGCCTCGGCTCACAGCTTTGTTTTGTTTCCGCTTGTATTTCTAGTGTATGCAGCTTGTAAAAATCATTTTATATGGACATGCAGGATAAAAATAATAGGGCAACATAGCATTTGTATGAACTAAATGAATAATAATAATAATAATAATAATAATAATAATAATAATAATAATAATAATAATATTTATACCCTGCCCTTCTGGCTGGGCTTCCCCAGCCACTCTGGGCGGCTTTGGGACTAACTTTTTGACCCTGTATGCATGCAAAAATTATATACCACTTAACTAAAAGGAAGTTGTTTTCATAAAATAGGATAAAAAATTTCATTTTAACAAATCCGTAAAAGACCGTAAAAACAGTAAGCATAATGAAATTATCAGAATATAGGTACAATAGACAGTGTTTTAAAAATCTAATGCTCATGATAAAATTAGTTTCCTAGGTAGATATATTGTTTTTAAAAATTAACAATAAAAAAGCTGGAACACAATACGCGACAACTTAATATAGCTTGTCATAAAATCGCAGCAAAGTGAAACCGCAGAGCAGCAGCAGCAGCAAAAGCATTCTCATGATTTACGATACTTCACCCCTCCCCCCAAAGGCTTGGACAAAGATGTTCATCATCACCTGGCGATGAAAAGGAAACAGCGCTGTGGCGAGACACACCCCAGAGCGGGGGCTTTTCCGTAGGCACAAAGCTGTCTCAGAAAAAGCCCTTACTGCTCTGCGGTGCCCATCATCCCTGACTGTTGGCCTTACTGCCTGGGGCTGGCGTGCGTATGAGCCTGACAACAGCCTGCTCTTGCATCAGACGCAACTTGGGCCAGCCCAAGCTCAAGACATTTTGCCACCCGAGGCAAAGAGCAAGATGGAGTCCCTCTCAGTTCCACAGACAGAAGCCGACTGGACTGGAAGCTGGACCAGAATTTCAGCGCTGGTGATGAGGCTTACCCAGTGGCGTAGCGTGGGGGGTGCAGGGGGGCTGGCCACACCGGGCGCAACATCTGGGGGTTAGGGGGCGCAAATCCATGGGTTAGGGGGCGCAAATTACTTGCCTTGCCCCGGGTGCTGACAACCCACGCTACGCCACTGGGCTTACTGTAGCTCAGGCTAGTTTAGGGGTCCCCGGACATATCCAGGTCTGTACCCCAACAGAGGGAAATGGCCAGGAGGAACTGTTGTGGGTGGTTGCTGTCACTGCCCCCAGCATCTGACGCCTAAAGCGACTGTCTCCCTTTGCCAAACGGAAGTGCCGTTCCCAAACTCCGTGTTCCTTGGCAGTCAGTTTGAGATGCCCTAAGATGAATCCTGTGCCGCAGACGATGACTTTTTTAGTAAACGAAAAACCAATGGCTCAAGCAAGCACTAGGGAGGAATGGGTTAGAGTTTCTGTTCGGAGAAGCATTGCTCTTGCACATTGAGCGAGGCAGGGGAGCTGTCCTGGACAAAGAGGCAAGAAGGAGTAGCTTGCTGAGGTGCCTGGCTAAAAGTTGTGCTCCCTTCCCAGAGAAAATTACGGTACCTCAGCGGTGAGGAAACCGCGCTATACACAGCCGTACACAAACATAGATTGTGTACGTAGATGTACACAGTCACATTTTCTCATTTGCCGCAAAATATTTTCCGGGGATAAATTGGTAACTGAGAAGCTGGGCTGCAGCTTAAATGAAAATTGGGGATCCCTCCTTCTGTGAACATCCATGAGGAGGAAAAGAAAGGGCAGTTATTTCCTTCAGATGAACGACAATCTACAGATCCCCAGCTTTCATTTTTCTTTTTTCAAAGAAAGAGTGTGTTTCTAGCATTCATAGAACCTGAGATATGAGGCAAAATGTACAATTCTCCATTTTTTCGGTGAGAAAAAAAGGTTCCTCGGTGTGTTCTCCTCCCAAATTTGGATACCCATGCCCCGGGCAATGTGGGGCTTGTTATGCCAGACTGTTATGTCAGTCGTTCTTTGAGGGGCATTTGTGGGTGCTATTGACGATGGCAAGAGAGAAACTGGGGACATCACAAGTGTATGTGTCAGGGGTGGGAGAAGATGCCACCTTACCCATGGAGGTGTTCAAGTCTCTGTTCAAATGGTCATACAAGGAATGTGGCTAATACAATTTCTCCAAATGGCTTGAACAAGTGTTACAAGTGCGGATCTTGAACAGGAAAAATAATAATCTGCAGCTTAGAAAGACTTAATTTCAGATGAACGAGGCAGGGATTTAAGGGTGATGGGCATCCTGAACGCTTGTCGACTTCAGGTTTTAACAGCTGTTATAATTGGCTAGAAATCCTCCTCTTTCATAACAAGAAACCAGCTTCTGACCGTCATGGTTCATTGCGAGAGCTGGGAAAGTATGCTTAAAAACAGATTTATCTTTTAAAGCACTGGTGTGTGCTTTTAAAATCAACTTGTGAACACATGATCTTTGGTACAGTTTGCAGATGGGAGATTCTGGAAGAGGAGGTTGGGAAGAGAAGAGGCTCTCTGTGGTGCCGTAGATGGTATTAAGTTTGGCCGTGGGGAAGCCAGACTCAAACCCTTGCTCAACCAAGAATGCTACTTCCATCACAGGGCCAGCCAATGGGGTGCTCTCCAGATGTTGAACTACAACTCCCATCATCCCTGACCATTGGTCATGTGGACTGGGACTGATGGGAGTCATAGTCCAACAACATCTGTCCTGCTTTTATTCCAATTACTGCCTAATCTACCTTCCCGGGTGGTGGTGGCTGTTGATAAATGAGACAGGAGTTCTGGGCTATGCGTGTCTTGTATGCAGCTGGCTAGGAGGCAAACCCAACACACCCATTGACAAAATCAGCATCCAGTTATTGAGCAAAAAAAAGAGATATCATGTAATTTCCGTTTGTGAGGCTTAGTTCACCTTTTGAGACTCCTAGAAACCTCTTCTTATCATTGTTACAGCAGAAGAGAATACTTGTACAGTGGTACCTCTGGTTAAGTACTTAATTTGTTCCGGAGGTCCGTTCTTAACCTGAAACTGTTCTTAACCTGAGGCACCACTTTAGCTAATGTGGCCTCCTGCTGCTGCTGCGCCGCTGCTGCACCATTTATGTTCTCATCCTGAAGCAAAGTTCTTAACCCGAGGTACTATTTCCGGGTTAGTGGAGTCTGTAACCTGAAGCGTATGTAACCTGAAGCGTATGTAACCCAAGGTACCACTGTAATACAAATGAAGCACCTTGATCCATGTAGGATTTTTCTGGGGGTACGCAGAGGTACGCATACCCCTAAACATTTTTGTGAATCTACATTTGGCCTCATTGAGGGGCAGTATTCCAATATGAGTAGGAAAATGAGAGGGACACGGGTGACGCTGTGGGTTAAACCACTGAGCCTCTTGGGCTTGCCGATTGAAAGGTCGGTGGTTCAAATCCCCACGACGGGGTGAGCTCCCGTTGTTTGGTCCCAGCTCCTGCCAACCTAGCAGTTCGAAAGCACGCCAGTGCAAGTAGATAAATAGGTACCGCTCTGGCGGGAAGGTAAACAACGTTTCTGTGCGCTGCTCTGGTTTCGCCAGAAGCGGCTTAGTCATGCTGGCCACATGACCAGGAAAAACTGTCTGTGGACAAACGCCAGCTCCCTCGGCCAGTAAAGCGAGATGAGCGCTGCAACCCCAGAATCGTTCATGACTGGACTTAATTGTCAGGGTTCCCTTTACGTTTAGGAAAATGAGGGTACCCCTAAATATTTTTTTTTAGAAGAAAAAAAGCACTGCATGTAAGCCTGAGGTGGGAAGACAGTGGATTGGGATCTGCCAGTAGATCTCTGGACGATCTGACTCCTGAATTGTTTAGTGACAAAAAGAACTCCCCCCACCTCTGAAATTAAGCTGCCAAAATGAAGAAAGCTAACCAGGAGTGGACTTTGGTGTGAAAGGAGCCAAGTTCAGTTCTAGTGCTGAAAACAAATTCCTAAGCGCAGCACACAGAATTCTAGAGTCGGAAGGGACCCCAGGGGTCATCCATTCCAGCCCCCTACAATACAGGAATCCTACCCACAGCGAACCCTGGTTGGGCCCGAACCACCAACCTTCTGGTTAACAGCCAGACACACGGACTCATTGCAACACAGAGGTGCTCATAGGCACTCCGTAATGGAGTGCTAGGGGCAAAAACCTCCCAAAAAGATTCATCAAATCTGAAGTCCGCTCGCTCTGATATACAGTTCGACTCACAGGCTGATTGAAGCAAAAGCCGTTTTACACTTCATATATTAAACTGCAGTGTAGAATGTCAACTGCAACAGTTTTCTTAGCAAGAAGGATTGAACAAGGCTGCTTTTCCGCAAATGTTCACTGCTTCCAGCTTTGTTTACCGTTAAAAACAAAAAAAGACAAACAGTGATGGAGAACCTGTAGCCATCGAGATTTTGTTGGATCCTGGTTCCCATCAGCTGTGTGAATCGTTTGTTAGAAGTTACTTGGTTCCAGAGCCCCAAAGGGAACAACACACTGATTAAGGAAATGATTTATTTCAGTTGTAATAAAATATTTGGCCTCTGATGCCCTGCCCTTTGCAGAACAAAGGATACCCAGTTTAATGAGCAGCAAGCATATGGGAGAAGTAAGATACTAAGTAATGCCGACAGGACTGTGGATCAGGAGGTGCATTGTACGTGGGATTTAAATAAAGGCTTCTGTAACTTTTCAGCCAGCCGCTCCTGAAGGTTGGGGGACGTTCTGAAGTGGTCTTGTGTGAGTGCGAGCACTGGAATTGAAAGCGAAAATTGGGAAGTCTGTGTGTTCGTATGTGGGCGCATGTAGTATGTATGCGCATAGCTCTTTGGATCCTGGCTAGAACCAGGGAGTTATGAACAGGGCTGGATTTAGGTTTGATGAGGCCCTAAGTTACTGAAGATAATGGGGCCCTTTATATGTCCAGCTGTCCTTTGTCAACAACAAATTGCTGCTGTTTTTTGTGTTGAATATATGTTGCATGGTAATTTATGGACCTAATAGCTATCTAAAGCCATTTGCACATACAGCGGTACCTCGGGTTAAGTACTTAATTCGTTCCAGAGGTCTGTTCTCAACCTGAAACTGTTCTTAACCTGAAGCACCACTTTAGCTAATGGGGCCTCCTGCTGCTGCCGCGCCGCCGGAGCACGATTTCTGTTCTCATCGTGAAGCAAAGTTCTTAACCTGAAGCACTATTTCTGGGTTAGCGGAGTCTGTAACCTGAAGCGTATGTAACCCGAGGTACCACTGTAACAAAATATGTATTTTACCAAAGTGATTGATATAAAAATGAGCAAATCAGTGACATTTTAGGGAGCAGGCTAGCAGGCGGGGCCCATTACTTACATCATAGGCGCCTACACAACACAAAACACTGTTGCTGTATATAGGTATTATTTCATTTGGTTTTTTATCTTATATTTTGGAAATGTACAGCCAGTTGTTTTTTCCCTTTAAATTTTTTTGGGGTCCCCCAAGAGAGTGGGGCCTTAAGCTATAGCTTGTTTAGCTTATACGCAAATCCGGCACTGGTTATGAATGTGTTATATTTGCTAGTGGAGATTTCTCAGTTTTATTATGCAGCAGAGCAAACTTAACCTGGTAAAAGAAGAGGTTCTAACTCATGAAGTCAAAGTGAGCTGCGATGATTTCTAGAAACAAAGAGCTCAAGTCTGAATGTCCTGATTTAATTTTATAAACTCGAACCACACTTTTCTCACACATAAAAGGACATCGTGCAAAAAAAAGGGGGGGGAGGACAACGCAAAATTTCACAAAAAGCCAAACAATCTCAAATATAACATCAGCCTTCAGTCGGTTACTGGGCTCTCCAAACCTGAACATTCACTTGGTGACCTGAGTTGCATACGTTGCTCTCTGGTTAAAATCCTGGGATATGTTTAGAGGACTGTGCCCTCATTTGTAGGATTGAGTGTGCTCATTTTGGGTCCAGGCTTGAAGCTTTAAGTACAAACATGGGTAAAGATGGTCATTTGCCCATTTCCTTATATATATATATATATATATATATATATATTTGCTTTCGTAGATTTTCACGGGTACAGGAATGTAGGTTTTGGTGTCTTCGGGTGTCTTCCCGTGTAAGAGTTGGGGTGTCTAGGCGACGTTTCGACGAGGTCTCACTCGTCATCTTCAGGCTGGTGCTTTCGGCTTCTTGTTACTAGAACAGAGCAGGATCTCAGTGTTTGAGTTCCTATAAATACTGTTGAGGGGGTGTGGTGTATAGCCTCCAACGTTCTGGGCAGATAGGAAGTTCCTAGGTTAATGTGCCTTTTCTTCTTTTGTTCATTAATTACTTGAGGGATATCTTGAGTGATTACTTGAGTGATATTATGAGTACCACTTAGGAGGGTCATTAGGTGTGGATTAGTTGCTAAAGCTTTCGTGTCTTGACCTCTTGACAGAGCTCTTGACAGAGCTCTGTTCTAGTAACAAGAAGCCGAAAGCACCAGCCTGAAGATGACGAGTGAGACCTCGTCGAAACGTCGCCTAGACACCCCAACTCTTACACGGGAAGACACCCGAAGACACCAAAACCTACATTCCTGTACCCGTGAAAATCTACGAAAGCATATATATATATATATATATATATATATATATATATATATAAAATAATTTTTATTGATTTTAACATATAAATTATAAAATGCACCACAAAACGTATCACTTATACAATCTTTTTAGACTTCCATCAGCACCTCTGATGATCCACCGTTTTAACCACTTCTTATGCATTTCTTAACTCTATATTGCCTTTACATCTCTTAACAAATCATCCTTCCCCTTCTCCATTTTTGCAATACTTCCAATAATACTCCTCACAAAACTTCTTGCAAACCTACAAACGTCATCTGATCTTCACAAATACTTTTCAAATAGTCCATAAATTTACTCCAGTCTTTCTGGTCCCGCCGGTTTCGAATCCTTCCTGTTAGTTTATCTAGTTCTGCATAGTCCATTAACTTCATCCTCCATTCTTCAATCGTCGGTAATTCTTCTTGTTTCCATTTTGGGCCAGTAATATTCTTGCTGCTGTTATTGCATATAAAAAGAGCTTATATTCCTTTCTTTTTATATCACTCCCAACAATGCCCAGTAAAAATTTGCCCGTTTTCTTAAATGGAAACCTTTATCGGAAGCCAAGTCTTAGCAGCAACCTGTCTTTCAAACTTGGTTCGGTGGTATCTGGCGAAAAATACAGTAACTGCTCCGAAGTTTCCTACTATTGACCAAACACTAGGGTCATGACCCAGCAGCTGCTGTGTGGCTGTGTGAGATGGATGGGGACCCCATATTCTGCTTCACGCCCAGTGGCGTAGCGTGGGGGGTGCAGGGGGGGCCGGCCGCACCGGGCGCAACATCTGGGGGTTAGGGTTAGGGGGCGCAAATCCACAGGTTAGGGGGTGCAAATCCACGGGTTAGGGGGCGCAAATTACTTGCCTTGCCCCAGGTGCTGACAACCCACGCTACGCCACTGTTCACGCCCCCCCCATTGCAATATGCCCAACTATTTTGTGCTGTGGGAGCTTCATGCGTTCTTCCCATACGTGGATAAGAACACAGTGAACAGCCAGATGCCTTTGGGAAGACAGGACCTGGGTGCGACAACACTCTCTTGGCTTGTGATTCCCAGCAACTGACACTCGGGTCATCCTACCTTCCGTCAGGGGTGGTAGAAAAATGGTCCCTTTCTTCCCATAGTCATTCCTGAAGAGAGTCTGCAGAAGGAAAGTCCAAGTCATTTATAGCTGAAAGCGCTTCAGTGCTTGGGAGCTGCAAAGCACAGAGCAATAGAGCCCACCGCTGTTTATTTCCTTGGGGAAATACAGTGGTACCTCGGGTTACGTACTTAATTTGTTCCGGAGGTCCGTTCTTAACCTGAAACTGTTCTTAACCTGAAGCACCACTTTAGCTAATGGGGCCTCCTGCTGCCTCCGTGCCGTCGTCGTGTGATTTCTGTTCTCATTCTGAAGCAAAGGTCTTAACCCGAGGTAATATTTCTGGGTTAGCGGAGTCTGTAACCTGAAGTGTATGTAACCTGAAGCGTCTGTAACCCGAGGTACCACTGTAAATGTGAGAGCTTGGCATCGAGTTCTTGCATAACAGAAACTTGTTTCGGAGCTGTTTTTTCTCGATTGAACTGCATACATACTGCATTTTCAAATTTGAACGGTGGCTTTCATTTTTTGGCACATGGCATGTCAGGGACTGCAGACTATCATCAGCAATGGATTGATCTGGAAGCAGATTTAATCAAAACACAGGTTTATTTGTTTGAAGCTGTTTTGGTTGGTGTTAAGTACAATAGGGAATGAATGAGTGAGTGAGTATCTGCAGTGGTACCTCGGGTTACATACACTTCAGTTTACATACACTTCAGGTTACACACTCCGCTAACCCAGAAATAGTGCTTCAGGTTAAGAACTTTGCTTCAGGATAAGAACAGAAATCGTGCTCTGGCGGTGCGGCGGCAGCAGGAGGCCCCATTAGCTAAAGTGGTGCTTCAGGTTAAGAACAGTTTCAGGTTAAGAACAGACCTCCAGAACGAATTAAGTAATGCGGGAATCTCGACTAAAGCATCCATGACCGTTGGCCATCCATCCTCTGCCTAAAAACCTCCATTGAAAGAGAGAGTGCACCACTTGCCGAGGGAGTCTGTTCCACTGTCAAACAGATCATGCAGTCAAAAGATTCTTCCTGATCTTTAGTCGGAATCTGCTTTCTTGGCCCTTGAAGCCATTGGTTAGGGTCCCACACTGCAGAGCAGCTGAAAACTAGCTTGCACCACCTTCCGTGTGATAGGCCTTTAGATATCGGAAGATGGCTATTATATCTTGTCTTGGTCTCCTCTTTCCTGGACTAAACATACCCAACTCCCTCAACCATTCCTCACAAGGCTTGGTTAATGATCTGTTAAGCGATTCAAAGAATTGGTTAGAAAGCCTTCGGTTTCGATCCTATACATCCATGTACCTCGGCATCTGCCCCACTGAACTCTGTGGGACTTGCTTTTGAGTGGACATCCATAGGATTACAACGTAATAATTCTTAGTTGACCGAAAGGAGAGATTTTATAGCTTGTTAAGTTTTATCCCTGGTACAGTGGTACCTCGGGTTAAGAACTTAATTCGTTCTGGAGGTCTGTTCTTAACCTGAAACTGTTCTTAACCTGAGGTACCACTTTAGCTAATGGGGCCTCCCGCTGCTGCCGCGCCGCAGGAGCACAATTTCTGTTCTTATCCTGAAGCAAAGTTCTTAACCCGAGGTACTGTTTCTGGGTTAGCGGAGTCTGTAACCTGAAACGTATGTCACCCGAGGTACCACTGTAATAAAAAACATTGCCTTATACAGTGAGAAATAAGGTACTTCAGGGATTGGGAGCTGCGACCCTCAGAATAATATCCCTGGTACAGTGGTACCTCAGGTTAAGAACTTAATTCGTTCTGGAGGTCTGTTCTTAACCTGAAACTGTTCTTAACCTGAGGTACCACTTTAGCTAATGGGGCCTCCTGCTGCCACCGCTGCGTCATTTCTGTTCTCATCCTGAAGCAAAGTTCTTAACCCGAGGTACTATTTCTGGGTTAGCGGAGTCTGTAACCTGAAGCGTATGTAACCTGAAGCGTCTGTAACCCGAGGTACTACTGTATGCTTATTCTTTTCTAGTCCTAGGTATGGGAGCACCTAGAAAAATAGGTTCTGGTACTCACCATGAAGTAGTTACAGTAAGTGCCACACCTTTTATCAACAAAGAAAAGAGGTACTGGTACTGCGTACCCTTGAGCACCCCCTGGGGAAAAACAACTACTGGGATTGGGAGCCTTTGCTCCCTGGAAATGCTGCTGAACTACAGCTCCCATAATTCCTAACTGCTGCCCATGCTGGTGAGGCTGATGGGAGATGGATTGCAGCAACATCTGCGTTCCACAGGTTGCTTAGGTGTAATGATCTCAGGCAGGCAAGCAAGCCCCGATAAGAATTCATGAGTCTCTGACAGTTTTATGGTACGTTTATTTACAGTTAAGGACCTGGTCTGTGACCGTAATAATAAATTCATTCAATATTTACAATTAAGAACCAGAGTGGGGCTCCGAGCCTTCCGCTCTTAGCTATGAGTCGGTCACACTGAGTCTCCGCCCCTTTTGCAGAATGAAGGGCGCCAAAGTCCAGTCCTTCGTCTCTTGTACTTCTGTTGTGTTGTAACCCTTTCAGCTCTTCTGGTTCGGGGAGAAGGTGGGTGAACTCCCCCCCCCCGCTATCAAACAAAGATCCCTCTAAACACTGCCTGCCTCCTGGTTGCATAGCAACCCCCTCAAAGCCATCTACCTCCTCCCCTTCCTCTGCTTGTGAGCTTTCTGAGTCTGCTGCTCTATCTGAGTCTGGGAACTCTTGATGAAGGGGTGTGTGTGTGTGAACTAACCCACTCCTGCTCTGCCTGTGGCTGCAATCCCTCATCTCCAGAGTCTGATTCTGGCTCCCTCTGTACTGACATTCCTTCATCTCCAGAGTCAGACTCTTCCCAGGGGTTCGATTCAGCCATGTTCCTGACACTAGGCCTGTAGGACTTTTGTCTCTCTTTGGCGTTATCTTAATTACAGTGGTACCTCTAGTTGCGAACGGGATACGTTCTGGAGCCCCGTTCGCAACATGAGCAGAATGTAACCTATGTCTGCGCGTGCACGGGTTGTGATTCACCGCTTCTGCGCATGGGCGTGACATCATTTTGAGTGTCTGCGCGAGCGGCGAAACCCAGAAGTAACCCGTTCCGTTACTTCTGGATCGCCGCGGGACGTAACCTGAAATAACATAACCTGAACCGAACGTAACTAGAGGTATGACTGTACTTATAAAGGTATCTACAGTGGTGCCTCGCAAGACGAAATTAATTCGTTCCGCAAGTTTTTTCTTCTTGCGAGTTTTTCGTCTTGCGAAGCACGGTTTCCCATAGGAATGCATTGAAAATCAATTAATGCGTTCCTATGGAGACCGCCTTCAGACCAGGTCCAGGGACAGTCTGTCCCCAGACCTCTTCTGAAGGCTGGCGGGGAAAGAAGGACTTTTCTCCCCACTGCCAGCCTTCAGAACAGCCTTCTGAAGGCTGGCGGTGGGAAGAAAAGCCCTTGTCCCGCCGCCAGCCTTCAGAAGAGTTCCCGGAGGGCTGCCTAGGCTGCGGATAGCAGCCTGCTGCCCGGTGCGAGGCAGACATCTGCAGCTTGGGGTGCCCTGCAGGACTTCCCCGCAGGGCTCTCCAAGCTGCGGATAGCAGCCTGCTGCCCCGCACGAGGGGCGCTCTTTAGCATAGCGCCCCTCGCGCGGGGCAGACATTCGCAGCTTGGGGAGCCCTGCAGGAGTTCCCCGCAGGGCTCTCCAAGCGGCGGATAGGCGCAGCAGGCTGCTATCTGCAGCTTGGAGAGCCCTGCGGGGAAGTCCTGCAGGGCTCCCCAAGCTGCGAATGTCTGCCCCGCGCGAAGGGCGCTCTGCTAAAGAGCGCCCCTCGTGCGGGGCAGCAGGCTGCTATCCGCAGCTTGGAGAGCCCTGCGGGGAAGTCCTGCAGGGCTCCCCAAGCTGCGAATGTCTGCCCCGCGCGAGGGGCGCTCTGCTTAAGAGCGCCCCTTGCGCGGGGCAGCATGCTGCTATCCGCAGCCTAGGCAGCCCTCCGGGAACTCTTCTGAAGGCTGGCAGGGGAGAAGGGCTTTTCTTCCCACCGCCAGCCTTCAGAACAGCCTTCTGAATGTTGGCGGTGGGGAGGAAAACCTTCCTCCCACCGCAAATCTTCAAAACAGGTCCGGGAACAGAGGAGAAGCGCTGCGCGCCTTCCCCTCTGTTCCCGGACCTGTCCTGAAGGCTTGCGGTGGGAGGAGGGCTTTCCTCCCCACCGCCAACATTCAGAATGCTGTTCTGAATGTTGGTGGTGGGGAGGAAAAACCCTCCTCCCACCGCAAGCCCCGGGAACAGAGGAGAAGCGCTGCGCGCCTTCTCCTCTGTTCCCGGACCTCCCACCACAAGCCTTCAGGACAGGTCTGGGAACAGAGGAGAAGGTGCGCTGCGCTTCCCCGCTGTCCCAGGAGATTTCCCTATGGGCTTTCGTCTTGCGAAGCAAGCCCATAGGGAAATTCGTCTTGCGAAGCCTCTAAAAATCGGAAAACCCTTTCGTCTTGCGGGTTTTTCGTTTAGCGAGGCATTCGTCTTGCGGGGTACCACTGTATATACCGCTGATATCAAAAAAATATACCACAGAGGTTTACTACAATAGAAAAACATTGAAACCAAACGACAGCATCTTAAAAAGTTTAAAAACAAGTTAACATAAATCACGTAACTCCACAAATGTTCGGAACGGGTGGGACGGGACTAAGATGCTATATTTGGAGTGTGCGGTTCTGCAGTCTAAAGGAAAGTCTTCCCTTTTAACCCCCTGCTCTCTTGTCGTCCTTCAGGAAAGGGAAACTACTGGACCTTGGACCCGAACTGTGAGAAAATGTTTGACAACGGGAACTTCCGGCGCAAGCGCAAGCGCCGCTCTGACCCCAGCAGCTCTGCAGCGCCAGCCACGGCTTCCACCCTGGGGACTCTGAAGTCGGAGGAAGGCCACGCCATCCCTTTAGTCCCGGGGAAGCCGTGTGGGGAAAGCCCCTCCTCCGATCTGGAGCCGATGGCGTCCATGAGGGACCATTCCAAAAGCACCTCTCCGCCTGTGATTGTCTCGCCCGCAGCCGGATGCCTCAGCAGCTTTTTCAGCAGCATGAACTCGCTGAGCAATGGCGGGCGCCTGGCTGGGAGTATTGGCGGTGACCTACACCACAGGAACCTCCCTGCGGGACACCCGGGCGGCTGCAGCTTCGCCCAGGAAGTCGCCCCCGCAGAGCAGCTCCAGCGAGTTTCGGCGCCCGCTGCCGCCTACTACAGCCCCTTCCACCCCGGCAGCGGGGGCCAGTCAGGCCAGTACAACCACTTATACAACTTCACAGTCAATAGCCTCATCTATGCCCGGGAGGGCACTGAGGTGTAGGGCCTTAAGGGGTCGCAGGAAGAGGCCAAGTTTACGTTTCTGCACCCAGGAAGAACGTGCCTTTCTTGTCGTTTCCGAAAACAGACTTCACGCAGGGACACCTGTGACGCCCAGGAGCGAAAGTGTTTGAAAGATACGGATCTCTCTTTTTCATATATATTGGAATGGGGGAATTGTGCAGCCCAGACTAGACAACTATCTTTCTCCCCGTTGCATTTTGCAAGCAGGCCACCGAGTTCTGCAAACGAGGGTCGTTTGGACTGAAATGAAATGAAATGAAATCGAAATTAGGGCCAAATATAGAAGAAGAGTAGCCGCCAAAGTACTGCTTGTTGCTTGGGTTTGTTGCTTGTTTCTTGAGTCTCTGTTTACAAGTGCTGTGGTGTAAGAGAGACAGATGAAGAGATTTTATGAAGTGCCTTGAAAAATGTAATAATAATAATAATTCTAGTTGCCTTTGCCAGTCATGGCTTATTTGAAGCTTCTCTTAGATCCTAAAGCTGACCTGACAGGTGCTTATATCTATCCAGCCCCAGCCCCATTCCTGCCGTCTACAGACAGGCACCGAACTTAGGTTTATTGAGCCCCTGGTGGGCTGGCGACCAAGATGTCGCAAGTGCAGGCCTGCCCTTCTCTATGTATGCCACATATGCTATGTATGTCTCCTGTTTCAGTTTGTTTCTTGTTATTTGTCCCACTGTCTGCTGTGGCGAAAAAACACAATTTACACCATTAATTACACAAATTCAGTTGCCGTTAGGGTTGCCATGTTTTGACGAGCAAAACAGAGGACACATTTGCCAACTTCTACTTTTAACTACAGATCTCTACGACAACTCTAATTTCACATACCGTATTTTTCGCTCTATAAGACGCACTTTTCCCCTCCTAAAAAGTAAGGGGAAATGTGTGTGCGTCTTATGGAGTGAATGCAGGCTGCGCAACTATCGCTGAAGCCAGAAGAGCAAGAGGGATCAGTGCACACTTATCTGTCTTGCTCTCCTGGCTTCAGGGATAGCCGTGCAAAGCCTCTTGAGCGCAGCCGGAGCGCTCCTCCCTCTTCGCTCAGGAAGCTTTGCGTTGCTTTCTTGTTTTCCTACTCTAAAAACTGGGTGCGTCTTATGGTCGGGTGCATCTTATAGAGCGAAATATACGATACCCATTAAAAGGAGGACATGTCCTGGGAAAAGAGGACGTGTGGCAAACCTAGCGGGTGTTGAGTTATTCCACCCCATTCATTTCATTGCAGAGAAACCACAGTGCAAAGGGGGAGATTGGGGGGTAAACAGTGGCAGAGCAATCCAGTCGGGCACCTGGGGCGGCGCATGTGCCCTGCCCCTGGGGGCACCGTGGGGCCTCCAAAGAGTCTGCCTGCCTCCTCCCCCTCAGCCACCCCACAGCTGAGGGGGAGACGGCGGGCGGACCGTTTGGGGCTGCGCGGAGCCTGCAGGGCGCTCAAGCCACCGCATCACTCCCAGGAGAGATGTGCGACTCGGACGCGCTGCAGGCCCCACCGTGAGTGCCGCCCACCATTTTGTCACCCCCCTCCCTCTGTGGGGACATCCGGGGCAGACCGCACCTACCGCACCCCCCTTGCTACAGCCCTGGGTGTAAAAAATGGCATAATGTTTACAGCAGGGGTCAGCAAACTTTTTCAGCAGGGCGCCGGTCCACTGTCCCTCAGACCTTGTGGGGAGCCAGACTATATTTTGAAGAAAAAATTGAATGAATTCCTATGCCCCTCAAATAACCCAGAGATGCATTTTAAATAAAAGGACAAATTCTACTCATGTAAAAACACGCTGATTCCCGGACCGTCTGCGGGCCGGATTTAGAAGGCGATTGGGCCGCATCCGGCCCCCAGGCCTTAGTTTACCTACCCATGGTTTACAGGCTAAGACCAACAATAGCAGCAAATGCTGATTGTATTCGCTGGATTGAATTGTGTTCCAGACATGGGACGGATAAAGGGCTGTGCGATTTGACTGCTGTGGTCATAGTTGCTGAGTCCTTGCTTCCACGTGATACATTCAGACCTTGGTGTCAGGATCAGGGATTCATTTGTTTTCTTCTGGCGCAATCGCTTTGATGTAAGCTTAGTACCAAAGACATAAAGTTGTTAGCCTTCCAGTTTGACCAGAACAAAGGCCTTGGGTATATAGGTTTAGTTAATAAAGAATAAAACAAACTTTTTTATACCTACAGTTTTGTAAATTATGACCTTGACGTTGTACTTATTTATAATGCTTTGGGAAAGTTTACTGTTTTGCTTTGGTAGTTTACTAAGGAAATTTAGGCACAATGGGAATAAAATGTTTAAAGTTGTTCCATTTTTTAAAAAGAAAAGACAAATTCTTCGCCTTCCATTCTCGTGTTTTTGCATTTAGTCCACAAGCTGTTGACATGTGAGCTTGGGAAAACGGTGTTGTTTTATGAACATGACTTCATTTTTGAGCTTTCAGTTGTGTTGGAATCCGTGTCCCATCACCCCTGACTATTAGCCATGCTAAGAGCAGCTCATGGAAAATGGAGCCCAACTTCTGGAAGACCAACATGTCACCCATCCCACTTTTGGGTGCAACCTGCTCAGAATGTCTCCTGCACTTTGTTGACATCCGTCCATCTTGAGAGACAATGGAGTATGCCTCTGGAGGTGAAATGACCTCCCTGGGATGCAAGCCTACACAGGCCCCATTCAAATGAATGGAATTTGCTCTTAACACTGTTCCCATTTGTTTCAAAATAAAAAAATTCCTTCCAGTAGCACCTTAAAGACCAACTAAGTTAGTTCTTGGTATGAGCTTTCGTGTGCATGCACACTTCTTCAGATACACTGAAACAGAAGTTGCCAGATCCTTCTATATAGTGAGAAGGTGGGGAGGGGTATTACTCAGAAGGGTGGTGGGAATGGGAGATTGGCAGATAGCTGAGATGAGCCTGTTGACGACTCTTAACGACTGCAATAGGTCTTACAGGAAAAGGCAAGGGGTGAGAAGGTGAAAAATGGCTTAGTCATGTATAATGAGATAAGAATCCAATGTCTTTGTTCAGACCAGGTCTCTCCATGGTTTTAAGCCATTTTTGACTATGGCAGACCAACACTGCTACCTATCTGTAACTGGACCCATTCGTTTCAGTAGGCCTGGTGCTTTAGAACTTCCTGGTGAATTGTGCAACCAAAGCTTCCAATGTAGTAATCTGCTCTAGGCACAAAAGCTTTGGTAGCCATTCAGAACTTCATGGCTATTACAACTTCCCTATCCATTCCAATGGAGGAGGTAGAGTCCAGGGGTCAGCAAACTTTTTCAGCAGGGGGCCGGTCCACTGTCCCTCAGACCTTGTGGGGGGCCAGGCTATACAGTGGTACCTCGGGTTACAGACGCTTCAGGTTACATATGCTTCAGGTTACAGACTCCGCTAACCCAGAAATAGTACCTCGGATTAAGAACTTTGCTTCAGGATGAGAACAGAAATCGTGCTCCGGCGGTGCGGCGGCAGCAGGAGGCCCCATTCTCTAAAGTGGTGCTTCAGGTTAAGAACAGTTTCAGGTTAAGAACGGACCTCCGGAACGAATTAAGTACTTAACCCGAGGTACCACTGTATTTTGAAATAAATATATGAATGCCCCACAAATAACTCAGAGATGCATTTTAAATAAAAGGACACATTCTACTCATATAAAAACATGCTGATTCCTGGACCGTCCGCGGGCTGGTTTGAGAAGGCGATTGGGCCACATCCGGCCCCTGGGCCTTAGTTTGCCTACCCACGAGGTAGACCCATGGACACTCTCCCTTGCCTACAGCAGTCTTTCCCTCCCTCTGGTGTGATGGAAGTACCATACTTTTCCGTGTATAACATGTCCCCTTGTATAAGACGCCCACTATTTTGGGGGACTCCATATTAAGAAAATGGCCCATTGCAGGAGGCCAACCCGAAGTTATTGAGCTTTTTTGGGGGAGGCTTGCACAGCGTTGACCTTATTTTAGAGTAAAAAACCCCTCATCTAATACCCAGAAAAGTACAGTAGCCTTGTGCAAACAAGAGATACAGGAACACACTGATACCTGGAACAGGTCACATGCAGCTTATTTGAAATAAGGTCAAAGTTCAGTTGGGTACAAACTCGGGGACATCTCACGCTTTTTAGACAAAGGGGCAAATTACACACTTTAATAAGCTACTTTTAATTTAAAAGTGGCGGCGGGGCGGGGAATCTGTATTTATTTATTTATTTATTTATTTATTTTGCCTAAAAACCTTTCTGGCTGCTACTTGCCTCGGAAACTGCTGCTTGCAGCCCAGAATGTGGATCTCGACCCTGTGATTGCTTTTCCTTCAAAAAAAAAAGCGTAGCATCTGGTGAAACCAGAGCAGTGCACAGAAACGCCATTTACCTTCCCGCCAGAGTGGTACCTATTTATCTACTTGCACTGCGTGCTTTCGAACTGCTAGGTTGGCAGGAGCAGGGACCGAGCAACAGGAGCTCACCCCATCGCAGGGATTTGAACCACCGACCTTTCGATCCGCAAGCCCAAGCAGCACAGTGGTTTAACCCACAGCACCATCCGCGTCCCTCTCATTTGGGACTCATATTGAAATACTGCCCCTCAATGAAGCCGAACTTATCCGATGACGAGAAAACAATTGCAAGGTGGTCAAAATATAAAATAAAAAGGGCCTTGGCTCTGCAAATCCTGCCCCAAATAGAGAGGCTGAATCGTTATGATTCCTGGGCCAATGCACACTTAACTTGAGGGCAGCTGAATTATAGAGCTCCCTCATGCAAGGAAATGGATGTGGCAAAGAATTTAATTGCAGAGAAGCATTAGATATTAACATAAAATAATAGCAGCAATTGCTGACTGATGATACCTCCTCCACTGCCATAACTCTAAGAAATGCTTGATGTAACAAGAACATTTTCTGCAGACAGCGAAACATGGAAATTGCAGTTGCCTGCCTAATTTTCATTTGAAAATGTTCCAAAATACTAGTGTCACTACACTAAAAACTGTGGGTCAATTTGGGTCAAACTCAATGAAAGCGAGGCAATAGGATTGCAGGGGTTTGGCTGGTTTATAAAGACAAGTCCTTATAAACTTGGTCCTCGTCCATTTAGGGTTTTGTACTTTAGCAGTGAGGGATGTGGGTAGCGTTGCGGGTTAAACCACAGAGCCTAGGACTTGCCGATCAGAAGATGGGTGGTTCAAATCTCGCGACGAGGTGAGCTCCCGTTGCTCGGTCCCTGCTCCTGCCAACCTAGCAGTTCAAAAGCACGTCAAGTGCAAGTAGATAAATAGGTACTGCTCTGGCGCGAAGGTAAACGGTGTTTCCGTGCGCTGCTCTGGTTCGCCAGAAGCGGCTTAGTCATGCTGACCACATGACCCAGAAGGTGTACGCCAGCTCCCTCAGCCAATAAAGCGAGATGAGCGCCGCAACCCCAGAGTCGGCCACGACTGGACCTAATGGTCAGGGGTCCCTTTACCTTTTACTTTAGCAGTGACTGACTGTAACTCAGCTCAGCAATATACTGGCAGCTAGCACAGAGATTTCAGCAGCAGTGTAATATGTTACTACAGAGCTGATCCGGCCAAAAGCCTTGCTGCAGCTTTTTCCACTACCTGCCATTTCTGAACCAGCCTCAAAGGTTTGCTCCATGCAGAACACATTGCAGTAGTCCAGTCCACCAAGACCTGCTCCATTGCGGCCAGGTTTCCACCATCCAGGAACCCCATAGCTGGTATGCTAGCGGAAGAAAATGCTCCGAGCCATGGAGGACATCTGCGCCTCCAGTGACAATGATGGCTCGAGCAGTACTCAGAAGGTCGGCGGTTCGAATCCCCGCGACGGGGTGAGCTCCCATTGCTCTGTCCCAGCTCCTGCCAACCTAGCAGTTCAAAAGCACACCAGTGCAAGTAGATAAATAGGTCCCGCTGTGGTGGGAAGGTAAACAGCGTTTCCGTGCACTCTGGTTTCTGACACGGTGTCCCGTTACACCAGAAGCAGTTTAGTCATGCTGGCCACATGACCCAGAAAGCTGTCTGCGGACAAACGCCAGCTCCCTCAGCCTAAAAGCAAGATGAGCGCTGGAATCCCATAGTCGCCTTTGACTGGACTTAGCCATCCAGGGGTCCTTTACCTTTTTTTTTTTTAACCTTCAGGGAGAGTGGCCAGTTTATCACAAACAGGTAACTGTCCAGCTTCCTGGTCTTGGGAATTGTTCTATGACCTAAAGCAGGGGTCAGCAACCTTTTTCAGCTATGGGCCAGTCCACTGTCCCTCAGCCATGTGGTGGGCCGGATGATATATATTTTTTGGGGGTGGGGTGATGAATGAATTCCTATGCCCCACAAATAACCCAGAGATGCATTTTAAATAAAAGGACACATTCTACTCATGTAAAAACACGCTGATTCCCGGACCGTCCGCGGGCTGGTTTGAGAAGGCGATTGGGCCACATCCGGCCCCTGGGCCTTAGGTTGCCAACCCCGACCTAAAGCACGTTTCCAACAAAATTCACTTTGACCGTTCCATGGTTTCCATTTTTCTCTTTCCATCACATATAGCAGATATCTGGCACCTGTGGACCTCTGGATCTGTTGGATTCCAGCTTGGCCAATGGCCGGGGAATATGGGCAACGAGTTCAGCAGCATATGGAGGGACATAGGTATATAGTACAGGGTAGAAGCTGAGGCTCCAATACTTTGGCCACCTCATGAGAAGAGAAGACTCCCTGGAAAAGACCCTGATGTTGGGAAACATGGAGGGCACAAGGAGAAGGGGACGACAGAGGACAAGATGGTTGGATACTGTTCTCGAAGCTACCAGCATGAGTTTGACCAAACTGCGGGAGGCAGTGGAAGACAGAAGTGCCTGGCGTGCTCTGGTCCATGGGGTCACGAAGAGTCGGACATGACTAAACGACTAAACAACAACAAATATATGCAAAACAAATATCTCGCCAGGGAACTTACCTATGATGGCAATTAAGCAATGGTAAATCAGGGCAAGGTTTGTGGGTACGTTGCTTTTGCCAACCCTTCAAACTCCAGAAACATTATGTATCTAATGAAAATGATGGGTCCAGACTCCCTTATTCCAAATTGTGACGGACACAGAGAAATTTGCCCAATTAGCCTGTGAGTTGTTCCACTGTTAATGTGTCTCCTGTGAGCAATTCCAAGAACAAGTAGCACATCAAATGAAGGACTGGGGCTGAATCTCTCCTGGCGGCGATGGAATGGCTCAGGATTTCTACCCATCTTTGTGAACCCAGCACCCTTAGGGATGGGGAGAAATGTGAGCTTACCAAAACTATACTTTCTGAAACAACGTGAAAACCAAAACAGAGCCAACCTTTAAAAAGTCACACTTTTTTTGGATGTTGCAATGCAGCCTCCAGCCATACAATAAGTACAAAAATGTATGTAAATGCATTATTTATTGTTATTATTCATTTCACTTCTATACCACCCTATACAGGCGGCAACCATTTTGTGCAGGGGTTCTGTTTGTGGTCTCGGTTGAGTAAAAATAAGCCCATCCTGTTCTGTCCCCTTGTTCCATCCCCTGTTCCACTCCCATCCTGCCCTCTTCCGGGTCCAAAATGACTAGCACGTCAGCTGTCACACATCAACTGGACGCATGCAAAATGTTTGCCACTAGCATGCATATAATTGCATATATTTGTGAGCATCATATATAGGGAAATTGCTTGCAAAATGTGTATATTTGTCAAAGCTGTATCCCAAAATAGGAGACATTCATACAAAAATGCTGAAGGTTTTAAAAAAATAAAAAAAAATGAATTGCCTCAGAAATGTTAACTGAATTTAAGATTGGAAAGACAGGAAACAGAAGAAGAGTTTGGATTTGATATCCCGCTTTATCACTACCTGAAGGAGTCTCAAAGTGGCTAACATTCTCCTTTCCCTTCTTCCCCCCACAACAAACACTCTGTGAGGTGAGTGAGGCTGAGAGACTTCAGAGAAGTGTGACTGGCCCAAGGTCACCCAGCAGCTGCATGTGGAGGAGCAGGGAATCAAACCCAGTTCACCAGATCACGAGACTACCACTCTCAACCAGTACACCACACTGGCTCTCAGAGAGAACAGAGAATCACCATATTCATCCATCCTTACTTTTCTTCTTCTTCTTCTTCTTCTTCTTCTTCTTCTTCTTCTTCTTCTTCTTCTTGTTGTTGTTGTTGTTTTCGGACTACAACTCCCATCAGCCCCTGGCTGGCACTGATGGGAGTTGTAAACCCAAATATCTGGATGGCACTAAATTGGCAAAGGCTAATTTACCTACACCCAATTCTCTCTGATTCGGAGAACCCCAGGCAGGTTGAAATCTCAAGTTACTTTCACACTCCTCACAACCCTCAGAAAAGGCTTCTCTGTGTTCATCTGAACCGTTTTAGGGAGCTTTCTCCATTCCAGAGACCGGCCCTCGCAGCTGTCTTGGTGCCAGTCTGTGGCACGGAGCCTCTTTGAGAGGGATCTCAGATAATGGCAGCTGACAGACGGCAATGGGGGCTCCTTTCTGGATGATTCGTGGCCCCCCTAAGTAGCAGAGGTTAGACACTGGGCAGCAGTTCAGCAGGTCATTGCAGCTGAGTGATGGTTGTCTCTGGGCTGTATTCTTAAACCTTGAGGCAGTCCGTCCATTTATTTGTTAGGTTTCCCCCCTGCCCAAATGACACAAACAACATTAAACAAATCCTGTGGTCTGTCGTTTCCTCCTCAAAAGAGGTGTTGAAAATGTCTCTTCATCACAGACTCTTTCCTCTTTTTCACCTTTCAGGAAGGGCAAGTGGACCAAGGGGCAGGAGCAGATCAGGGACTTATATCACTAGCGATGGCTGTGCATCTCTCTTTTTATAATATTTTTTATTAATTTTGACATATAAATTATAAAATGTATCACAAAGCTTATCACTTATACAATCTTTTTGGACTTCCATCAGCACCTCTGATGATCCACCGTTTTAACCACTTCTTATGCATTTCTTAACTTTATATTGCCTTTACATCTCTTAACAAATCATCCTTCCCCTTACCCACTTTTACAATACTTCCAATAAAACTCCTCACAAAACTTCTTGCAACCCTACAAACGTCGTCTGTTCGTCACAATTACTTTTCAAATAGTCCGTAAATTTACTCCAGTCTTCCGTGAATTTCTGGTCTCGCCGGTTTCGAATCCTTCCTGTTAGTTTATCTAATTCTGCATAGTCCATTAACTTCATCCTCCATTCTTCAATCGACGGTAACTCTTCTTGCTTCCATTTTTGGGCCAATAATATTCTTGCTGCTGTTATTGCATATAAAAAAAGCTTACATTCCTTTCTATTTATATCACTCCCCACAATGCCCAATAGAAATGCTTCTGGTTTCTTTATAAATGTATATTTCAACATTTTTTTCAACTCATTATATGGCTGTGCATCTCTTTTTAAAATAATAATAATAATAATAATAATAATAATAATAATAATAATAATAATAATAGATTTTCTTTTCTCATAACAAATATTCAATACCATCACTTAGCATTCATTTTCTAATTTCCCCCCTCCCGGTTGACTTCCCCCAACTTCCATTTCTGGTTTGTCACACCAAATGTTACATTCTGCTGTTTATATATAAAGTTCTGATATCACCTGTTATATTTCTTGTTCTCTGTAAATAAAGTTGTAGATGTTTATTTAAATCCTACCAATGAGTCCATGTTTTGTTGTTGTTTCTGCAAGTAAGTTGTAAAAGGTTCCCATTCCTTTTTAAAGTCACCGTTGTCCTTTTCATGAAGCTTGGCCGTTAACTTTGCTAACTCTGCATAGTTCCTCAGTTTTTCTTGCCATTGTTCTTTTGATGGTATTTCTCCGGTCTTCCAGTTTTGTGTCATTAGTATTCTTGTGGCTGTAGTAGTGTACATAAATAATGTCCGGTTTTTCTTCAGCAATTCTTGTCCTAAAATACCTAACAAAAAAGCTTCTGGTTTCTTAACAAAAGTTATTTTAAACATTTTTTACCCCAGTTCATTATATATCATTTCCCATTTTTATAAATAATCTTGCAATCCCACCACATATGATAAAAAGTACCTTCCCCTTCTTTACATCTCCAACAGTTCTTTTGTTCTGTTTTATACATTTTGGCCAGTTTTAATGGTGTAATGTACAACCTATACATCATTTTCATGTAATTCTCTTTCAACAATATACAATATCATGGCCGTGCATCTCACTGGGTGACTGGGGCAGTCACTCCATTCAAGCGCACCAGCTTGCCACCGCGATTGAGCAGGCCAATGACACAATGAGAGGCGATTTTGAGGTGGCCAGGACCCCTCCCTGGAAATTTTGGGCCCTTGGGCCCTGCCCCTGGCCCCCGATGGCCCCCGATGGCTTCCCTGACTCCATCTCAGTCTAACCTACTGTCAGGGAACTGACATCGGAGGGAGAGGCGAAGGGGAGGCTCCCAGATGATGCTGGTGAAGGACCCAGCAGCAGGGGGAGAAACAGCTCAGTAGAGGGGGAAGCCAATCAGCGCAACACCGGGGATAAAGGGAGGCAGACGGGGGAAGTGGAGAGAGGGCTCCAGGACTCTTCACTGGACATCAGTGAGGAGAGCCCAGGTCCTCCGCTACCCACGCCTTCCCTGCGCAGAAGACTCCCGTGCAGTGAGAGGAGGAGGAGACTGGGTGTCCAACAACTTTTATGTTGGAAGAGGTTCAAGAAACGCCCACTGACGGATTCTGCCAGTGACTGAGGCAGCCACCATGAGAAGGGGCTGCGCAGTCAGAAAGGTTTTACAAGGCAAATTAACCGAGAAAGGCACCAGTTTACGCACGAGTAACTCATACCCATTACACCTACCTTACAGGGCTGTTGTAAGGGTGCAGGTAGGGAGGATGGCCCATAAGCTGCCTTGAGCTTTTCGGTGCAGGCATAGCATGATGATGATGATGATGATGATGATGATGATGATGATGATGATGTTATGATGCTGGAAGATGAGCCCCTCAGGTCGGAAGGCGTCCAACAAGCTACTGAGGAAGAATGGAGGACAAGTACAAGTAGATTCAGAGCTGATGAAGCGGCTGGGCCAAAGCCGAATGGTCGCTCAGTTGCAGATATGCCTGGAAGCGAAAGAAAAGTCCAATGCTATAAAGAAAAATATTGCATAGGAACCTGGAATGTAAGAACCATGAACCTTGGTAAGTTGGATGTGGTCAAAAATGAGATGCCAAGAATAAATATTGACATCCTGGGCATCAGTGAACTAAAATGGAATTATGGTGCTGGAGGAGACTCTTGAGAGTCCCATGGACTGCAAGAAGATCCAACCTCTCCATTCTGAAGGAAATCAGCCCTGAGTGCTCACTGGAAGGACAGATCCGGAAGCTGAGCCTCCAATACTTTGGCCACCTCATGAGAAGAGAAGACTCCCTGGAAAAGACCCTGATGTTGGGAAAGATGGAGGGCACAAGGAGAAGGGGAAGACAGAGGATGAGATGGTTGGATAGTGTTCTTGAAGCTACCAGCATGAGTTTGACCAAACTGCGGGAGGCAGTGGAAGACAGGAGTGCCTGGCGTGCTCTGGTCCATGGGGTCACGAAGAGTTGGACACAACTAAACAACACAACAACAACAATAATTTATTATTTATACCCCGCCCATCTGGCGGGTTTCCCCAGCCACTCTGGGCGGCTTCCAACCGAATATTAAAAACAATACAGCATCAGACATTAAAAACTTCCCTAAACAGGTCCCCCTTTAGTTTTCTTTTAATAGTAAAATAGTTGTTTATTGCCTTGACATCTGGTGGGAGGGCATTCCACAGTGCAGATGCCACCACCGAGAAGGCCCTCTGCCTGGTTCCCTGTAACCTCACTTCTTGCAGCAAGGGAACCGCCAGAAGGCCCTCGGCGCTGGACCTCAGTGTCCGGGTAGAACGATGGGGGTGGAGACGCTCCTTCAGGTATACAAGACCGAGAAGTTGTGGATGGTTTGATTTCTGCTTTGTTTAAAGGGAAAGAGCAGATCTCTGGACTGCAGCATGAGAACAACATATGAGCCTAGAAATGTATTTTTTTGAAGAAGCAAAGCATGTTTTCAGGAGCCAGGACCTCGCTTGCTTATTTATTTCTTTAAAAACCCAGCTCAAAATGTATAATCCAGTACAATACTAAGAACTGGCGGTGCCCGGTGTCGTCGGAAGATGTTTTAGCCGTGTTTCCAGCACCTGGGCAGTTTGCAAAGACTAATTTCTGAGCCCACCATGGAGTTGAACAAATGGTGGTTGGTTTTACTGACGTTGGGGGACTCAAATCCCTTTTAGGTTTATGGGAATTTTCATGAAGCTTAACTGCATTTTGAACTATCCTGCCACCTGTGCTACAATGTATAATATGTGTTAATCTGAAATCCCCTGCTGCTTTTAGAAACATCTCAAGCATTTCTGTACTGAAGCAGTAAATCCAATTAGGCGCATGATAAGTGGAGTCTCTCCCCCCCCCCCGCTTTTTTTGGCAACTGCAATGCAGTTTTCTTATTTTGACATACCAAATCGATTGCCAAAGTTTGCCTCCTCTCTGTAGTTTCTTACTCCCCCGTTCTCTAAATAGTGAGTATACCAGCGCAGCAAAACAGTTTCCTAGTGGGGAGAAAATATTGAAAATTTATGGGTTGTTGTTTTTTAATAGTCATACCTCATGTTACGTCCGCTTCATGTTACGTTCTTTCAGGTTATGTCCTGTGGCGACCCGGAAGTACCGGAAAGGGTTACTTCTGGGTTTCGCTGCTCGCGCATGCGCAGAAGCGCAAAATGACATCATGCACATGCACAGAAGCGCAAAATGGAATCACGCACATGCGCAGAAGCGCAAAATGACATCACGCGCATGCGCAGAAGCGTCGAATCACAACCTGCGCAGATGTGCCGCTGCGGGTTGCGTTCTTTTCATGTTGCAAACGGGCCTCCAGAACGGATCCCCTTCGCAACCAGAGGTACCACTGTAATGTATGTATGTACAAACTCTTCACATATTCTTCAGCGCTGCGCATGAAACCAGGGACCCTGCTTTAAATGTATTAGCTGTCATTTTGCTAGCAGTTTTTGTGGATCGTGGGCCAAGGAACCCCCAAGACAAAGAGCATAAATTACCAAAGGATGGAAAGATCACGAGGCTCCAAAAATAACAGATTGGCAAATTAAATTACAGGAATTAGTGGAGATGGCTCCATTGACTAGCAAACTCAGAGGAAACTCAAAGCAAAAATTTGCGGGAAAATGGGATGGTTATAGAAGATACGTTCAAAAATACAATAGTAGTTTTGACTCCGTGCTAGCATTCGAGTGATAGAGGAACTAAAAGGAGGTGGGCAACAATTAAGGATTTATTATGTTTTCAGAATGTGTTGGAAAATTTATATAGAATGGTTTATTGATTTGTGTCCATTCGCTTGTAAGATAAAATATATGCAAAGGGACTTGACAGGAAGTCAAAGTTGATGAAAATATTTTGTAAGATAAAAGGGGGAAATATTTACTTTCATTATTATCTTTTTGTGTGTGGGTGTGGGTGTGTCTGCACATATGTGTGTTTTTGTACGGAATGTTTGGGAGGAAATAAGACGATAAATAACACATAACAAACTAAATATTGGTGTATGCAATTTTTATTTCTTAATTATATTTAGTGGTAGTATGGTTGTATTGTTTTTTGTAACATAAAATCATTCAATAAAAATTATAAAAAGAAAAGACAAAGAGCATAAATTCACCCAGGGCAGCTTTTCCGCTCTCTTCTCCCCCGTTCATCTCAATGGAGTGTGCGCAAGAGAACTTCCCGTAGATTAGATCTGTCCGTCTGCCACCCCACTGTTCCTCATGGCATCAAGCAGGGAGGGGCAGAGCAAGGTGGGTGCGGCCCGCCCCAGGTGTCACCCCTGAGGAGGGTGACAAAATGCTGTGTGGGGTACTTAACTGTGTGAGAGACACTGTGGCTTCGGTGCAGACAGGCTTCCCACTGCCAAAACGGTCTGCCCACTGGCTCCCCCTCAGCTGTAGGGCGGCAGGTGGACTCCTCGTCGCAAGGCACACAATCTCCACACAAAAAAGCTCCCCCAAAAAAGCTCCCCAATTCTGGCTCCCTCTCAAAATATGAAATAAAGTCAAACCATTTTGCAGGCAAAAAATAAAATAAAAATTAATAATTTCTGCTAAGATAAATTAAATAGAAATACTGTACTTGCAAAATAATAGTTAGGCGAAGGATCTGAATATGTGAAATTATAAAACAATGTGTTTAAAGTTAAGATGAAAAGAGATAAAGATGTTAAGAGGATTAAGTCAATTTTATGAGATATTATTTTGGAAAACCGTTACAATGAGACATAATGAAATTCAGTCAAGGGAATTTGAGGAAGCTATTTAACTATGATATTAATATTGGATCCAGTTCAGTTATGATTTGTGTTTGTTTGCTTGTCTAAAAATGTGGAAAACTAATAAAAGTTTTAAATATTTTTTAAAAAAATAATTTCAATGTGTGTGTGGGGGGGGGTGACAAGAAATTTTCCACACCGGGTGCCACCTGACCTTGCTACGCCACTGCAAACAGGACCGGCCCTACCACAAGGCAAAGTGAGGCAGCTGCCTCAGGTGGCAAATATCAAGGGGCAGTGAGTGGAGAGAGTTTTCTCTTTGTGTGTGCTGTAAAGCCTCACCTGCACCCACTAAACTAGGCCATTGTCCCCGGCGCAAAATGGAGGCTTTCGTACATGGAGCGAGACCGGGAGGAGGCAACTTCTTGCCCTTTGCTTCGGGCAGCAAAATCTCTTGGGTTGGCACTGGCGGCAAACAACTACCACTTGAGGAAACTGCCTCATCTATCCTAATGTAAGGACGTCATTTTCCCGTTATCTGTTCACATGTGCACACAGACCTTTCTGCAACCTAAAGCCTTCCTCTTTCTGGATCTGAACTTGCTTTGAGGCCGAGGGAGCCCAATTCCCCTCAAATCCCTGGTTTCTTGTAATAAATAGCGGCAGAATTGATACATGCCGTCTCCTTCTGTCACTCAATTAAACGGTTCGTTTATGCAACAGGCTGCCTTTTTGAATCCAAGCTAGGTCACTCTTAGGCTGAGGTAACATTAATTATTTTTCCGCTTGTCGGATCCCATGGAAAGGATGTGAAAATGGCCTGTTTATGAAAGAGAGTGGGCAAAGGCTGTGAGCTGATTATGTCAAACATATTCAAAGCTTCCTCTGCAAAGGAGATTGTGATCAACAAAGCATAGCTGAGCTGGTTGGGTTATGAAGCTACTGGAGGAAGAGAGCAAGAAGGAGCTCACATTAACCCTTTCGGGGAAGTGGATTCTTCTGCTCCTTGGGTGAAATGAGCCCATTTACCGGTAGCTGAATGCTTCCTTTACACTCCCTAAAGTTTCGGAGAGGAACGTGAGGACACGTGTGTTTGTAATACCTACTTATTATGGAAAGGCAGGTTAAAATGATGAATTATGCAGAACTGGCCAGATTATCAGGAAAAATACGAGATCAGGATGAACAGAAGTTTCATGAAAGCTGGAGTAAATATTTGGTGTATATAAAAGACAATTGTGAAACCCTAAAGACACTGGCAGGGTTAGAATAACTCTTAACAGCATATGATAAAACAGTTCAACAAACAGAATACGCGATGTTAGAAAATATATCAAAATAAAAATAATTCCTTCCAGTAGCACCTTAAAGACCAACTAAGTTAGTTCTTGGTATGAGCTTTCGTGTGCATGCACACTTCTTCAGATACACGGAAACAGAAGTTGCCAGATCCTTCTATAATATAATATATAATATAATATAATTTATTATTTATACCCCGCCCATCTGGCTGGGCCTCCCCAGCCACTCTGGGCGGCTTCCATAAAAACCCAAAATACAATAAAATATCACACGTTAAAAACTTCCCTGAACAGGGCTGCCTTAAGATGTCTCCTGAATGTCAGGTAGTTGTTTATCGCTTTGACATCTGCTGGAAGGGCGTTCCACAGGGCGGGCGCCACTACCGAGAAGGCCCTCTGCCTGGTTCCCTGTAGCTTTGCTTCTCGCAATGAGGGAACCGCCAGAAGGCCCTCGGCGCTGGACCTCAGCGTCCGGGCAGAATGATGGGGGTGGAGACGCTCCTTCAGGTATACTGGACCGAGGTTCTATATAGTGAGAAGGTGACTAAGCCATTTCTCACCTTCTCACCCCTTGCCTTTTCCTGTAGGACCTATTGCAGTCGTTAAGAGTCGTCAACAGGCTCATCTCAGCTATCTGCCAATCTCCCATTCCCACCACCCTTCTGAGTAATACCCCTCCCCACCTTCTCACTATATAGAAGGATCTGGCAACTTCTGTTTCAGTGTATCTGAAGAAGTGTGCATGCACACGAAAGCTCATACCAAGAACTAACTTACTTGGTCTTTAAGGTGCTACTGGAAGGAATTTTTTTATTTTGACTATGGCAGACCAACACGGCTACCTATCTGTAATTAGAAAATATATGATACTTACCGAAGCAGTGGAAGGAAGTCCGAAGGTCGGCAGAGCCAAAGATATATGTGGGATTTATTTGTATAATGAATGTATATTTAATGAAAATTAATAAAGATTTATGTGGGGGAAAATTATTATATTTATTCTCATTTCAGGAATCATATGCATACACACCAAACTTACACCTGACGGTTCTATGGGCTGTATTTTTAAGACCTTTCTCAACCTTGGGTGCAGTGTCAGATTTACATATAAGCAAACAAGCTATAGCTTAAGAAGAAAAGAGTTTGGATTTGATATCCCGCTTTATCACTACCCTAAGAAGTATCAATGGGACGCGGGTGGCACTGTGGATTAAACCACAGAGCCTAGGACTTGCTGATCAGAAGGTTGGCGGTTCGAATTCCCGTGAGGGGGTGAGCTCCCGTTGCTCGGTCCCTGCTCCTGCCAACCTAGCAGTTTGAAAGCACACCAGTGCAAGTAGATAAATAGGTACCACTCTGGCGGGAAGGTAAATGGCGTTTCCGTGCGCTGCTCTGGTTCGCCAGAAGCGGCTTAGTCATGCTGGCCACATGACCCGGAAGCTGTACGCCAGCTCCCTCAGCCAGTAAACCGAGATGAGCACTGCAACCCCAGAGTCGGCCACGACTGGACCTGATGGTCAGGGGTCCCTTTACCTTTTAAGGAGTCTCAAAGCGGCCAACAATCTCCTTTCCCTTCCTCCCCCACAACAAACACTCTGTGAGGTGAGTGGGGCTGAGAGACTTCAGAGAAGTGTGACTAGCCCAAGGTCACCCAGCAGCTGCATGTGGAGGAGCGGGGAAGCGAACCCAGTTCCCCAGACTACGAGTCTACCACTCTTAACCACTACGCCCCAAATATTTCACCATTAATAAACTTCTTCTTAATTGTATTTCAGTTCAAAAATTACTTTGATAAAATACACATTTTGTTATGTGCAAATGGCTTTAGATACCTATTAGGTATCTAAATTACGATGTAGCATATATTCCACACACAAAAACAGTGACAATTTGTTGTTGACAAAGGACAGCTGGACATACAGTGGTGCCTCGCAAGACGAAATTAATTCATTCCATGAGTTTTGTCGTCTTGCGATTTTTTTCGTCTTGCGAAGCACGGTGTCGGGAAAGTTTTGGAAAAGCTTCAAAAATCACCAAAGTCTTTAAAAACCTCAAAAAAGGCTACCACACCGCGTTCTATGAGTTGCTCCTCGAAGTCAAGTCGCAACTGTATTAACGGTGTTAAGAAAAAGGAAACAAACTTGCAAGACGTTTCCGTCTTGCGAAGCAAGCCCATAGGGAAAATCGTCTTGCGAAGCAGCTCAAAAAACAAAAAACCCTTTCGTCTAGCGAGTTTTTTGTCTTGCGAGGCATTCGTCTTGCGAGGTACCACTGTATAAAGGGCCCCATTACCTTCAGTAGCTTAGGGTCTCGTCAAACCTAAATCCGGCCTTGCTTGGGTCCCCAGATGTTGCTGGACTATCCTCCCTGACCACTGGTTTTGCTTGCTGGGGGTGATGGGAGTTGTAGTCGAGGAACACCTGGGAACTCCAGGTTGAGAAAGGCTGTTCTGGGGCATTAGGATTGGGAGAGGGAGGCCGTCAGAGGTTCACAGGAGAGGGCAGCCCCCAAGCTTTGGAATTCCCTCCCCACCTGCCACCTTGTATAAATTTTGCCCTACATACTTCTTTGACTTGGCCTTTGCCACCTGAGATTTAGGACCCACCCTGTTCTTGGAATTGTAAATTGTTTTAACAGATGTTCATATTGTATCATTGCAACTGTTGTAACCTGCCCTGGAAAAGTACTGTGAACGGCAGGTAAGAAATCTAATACTGTGTGGAAGTGAGAGCTGGACCATAAAGAAGGTTGATTTATGCTTTTGAATTATGGTGCTGGAGGAGACTCTTGAGAGTCCCATGGACTGCAAGAAGATCAAACCTGTCCATTCTGAAGGAAATCAGCCCTGAGTGCTCACTGGAAGGACATATCCTGAAGCTGAGACTCCAATGCTTTGGCCACCTCATGAGAAGAGAAGACTCCCTGGAGAAGACCCTGATGTTGGGAAATTATGGAAGGCACAAGGAGAAGGGGACGACAGAGGACGAGATGGTTGGACAGTGTTTTCGAAGCTACCAGCATGAGTTTGACCAAACTGCGGGAGGCAGTGGAAGACAGGAGTGCCTGCCGTGCTCTGGTCCATGGGGTTACAAAGAGTCGGAACGACTAAACAACAACAAAATAATATTTATTTTCTTTACATTTTTAAATTTCTCATAGAACTAGAGAAAGACCTTCACAAAACTGGGGAAACTGGAGTGCTTGCTATCACCCTGGCAGCCTTAAGTGGTTTGAGACCAGTATACTTAAAGAAATGGCTTGGGTCAGGACTGGTCCATGATGAGATAGGGAAGATAGAGTTTTTTGCTACCTTGGTTGTTTAGGTGTGACACAGGATGTCATCCCATTTTCAGAATTAAAGTAAGAACCAACAGTCACTCCTGTTGGATTCTGAAAGTAGAAGAAGCATTTTTGAAAGATCTTCCTATTTTGCCCAGACATTTTAGAATGTGGATCGTTTTAGGAATCATATTCTATTCTGTTTTCAACATTTTGGGGCTTTGCCTCGTCTATATTTTGTTATGCTTATTTGTCTATTCATATGTTGTATGATTTTTTTCTTCTATTCACACTTTTGTGCACAGTTTTGAGGGGTGGCTAATAAATATTTTAAATACTGTACACAAATAATGAAATTGGAATGCTGTACTGCCTCAGACAGCAAAATGGCTTGGACTGGTCCTACCTTGGGCTAAGCCCAGATGCCCTCTCACAGACATTGAGGTAACAACTGGGATCCTTTATTCATCTGTTCCCTGAATATATTTGTCTGGTATCAGGTTTGATAAGTTTTAGCAGTCAGGTAAAGTGATCCTCATTATATATGCTTTTAAAAAATTGTATAATTCACTTTTGCTGCTTTTATATTACTTCTCTTACGCTCGCTTGTTCCTGATATTTTAATATTGAGTTTTGTTTCAGGGAATTTTGAATTTTTAAAATACTGCTTTGTGTTGTATTTTAAGTTGGAATCTTCTAAGACCGAAATATGGGGTAAAATACATTAGTTAAATAAAATTAAGAAATTATAAATCAGTGAGAATTATTGGCTTAGCAGTGTGTGGAACACATGGCCACAAGTGAAATCGCTGAGGGGAGAAAGGGTAGGCAGGCTGAAATCCACAGGAGTTTTGTGATTGTGCAGGCAAGATTTTATTGGGAAATCATTTTCATTCAATATCCACCTGTTTGTGCCATTTAAACAAATGCATTTTTATTGAATGGCTTCATTTTGATGTACTTAAACTGAAACAAATAACAAAAGCTGGCTAAGCTTCTTCAAGCCTACTGGAGTTCTTTTTTACTTGAAGAATTTGCTGCAATCTCAGGCCACACCCCAGACAGCTTTTGAAATATGCCTCAGTTTCAAAAGCAGTTCATAGAATCATAGAATCATAGAGTTGGAAGAGACCCCAAGGGCCATCGAGTCCAACCCCCTGCCAAGCAGGAAACACCATCAGAGCACTCCTGACATATGGTTGTCAAGCCTCTGCTTAAAGACCTCCAAAGAAGGAGACTCCAACACACTCCTTGGCAGCAAATTCCACTGTCGAACAGCTCTTACTGTCAAAGAAGTTTCCCACACCACATCTCTGTGGTGTTCAGTTTGTATAAAAAATGTTACTAAAGGTCTTAGAGTAGGGTTTCCAGACGTCCCCGGTTCCCGGGGACAGTCCCCGGATTTGCAAATCTGTCCCCGGAAAACGTGGCAGCGGCAGCCTCAGCAGCCTGAAGCCAGCCTGTTAGAGCAGTTGACTCTGGCTGGCTTCAGGAGCTGCTCGCTGATGTGGCGTCTGCCATTTTTCCTGCGCCACGGCAGTGAGCAGCTCCTGAAGCCAGCCAGAGCCAACTGCACTATCAGGCTGGCCCCTCCTGGGCAACGACCGCCCGCCCATGACCCCCGAGCCTCCCCTGATCTGTCAAAACAACGGGGAAAGGGGGAAGGAGATTGGGGAAGGCTCAGGAGTCACAGAAGTGCGGCGCGCCATTGCCCAGTTTTTTAAAAAAAACTCTGCGCACTTATGTCTCACAGGGTGCAAAAGAAGGGCTTTGCACCTTTATACAATACACATGTGTGCTTGGGTCCAGGGTCTTTTGCCTCACCATCCCCGCTACTGACTCCCTGTTGCTACTCAGCTTCCCAAAAAAAAGTGTCCTCGGATTCATTGGAAAAAATCTGGTAACCATATCTTAGAGACATGTATGTGTGTAGCCGGTCCTACCATTTGGCAGAAGGAGGCAATTGCCTCAGGTGGAAGGTGCTGAAAGACAGGGCGCTGAAGTTAAGCCTGCTGCTCCCCAGCGCAAGGGAGGTTGCTGTTTTGTCACCAGTCTCGAAGAAAGATCCAGCAATGAATCCAGTTACTTTCATTTTTTAAAAAAAGATATTTATTAAAAGTTTTTAAAATATAACAAGAAAAAATAAAAATAAACATACAAAATAAAGAAACAGTTAAAAACACACATTAATTTTCAATAACATAACTTACATACACTTATTTCCTCGGACCTCCTCATTCCTCCCTTCTTTGTATTCCAGTTCGATTTGTTAGTTCAGCAAATCCTTACCATTAAACTTTTATCCATTTGTAAAACCTCTTTTTTTTCATATCTCTTAAAGCATTACAGCTGGAAACCGCTTAGTTTCTATCCAACATCCTTCTAACATTCATTAATTTTACAATGTTTCTGTAAGTAGTCTTTGAATTTCTTCCAGTCTTCTTTCACCGATTCTTCTCCCTGGTCTCGGATTCTGCCAGTCATTTCCGCCAATTCCATGTAGTCAATCACATTCATCTGCCATTCTTCCAGGGTGGGTAGATCTTGTGTCTTCCAATACTTTGCAATAAGTATTCTTGCTGCTGTTGTTGCATACATAAAAAAAGTTCTGTCCTTCTTTGGCACCAATTGGCCGGCAATGCCCAAGAGAAAGGCCTCTGGTTTCTTCAGGAAGGTATATTTAAATACCTTTTTCAGTTCATTATATATCATTTCCCAGAAAGCCTTAATCTTTGGGCACATCCACCAAAGGTGAAAGAATGTACCTTCCGTTTCTTTACATTTCCAACATTTGTTATCGGGCAAATGATAGATTTTTGAGAGCTTGACTGGGGTCATGTACCACCTGTATATCGAATCCAGTTACTTTCAATACGTGAAATGGAGGCGCCATCTTGTCCTCCATCTCTGGAGGCAAAATATTTTAGGCCAGCCTTAGACACGCAGAGCGAGAGAGATGCACACTTAAACTGGAGTTCAGCACGCCTCAAAGGCACATCCACACAAAGAACTCATTTACATAAGTTCATTCAACAGAAAGCACCATCATAATTTACTCTCGTTTTCTGTGTTGTTTCACCGCCAAGTTAACTGGGGACAATATGTAGTCATTTGCTTGGCAGTCGGCCATGAGAACTGTTTCTTTGGTTACTGTATATATACTAACTTGGTTTCAGATCTCATGCCAGAGAGTCTACATATTGGATAGGTACAAACATCGTGTTCTCTGTTGAATGCTACCTCCACAGAAACATGCCACAGATTTCAGAATTGTATCAGAAGTTATACATCTATGCTCCATCTATGTCCCAATGTTCATATACAGTGGTACCTCGGGTTACATATGCTTCAGGTTACATACGCTTCAGGTTACAGACTCCGCTAACCCAGAAATAGTACCTTGGGTTAAGAACTTTGCTTCAGGATGAGAACAGAAAGTGGCGGCAGCAGGAGGCCCCATTAGCTAAAGTGGTGCTTCAGGTTAAGAATAGTTTCAGGTTAAGAACGGACCTCCGGAACGAATTAAGTACGTAACCAGAGGTACCACTGTACACAGCTCCTGGATAAGCCCTTTAGCCCTTTAATTTAATTTTTCATTGGCTCGCTTCTCTGACCTGTAGGATTTCTCTGCTCTGGGGTGTAAAGAAAGTGGGCAGAGAGCCAGTGTGGTGGAGTGGTTAAGAGCAGTGGACTCGTAATCTGGTGAACCGGGTTCGATTCCCCGCTCCTCCACATGCAGCTGCTGGGTGACCTTGGGCCAGTCACACTTCTCTGAAGTCTCTCAGCCCCACTCACCTCACAGAGTGTTTGTTGTGGGGGAGGAAGGGAAAGGAGAATGTGATCTGCTTTGAGACTCCTCATATTTTTCGCTCTATAAGACGCACCAGACCACAAGACGCACCTAGTTTTTGGAGGAGGAAAACAAGAAAAAAATATTCTGAATCTCAGAAGCCAGAACAGCAAGAGGGATCGCTGCGCAGTGAAAGCAGCAATCCCTCTTGCTGTTCTGGCTTCTGGGATAGCTGCGCAGCCTGCATCCACTCCATAAGACGCACACACATTTCCCCTTACTTTTTAGGAGGGAAAGAGTGAGTCTTATAGAGCAAAAAATACGGTATTTCTTCACACAGAATATAGTTCAAACTATGGAAGCACAAGAGCTGTTGGTGGCCACCAATGGCTTTAGTCAAATTCAGGAAGGATACAGCACTAAGTCAAGCTCGCTATAGGTATTGCTATTGGTATAGCTATAGGTATAGCTATTGGTAGGGAACAAGAGCAGGAGAATGCTTTTGTCTTCCTGTTCAGCTTGTAGGTTCCCCATAGGTTGTCCACTGTGGGTAAGAAGATGCTACACTAGATAGGGCCTTTGGTTGGACCCAGTAGAACTCTTCATATGCTCTTCTGTTCTGATCTAGCCACTTTCCTATAATATGAGTAGCCAGTATTGTGTGTTCCTGATGTTTCTGAACTACAACTCCCAATACTCCTGGCCATTGGCCCTGCTGGCTGGGGCTGATGGGAGTTGAAGTCCAACAACTTCTGCAGAATCCCACATTGACTACTCTGTCCTATAATAAAATCCAAATAGTTCTCTATTGGGAAATGGTGGTGATATATATAATATATATATAATATAGTGGGCGCGGACGTGGGTGGCGCTGTGGGTTAAACCACAGAGCCTAGGACTTGCTGATCAGAAGGTCGGCGGTTCAATCCCCAAGACGGGGTGCGCTCCTGCTGCTCGGTCCCTGCTCCTGCCAACCTAGCAGTTCGAAAGCACGTCAAAGTGCAAGTAGATAAATAGGTACTGCTCTGGCGGGAAGGTAAACCGCGTTTTCGTGCGCTGCTCTGGTTCGCCAGAAGCGGCTTAGTTATGTTGGCCACATGACCTGGAAGCTGTACCCCGGCTCCCTCGGCCAATAAAGCGAGATGAGCGCCACAACCCCAGAGTCGGTCACGACTGGACCTAATGGTCAGGGGTCCCTTTACCTTTTTATAATATAGTGGCCAATGTCTTATAGCTAATAGTCAACAGCGAAACCATCCCATATGGTTTGACATTAATTTGATCCTTTCTGTGTAAGAACTATTTCTGCCTCATTTGATGAATCTGGAATAACATTATGAGTAATCATATAATTTAAAAGATCAGATAGAACAGGTGCAATAACATTTTTAACTTTGCCATAGGACTTTGCAGCCTAAGACAAAGATAGAGTGGTACCTCGGGTTACATACGCTTCAGGTTACGTACGCTTCAGGTTACAGACTCTGCTAACCCAGAAATATTACCTCGGGTTAAGAACTTTGCTTCAGGATGAGAACAGAAATCGTGCTCTGGCGGCGCAGCAGGAGCAGGAGGCCCCATTAGCTAAAGTGGTGCTTCAGGTTGAGAAGAATTTCAGGTTAAGAACAGACCCCCGGAACGAATTAAGTATTTAACCCGAGGTACCACTGTACATAATTCAGACCTTTTTGCCTCTACAAAAGTCTTTTGCAAAGTCTGGTGTTAATACTCCAAAATAATTTTTCCAACATTTTCTCCAATGACCTCAGTTTAAAAAAATAATTTTGTAGGCAACCAATTTTGACAATTATAAAGATTTCAGCCGAAACATGTGTTGTTGGAGGTGAAACAGAATTAAGGCAGATTTCATACATATCTTTTGGAGTTGTAAAAAAAAAATGCATTCTGGACAGATGTACTGGACATTATACAAACAAGTACAGGTTATGGTCTCCCAAGAAACCCTAAAACAATTCTCATTTTGATATTTCACCCCAAAGTCATTAACACTGATTTACAGCTGGTTACTATACTGCTAACAGCATTTCAAGCCTTCTCTTCTTTCTTCTTTAGCGATTACTTGTAGCCAAGTAAGATTGTCTTCCATGAACGTGGTCTTAACATGGTTTTAACAACGAGTCCGTAAATGACTGTGGAGGTCAATTCTAGATCCATACATCCTTCCACAGTGGGGACATAGGTTTCCAGGCAGGAGTTGATCATGGTGAGGGTTTGCCAAGTGTGCCTTCCTCTCAGCACATTTCTCTCTATTGTCCTGAGTTTGAGCGTCTCCAAAGTCCATGACATCTTCGGTAAGGCTGTTCTTCAATTGGAGCACTCACAGGCCAGTGTTTCCCAGTTGTTGTGTTTACACTAGATTTTTTTAAGATTTAGAGAGTCTATAAACCTCTTTGGTTGACCACCAGCATTATGCTTTCCATTTTTAGGTTTGGAATAGAGTTGTTGCTTTGGAAGACGATAATCAGGCATCCGAACAACATGACCATTCCAACGAAGTTGGCGTTGAAGAATCATTGCATGAGATGACACGCAGTAATGTTTTCATATTTGACAGCATTTAATAGTTGAAAGGTCTGTACAGATCCTGAAGCTGAGGCTCCAATACTTTGGCCACCTCATAAGAAGAGAAGACTCCCTGGAAAAGACCCTGATGTTGGGAAAGATGGAGGGCATAAGGAGAAGGGGACGACAGAGGACGAGATGGTTGGACAGTGTTCTCGAAGCTACCAACATGAGTTTGACCAAACTGCGGGAGGCAGTGGCAGACAGGAGTGCCTGGTGTGCTCTTGTCCATGTGGTCATGAAGAGTCGGACACAACTAAATGACTAAACAACAACAATACAGTGGTACCTCGGGTTACATACGCTTCAGGTTACACTCCACTAACCCAGAAATATTACCTCGGGTTAAGAACTTTGCTTCAGGATGAGAACAGAAATCGTGCACCAGCGGCGCGACGGCAGCGGGAGGCCCCATTAGCTAAAGTGGTGCTTCAGGTTAAGAACAGTTTCAGGTTGAGAACAGACCTCCGGAACGAATTAAGTACTTAACCTGAGGTACCACTGTAGTTGAAAGCTTACATAAGATCTCATGTTTGATGCCTGCTGAAGCAAGAGATACAAACAAGCCTGGAGAATTCAGATTTTTAGAATTCTGAGGCAAGACTTCACCAGAGTCATCAAAACTTTGAATATTTGCAAATATTGATTTCAGGTCCAACTTCCAAGCAGAAAAGCTCAGAGGAGAGATTTGTTTTATCCTGGTCCAAGTTGCATTACATATAAAAAGGGGAACGATAACTCATCCTCGAGAGCAAAGCAATGGTGTAGCAAAGAGAACTTTGCCTGCAATTGAAGTCACCCTCACAGATATTACTTCGTGCACAAATTGGCAGAGAGCTTCAAAGGGCAATTCTGTCCATGGTGATCCCCTCAATTCTTCTTAATGATCCAGTAAGGGCAATACATGCGTGAGACAATGGATGTAAACAATGAATATAGAAGAGGGTTGCAATGCAGGTAACAATTAAGCGGGATAAAATGCCCATTATCATGGAGGCCTAATGACTAGTGGCGATTGCTATCTATCCAGGAACTAGTTGTTTCCCCCTCCAATTAGCTTGCTCGAGAGATTCTCTTGCTTTCTTCAGCTTTTACAAATAACAGAGTAGAAAATCTCCTTTCTAAGGGGTGGCATCCGAGAGAACGGCAAAGGTTTCTTTCCTGTCTTTACCCTACATCTGCCAGTGGGGTGTTTTAATTACACGCCAGAGTTCAAACAGACCAGGGTGGGCACATCCATTTCCGGAGCCGTCGCGGGAGGAACATTTTCGTAGCTCCTCCCAATATTGCAGAGATAGGGACTCCAGAGAGGTGTTTATTGGAAAATCAGTCAAGCAACACCAGCTCTGTGTATGCCTTCAAGCAGTTGCAGGCTTGTTTATCGCAATTTTATCCTACCTTTCTTCCAAGAAGCTCAAAGTGGTTTGCCTTGGGGCTGTTCCATTTTATTCTGAAAACAGCTCCTGAAGTGAGAAGCTGGAAACTTGGGTGGGGGTGGGCTAGGGGACTTCCCAGAGCCGCCAGGGGGCTAACTCACCATGGGGATAACTATGGAATTCATGACCACAAGATCTGGTGATGAGGCCGCTAATATAGATAATTTTAAAAGGGGATTAGAAAATGGAATATATTTGTTTATTTATTTGATTTCTTACTTGCCTTTCACCCTAAGGTACTGGGGTGCATGTTGCAACAGTCTAATATATACTTAGAAAAAACATCATTTGGTGGAATTTCAGTTCTCACGTGTCAAATTCAGATATGCCAAACTCTCTTCGCCCATCAAATGGTGAAATTTGGCTTTCGTGATTGGTTTTACTGCTTTTCTTTTCCTAAATTATTTGCTCTCTACTTATTTGGAAAATACAACTGCTCCCATGATTTGTAACTTTGAATCCAGTCACAGTTGGATTCAATGTTGAATTTGTTGGAAGGCTTAGTTATTTCAACGGGACGCCATTAGGCAACTGCTTAACTTTATCAGAAACAAAAGTGCTGAATGTTCGCCAGAACGTAAACCCTTTTAAGATACTTTTTATCATATCATTCACTTTCTGTTAGATTTTGAATTTCTACAGCTGATATAGAAATAGAAAACAAATGAGGAAAAATGATTGAATATTCATTTAAGCCTACCAAGAATAAAGTTGTCACTCGCCTTCCATGCAATTTTTCTAGCAGAGTTTGGGTGGTCACCTGTCAAGTGTGGCAATGTTCAGGGAGGCAGGAGAGGATATATTATTTAACAGTGGTGTCCAAACTTTTCTCAAAGAGGGCCAGATTTGATGAAGTGAAGGGTTGTGAGGGCCGACCAAAGTTGTTGATCTTTTTATTTTTAGGATTGAAGTTGTTGAGGGTTTTTACCCCAGGAAATAAACTGCCACAGGAGCCTGATTAAACCGACTAGTGGGCCCCTGAAACAGACTTTGGACCTGCCTGGTTTAATGATATCCTTCCTAACTTGCGTTAGCAAGTTCTATGTCTTATGTCTTAGCAGAGTTTAAACATTCCCCTTTAAACACACAGCGGTTTGCTTGTTGCAGGTTTGTCTGAACCTCTCTCTATGAGATTCCTGGGAAGATCTCTTCTTGTCCCTCCTAAAAAGAATAGGCACGGCAATCTTATTAAAGTGAATATAAAAGTAGTTTACTCACATTCATTCAGTTCACAGTTAGATCCCTGAAGGCAGACTTAGGTTTACAAAAGTATATATACATGTGGAACTATCCCATAAGGGAGTTAGTCCCAAGTGACTGCAGAAAAACAAAATGGAGACGAGAGGAGCAAAAGAAGATGGTGTGCTCCTCTTCCCCAAAAGTTTGTCCCAACTCAGGAGGAAACAGGAAGTTTTCTCCTGGCTGGTACAAAGCATCTCCTACCATGTCCATTCTAGGAATGTACTTGACTGCTATGTGTTTCACATCCCACATCAAGTATGATATTGCATTGCAGGGGATCGGACTAGATAGCCCTTAGGAACCCTTCCAACTTTACTGCAATTCTGTTATTCTAAGAAACTGTGAAGGCATGAAGAGGAAGCAAGTTGAGGCTCAGTTCTTAGCTACTGCATAAAAAGTGGGGGAAAGGATACCTCTAGCTTCTCAAGAACTTCATCAACTACCTTTAAGCTGGTAATGCAACTTAGAAAATAAAACAGCGTTAATTTTGGGGGGAGGGGGTGAATACAAAATGCATTTCTGTCTCCCAAAGGAGATTTTATTGTCCCAAAAGAATCTACCTTTATCATGGTAAAGGTTTAAGATCTTAAGAACTGTTACAGTAGCTTCTTGGGGAACCTAGTTTTGCATTACAGGTATGCATTCCAGCAACTGAACACTAGATCACCTGTTGAGTTTTGTCCCTCTCCTCCTGCATTAGGTGGGCATTCCGCTTTCAAAAATACTTTAAACAACACATGCACATTTATTCATTTATTTGTCTGTCACCTTACCAAAAAGAATCCCCACAGATATTTAAAAATCAGTTGCTCAAGTGATTGGAGAAGGGTAACCGAAGGGGTAATATACCACTTATACATCATTTTCATCACATTTTCTTTCAAGGCATTGCATGCAGTAAATTTTAATCCTTCCTTCCACAGTTTTTCCCAATCTTTTAACAGTATATTATACCCAAAATCTTTGGCCCAATGTATCATTACCGACTTTACCTCTTCATCTTTCCGATGCCATTGAAGCAGCAATTTCCAGCATTTCTGAAAAAAAATTATATTTGTTATTCAACATTTCATTTTCAAATTTTGATTTATTATCATCAAATCCTTTCCCCTCAAATCCTGTTTAAACATTTCATTGACTTGGCAATGGTGCAGCCAATCATTTACAGGCCCTCCAGATGTTTTGGGATCATGGGAACTCCCACGATCCATAGCTAACAGGACCAGTCGTCAGGGATGATGGGAACTGTAGTCGCAAGACATCTGGAGGGCCAAGTTGGCCTATGCCTGGTTTAAAGGATCCATCCATCCATCAGGAGTGAAAGGCTGAGAGGATAAAGTTCATCTGCGGTCACCCTGCTGCGAACGAGGAATCCATACATCAGATGGAAACTGAGCAAGCAAGATTAAACTAAATTGGCATCCCAAGATGTCATGGAAACTGGTTCGCGGTTGTTACCTCTTTATAGCAGAGGATGTGCCAACAACGAGAAAATTGGAAGCCATGAGTCGTGCTGATGTTAGTTTGCAAGTGAACACAATGAAGTCCCAATCTAAGCAGGGAGATTTAAGCCAGAGACAAAATATAATATGAGCAGTGTGAATGCTACTCTTTTACTAATGCGCTCTGTGCAGTTCTTTCCAAAAACGCACTGAATTATCCGTAAGAACAAAACATATTAGGGCCCTTGTGAGTGTCTCTCAGTTTGTGGTAGGACTAATTCATTAATGTGGCTCCACCAGGAATGTGGGTGACGTTTGTCCTAATTGGACATGACTGTTTAAGAATGTCTTCGGCCTCCGTCCAGATTACACTGTCACTTATGCTGTATAATAAGCTTACTACTACTGGCCCATGAATCAGTTTTTAAACAATCTGCGATAATGAACTTGGACATGCCATTGTTATTGACAAAAAATGCACAGTCCTGCTATTGTCAAAGGCTCAATTATGAGTTTATTCTGATAAAACAGATTGGAGGGGGGTCTATGGGCGGGGAGGGTGTTTTGCGGACAGTAGTGACAGACTCAAAGAATGTTTCATCTTTCTTTCTTTTTTTACGGGGGGGCGGGGGAAACCATGACAAACCAAAAGGTCAGTTACAGTGAGCTTTAACTTGAAACGTCCGGGGTAGCTAAGGGCTAAGGCCAAGCATCTGGCATCATTAGGAAATACAAACTTTGACTTGCCCCCATTGGAAACCTTTATTATATGACTTTAATAGATCTGACAAACTTTGTCCGGTGGGAGAAGGGATATAGCAGCAGGAGGGGAGGGTCGTGACTGCCATATCTTTAGCACGGTGCTGTCTGCTAACAAGGCCTGCTTAAGCCTGTTTTGCTTCCTGCTGGTTGAACCAGCATCAATATTGCAGAACGAGACAAAAGTTGTTCAATGGATGCTCCTTACCTGAAAAACTTCATTTGTCTCCAAAGCATAGCTGTCAACTTACAGATTTGAAAATAAGGGACCAGCAGCCTCAAAAATAAGGGATCAGCAGCCAAAATAAGGGGTCAACCATTTCTTTGATAAAATACATATTTTGTTGCGTGCAAATGGCTTTAGATACCTATTAGGTCCATAAATTACCATATAGCATATATTCAACACACAAAAACAGCAACAATTTGTTGTTGACAAAGGACAGCTGGACATAGAAAGGGCCCCATTGCCTTCAGTAGCTTATTTAAGGGACATCATCAATAAGGGACAGCAGCGGGACAGGGCGCTGGGATAAGGGACTGTCCCGCCAAATAAGGGACGCTTGACAGCTATGCTCCAAAGGAGAGAAAAAAAGGACACACACAAATCCAAATAAGGAAACCCCAGCTGTTCTTTAATGATAAAAGCATTATGTATACAGCGGTTATTGTTGTTTAGTTGTTTAGTTTTGTCCGACTCTTCGTGACCCCATGGATCAGAGCACGCCAGGCACTCCTGTCTTCCACTGCCTCCCGCAGTTTGGTCAAACTCATGCTGGTAGCTTCAAGAACAATGTCCAACCATCTCATCCTCTGTTGTCCCCTTCTCCGTGTGCCCTCAATCAGGGTCTTTTCCAGGGAGTCTTCTCTTCTCATGAGGTGGCCAAAGTATTGGAGCCTCAGCTTCACAAGCTGTCCTTCCAGTGAGTGTATACAGTGGTACCTCAGGTTAAGTACTTAATTCATTCCAGAGGTCCGTTCTTAACCTGAAACTGTTCTTAACCTGAAGCACCACTTTAGCTTATGGGGCCTCCCGCTGCTGCCGCACCGCCAAAGCACAATTTCTGTTCTCACCCTGAAGCAAAGTTCTTAACCCGAGGTACTATTTCTGGGTTAGCGGTGTCTGTAACCTGAAGCGTATGTAACCCAAGGTACCACTGTATTCAAATACATACACACATAAACATATGTGAATATTCATTTCAGTGCTGCTATAGAGGATAGGCTTCATCTATGGTTAGCAGAGAGACTCAAAGATACACAACATGATGGCAATTTGAATAAATATTTTATGCTGGTCTATGACCGTAATAAAGTGTTGTTGTTGTTGTTGTTGTTGAATAAATATTGTCAGGGATATAAATAATATTACAATTGTAATATTATTACACCCCAGACATTTCTTTCGATTGAATGTGAACAAGGTCTCAAATCCACATTGACCGAGAAGGTCTCACCATTCCATTCTATTACTCTTTCTCCCACATCTGTGTATGTTTCATTGCCTTGAAAAAATGTGGGATGATGCGCTGTTCAAGAGCCAGCTTTTTGAAAACCACAGCTTTCAGTTTGTAAAGGATCAGGTTTCTAGCTTCTACAAAAATATACTTGGATATGCGCGAGTATTTACTCGTGAAACCTAAGAAGCTAGAAGCGGAATAAGATTTCTAGGGTTTGGGGCAGCGTCTCCAACCCCTCTCTCCAAAAAGCCACACAAAGGGCCTTCTTCTGGGCTGCCACCCCCTGAACTTTTAGGGTGCTGGGAACTACTCTGCCAACCTTGACACCCCAAAAGGGTCTGTAGGGAATATGCTTGGCATGGCAGTACAATCTCTTTGATAAGACCACAGATTTGGACGTGCCCCAAAGTAAAAGACTTCTGGGAAAGGATTTATTAAACACGTTTATTAAAAAACCAGAAACCTTTTTACTTGGTATAGTGGGGGGTGAAATCCCCAAAAAGGATGTTACTTTTTTTCTGTATGCCACAACAGCTGCGAGAATATTGTTAGCGAAGAATGGGAAGAAACAAGATTTACCAACTATCAAAGAATGGCAGATGAAGATGATGGACTATATGGAACTTGCCAAACTGACCGGGAGACTCCGAGATCAGAGAGTAAAGACGGTGGAAGAAGACTGGAAGAAGTTTAAGGAATATTTGAAAAAATATGTTCATATTTAAACCTTAGAATAGCTTTGGAAGTGGATGTAGGCTGTAGGGTTAGAAGTAGAAGATAGGGTATTTTAAAATAGTATTATTTGTAAGTGATAAAATGTGAAGTTATTTTAAGTGTGATTTTTTAAAAAAAGATGGTTAGAAATTATGATATATGTAAACTGCTAAAGATGAAGTAAAATGAAAATCAGATAGGTGGGACTTGGGGAAGCCCATTTAATGTTTAGAAAAAGAAAGATATGACAATAATTTGTTTGTATTGTTTGTCTTTTCTGTTTGTGTTTTTTATTTGTGTTATAAAATGAATAAAAAAAAATGGGGGGGGAGACCACAGATGAAGCCACGTTACTCTTTTCCCTTACAAGTGAAAATGTCGTTAGCAAACTTTGGGTTGTTGTTGTTTAGTCATGTCCGACTCTTCGTGACCCCATGGACCAGAGCACGCCAGGCATTCCTGTCTTCCACTGCCTCCAGCAGTTTAGTCAAACTCATGCTGGTAGCTTTGAGAACACTATCCAACCATCTCGTCCTCTGTCGTCCCCTTCTTCTTGTGCCCTCCATCTTTCCCAACATCAGGGTCTTTTCCAGGGAGTCTTCTCTTCTCATGAGGTGGCCAAAGTCTTGGAGTCTCAGCTTCAGGATCTGTCCTTCCAGTGAGCACTCAGGGCTGATTTCCTTCAGAATGGGTAGGTTTGATCTTCTTGCAGTCCATGGGACTCTCAAGAGTCTCCTCCAGCACCATAATTCAAAAGCATCAATTCTTCGGCAATCAGCCTTCTTTATGGTCCAGCTCTCACTTCCATACATCACTACAGGGAAAACCATAGCTTGAACTATACGGACCTTTCTTGGCAAGGTGATGTCTCTACTTTTTAAGATGCTGTCTAGGTTTGTCATTGCTTTTCTCCCAAGAAGCAGGCGTCTTTTAATTTCCTGGCTGCTGTCACCATCTGCAGTGATCATGGAGCCCAAGAAAGTAAAATCTCTCACTGCCTCCATTTCTTCCCCTTCTATTTGCCAGGAGGTGATGGGACCAGTGGCCATGATCTTCGTTTTTTTGATGTTGAGCTTCAGACCATATTTTGTGCTCTCCTTTTTCACCCTCAATAAAAAGTTCTTTAATTCCTCCTCAGTAACCTCAGTAACTTTAGGTTACTGCACCTTGATTGAGACCAGTCAGGGGATGCTGAGGTCCAGATGAAGCTGCTTAGAGAATCCACATCCAGGCAGCCAGCTAGCCGTTCCTGGTCTAGCCTAGGTTCGCCTTGGAATAATGACAAAACATATCTCTATTGTTTGGCCACCCCACGCAACACGAAAACGAGTATGATCCAGGCATGTTGGGGCCTCCGCAGCAGCTACAAGCCCTGATTATAGAGCGTGCGGTTAGCACAGTCTGCAACATCAAACGGCTTGTTTACAATAGATATAATCCCTAATGATATAACAGGTGTATAACAGTCAATACCAGCATTGTAGTGATCAAGTAACTTTGTAGCACATTCACATTGATCCAGTATTAATCCAGCCACCTGAGGCTTCTCAGGCTATGATTTATGTGGCTCACTGGGAGGTTGAGACTCCTTTTGGCTTAAGACCAAACTGTAGGCAAAGATCAGTGTATAATTTATCTCTGCAGTAAGAGCTTTTTAAAATCCAGGCTCAGATTGTCAGTGGTACTTTTCAAAAGGGAGACCTGTTGCAGCACGTAGAGAGGGGGGTTTAATTCATCATTTCAGCTGCTGTAAGTCTCCTCATTTTAGGTGCTTAAGAAATGATGAATTACACTTACAATGTTTGTGTGTGTGTGTGTGTTTCGTGTGGGGGGCAGTTATTTATTTATATGTCGCAGTCCTCAGTCTAAAGTCGACCAGGTTTGTCACTACCATTGTATTCCCCGTGACCGAGTACAGTGGTATCTCGGGTTAAAAACTTAATTTGTTCTGGAGGTCCGTTCTTAACCTGAAACTGTTCTTAACCTGAAGCACCACTTTAGCTAATGGGGCCTCCTGCTGCTGCTGCGCCGCCGCTGAACGATTTCTATTCTCATCCTGAAGCAAAGTTCTTAACCTGAAGCACTATTTCTGGGTTCGCGGAGTCTGTAAACTGAAGCGTATGTAACCTGAAGTGTCTGTAACCTGAGGTACCACTGTATTTCTGGAAGCCAGGTCAGTTTACAAGATCGCGTGGCAACACTCTTTCTGGACTGTACCATTTCATGTGATGAGTGTTGGAATGCTCTTCCATGATAAATCGTGTCTTCCCTAAAAGAGGGCATGTGTTGCAGTGAGACCTGGAGACAGACCTCCTATGTTGTGGGTGGGTACTATTGGTCAGCCACAACCCCCGATTGGTAGGTCCTTCAAAGCTGGGTGCAATCTGGCCAATGGGACGCAGTCCAAACGGTTCGAGGGACCTATATATACCTATGCACATGACCCAGAGCTTCCTCTTTTGGCGCATGCATTCGGAACACCCACCCACCTCTTCCTGTATTTAGGGTATCTTGCGCTTGACCTTGCTATGCCGTCGTGCGTCGTCTGTCGTTGGGACAGGGGCACGGCAGGAATTTCCCCCACTTGGCTGACGGGCTGTTGCCATTTGGGTTTCGCCTGCCGCATAGCAAATCGTCACAACTTGTAAGGTTGCGGATAGGCACTGGTTCAGGTGATAGGGATGGGAGAACGCTCTCGCCATCCCTATGTGAAGGGTATTCCGTTAAAGGAATCCAGGGACTCGATGGTTTGGTCAACCCCTGAGAGGGGGTTGTGCCCATGCCTGAGTCCAGGGGGGCATCTGGGTGGTGAGCATAGTCTGTTCCTGGCTTTTGGCCTACCCAGGTGTTCACCCTTGGCTGACCTATGCTGGTGCCCTGGGTCAGCGCTGCCTGCAAGGATGCAAGGAGCTAGTTGAACCAGAGCCTATGCAACCACTCACCTTCTGTACATAGCTGTCAACGTCTCCCATTTTTTAAAGGGAAATTCCCTTATTCCGAATAGGATTCCTCGCAAGAAAAGGGAAAAGTTGACAGCTATGCTTCTGTAATCCATAAAGCTGTGGCCTAAATTCTGCCAAAAACCAAAACTAAAATTTGAGTCAAGTGTGTCTTTATTTCGGGGGAGGTCTCTGGGTCTGAACACGCAAAAAGAATATATCTCCTTGCATATAGAAAGGAAGCAGATCCAGCAGAAAGCCAGGCTGAATCCTTTTGTTTGACATGATGGCTTTAAAGCTGCAGTTGCTTTCATCGGGTAACGTTCAAACAGGCAATCTCACAGCTGCAGCCTGATGCACTGCCATCATCCAGGAAAAGCTCTAACACTTGATTTTATTATTTGTATAAATGAGCACCATCTCATTTGCACGGAGATCTCTTTGCTGCCCCTTTCCACCAGTAGAGGGTTTTCCAAACTTGGGCCTCCAACTGTTTTGGGACTACAATTCCTCTCATCCCTGACCACTGGTCCTGCGAGCTAGGGATGATGGGAGTTGTAGTCCAAAAACAGCTGGAGGCTCAAGTTTGGGAGGCCCAGTTGAAAAAGCTGAAACCTGGAGGCCCAGGTTTCAGCTTTTGAGAGAAGTGCACAGCGAGGTTGCACAGCTGTACAAGCAGTTCCATATAAACATAGTCCTTTATTCAAACGTATTGAACTTAAAACTATTTTCCAGTTGACAAGAACTGGATTCAGCTCTTTTGAAAATTGTGCGGCTTATTACGCTGGGCTGCGTAAACACAACATTTTAGCTTAGAATCAATGGAGACTTCTTCTTGTTGTTTAGTCGTTTAGTCGTGTCCGACTCTTTGTGACCCCATGGACCAGAGCACGCCAGGCACTCCTGTCTTCCACTGCCTCCCGCAGTTTGGTCAAACTCATGCTGGTAGCTTCGAGAACACTGTCCAGCCATCTCATGGAGACTTAGTGCTCGCTTTTTTCTATGTAGTCCACACACAACCTAGTTTGGTTGCGTATTGTTTTGCCCTTAAAAGCACGTCTTAAGAAATTGATTTCATTCCAAGGATAAAAAGCTCATTGCAAATTAATAGTGCCTTGCCCCGTTGTGCATCCATTTGAAAATCTCACGTGATCTCATGGAACGCACAAGATCTTGCAAGATTTTGGTGAGATCTCACCTGAAGCAGGTGCAACTGCTGCCACCATTTCAGTTCTCAGAGCTTCCCGTGAAGAGAAATTGATTTTTAAACCACTCTGGAAGGGGAACAGTGATCTCCTAACAACTCTCAGCATGCTTAACAAATAACGTCTCCCAGAATTCCTTGGGGGAAGCCATGATGACTGTTGAAAATAGTATCATGGTGCTTTAAATGCATGGGTAACCTGTACAGTTGTGTCATGTTGTCTTCTACATCAACAGCAATTAAATGACACATATGCTGCAAAAGGGACACGGGTGGCACTGTGGGTTAAACCACAGAGCATAGGACTTGCAGTTCAGAAGGTCGGCAGTTCGAATCCCCGCGACAGGGTGAGCTCCCGTTGCTTGGTCCCTGCTCCTGCCAACCTAGGAGTTCGAAAGCACGTCAAAGTGCAAGTAGATAAATAGGTACCACTCCGGCGGGAAGGTAAACAGCATTTCCATGTGCTGCTCTGGTTCGCCAGAAGTGGCTTAGTCATGCTGGCCACATGACCCAGAAGCTGTACGCCGGCTCCCTCGGCCAGTAAAGCGAGATGAGCGCCACAACCCCAGAGTCAGTCACGACTGGACCTAATGGTCAGGGGTCCCTTTACCTTCACCTTTATGCTGCAAAAAGGGCTACACCTTAATTTTCTGTGTTGTGTGAAACACGGAAAGTTTATGGGGGGGGAGTGTGGATGCAGCAACACACACTCACACACACACACACACACACACACACAAGCTGTAAACCTGCAAATAGTTTCTTGAGGAGCCAGTCTGTATATTCCAAAGCCATGAATGCAGCAAAGTGCCCCAGCGACATTGTTGGTGGGAGATATCAGATCTCTGGTGGTTTTGCTTTTTTGATCATATAATCCGAGTTTAAAGGGGAAATGTTCAACATGTGGAATTTCCCTGCCTTCTCCTCCAAATTCTATCCAGATTAACTTAATTAATTGACGGGGGGGAGGAGGAGGGGAGATGCCCCCGTCTGCCTTCACACTCTTTTTGCACTCTGCGTTACAGAACTCTAAGTTGCCTCCAGGCAGACAGGAAAAAGAGATGAAGGTAAATTAATTCCCAGCTTTGAATGTAGACACGGGTGGCAGGATCCAGTGTCAGCGCCGAACCACCATTGCCCTCAGAAAGTAATAAGAATGCAGATGGGGATGTCAGTTTAAGATAGCAAAGTCTGGCTTCAAATAATATCTGAATGCTGCGAGTTATATCTTTGAACTGAATGTTTTACAATTAACGTCCACATCAGTACTTTCCTACCATCAATATACAGTGGTACCTCAGGTTAAGTACTTAATTCGTTCCGGAGGTCCGTACTTAACCTGAAACTGTTCTTAACCTGAAGCACCACTTTAGCTAATGGGGCCTCCTCCTGCTGCTGCGCCGCTGGAGCACGATTTCTGTTCTTATCCTGAAGCAAAGTTCTTAACCTCGTTTCTGTTCTCATCCTGAAGCAAAGTTCTTAAGCCGAGGTACTATTTCTGGGTTAGCGGAGTCTGTAACCTGAAGCATCTGCAACCTGAAGCATATGTAACCTGAGGTACCACTGTAAAGTGGGGGGGGGGGCAGAACTGACCTCAGACCACTTTGAGCAAGCTTGCATAATAAATATGTCACACAGAATCAGCCTATGGGTCATTTCGTATCAAGTGATCCAAAATTTTTTATCTCAGGTCATCAAATTTTCTTAATATTCTATACACTTGTTGAATGATCAAAACTAAGCTTAAATCTGAATTTTTTTAAATTTCATCCCTTTTGTGAGTTATGAGGGTTTGACATTTCAAAACATTGACAATTTTGGCCTTGCCGGACTACACAAAAACCTTAAAAGCTCAGTCCAGAATTCAGATACGTCAAAACTAAAAACACCAATCTCTTCAGAACTTCATGGGTGTTAATATGACATGTCGCATGATGGAGTTACTTTAAATTTTAAATTTAAGTTATAAAATTGAAAATTTTAAAAAGTGATTAAAAAATAATAATATGATTTAAAATTTCCCAAAAGTATTGTTTATTTAATATCTCAAAGAGCTACCTGCAAATCTTCATATTGGGATCTCAATGGGATGATATTTACAAAAAAATAATAATAATTGTAAATACATGTCTGCCTTATTGGGTTCTGTTTAGGATAAATGGGTCTTCTTGGCGTAAAATATAACAGAATAGACAAGACTTCAAACTTTAATATCAGTTACTTCAGGCATTTCTTTAGAAAGTCATTCACCTTGATACGCAATGACCCCTATACAAGTAATCATCACTATAAAAATCATAATTTTTAGTTAAAAACACACACAATACGTAGGAATTACACAGCGCTTTGCAATTGTTCAAAGTACATCAGCCGAAATCCGAGATTTGGGAGAAGAAACAATGGAAGAGGACTGGAAAAAAATTAAGGACTATTTACAAAAATATTATAAGTTGTATGAATGTTAAGAATTTGCACGATTTGGAAATTTTAGCTTCAGCAATTAGATTTGGTGAAACAGGAAACTAAGTTACAAGTAAGAAAAGGTTGAAATTCAAAGTAATATTATGTTTAACTTAAGGTACAAGTAATTGATAAAAAGTATTTTAAAGCCAAAAACATAATATCTGAAAGGTACAAAATAAGATATGAAACAAGGTAATAATTTGCTGATATTTTTATTGTAAAGAACGCAGGGTGAGGAAGATGTGGGGAAGTCCAGTAGGTTGTACAAAAAAGTTTTGGAAAGTTGGGTTTTTTTTTCCTGGTTTTTTTTCTTACTTCTTTCTTATATCTCTTATATTTTTGGAGTTTGTACCTGAGAAATGTAATAAAAATATTTTTTTAAAAAAACAACAAAGTACATCGGCCCAGTTTGCACATCACAATAAGCCACAGTTTGGCAGAAACCATGGTTAATTTTGAATGTGTCGTGCCAGCAGAATGCAGACCGTGGTTTGCTAGTTTCAAACAAAACCACAAGTGGTAAACCAAGGTTTGTTCTTTTTCAAAAAAATGTTTAATGTTTCATTGTGTTTTTATGTATGTTGAAAGCTGCCCGGAGTGGCTGGGGCAATCCAATAAGAAGTGTGGGGTATAAATAGTAAAATTATCCTTATGGAATGGGACTTCCCTATTTTCATCGGAGAAATGTTGGAGAGTATGGGAAACTGTCAATATTTGGAGCAGGCTCTGGGGTCTTGTTTGTCTGCCTCTTTCAATCCTTCTTCCCCTTTTGCCATTGTTCTTATTGTTTTAACTTCTTCTGTGAGTCAAGGAAAGAGACCATTTCGAAGCCAAATTGACACTGCTTCTTAATCCAAACTTGTGACACATCTTGGCACTAGGCCACTGCAAATCCGGGCTTTGGGCATAGCTTCACAGGAAAGTATTTGTGGAAACGTTTGTAGTTCTTACTGTTTAGTAACGTTAGGGTTGCCATATTTCAAAAAAAGGAAAAACCAGGACACTCCTAAAGCCGTTGAACTTTTTTTTAGGAAGACCCCAAAATTCAACATTACTCAGATGAAATTAGGGACATTTCGCACTCCCCTCAGCTGAACTGCCTCTCACAAACCGATTTTTGACTCCTGACCCATCTGTTTTCACGGCTTTTTATGACTGTAACTCACTGGTGCAGAGTAGAATAGTAGAATTGCAGAGTTGGAAGTCATCTAGTCCAACCCCTGCCAATGCCAACAATCTTTTCTGCTGCTCATGGCCGCCATTTTGTGCTGGCACCCACAGCACTTTTATTAATATACGAGTACTTGGCATCACAAGGTACATATAGTTAAAGCCATGGTTTTCCCAGTAGTGATGTATGGAAGTGAGAGCTGGACCATAAAGAAGGCCGATCACCGAAGAATTGATGCTTTTGAATTATGGTGCTGGAGGAGACTCTTGAGAGTCCCATGGACTGCAAGAAGATCAAACCTATCCATTCTGAAGGAAATCAGCCCTGAGTGCTCACTGGAAGGACAGATCCTGAAGCTGAGACTCCAATACTTTGGCCACCTCATGAGAAGAGAAGACTCCCTGGAAAAGACCCTGATGTTGGGAAAGATGGAGGGGAGAAGGGGACGGCAGAGGACGAGATGGTTGGACAGTGTTCTCGAAGCTACCAGCATGAGTTGGACTAAACTGCAGGAGGCAGTAGAAGACAGGAGTGCCTGGCGTGCTCTGGTCCAGGGGGTCACGAAGAGTTGGACACTAAACAACAACAACGTGGCATCACATTTCTGACCCAAAAATCACAGTGTATACCTATAAATCAGGCATGTCCAACTCCCAAGAGACTGTGATCTACTCCAACTGTATAAAAAAACCTGGTAGTGATCTACTCATTGGATTGACCAAAGTTGTTGACGTTTCGGGGGGGAGGAAGACCCAAAGTTGCTGAACTCAGGATCACGCGATCGACCAGGATCGACCAGGGGCACCCCACGATTGACTGGTAGATCTCAATCGACCTGTTGGACAGCCCTGGTATGAATGATCCTATGTGAATGTTATGCAAGTTTGTCCTGCTTTTGTGTGTGACGCATTTCCTCTTTTCGGGTGACGTGTTAGCGGCCGCCTTAAATCTAGCCCTTGGGCAGAATGGCGTCCTAAACATAGCTGTCAAACGTCCCTTATTTGGCGGGAAAGTCCCTTATCCCAGCACCGTGCCCCGCTGCTGTCCCTTATTGATGATGTCCCTTAAATTTCCCGGGTTTCAAAGGAAGCAGCTCCTCTCCCTCCCTCCCTGCCGGCCAGGGAGGAGGGAGGCTCCAACTGTGTTGCTTGGCTGCGTTGCTCACCCAATAAGGAGTCTAAGAACGACTGGGGGGGTGGAGCTTGCATGCCTTGTGCCGATCAAATCAGCCGCGTTGCTTGGGGACTCGCCTTTGCTCAGCGCTTCCCAGCGGAGAGGTGACGTGGTTTTCCTTGCTGCATCCCCTTTGCCGGGTTGCTGCGCTGTGGGAACCACCGCTTGAGGCTTTGTTTGGCTGCTGGTTGACTAAAATCCCTTATTTTGGCTGCTGATCCCTTATTTTCGAGGCTGCTGGTCCCTTATTTTCAAATCTGTAAGTTGACAGCTATGGTCCTAAAACCTGGAATAGATACGGAGAACAAATCTGCGAGGGCATGGCCCATAGTCTTGTCAGACAGACAGTTCCTCTGAGCCTCAGCAGACTGGCAAACCAGCCACAAAAGCACATGAGCCTGAGTGCTTGGCTTGTTTGGCTTGTGTTTCTGCTCAGATTCCTTGTTTGTTTGTTTGCTTGTTGTGCGCAGATTGCCCGCTGAGCTTTTTGACGGTGCGCCGTGGAGCTGTGTTCTGGTGTCCAAACAGCTTCATGGATACAATTTATCTTGATTGCTACTCTATTGTGATCTAGAATTGCAAAGCGTGGTCGAGGTTCCTTAAAAAAGAAAAAGTCACACGAGACTGAAACTTCATTTGGAGTTACATCATCTCAACAACCGGAACGATTTAAAAGAGTTGATGATACAGTGGTACCTCAGGTTACATACGCTTCAGGTTACAGACTCCGCTAACCCAGAAATAGTGCTTCAGGTTAAGAACTTTGCTTCAGGATGAGAACAGAAATCGTGCTCTGGCGGCGCAGCAGCAGCGGGAGGCCCCATTAGCTAAAGTGGTGCTTCAGGTTAAGAACAGTTTCAGGTTAAGAACAGACCTCCGGAACGAATTAAGTACTTAACCTGAGGTACCACTGTACAGCACTATCACTAATTTCGCAAGCCCACTTTCTTACTTTACCTCACATCAGCATCATTTTTAAGGTCCCCTAAAAACTTATAAGGACGCGGGTGGCGCTGTGGGTTAAACCACAGAGCCTAGGACTTGCAGATCAGAAGGTCAGCGGTTCGAATCCCCGCGACGGGGTGAGCTCCCGTTGCTCGGTCCCAGCTCCTGCCCACCTATTAGTTCGAAAGCACGTCAAAGTGCAAGTAGATAAATAGGTACCACTCTGGCGGGAAGGTAAAGGGCGTTTCCGTGCACTGCTCTGGTTCGCCAGAAGCGGCTTAGTCATGCTGGCCACATGACCCGGAAGCTGTATGCCGGCTCCCTTGGCCAATAAAGCGAGATGAGCGCTGCAACCCCAGAGTCGGCCACGACTGGACCTAATGGTCAGGGGTCCCTTTACCTTTTAAAAAACTTATAAAATGCATGCGTGCACACATCACAATGCTTTCTCTAAGTTGTGGAATTCCTTCCCCACAAAGGTGTGCCTGACTCCCTCACTCTACAGCTTTTGGGAAATGCTAAGCACAATCCTCTTTGACACCTGAGATGTGTGTTTTCAACACAAACAGAGCGGCGGTACTCTGTTTTTAACTTTGTTGAAATTCTGAATTGTAATTAGGAATAATTGTGCCCCGGATTAACCTCATTGGCTATGATACTGCCACTACGCAAAGCTTTTTAATTCTGAATTTTGAATTGGCGTAGCCCACACAGAGACCTGCTGCTGAAGTGAGCGGGAAAATAAATTTAAGAACAATAGGTAAAGGGACCCCTGACCATTAGCTCCAGTCGTGGATGACTCTGGGGTTGCGGCGCTCATCTTGCTTTATTGGCCGAGGGAGCAGGCGTACAGCTTCCGGGTCATGTGGCCAGCAAGACTAAGCCACTTCTGGCGAACCAGAGCAGCGCACGGAAACGCCGTTTACCTTCCCGCCGGAGTGGCACCTATTCATCTACTTGCACTTTGTCGTGCTTTCGAACTGCTAGGGTGGCAGGAGCAGGCACTGAGCAATGGGAGCTCAACTTGTCGCGGGGATTCGAACCGCCGACCTTCTGATCGGCAAGTCCTAGGCTCTGTGGTTTAACCCACAGCACCACCCGCGTCCCTTAAGAACAATAAACAGCAATAATTATTGGGTTGTAAAGTGGGCCTTGGTTATAAATGGTTGAGCACTGTAAGAGTTTGAGGAGAGAAGGATTTCACTTACCCAGATTAGGGGTGAAGGGGAAATCTGGACAATTATTTTTTCTTCTCCCAGGTTATTTTCACACACACACACACCCTTTGAATTATTATTATTTTTAGAATGCCAAGTGGCTCTACAATATTATGCGCCATCAGGGATTCCCTTTAATAGTGTTTTGATAAAGTTGACCAAAAAAGAACCCCAAGCCAGCTGGCCTGTGATATCTGGAATGAAATAAGGCTCCCCTCCAACCATGAAACATTAGAAGAGCGTTTGGAGTGCGCTCCCCCCCCCCACATGTTTAACATTCCTGCCTCCATTCACAAAAGTGCAGCAAGCTATATTTACCAATAAACACAGCTACATTGCCTGCTGGGGATCTATGTCAATTAATTTCAGCTGAAAGAGGGAGAAACCAAGTGGGTATTAGAAATCAGTGTCAACATACCAGCGTCATGACAGCCACGGAAGGCAGGGGTCATGTTTACTGCAAGCAAAGGCGCACTGTACAGCCACATTTGTAAGTATGCGTAGTAGGGAGATTATATTTCTGTTTCGCTCTCGCCTCCTTTTCGGATAATGAGGCTGAAGTTGCCTTTCCCTGCCTTGAATCATGGGCACGATCCACTGGGAAGCTGCGCAAGTCCTCGGCTGCAAGTCCATTTAAGCTGCATTTCCACGCACTCCTAATTCCCTCCGCAACCCGACAGTGAATCTCTCATGGAGGGAAACTCACCTTGAGATCACCTCTCACGCATCCCACATATATAAAAATGATGCTGAATGCCCTGCTATAGGTCCTTCTCTAAGAGGGAGAGAGGCACATGCCATTCTCCTGATACAGTGGTACCTCGGGTTAAGAACTTAATTTGTTCCGGAGGTCCGTTCTTAACCTGAAACTGTTCTTAACCTGAGGTACCACTTTAGCTAATGGGGCCTCCTGCTGCCGCCGTGCCGCCGGAGCACGATTTCTTAACGTGAGGTACTATTTCTGGGTTAGCAAAGTCTGTAACCTGAAGCGTCTGTAACCTGAGGTACCACTGTACAGAAATATGGCAATGAGTGTTTGATGTCTGGACGCAGAATGAAACCAGCTATCAGCAGCCAATGAAGTGTGCCTCAAAAAACCATTCCCCTTTCTCCTCACATCGTCCATCTACTTGGGGGTTCCACATGTCCACACTCTTCACCGCAGCGTTCAAGACCAAATAATTCTAACTCCAGGAAATCAGAATTGGATTGGTGAAAACTCATCTTCAGTTTGAAAGTGACTGGATATGCCTTTCCTAGGTTCTCGTATGAAAATAGGGACAACAACAACAAAAACATAATAATAATAATAATAATAATAATAATAATAATAATAATGTTTTATTTATACCTTGCCCTTCTGACTGTGTTGCCCCAGTCACTCTGGGCAGCTTCCAACATACCGTACTTTTCTGTGTATAACACGCCCCCATGTATAAGACGCCCCCTAGTTTGGGGACTCAAAATTAGGAAAATGGGGGAGATTGCCCTGAGTTGTTAAGCTTTTTTTGGGGGGGGGATCGCTCACCTGCCTGGCCAACACTGCCAAAAACACACGTAGCAAAAGGCTGTTTCCTTTTGTGGCAAGCTTTCCCTCGAAAAATGAGTTGGGTGGGCTCTCAAAGAATACAGTTTTCGGTGCATCCTTCAGAGTCATCTTGGCAAGATTATCCGGTGAAACCTTATTCTGATTTCTGTTGATGTTGGCAAGGCATCAGAGAAAGCTCAGGCTGGCACATGCTTAGGTCACACACAGAATCGTTTACAAGGCTGGGATAACACACGTTGAGGACCTAAGGTTTGGGGTGTTTTTCTTCTTCTTTAAAGGAGGCCAACCAAAGAACAAGAACAACCCATGTGAGAGTCCTTTAACAGGAGCCGAATTAAACGATTTCCTCTTATGCCCTGCAACTTCCCATGCTCCCATTTCGCATCGCAGTGCGAGTGAGCAGATCTGCCAGCTTCGATTTCTGCTCAATAAAATTAATTTGATGTCGGGAAGGAACATTCCACGCTGTAGGAGGAGTCTGCTCTCTCTCTCTCTCTCTCTCTCTCTCTCTCTCTCTGTGTGTGTGTGTGTGTGTGTGTGTGTGTGTGTGTGTGTTTCTTTCTTTTTAAAAGAATAGTTCTCAATGAAACAGTTCTATAGTGTTTGGAACAATCCGCAGATTGATGTTGGCACTTCTCAGGGCTCAGCTGGCAAGAAGATCTTAACCAGGACAGATTCCCTGCTGGGATGATGTTGAGGGAATTTAAATGGAATAATGAAGCCTTTCCAGCTTGGGTGATATTGGGTCAGGGCTTGAGATTTTGAGGTTGGCGGAGAGAGAGAGAAAATGTTCTCTGCCCTTTTTAAAGCCAGTGCTAACTCAGCTCATTGTGTGTGTGTGTGTGTGTGTAGTTTTCAATAGTATGTGTATTTGAAATAATAATAATAATAATAATAATAATAATAATAATAATAATAATAATTTATTTCTACCCTGCCCATCCGGATGGGTTTCCCCAGATACTCTGGGTGGCTCCCAACAGATTAAAAACAGAATAAAACATCAACATTAAAAACTTCCCCAACAGAGCTGCCTTCAGGTGTCTTCTAAAAGTCAGATACAGTGGTACCTCGCTTTAAGAACAGCCCTGTTTATGAACGATTCGGTTTACGAACTCCGCAAAACTGGAAGTAGTGTCCCGGTTTGCAAACTTTACCTCGGTCTAAGAACAGAAGCCAAACAGTAGAAGGGTACCGGCGGCGGGAGGCCTCATTAGGGAAAGAGCACCTCAGTTTAAGAACGGATTTCCGAAACGGATTAAGTTTGTAAACCGAGGTACCACTGTAGTTGTTTATTTCCTTTACATCCACAGGGCAGGTGCCACTACCAAAAAGGCCCTCTGCCTGGTTCCCTGTAACCTCACTTCTCACAGGGAGGGAACTGCCAGAAGGCCCTCCGCGCTGGACCTCAGTGTCTGGGCTGAACGATGGGGGTGGAGACGCTCCTTCAGGTATACTGGGCCGAGGCTGTTTAGGGCTTTAAAGGTCAGCACCAACACTTTGAATTGTGCTTGAAAATGTACTGGGAGCCAGTGTAGGTCTTTCAAGACTGGTGTTATGTGGTCTCGACCACCGCTCAAAGTCACCAGTCTAGCTGCCTCATTCTGGATTAGTTGCAGTTCCCGGGCCACCTTCAAAGGTAGCCCCACATAAAGCGCATTGCAGTAGTCCAAGCGGGAGATAACCAGAGCATGCACCACTCTGGCGAGACAGTCCACGGGCAGTTAGGGTCTCAGCCTACGTACTAGATGGAGCTGATAAACAGCTGCCCTGGACACAGAATTGACCTGCGCCTCCATGGACAGCTGTGAGTCCAAAATGACTCCCAGGCTGCGCACCTGCTCCTTCAGGGGCACGGTTACCCCATTCAGGACCAGGGAGTCCTCCACACGTGCCCCCCTCCTGTCCCCCCAAAACAGTACTTCTGTCTTGTCAGGATTCAACCTCAATCCGTTGCCGCCATCCATCCTCCAACCGCCCCCAGGCACTCACACAGGACCTTCGCCGCCTTTGCTGTTTTTTGCTTCCTTTCCCTCTCTTCAGTTTCTAACTTTTCTTCTCAGTGATGGAAGCGCTGATAACAATAATGCGTAATCAGAGATTCTGCTTCAAGCTTGAGCCTGCCTCCATGGGACAGGAAGGGTTTCCCCCCTCACTTCCATTGTGCAGCGTTGAAATATTAGAAGCGATGCTGCATTTTTGTAGCCACTTGTGGAACACACAAAATGAGGGGTGCCGGCTTCTAGGTTTATTTATCACCGGCAAAAGAAAAAAGAACCTTGTTCTGATGAGGTGGAAGACAAAAGGGCTTGCGCGTCGAGGTCCCCAGTCCACCCCAATAACTCACACTTCACACATCAATTTTGTTTAAGGTTTTTGGCATTAATTTGGCCACAACTTTATTTAAATAGACACACGTGAGTGGTTGCTTAGGCATTGGTTACGACTATCTGTCTTTGCCCCAGGGACAGAACTGACTTCCAGATTCCAGCGGAAGCCAGTGGCGTAGCGTGGGGGGTGCAGGGGGGGCCGGCCGCACCGGGCGCAACATCTGGGGGTTAGGGTTAGGGGGCGCAAATCCACGGGTTAGGGGGCGCAAATCCATGGGTTAGGGGGCGCAAATTACTTGCCTTGCCCCGGGTGCTGACAACCCACACTACGCCACTGGCGGAAGCCAGTGAGGGAGAACCATATTGGGGAGAAATGAATCTGGGCATCAGTCCCTCATCTCTCACCCACATGCCCCCTGGGGCTTGCACGGCCCAAGTCCGATGCCAGGGACTAGGACGAAAGGGATGGCAAGCCCCTGGATTCCTTTAACGGAATTCGCATTCCGCACCACCATTGGAGGGGTAGGCACTTACCCCTCCACCAACCAATTTTAACCTATGCCTATCCGCCAACCTTACAAGTTGTGACGATTTGCTACGCAGTAGGCAAAAACCAAATGACAACAGCCAATCAGCCAAATGGACAAAATTCCTACCAGGCCCCTGCCCCAAAAGCAGACGACCCCATGACAGGCATAGCACGGTCAGAGGACAACGAACCCCCCCCCCCTTTTCAGGGAGGGTGGGCGGGTGATCCGGTGCACGTAGCTCAAGAGAAGGCCCCAGGCTGCAAGCCCTGTATTTAAGACCTATGACCCATCCCACCATTTAGCAACATAACAATGTCCCCAGCAACACTCATTGCCCAATCAGTGCTCGTGGCCAATTTACCCAACAACAGTGGGGTGGCCTTCAGGCCCCCACCGCAACACGTGCTCTCTGTTATGGAGAACATGCTTTGTGGAACACGACTGCAGTGCAGGGACAAAGGGTGTCCTCAGTCCGTCAGTGAATAAAAGCAAAAGCCCAAGGGGTCTAACATGCTACTCCAGGAAATGCAGGCTCCAAAGCCTATATCTGTTGAGATAATCAAAATGCATAGGGCAGGAGGAAGAGCGGTTAACCACCACTCCCAATACAGTGGTGCCCCGCAAGATGAATGCCTTGCAAGACGGAAAACTCGCTAGACGAAAGAGTTTTCCGTTTTGGATGTGCTTCAAAAAACGAATTTCCTATGGGCTTGCTTCGCAAGACGACAATGTCTTGAGAGTTCCTGCGGGGTTTTTTCTCCCCCCCCCTTTTTCTAAGCCGCTAAGCCGCTTATCAGCTGATCCGATCAGCAGATAAGCCGCTAAAAGCCGCTAATAGCGCTAATAGCACTAATCCTTCAATGGGCTTGCTTCGCAAGACAAAAAAACCGCTCGACGAAGAGAATCACAGAACGGATTCTTTTCGTCTTGCGAGGCACCACTGTACCCACAAAGTAATTATCCATCACTTACCCATATTTTGCTCTGGCCCATTTTACTTCCAGCTTTGTTACAGGAAAAATGGGTAGAAACAGCCTACTGGGTGCATTTGCTATAAAGAACCAGCAAACAAGGAAGAATTCAGACAAGGGGAGGCCTTGTGTCAGAATGTTGTAGTGCAGGGGTTGGCAAACTAAGGCCCATGGGCTGGATCAGGCCCAATTGCCTTCAGGATCCGGCCCATAGACTGTTCGTGGATTGGCGTGGGGGTTCTGTTTGTTCGGGCTGCGCCATTTTTCCCCTGTGCCATTCCATACCCCCCCACACACACACACACCGCGGCTGTGCCTCCTCCCTCCCTCCTTCTGGCTTCTCCCTGCCCTGCCTAGAGGAGGAAGGGGGCTGGGCTGAGCTGGCTGAGTGCCATTTTAAGCAGCCCGTCTCAGGAGCCAGCCCTTTCGCGCCGCTCATCTTCCCTCTGCCATCGCCGCCCTGGTGCTCCAGTGGGCCAGAGAGTGGAGCGGACAAGCTCACTCCGCCTACCTACAGGAAGCAGCAGCGGTGATGGTGGCTGTGGTGGCAGTCCCTGGGAAGATAAGCGCATACTCCATACCCTCCAACATTTCTCCGGTTAAAATAGGAACGTCCTAAGGAAAAGCAGGACACTCTGGGATCAAATCAGAATCAGTGCTGATAACACCAGGAACCTAATCATCAGCCCTCACTATTAGAGAGAGCAGTTGCTTAAAGGTAAAGGTAAAGGGACCCCTGACCATCAGGTCCAGTCGTGACCGACTCCGGGGTTGCGGCGCTCATCTCGCTTTATTGGCCGAGGGAGCCGGCGTACAGCTTCCAGGTCATGTGGCCAGCATGACTAAGCCGCTTATGGTGAACCAGAGCAGCACATGGAAACGCCATTTACCTTCCCGTCAGAGCACTACCTATTTATCTACTTGCACTTTGATGTTTTTACCTATTTATCTATTTTGCACTATTTTGCACTTTCAAACTGCTAGGTTGACAGGAGCAGGGACCGAGCAACGGGAGCTCACCCCGTTGTGGGGATTCGAACCTCCGACCTTCTGATCAGCTAGTCCTAGGCTCTGTGGTTTAACCCACAGCGCCACCCACGTCCCAGCAGTTGCTTAGAAACAGCTAAATATGCTCCCATGGTCCCATCTTCCAGGTAAAGGTAAAGGGACCCCAGACCATGCGTCCCTTGAGGAAGGAACATAGTAGCACACTAAATACCTGAAGGACTGTGACAGTGAAGGTAGCAAGGACTTATTCTCTTCTGTACTAGATCTGATAGCCTTAGGTTGCAGGTGGATGAAATTTGTTGAGTGTTAGGAGAAACTTTTCGGTGGAAGAAAGCTATCCAGTAAAGGCTGGGAAGATTGTAGCCCTGGATTTCCTGGAGCAAGCAGGAATTTGACTCTGGATGGCCTTAAAAAAAACACCTCTCCAACGCTATGAAAATTGGGTCTGCTTCTAAAATGAATGCTAATTGATATTTAAATTTTTTTTGGGGGGGGTAAAGAACGGAACAAGGGACACGGGTGGCGCTGTGGTCTAAACCACAGAGCCTAGGACTTGCCGATCAGAAGGTCGGTGGTTCGAATCCCCGCGACAGGGTGAGCTCCCGTTGCTTGGTCCCTGCTCCTGCCAACCTAGCAGTTTGAGAGCACGTCAAAGTGCAAGTAGATAAATAGGTACCGCTCCAGCGGGAAGGTAAACGGCATTTCTGTGTGCTGCTCTGGTTTGCCAGAAGTGGCTTAGTCATGCTGACCACATGACCCAGAAGCTGTACGCCGGCTCCCTCAGCCAGTAAAGCGAGATGAGCGCTGCAACCCCAGAGTCGGTCACAACTGGACCTAATGGTCAGGGGTCCCTTTACCTTTAAATAACAGAACATTGTTTAGCCTGCTGGGAATGCACATTGGCACACTGGTCAGTGAAGAGACAGAGAAGTTTAAGACACAATGGAATGGCAGGATAGGGAGGGGAAAACCCATTGCTAGCTTCTCCTTCCCACCTGAATACATGTACAGTGGTACCTCCGGTTAAGAACTTAATTCGTTCTGGAGGTCCGTTCTTAACCTGAAACTGTTCTTAACCTGAGGTACCACTTTAGCTAATGGGGCCTCCTGCTGCCGCCGCACGATTTCTGTTCTCATCCTGAAGCAAAGTTCTTCACACGAGGTACTATTTCTGAGTTAGCAGAGTCTGTAACCTGAAGAGTCTGTAACCTGAAGCGTCTGTAACCCGAGGTACCACTGTACTGGCGGTTAGGGGGTTGAGAGAGCAAATTCTGCTAAATCAGCTACAGACTGGCAGGTTTTGTGCTCTGAGACAGACATCAAAGGCCAGTCTGGAATGTGTGTGGTTCTCCCAAGCTGGGAGAGAGGTGTAGCTAATGATCATTAAAAAGATATTGTGATTGTTATCAAGGCATGAAAACCAGAGGAAGGAGAGCATTGCGCCTGCCAACAATACCTGTTATTGTTCTCCCTCTAAAAAGCATTTCATTAAGACTGTAATCATTTTAATATTCACGCTCCTTCGCAGCCATATATATATTTTCTCTCTCCTCCCCACCCCCCCTCTTTTGGCTTTCCATCGTGTTCCATTTTGGAACACGCTTTCCTTGGCTTCTCTTCCGGCAACTCAGTCTCCCTCGGGGCAACAGGTGCCTGGGTCCACACAGCGCAGAAATAACACAAAAGAGCCGACCCCACTGCCGCCAAGAGAAAAGGGGATTTTTAATGAAAAGTGGGGGGGGGCGGGTTAAACCTAATTAATGCTGCTACATTAAAACAATTACTTTAGCTCAATATATCAGTCTTTAAAAAAGAAAAAAGCTGAGCGTTCTTTGCCACCCAACCACTTAGCTGTTCAATGTTTGTTCTTCACTTAAATCTGTGTTTACTATTGACGAAGGGGAAGCCCCCTTTCCAGCCTCAAGAAGAAAAGGCCAGGCTCCCATGTCCAAATTAGTTCCTGGGAAACTAGAAACTGATAGTTTTGCCAGTTAACTCAAGCATGTGTTTTTGCCGAGCGGACACAAGCGCATAGCTGTCAACTTACAGATTTGAAAATAAGGGACCAGCAGCCTCAAAAATAAGGGATCAGCAGCCAAAATAAGGGGTCAACCATTTCTTTGATAAAATACATATTTTGTTGTGTGCAAATGGCTTTAGATACCTATTAGGTCCATAAATTACCATATAGCATATATTCAACACAAAAAAACAGCAACAATTTGTTGTTGACAAAGGACAGCTGGACATAGAAAGGGCCCCATTACCTTCAGTAGCTTATTTAAGGGACATCATCAATAAGGGACAGCAGCGGGACAGGGCGCTGGGATAAGGGACTGTCCCGCCAAATAAGGGACGCTTGACAGCTATGCAAGCGGTGAAATGAAGAACCAGATTTCAACTTTTCTCCCCATAGCTGAGATGAAGCGGTTAGAGCTGTGTGGGGTTGCTGTGCAGAAATTGGTTGACCATCTGTCTTGGATGCTTTAGCTGAGATCCCTGCATTGAAGAGGGTTGGACTAGATGACCCCCAGGGTTCCCTTCCAGCTCTAGGATTCTAGGATTCTATTAAGCAGATGAAGCGAATGTTTGGGGAAGGGTCCATCATTCCACCAGTTGCTTTGCACGTCGTCCTCAGATATTCATTCCCTGGAATCTTTAAGTCTTTTTTTATTATTATTCAAAATTAAAACTATTATCCAAAAACATATCATCCTAATTATTCCCCCCCCCATTTTTCCTCTCTCCCCCTACCCTCCCACAGAAAACCCACCCACCCTCACCCCCCGGCTTCCCTCAGTTCCAGTCTTTGGTTTCTCTGAGACTGCTGTTTTCTGCATGTTACAAAGTTGTATAGATCCTCAAACTATTTAGCTGATTATTATCAACAAAAAGTTTGTGAGTGTTTATTCAAAGCCAGCCAAGGAGTCCAGTTCGCTTTGTTGTGTCTTCAGATACTTTGTAAAGGGTTCCCATTCATCTTTAAGGTCACAGTTATCCTTGTCCCATAGCTTATATGTCAGTTTTGCCACTTCTGCATAGTCCATCCATTTTTCTTGCCATGATTCTTTAGTTGGGGTTTCTTCAGTCTTCCATCCTTGTGCTATTAGAACTCTCGCGACCGTTGTCGCATACATGAATATGTTTTTCAGCTTTTTTGGCAGATCTTTCCCTACAATCCCTAACAAAAATGCTTCAGGTTTTTTAACAAATGTTAAATAGAACATTTTCTTCAATTCGTTGTATATCATTTCCCCCAAAAAATTAATTACATTACAATCCCACCACATATGATCTTATTTTACCTTTATCTTATTTTACCTTGGCATCTTTAAGTCTTGGTCTGTTTGTTTTTTATGATATCAGGACCACCCATGACACTCATTTGTGTTTAGTCTCCCCCCCTTTCTTTTTCCGCCCAAGAAGTTTTTCGAAACTAAATGCAGCTGTGAGAGGGGACATGTCTTCCATGACTACCTGTTTTTTTTACCTTGCAGGTGCAGGGAGGCATTCTACGCAATGGCTAAAGGTGCAGAAACCAGTTCTCTCCTCATCTCTTTCACCTGGTTGCCCTTTAGTCAGGTAAGCATAACATTTTGGGATGGTCCTAATGAAGCATAATCAACAGATCCACTTTCCTTAAAGAGACTGAATAACATACCCTCCAACATTTCTCTGACGTAAATAGGGCTGTTCCATTCCATAAAGATGATTTTGCTACTTATACCCTACACATGATCACTGCAGATGATGACAGCAGTCACGAAATTAAAAGATGCCTGCTTCTTGGGAGAAAAGCAATGACATAAAGAAGGCTGATCGCCGAAGAATTGATGCTTTTGAATTATGGTGCTGGAGGAGACTCTTGAGAGTCCCATGGACCGCAAGAAGATCAAACCTCTTCATTCTTAAGGAAATCAGCCCTGAGTGCTCACTGGAAGGACAGCTCATGAAGCTGAGACTCCAACACTTTGGCCACCTCATGAGAAGAGAAGACTCCCTGGAAAAGACCCTGATGTTGGGAAAGATGGAGGGCACAAAGAGAAGGGGATGACAGAGGACGAGTTGGTTGGACAGTGTTCTCAAAGCTACCAGCATGAGTTTGACCAAACTGCAGGAGGCAGTGGAAGACAGGAGTACCTGGTGTGCTCTGGTCCATGGGGTCACGAAGAGTCGGACACGACTAAACAACTTAACAACAACACCACCCTACACATCTTACTAGGTTGCCCCAGTCACTCTAAGAAGCTTCCAACATATATAAAAACACAATATAACACTGAACTTTTTTTATAGAAAAAAAACACTTCCCTGTACAGGATTGCCTTCAGACAGCTCAGATAACTCCATATCCTCCAACATTTCTCGAATGAAAATAGGGACATCCTAAGGAAAAGTGGGACATTCCAGGATCAAATCAGAAACCGAGACGGCTTCTCTAAATCAGGGATGTCCCTGGAAAATAGGGAAACTTGGCAGGTCTGGAATAAACAACTAATTGGTGAAATCCAGAGTTCCAATGATATGCAGGATACATCTCATTGCAATCTGTTGGGTTTTTAGTCCTGAATCCAGGTAACGTTGGGGCTATACCACAAACCCACATATTTTCTCATAACAGCGTAATTCTTATAGCTCCTAAGTGCCTTTGACGAATTAGTTGCTGTTGTTAGCTAAAAACCTCACAGCCAGATGAGAAGCAAATTCAATACAGTTCACATTTAAAGGAGCACATACCTGGTTCACACTTTCTGAATCAATACGCAGACTGTGTATAGCTATGAATACAAACCATGCTGGAAAAATCAGTTTTATGAAATCACTGTTCTTCATCTGCACAGATATAGGCATTTTTGGCTTGGGATTGGGTTGATAATGTAAAAGAAAACTATCAAATGTTACTAATCCATCAGGGATAAAATTGTCACTTCTAAGGGAGAGAAAACTTAACATTTGGGCAGACTCCTAGTGAAAGCCTCTTCATTAATGTGTATTGTGAATTCAGTTCATACTGATTTTTAGAATTAAAGCACAGCTATTTTTAAAACTGAAATTATATATATATATATATATATATATATATATATATATATATATATATATATATATGCAGGTTTTGGTGTCTTCGGGTGTCTTCCCGTGTGAGAGTTGGGGTGTCTAGGCGACGTTTCGACGAGGTCTCACTCGTCATCTTCAGGCTGGTGCTTTCGGCTTCTTGTTACTAGAACAGAGCAGGATCTCAGTGTTTGAGTTCCTATAAATACTGTTGAGGGGGTGTGGTGTATAGCCTCCAACGTTCTGGGCAGAGAGGGAGTTCCCAGGTTAGTGTGCCTTTTCTTCTTTTGTTTCTTAATTACTTGAGGGATATCTTGAGTGATTTCTTGAGTGATATTCTGAGTACCACTTAGGAGGGTCATTAGGTGTGGATTAGTTGCTAAAGCTTTCGTGTCTTGACCTCTTGAGCTTGTGAAAAGTTTTTCTGAGAAGATGGCTGTACTGCACTTAGTTGTGCTCTGGCTTGGCTTCGTGTATAGGGGCGAGCTGTGGTTTTGTGCCCTGTGCCAGCCAGATCTGTGTAGGGATTGCAGGGGGGTGCAGCATCCGGAGGTGCCACTATGGTTTGGCTACTGGATGGTGTCTGTACTTTATCTGTGGAGAGGGTCTGGGTTTGGGTCTGGTGTGGTTGATTGGAGATGGCGTTCTGTGTGTCTCTGGTTCTGGTGTCGGTTTTTGTGGGGAGGGCTAATTTCCAGATGTCTGGCAGGCGGGACGTGTCGTCACGCTTGTTCATGTTGTGAGGGTGTTTCTCTATCTCGATGGCTTCCATGATTATTCTCTTGTGGTGATGTTCCATGTTAAAGAGCAATTTGGAATCTGCAAAATTAATTTCGTGTCCTGTTTCTTTCATGTGTTGGTAAAGAGAGGAAGTTTTTTCTTCTTTTTTGACGGCATTCTTGTGTTCTGCGATACGTGCATTTATTCGTCTGTTTGTTTGTCCAATGTACGTGGCTGGGCAGACTTTGCAGGGTATTTCATAGACCCCTTGGTTTTCTAACTGGATTTTATCTTTTGGGTTTCTGAGGATATTGGCTATTTTTTGGTTGGTGCAAAAGGCTGTTTTGATATTGTGTTTATGGAGTTTATATGTGTTTATATATATATATATGCAGACTGAAACATTCCTTAATTTCACAGTGCTGTTTCCCAGCCAAGTAATGTGCTCAAAAAAGCATGTGCAAGTATAAAGGTAAAGGTAAAGGGACCCCTGACCATTAGGTCCAGTCGTGGCTGACTCTGGGGTTGCAGCGCTCATCTCGCTCTATTGGCCAAGGGAGCCGGCGTACAGCTTCTGGGTCATGTGGCCAGCATGACCAAGCCGCTTCTGGCGAACCAGAGCAGTGCACGGAAACGCCATTTACCTTCCCGCTGGAGCGGTACCTATTTATCTACTTGCACTTTGACGTGCTTTCGAACTGCTAGGTTGGTAGGAGCAGGGACTGAGCAGCAGGAGCTCACCCCGTGGCGGGGATTTGAACCGCCGACCTTCTGATCAGCAAGTCCTAGGCTCTGTGGTTTAACCCACAGCGCCACCCACGTCCCTCATGTGCAAGTATAAAATGCGCTTAAAAGTGCATAGGTTATTAAAAAGAAGTTGCAAAAAATGCCTCATCTTAGTGAAAAATGCTTTGCAAATATTAGGCAGAACTGCATACAAAGATGTGTGCTTTAGGGCATCTTTGTATTGATATGCTGGTGGGTTTTAAACAGGATGTTAAAAAAATATTGCACACTGTTGTGGAAATGTGGACAACTGAAATTAAGATTTGGGAAAGGAGAAACTGAAACTGACAGATTCTTCCATCCCTACAGCCAGATGGCATCATGACACAGCAAGTGTTTGCTGGATCTTTCAAACGGCAATCTTAACAGCCAAGATACACTAAGTACATTAGAAGCTAGGATTGCCTTTGAAATTTGAGAACTGGGCACAAAATAACAAAACGGATATAAGATGGAGGACTACCTAGCTTGCCAGTAGTACATGTGACAAGGATCTGGGGGTCTTAGTAGACCACAAGCTGAATGAGTTAGGAATGAGTTAGGAAGATTGAAATCAACAGTGTGATGCAGCAGCAAAAAAAGCCAATGGTATTCACAGAGGTCTAGTGTCCAGCTCAAAGGAAGTAATAGTACCACTCTGTTCTGCCTTGGGACTCAGCTATACAGCTGGGGGGGGGGGACATTTCAAGTGTGTTTTAAGTGTAATGTGCAATGTGACACTAGATGGTGATGGTGAGCCTTATGGAAAATTCAATGTATTTTAAAAAACGCTGTAAAAAAGACATTTTTCAGAATGTTTCTTATACGTGTGTAGATTCCACCTTCGTCCCTTCCACACCTGGAGTCCTGTGTCCAGTTCTGGGCACCACAATTTAAGAAGGATATTGAAAATCTGGAACATGTGCAGGGGAGGACGACCAAGATGATGATGATGATGATGATGATGATAATTTATTTTTATTTATACCCCGCCCTTCCCAATTAAAAAACCAGGCTCAGGGCAGCTAACAAAAAATGTAAAACACTTAATTGTAAAAGCAGCATAAAATACAGTATAAAAACATGAAAAAATAAAATTCAAAGTTCAGAAATCAATTTAGGGGAAATCCATCTGATAAATATTAGATAATCACCAGGACTAGCAGGCTGAATTGGCCCAGGGAGAATTAGCTGTGGGGTCTCAGAGCGGGTAATCTTCATAAAAAGGGGAGAGGGAGGGAAGGAAGGGGAATAAAAGCTCAGGCTGAATTCAAATGATGATAAAGGGTCTGGAAACCAAGCCTTATGGGGAGTAGTTGAGAGAGTTGGGTATGTTTAGCCTGGAAAGGAGGAGACTGAGAGGCCATCTTCAGATATCTGAAGCGCTGTCCCATGGAGGATGGAGCAAGCTTGTTTTCTCCTGCTCTGGAGGGCAGGATTCGAACCAAGCGCTTCAAGCTACAAGAAAAGAGATTCCAACTAAACATCAGGAAGAACTTTCTGGGAGTAAGAGCAGTGAGACAGTGGAACTGTCTCCCTCAGGGGGTTGTCTACTCTTCTTCCTTGGAGGTTTTTAAACAGAGGTTGGATGCCATCTGTCATGGATGCTTTAGTTGAGAATTCTGCATTGTAGAGGGTTGGACTAGATGACCCTGGGAACCCTTCCAAATCTATGCTCCTATGAAATCTGCTTGTCATTCATGATTCTGCTTCTAAAGATGAGGACTTACACATGCTGTCACACAATGTTGCACTAAAACATCTTACGATACGATATGATAATCTTTATTGTCATTGTCCCATACAGAACAACGAAATTGAAAAATCTACATAAAACATTCAAAATCCAACAAGCCCACTATCCCAGCCATCCCAACCTGGTTAGCCCCCTAAAAACTCTGATACCCCATTTTAAAATACAATATGCTCCCATGGAGACTCCTTTGTAAAGGTAAAGGGACCCCTGACCATTAGGTCCAGTCGTGACCAACTCTAGGGTTGCGGCGCTCATCTTGCTTTATTGGCCGAGGGAGCCGGCGTACAGCTTCCGGGTCATGTGGCCAGCATGACTAAGCTGCTTCTGGCGAACCAGAGGAGCGCACGGAAACGCCGTTTACCTTCCCGCCGGAGTGGTACCTATTTATCTACTTGCACTTTAATGTGCTTTCGAACTGCTAGGTTGGCAGGAGCAGGGACCGAGCAACGGGAGCTCACCCTGTCGCGGGGATTCAAACCGCCAACCTTCTGATTGGCAAGTCCTAGGCTCTGTGGTTTAACCCACAGTGCCACCTGCGTCCCAGAGACTCCTTACACTACGTTTAAAACCAAAATCACATTTGGATAAAAACTGTTTCTCAGGCGGTTAGTCCTAGTCTTCATAACCCCGTACCTTCTTCCAGAAGGCAGAAGCTGAAAGAGATGATTTCTGGGGTGTGCACTATCTCTGCAGCTTTCTTATGGCATCTGGAAGCATAGATTTGATCCAAGGTGGGAAGAGTGCACCCAATTATTCTCCAGTTTCCCCAAAGTTCTCTTCCCGTAGAGGGAAAAACACTTCCATTTTTCATTCTCATTCTCAGTGGGCGCAGAGCTTTGAGCTTACCTTCCTGTTGCAAGTTGACAAAAGCTGGTATGTTTTTCTTCCTAGGAAACATTTCTAACAGTGTTCTGCAGCTTCCCTGGCTGCTTACATATGCTTCCTGATCTGGAAAAGCACCATGGAAGGAGTTGTTTAATTCTGTCTTTCTCTGGGAATTGCAGATATCTAAATAGGCTGCAGAGTTCAGACCACTGGGCTGTGGACTTGTATGTAGACCTCCATTTGTTGCTGGACTCCAAGCCCCATTATCTTCTGTCAGCATGGCCAATGGCAAGGAATGATGGGATTTGTAGTCCAAGTAAATCTGGAAGGTTACAGATCAACCAAGGACAGGTTTTGTTTTTATTGGTATATTATTCTTAGTTTGTTGTGGGTCTTTTGGGAACGAAAAAGCTTACAGTTAATGAAGGCATCCTATACACCTACAACAGGATTAATCATTTGTCTGCTTGGGTATTCACCTCAACTTTAATCACTCGGTATGACTAGCCTTAAAATAATGTAATTTTGATGGCTTTAAAAATCAAATTAAATACAGAACAGTAATTCAAATCAGCACCTAGTCTAACTCCTTCGTAAAACTAAAGCTGGTTGCTTACAAACAAGTAGTTTAAGGAACAATTATCTGCTATGGGAAACTTTTCCAAATGGAGATTTACATTTATCCTGGTTTCTCATTTGCAGACTGAACCATTGCACTTTGGGTTCTACCCAGTGCTTTTTTTTTTTTCTTCTAAAAAAAAAAAAGTTTAGGGTTACTCTCATTTTCCTGCTCATATTAAAATACTGAGATTGAGATTGAATCCTGACAAGACAGAAGTACTGTTTCTGGGGGACAGGAGGCGGGCAGGTATGGAGGATTCCCTGGTCCTGAATGGGGTAACTGTGCCCCTGAAGGACCAAGTGCGTAGCCTGGGAGTCATTTTGGACTCACAGCTGTCCATGGAGGCACAGGTTAAATCCATGTCCAGGGCAGCTGTGTACCAGCTCCATCTGGTACGTAGGCTGAGACCCTATCTGCCTGCGGACTGTCTCGCCAGAGTGGTGCATGCTCTGGTTATCTCCCGCTTGGACTACTGCAATGCGCTCTATGTGGGGCTACCTTTGAAGGTGACCCGGAAACTACAACTAATCCAGAATGCAGCAGCCAGACTGGTGACTGGGAGCGCCCGCCGAGACCATATAACACCGGTCTTGAAAGACCTACATTGGCTCCCAGTACGTTTCCGAGCACAATTCAAAGTGTTGGTGCTGACCTTTAAAGCCCTAAACGGCCTCGGTCCAGTATATCTGAAGGAGCGTCTCCATCCCCATCGTTCAGCCCGGACACTGAGGTCCAGCACCGAGGGCCTTCTGGCGGTTCCCTCACTGCGAGAAGCCAAGTTACAGGGAACCAGGCAGAGGGCCTTCTCGGTAGTGGCGCCCTCCCTATGGAACGCCCTCCCACCAGATGTCAAAGAGAACAACAACTACCAGACTTTTAGAAGACATCTGAAGGCAGCCCTGTTTAGGGAAGCTTTTAATGTTTGATGTATCACAGTATTTTAATATTCTTTTGGAGGCCGCCCAGAGTGGCTGGGGAAACCCTGCCAGATGGGCGGGGTATAAACAATAAATAATTATTATTATTATTATTATTATTATTATTATTATTATTATTATTATTACTGCCCCTCAATGATGCCAAACTTAGATTCACAAAATGTTTAGGAGTATGCATACCTTTGCTTCCCCCCCAGAAAAAAAGTACTGGTTCTACCCATGCTCACAGCTAGGATCATTTAAAAAAATTATAAACGTCCCAGATTAATTATTTTAAACAGTTGGATCCAGTCCTTCTGGAGAACTGGAATGTGGTGCTAAATCTCTCCAAAGAGCAGCCTGCCTAGAGAGTTGGCCTCACAACAGATCCCTTGCAGTTCTGCTGGAGACTTAAATCACCCATCCACCAAAGTTTCTGTATATTCATTCTCATCTCAGAAGAGTTTCTATATTCCACCATCTTTTATGGATATAATCATTGACCCTTAAGAAAAGTGGGGGTGGGGGTAATCTCAGGAGGAAGCAGGGAATGGCAGAAATTGCCTCTCAGTCTCTTAAGCTTAAGCCAAGAAATAGTAAAGGTAAAGGTAAAGGGACCCCTGACCATTAGGTCCAGTCATGACGACTCTGGGGTTGCGGCGCTCATCTCACTTTATTGGCTGAGGGAGCTGGTGTACAGCTTCTGGGTCATGTGGCCAGCATGACTAAAGTTCTTCTGGCGCAACCAGAGCAGCGCACGGAAACGCCGTTTACCTTCCCGCCAGAGCGATACCTATTTATCTACTTGCACTTTAACGTGCTTTCGAACTGCTAGGTTGGCAGGAGCAGGGACCGAGCAACAGGAGCTCACCCCGTCAAGGGGATTCGAACCGCCAACCTTCTGATCGGCAAGTCCTAGGCTCTGTGGTTTAACCCACAGTGCCACCCGCGTCCCTCATAGTACTTTCTATGAAATTGAGTATCAATATACGTATCAAGGCTTTGAGATTAGACTACTGAAGAAGCCCGGAAAACTACCTTGGGAGTGTGCTACCTGCAAGCCCCAGTAAAAGGGTCCCATCGGGGGCAAACAGCGACCTCTTGATTACTTGGACTGCCAAGGTGAAACAGGTTCAAAATGGCGGCACCCTGTCTACAACTTCGTTAATATCCATCTACAACTTCACTAGCATCTCTCGGTATTGTGAACAACACCGAACTTACCTTTTGTTGGTATCTTCATGAACTTACCTAAGAAGATAAAGAAAACAAAAGACTGAGTAATTTGAGCATTTGAAAAATCCACTGAAACCAGACATTATAAGTTTGTCTTAGGTTGGGTAGTTCACAAGTCTCTGTGGCTTTGCATAAGGTTTTGTATTTTTCTCAGAAGATTGATAAAGAATGTATAATTATTTTGGTAATTATTGTGTGTATATTAGTCACCAACGTGTTGCATGAGACATAAAACTTCTATCAGCGGCACAGGTAGCATTTTTCTAGCTCTCCTTTGTGAATGGCAACTACTCAGCTGAATTGCCACCAATGGAAGTAGCCCTTCCACTGACAGAATCTGGATCTAAGGAAGAGTATTTTAAGATTTTCTTGCCCATTCCATTTTGCTGCAACACAGCAGAACCAAACAGCCTCCAAAAATCAAAGTGTGCACTTTAAACCCCAACACTTAAAATCTGCCCTTGCAGCTGGGAGGTCAACTTGGTGGTACACAAATTATTCATCAGTTATAAAATTATTAAACTGGATTACAGTATTAAACAAAATAATATTAAACAAAAATAATAAATTGACAGCCCCAGTGGAAGGCTACAGTGGGTCTCATGTTTTAGCTGATGTTGGATGGTTGATAAAACTGTTTATTGAACCAGCTAAACCTTGCGCCCTAGTTTGGATAGTTTGGACTGGTGCTGAAATTTTCTGGATGAAAATTTATAGTTTTCATAGTGCAGCAAGTTGGGTCAGATTTGTTTCCAACCAAAATTTCATTCATTTGCCTAGTTGTTTTTTTTTAAAAAAAAACCCTACAACAAACAGTAACCCCCAAAAGATAAGCTCCTTTGTAATGTCTTATTTTGAAATCTTTGAGATTATAATTCCTGTTCATCACATTGCTTTGAATGTATACTTTCTATTTGACTTCCTTCTGTAATGTTTTCTTCTGGATTATTTTTATCTGATGTTTCGGTGTGGGTTGTAAACAGCTTTGAGATTTTGCTCTTCAAAATATAAAGCAGTATAGAAATGAAATGAACAGCAACAACAACAGCATCAACAACCAAACCTAGAGATTCTGATAGCTTCCATAGTATAACCCTTTTGTATAACACATTGTTTTTCTGAAATTACTTGGAAGTCCAGTTAAAAAGTGAGCTTTCCAAACAGCACAGGCAGAGCAATCCTAACCCTCAATCTGTGCTACTGTCAGGGGTTAGGATTTGGCAGAAGTTTCCTGCTGCTGAACTCTGCACCTGTCTCTTCTAGTTTCTGCAAACCAGAAGCTTAATTTTAATTGTAAAGCCTCAATGGTGGCCTGTCTCTCTGCACAAGATAGGTTGGTGCTGAAATTGTGTTTTACTGCTTTGGGCAGGGGGTGAATCCCCAGACCATAAGACAGACATCTCCAGCCAGATGCCCTCCAGATGTTTGGGACTACAACTTCCATCCGACTCCACCAGCGTGGCCAATGCCCAGGTGTGATGGAAGGCTTCATCCAAAACATTCAAAGGTCACCTGGTTGGGAAAGCTGATGTAGAAGAGCAATAGGAAATCCTGGACCGCGGTGATGTTGTGTGGAGCTACTACCATCAAGCGTGAGTGATCTGTTGTTGTTGTTGTTTAGTCGTTTAGTCGTGTCCGACTCTTCGTGACCCCCTAGACCAGAGCACGCCAGGCACTCCTGTCTTCCACTGCCTCCCGCAGTTTGGTCAAACTCATGCTGGTAGCTTCAAGAACACTGTCCAACCATCTCGTCCTCTGTCATCCCCTTCTCCTTGTGCCCGCCATCTTTCCTAACATCAGGGTCTTTTCCAGAAAGTCTTCTCTTCTCATGAGGTGGCCAAAGTATTGGAGCCTCAGCTTCAGGATCTGTCCTTCCAGTGAGCACTCAGGGCTGATTTCCTTCAGAATGGAGAGGTTTGATCTTCTTGCAGTCCATGGGACTCTCAAGAGTCTCCTCCAGCACCGTAATTCAAAAGCATCAATTCTTCAGCGATCAGCCTTCTTTATGGTCCAGCTCTCACTTCCATACATCACTACTGGGAAAACCATATATTTTACTATATGGACCTTATGAGTGATCTAGAGACCACAATTCCAGAGAAAAGGGCAAGGGTGGGAGAGGCTCTGTTTGAGAAAGAACACAGGAAAAGCGAATGGGAGGCGGCAGCGTTCTAGGGGAATTTGATGGCAAGACGCAGCCTCACTTATCCAGCCCTGTCTTTGTGCCTGACAGCTTTAACAAAGAAAGTGTAACACAAAGTGGATTAAAGGGGGAGGATGTTTATTTTGGGATTAGAGTATTAAGAAACGACTGCGCCGTGGAGATTAATTTTTCGCCATTTTATCTCCTCTGAGCTACACGGAGTTTTCTCAGGAATAAAGAATTTCAGGAATAAGGTTTCTGCTAGCTGGATCTCAGCAAACTGTAACTGACAGTTTCAAAATAGTGGAGAATTTAATGACTCCGTGGTTCTTTTTCCCCTTTTCCTTTCCCCTGGCCAGTTTAAAAAGCCCTTTCTCCTATCTAGAAACTTTTTTAAAATGTTGTTTTGAAGAAACTAGGCATAATTGCCTTGGATCTTCCCACATGGAAACCCACAGGCAATAAATGGGAGTAATATAAATACACAAAAATTCAAAGGTGCCTTTAAAAAAATGCTTTGATAAAGTTGAAATCTTTCTCAACACCCAACTGTGTCTCTTATTTAGCTATAGGATGCATCTTTAGGGCAGTAATTTCGGCAAAATTTAAACACGTTTATGTAGAGATAAGCTGGACAACATCCATATTCCGGTAGGCTGCCATTTTTGAAACCCCCATAGTCATCCATATGAGAGCTCTGGGTTCATTTGACTGAACTGAGTCCTCATTAGCTATGGGCTGAGGTTTTAGGAAAGATTTATGAATTTAGTCTGCTAAACCAACCAACATATCCCTATTAATAAAGCATAAAGTTTGCCCCATAATTGTCCAGGGAAACAAAGCTGGGTCTACAACCTGGACATTTTCATTTAGATACAGGTAGGTAGCTGTGTTGGTCTGCCGCAGTCGAAACAAAATTAAAAAATCCCTTTCAGTAGCACCTTAGAGACCAACTAAGTTTGTTATTGGTATGAGCTTTCGTGTGCATGGTATCTGAACAAGTGTGCATGCACACGAAAGCTCATACCAATAACAGACTTAGTTGAAGAAGAAGAAGAAGAAGAAGAAGAAGAAGAAGAAGAAGAAGAAGAAGAAGAGGAGGAGGAGGAGTTTGGATTTGATAACCCGCCTTTCACTCCCTTTAAGGAGTCTCAAAGCGGCTAACATTCTCCTTTCCCTTCCTCCCCCACAACAAACACTCTGTGAGGTGAGTGGGGCTGAGAGACTTCACAGAAGTGTGACTGGCCCAAGGTCACCCAGCAGCTGCATGTGGAGGAGCGGAGACACGAACCCAGTTTCCCAGATTACATGACTACCGCTCTTAACCACTACACCACACTAGTTGGTCTCTAAGGTGCTACTGGAAGGAATTTTTAAATTTTGTTTTCATTTTGAGTTCTCCATCGCAACTGGAATAAGTTGGCAACACTTGGTCGCAGTGGCGGATCCTTCCCATGCTGTTTAGTAAGGAGGACACTTATGCAGGGGGAGGGAGGGAAATGCATAATCAAAAAAGCGTACAGATGGGGCTTATTTGCATGAAATTTGCATATGGAGAGGGAGATGGAAATGGTGGATTTTTTCTACAATTTACTATACATCTCAACCTGATGAGAAAGGTTGTGAGCAGGTGTTTTGGGTGCAGGCTAGGCCTGCTGTCTAGGGCTTTTGATGGGCAACATAAAAAAATGATGCTTTGATAAAGTTGAATTCCTTCTCAACAGCCACCTGTGTCTCTGTTTAGCTACAGGATGCACCTTTTTGTTGTTGTTGTTTAGACGTTCAGTCATGCCTGACTCTTCGTGACTCCCTGGACCAGAGCACACGCCAGGCCCTCTTGTCTTCCACTGCCTCCCACAGTTTGGTCAAACTCATGTTGGTAGCTTCAAGAACACTGTCCAGCCATCTCGTCCTCTGTCGTCCCCTTCTCCTTGTGCCCTCCATCTTTCCCAACATCAGGGTCTTTTCCAGAGAGTCTTCTCTTCTCATGAGGTGGCCAAAGTATTGGAGCCTCAGCTTCAGGATCTGTCCTTCCAGTGAGCCCTCAGGGCTGATTTCCTTCAGAATGGATACGTTTGATCTTCTTGCAGTCCATGGGACTCTCAAGAGTCTCCTCCAGCACCAGAATTGAAAAGCCTCAATTCTTTGGCGATCAGCCTTCTTTATGGTCCAGCTCTCACTTCCATACATCACTACTGAGAAAACCATAGCTTTTACTATACGGACCTTTGTTGGCAAGGTGGTGCCTCTGCTTTTTAAGATGCTGTCTAGGTTTGTCATTGCTTTTCTCCCAAGAAGCAGGCGTCTTTTAATTTCGTGGCTGCTGTCACCATCTGCCGTGATCATGGAGCCCAAGAAAGTAAAATCTCTCACTCTCTCACAGAGCAGGAGTGAGGTTGGAAATGTGGGGGAATACCATCAGGAGTGGTGGAATTTCCATCTGACGAGGCTGCCATGACCAGTCTGGGCAGCTTTTGTAGAATATCTGAAGGAGCGTCTCCACCCCCATTGTTCTGCCCGGACACTGAGGTCCAGTGCCGAGGGCCTTCTGGCAGTTCCCTCACTGTGAGAAGCCATGTTACAGGGAACCAGGCAGAGGGCCTTCTCAGTAGTGGCACCTGCCCTGTGAAACGCCCTCCCACCAGATGGCAAAGAGAACAACAACTAGCAGACTTTAAGAAGACATCTGAAGGCAGCCCTGTTTAGGGAAGCTTTTAATGTCTGATGCATTATTGTATTTTAATATTTTGTTGGAAGCCACCCAGAGTGGCTAGGGAAGCCCAGCCAGATGGGCAGGGTATGAATAAATTATTATTATTATTATTATTATTATTATTATTATTATTATTATTATTATTATATACAGGACATACAATACTCTGGACATTACAGCTCTGGACATTACAGCTCTGTCCGACGCAGTCACCCCCACTGAAGCAGCAGAGCCACACCAACACACTGGCCACATTTGCGTCCTACTGAATTCAGGGAACGCGGGTGGCGCCATGGTCTAAACCACTGAGCCTCTTGGGCTTGCTGATTGGAAGACTGGCGGTTCGAGTCCCCGCAACGGAGTGAGCTCCCGTCGCTCTGTTCCAGCTCCTGCCAACCTAGCAGTTTGAAAGCACAACAGTGCAGGGAGATAAATAGGTACTGCTGTGGTGGGAAGGTAAACAGTGTTTCCGTGCGCTCTGGCTTCCGTCACAGTGTCCCGTTGCGCCAGAAGCTGTTTAGTCCTGCTGGCCACATGACCTGGAAAGCTGTCTGTGGACAAACGCTGACTCCCTCGGCCTGAAAGCGAGATGAGCCCCGCAACCCCGTAGTCGCCTTTGACTGGACTTAACCGTCCAGGGTTCCTTTACTTTTACCTTTACCTATTAAGTTCACTGCCCATTGATTTTCTCTAGAAATGGAAAGAGGTGATGCTTTGCACCTTATACCAGGAGTCCACTCGGTCAATTCACTTTTGCCAGAGCGTGTGTGCATAGATCTCATCCTTGCCATAAGCCCACCCCCCTGCAATATGTTATCAATCCACATAATTTATATTTGAAGGAAAACCACAATACCAAGAATGGTGTGTTCTGTCAAGAAGAGTGTTACTCGGAGCTGTTAACTAGCTTGAAAGGCAAAGATCAAAAGATAGAAGTAATACGTTCTTGTATTAAGCTTGTAGGTTTATAATAAGGGAGACTTGGAGACCACACAGATATCCACTTCCAGGCAAAGAAATGTCCCAAGCCCACCTCCAGCCCTGGAATTAAAAGAAATAAACGCATGTGTGGTCTTGAACAGTTTTCCATGGCAAGTCTTTGTAAGTCTAAGTAAAGTTTAATTATCCCTTTCTACAGCAGAAAATGAAAACCCCCAAATTTTCCGACTTAGGGGGCTGCATCACGTATGATGCTTAGTCATGTGGTTCTTCCTCTGACTAAAGGGAAATGCCACTAACTGTGGCAGGATCCAGGGACTCGCCAGCATGCGAAGAAGCTGCGCCGTTGCCAAATGTGCTCAATATTTTGAAAGTTGCACTCCCAGCACTTTGTGTCTGTTCTTTTTGGCAGCTTCTTAATTCACATCTGCTTTACAACGTATATGCTACCTGCATTTCTTACCATGCGCTGCTGGAAACGTGTGTTTTTGCTTGTGTGTGATAACCTTTTGTTTTGTCGTGTCTGACTCTTCATGACTCCCTGGACCAGAGCACGCCTGGCACTTCTGTCTTCAACTGCCTCCTGCAGTTTGGTCAAACTCATGTTAGTAGCTTCAAGAACACTGTCCCACCATCTCGTCCTCTGTCGTCCCCTTCTCCTTGTGCCCTCCATCTTTCCCAACATCAGGGTCTTCTCCAGGGAGTCTTCTCTTCTCATGAGGTGGCCAAAGTATTGGAGCTTCAGCTTCACGATCTGTCCTTCCAGTGAGCACTCAGGGCTGATTTCCTTCAGAATGGAGAGGTTTGATCTTCTTGCAGTCCATGGGACTCTCAAGAGTCTCCTCCAGCACCAGAATTCAAAAGCATCAATTCTTCGGCGATTAGCCTTCTTTATGGTCCAGCTCTCACTTCCATACATCACTACTGGAAAACCATAGCTTTAACTATACGGACCTTTGTTGGCAAGGTGATGTCTCTACTTTTTAAGATGCTGTTTAGGTTTGTCATTGCTTTTCTCCCAAAAAGCAGGCGTCTTTTAATTTTGTGACTGCTGTCACCATCTGCAGTGATCATGGAGCCCAAGAAAGTAAAAACGCTCACTGCCTCCATTTCTTCCCCTTCTATTTGCCAGGAGGTGATGGGACCAGTAGCCATGATCTTAGTTGGTTTTTTTTATGTTGAGCTTCAGATAACCTTTTACTAACATATTAATACAATATTCAATTTGGAGCACTGTTCCTAGCGATGATCAGGGTCAGGGGTGGTGTTTTTTTTAGGACAGGGGTCAGCAAACTTTTTCAGCAGGGGGCTGGTCCACTGTCCCTTAGACCTTGTGGGGGGCTGGACTATATTTTGAAAAAAATAATATTGAACGAATTCCTATGCCCCACAAATAAGCCAGAGATGCATTTTAAATAAAAGGACACATTCTACTCATGTAAAAACACGCCGATTCCTGGACTGTCCGCAGGCCGGATTTAGAAGGCGATTGGGCTGTATCTGGCCCCCGGGCCTTAGTTTGCCTACCCATGGTTTAGGGGGTTCTGTTAGGGCCAAGATTTGGTATGGGAGAGGCATGATTTCAGCTGATTTGTGATTTATGTTTTAATATTCTGCTCTTATTGTGTGGGTGTGTTTAACCTTATTGAATATTTATCAATAAGATGCTTTGATGAACTTGCTATTTACATTTTGTTGTGTAACACATTTTCATTTCATTTCACTTTTAATTAGGGATTTATGTAATTTTTTCATGTCGTGAGCTGCCTTCAGCGTCGTTTATCATGGAAAGGCGGCAATACAAATAAATGCAATTAAAAATAGTGTGTTTGAGAAAAGAAGGAAAGTCAGGATACATCTACCACCCAACTGAGATTTAATTTCTAGAAGATCTGGGAGAGTCAGGTGAATGCTAACAACTTTTCGATAAAGCACGCCAAAATATCGACGAAAGGTGTAAATACAATTAAATCAGAAAACAGCCAGTTGGAAGTTAAAATGTCATGGGATGTGGTGGTCTGGAGTTCTCTCCTGGGCTTGCCAAACAAACAATTGCTCTGAAGAAAAGGGTAAATTAAGAGCAGTCATTCTGTATGGAATTAGGACACTGGGAGACTGGATGAGAGCTTTTTCCACTTGGTGTGAAAGGCATCCAATTTAACGGCCCAGGTGGCTTTGAAATCTGATCTTCCAACCTTTCCTTTGGTGTGGTGAACCTTACCTTCACTGAAGTCTCCTAACAAACATTATCGATGAGTTGATCGTTGTGGTAACTTTCCAAGACCTGACTTTGCAGAACTGTTCTCCTTCGTGGTCAGCTTTGCAAAACTACAGCAACTTTCTTGCGCTGCTATATAGCTCAGATCTAAGTTTCCTTAGGTTCTTAATTAACTTCTAATTACCTGATTACCTTCTTTCTCTCTCTCTCTCATTTTTCTTTTTGCCATCAAGCAAGGCAGGAGAAACAATATTTTCCCGACCTAGAAGCATTTTGAAACCATTTACCGTATTTTTCGCTCTATAGGACGCACTTTTCCCCCTCCAAAAATGAAAGGGAAATGTGTGTGCGTCCTATGGAGCGAATGCAGGCTCCTTGGCTTCAGTGATAGCAATGCGAAGCCTCCGAAGCGCAGAGGGAGATCTCCCCCCACACTCTGGAGACTTCGCGTTGCTTTCGCTGAAGCCGCCTGAAGCCCCCGGAGTGCAGGGAACTCCCGCTGCACTCCGGGGGCTTCAGGCAGCTATCCGCAAGCCTTCGGAGCGCAGCAGGAGTTCCCGACGCGCTCTGAAGGCTTGCAGATGGCTGCCTGAAGTCTGAAGCCTCGGGAGCGCAGCGCAAATGCCCGTTGCACTCCGGGGGCTTCAGGCAGCTATCTGCAAGCCTTTGGAGCGCAGCAGGAGAGAGGGAGAGCTGCACAGCGCCCCTTCAGTGAAGCGAGAGGAGAAATGGAAGGGGCTCCGTTTCTCCTGCCGCTTCGCTGAAGGGGCGCTGAGCAGAGAGGGGGAGATTTTTTTCCCTGTTCTCCCCCTCCTATGGTCCGGTGCGTCCTATAGAGTGAAAAATACGGTAGGTTACATCCAAGACAGCACCTTGTTGTGTTTTCCCAATGCTTCCTTGCCTGATAATTTCCTTTCACACAAAGCAAAAGCTGCTTTTTGAAATCTAGTGGAATCTAGCAGAAATTTAGTGCCCATTTCTGTGTTAATGGCTTCCAGTTGTGGTGGTGGGGGGGGGGGAATGTTTGCAACCCCATCAAACTGGAGAATCGCAGGAATTTTGCAGTGCCCTTTTCCTGCTCTTTTCATGGCTCATGCCATCATAGGACGGAACTGGGGGTGGTATTCTGGCATACAGTTCTTTCCTGCCATTTTCATGGGTGAATCAGGTGTGGCGGTGGCGGGGTGTTGGTGGCAGAAGTGTATAAATGTTGGCAATGTGTTCAACGACACCGTTTGTTGTGTTGCACTATGCCCACTGATGGGGACGAATTTAGCACCGCCTGGCAGCACATTGGTCAAAAAGCCACAGTTCCAAATCACAATAGGTAGTGAAATGTAAAATAAATGCTAGCATTATAACCAGGAAAACTGATGCAACAGCTTCCGCTTCTGAACACACCTTAAGTTCAGATGAGCCACTGTGATGGTATGGAGGCTAACCAGTAAGGATCTTATTTGTCTAAGCAAGCCTTCCCCCAACATGGCAGCCTCCAGATGTTGTTGGACTCCAATTTATTTATGGACCTTTTTATGTATTTAATGAATTTTTTAAAATCAAAGACATATAATTTAATGAAAAACCTAGACAGCATCTTAAAAAGCAGAGACATCACCTTGTCAACAAAGGTCAGTATAGTCAAAGCTATGGTTTTCCCAGTAGTGATGTATGGAAGTGAGAGCTGGACCATAAAGAAGGCTGATCGCCGAAGAATTGATGCTTTTGAATTCCGGTGCTGGAGGAGACTCTTGAGAGTCCCGTGGACTGCAAGAAGATCAAACCTATCCATTCTGAAGGAAATCAGCCCTGAGTGCTCACTGGAAGGACAGATCGTGAAGCTGAGGCTCCAATACTTTGGCCACCTCATGAGAAGAGAAGACTCCCTGGAAAAGACACTGATGTTGGGAAAGATGGAGGGCACAAGGAGAAGGGGATGACAGAGGACAAGATAGTTGGACAGTGTTCTCGCAGCTACCAGCATAAGTTTGACCAAACTGTGGGAGGCAGTGGAAGACAGGAGTGCCTGGCGTGCTCTGGTCCATGGGGTCACGAAGAGTTGGACATGACTAAACGACTAAACAACAAAATAGGAAAGGAAATAAAGGAAGAAAATTAGAACTGAAGAAAAATAATAATATTAAACATACTTCCCACCCTCCAAAAGGGAAGTACTGTACAGTCACACCTTGGTTCTCGAACGGAATCCGTTCTGGAACTCTGTTCAACTCCCAAAACAGTTCAAAAACCAAGGCACGGCTTCTGATTGGCTGCAGGAGCTTCCTGCAGACAATCGGAATTCGTGTCAGACGTTTGGCTTCCAAAGAACGTTCGCAAACTGGAACACTCACTTCCAGGTTTGCGGCGTTCGGAAGCCAAAATGTTCGAGTTACAAGGCGTCTGAGATCCAAGGTACGACTGTACGAAATTGGGTTGCTGCATTCTCAGTTGGTATTGGAGGGCAACAACATGCACTTTGCTTAGTGAGAGGTGATGGGAGTTGTAGTCCATCATCTCAACCTGCAATCTCTCTCTCTCTTTCTCTGTGTGTGTGTGTGTGTGTGTGTGTGTGTGTGTGTGCGCGCGCGCGCTAGGGGCTGCAATCCTGTTCCAATTGCTCACAAACTCCATCTACCTGCAACACTTTATAGGTGAAAACCAGCACTTTGAATTAGGCCTGTAAACTGATTTGCAACCAGTGCAGTCAGGCCAGAACAGGGGTACCTCGGGTTGCAGACGCTTCAGGTTACAGACTCCGCTAACCCAGAAATAGTACCTCAGGTTAAGAACTTTGCTTCAAGATGAGAACAGAAATCGCACGACGACGGCACGGCAGCAGTGGGAGGCCCCGTTAGCTAAAGTGGTACTTCAGGTTAAGAACAGTTTCAGGTTAAGAACGGACCTTCAGAACGAATTAAGTTCTTAACCCGAGGTACCACTGTATCCTTTTGAAAGAAACCCTGAGCAACACCAGCTACAAGGTTTGTTTGTGTGTGTGTGTGTGTGTGTGTGTGCGTGTCTATATCAGGGTGGTCCAACTTTTCATACCAAGTGGGCCACAAGAGTAAAGGTAAAGGGACCCCTGACCTTTAGCTCCAGTCGTGGCCGACTCTGGGGTTGCAGCACTAATCTCGCTTTATTGGCCGAGGGAGCCGGCATACAGCTTCCGGGTCATGTGGCCAGCATGACTAAGCCGCTTCTGGCGAACCAGAGCAGCGCACGGAAATGCTGTTTACCTTCCCGCCGGAGTGGTGCCTATTTATCTACTTGCACTTTGACGTGCTTTCGAACTGCTAGGTTGGCAGGAGCAGGGACTGAGCAACGGGAGCTCACTCCGTGGCAGGGATTCGAACCGCCGACCTTCTGATCAACGAGTCCTAGACTCTGTGGTTTAACCCACAGCGCCATCCGCGTCCCTGCCTACTCACCCAGTGTCCTGCCTACTCCTTCTCAAAGCCAAGTTAGCATTTCCCCAGCTTTGGGAAGGAGGTGGGAGTGCTCTAGGAGCCTGCCAGAGCCTTGCGTCTCCTTCCCAAGACTCAGCACCTTGCTTAGCCGGCTTTGGGGAGCAAGTGCAAGGGCTGGGAGAACATCAGATTTTGGCCTTGCTCTCCCCACCCCTGGCACAAGAAGGCAGGGAGCGGCCTGCAGGTTTTATGTTGAAGGACTCTTGTGGACGCAGGTGGCACTGTGAGTTAAACCACAGAGCCTAGGACTTGCCAATCAGAAGGTTGGTGGTTCGAATCCCTGCAACGGGGTGAGCTCCCATTGCTTGGTCCCTTCTCCTGCCAACCTAGCACTTTGAAAGCACGTCAAAGTGCAAGTAGATAAGTAGGTACTGCTCCGGCGGGAAGGTTAACGGCATTTCCATGTGCTGCTCTGGTTCGCCAGAAGTGGCTTAGTCATGCTGGCCACATGACCCGGAAGCTGTACGCCGGTTCCCTCGGCCAATAAAGCAAGATGAGCACCGCAACCCCAGAGTCGGCCACAACTGGACCTAATGGTCAGGGGTCCCTTTACCTTTTAGGCAGGAAACTAGGAACTTGCCAGAACCCTCACATCTCTTTCCCAAAGCCCAGCGCCTTGCTTGCCCAGCCTTGGGAAGCAGTGTGTGGGCTGGGGCAGGGCATCAAATGTTGCTGAGGGCCACCCAAAAAGCCCATGAGGGCCAAATGAGGCCCTTGGGCCATGCGTTGGACCACCCTGATCAATACAGTCCCTCGCACCCATGTCTGACAGAGGTAATGCAAATTGTCTTGAGAGAGACAGGTGCCATTCCCTTTTTCAAGCACGCAACATTAAGAGACCTCAGCCAAACCATCTCAGTCTTATTATTTGCAAGGATTAACTTTCTATTAATCACGAAATTGTCTGGTGCCATTTTTGGCAAGACTTACCTTCTGCCTTAATCCAAAGAAGGGAAATAGGTGCAGCTCTTTGAAACAGATGGGAAACGAGTCCAGTAATAAAGGCTCGCTGATTTTTATTTTTATGAGTCCCTCAAAAACAGTATCCTTTTGAAAGAAAAGGATGGAATGGCTAATGTGAGTTTTGGGATTTGGGAAAAGCTGGGAGATTACGAAGAGTTTTATTATTTTGTTTTGGCCTGGGAAATTAAAGGTGGCATTCACACATGGATTATGGAGGAACGGTAAATAATGGGCAGGAGTATAGCCAGGAACTGAGTGATTTACAGCCGATACAGTTGACAAAAGGCAGCTAAGCGAAGCATCAAACATCACAGAAGCCATGAAGGCATCCATCAGGGCTGATCTTGGCAGATGCAGTGGGCTCAGCTCCCTTTGAAAAAAAGATAAACCCTAAATTCCTCGCTCATATTCCTTCTGCTTTGGAGATTAGGTTAAAATGTGGAGTACAATGGATCAGGATGACGACCAACAAGCGCAGAGGATGTGTCAATACAGGACGAGCTGCTTGGTTTAAAAATTCAAGATGGTGCCGTGTGACCTAACGGCAGCTAAGATCCTCTCATTCAGGAGGAGGAGAGGAATTTGCCTTATACTGAATAAGACCGCAGACCCATCTAGCTGAAGATCGTCTACACTAGGGAAGGCAGACCTGCCGGATGTCGTTGGACTACAACTCCCATCATCCCTGACCTTGTTGGATGGGAAACGTAGTGCTGCAACATCTGTTGGCTATCCTTGGAGTCTACCCTAACTGACAGTGACTCTCCAGGCTCCAGGCAAGAGTGTTTTCCAACATTTCTGGACTAGCTTGCATTTTTTTTAAGGGGGGGGGGAATCCCTTGCTAATCATTTTATTAGGCACCTGTCCCCTTATGAAACGCATTTGTGCATGTTATTCTCATCAATATATGCACTATTTCCCCTAATGTGCACAGTTTTGGGTTGGGGACAAACTGCATCGTAAAATTAGGAGAAGTGCAGGTTTTGGAGAATAGACAGTTGACCCAGCCCAGGCTAGTCCTCTTATCTGTCTTTAAGGGGGAATCTGCAGGTCCTCAACTGTCTGGTGGCAGAGCAGCTTGGAAAATGGAAAGGGGCTGGTCATTTTTCCTTGAAGAACTGGTATCAAAGATTGTGGTGAATGCATTATCAATTAAATATCCATCACAGGGACCCTTTAAGAGAAACAGCTATGACCCAGGAGGCCAACTCCTGGAAAAGCTAGGACTTGCCAATCAGAAGGTCGGCGGTTCGAATCCCCGCGATGAGGTGAGCTCCCGTTGCCCGGTCCCTGCTCCTGCCAATCTAGCAGTTCAAAAGCACATCAAAGTGCAAGTAGATAAATAGGTACCGCTCCGGTAGGAAGGTAAACGGCGTTTCCGTGCGCTGCTCTGGTTCGCCAAAAACGGCTTAGTCATTCTGGCCACATGACCTGGAAGCTGTCTGCGGACAAACGCCGGCTCCCTCGGCCTATAGAGCAAGATGAGCACACAACCCCAGAGTCGGTCACAACTGGACCTAATGGTCAGGGGTCCCTTTACCTTTACCTTTAGCTTTACCTATTAATTTATTTTGCTACTGAGGGCAACCAGGATCTGATATCACCTGTATCCTCTGCCTGTGGAGGGATGTTTCTCCCAATGACTCTTGAACTCTAATATGAAACGTATTATGACTTTTGTTGCTGTATTCTGAAAGTGACGGACCTGCTTATTTTTGTTACTTGTTCATGTGAAAATTTCAATCAAAATAATTTTTGAGGAGTGGGAGCAGTAGAACAGCTGCATTTTGCACGTTATTTCGGGAAGTACAAATTAGACGGATTCACATTAAAATGCGAACCAAACTGAATTTCCTCACATATGACCCATTCCTCTCCCCCACACGTTTCACCCATCGTTAAACTACTAGCCCAGGCATCCCCAAACTCGGCCTTCCAGCTGTTTTGGGACTACAACTCCCATCATCCCTAGCTAACAGGCCCAGTGGTCAGGGATGATGGGAGTTGTAGTCCCAAAACAGCTGGAGGGCCGAGTTTGGGGGTGCCTGTACTAGCTGTTCCAGAGAACAAGGAGCCCAAATTCAGCCAGCGAATTTCATGGGTTAGCAGGCAAGGGAACCTGTTTCTCTCTGCTCCAAATCCAGCACTCCCAAATCATAACAACCTCAGTGACAGAATTGCAATCCGACAGTAAGCGGATCTTGTCTGGTTACGGAAAGGCAAGTTGTGGACTTAAGGATCCAGGCAGGCTTCAGTATCTGCTTTAGTTACTTTCCTTTCTTACTCCCTTCCACTTCTTGGATGGAGAACAAAGCAAGGGAGATTTAGCAGAGTGTCAGGAAGTAGCTTGAGGCTAATCCTTTTGCTGACACTCCCCAGCACCAGAGGGAAGTAACAGAGATCAGCCAATCTGGCATATCAAAAGCCTTCTAATTATGTCACTGGAGACAGTTGAGCCAATTCCAAACATTTGTATTCATGGAGTTTCCAGCACAAGGAAATGTATTTCTTCGAAGAAGAAGAAGTTGGTTTTTAGGAAAGACAGAAATAAAATATTTCCAGGCTGCCCTGGAATTCAGGTGAACCTAAAATACAAAGTTCCATTCAGCCTTTTCCATGTTTTCTGGGAAGGGAGTCAGTCATAGGATTAACTCCCAGGTAACCTTGCAGTGCTGGAGGAGACTCTTGAGAGTCCCATGGATTGCCAGAAGATCAAACCGATCCATTCTGAAGGAAGTCAGCCCTGAGTGCTCACGGGAAGGACAGATCCTGAAGCTGAGGCTCCAATACTTTGGCCACCTCATGAGAAGAGAAGACTCCCTGGAAAAGACCCTGATGTTGGGAAAGATGGAGGGCACAAGGAGAAGGGGAAGACAGAGGACGAGATGGTTGGGCAGTCTTCTCGAAGCTGCCAGCATGAGTTTGACCAAACTGCGGGAGGCAGTGGAAGACAGGAGTGCCTGGCATGCTCTGGTCCAGGGAGTCACGAAGAGTCGGACACGACTAAACGACTAAACAACAACAACAACAGCCTTGCAGAGGGCTGCAGCCTTAGGTTATTTAAGGGCCTAGTTTTACCCTATAAAAATTCATTTGAAGACGTTACAATTGATTAGGTTCCTATTTTTGCCTGTGAAAGAGTCGTCTGTCACTCAGAGATCTACCACTGTTGCAAAGTTGCCCAGATAACCCAATTATTTTGGAAATTGGTGAGGAATCTTTCTTAGATGAAGGAACATGTTATCTCATGGGCAAGCTTATGTGGTCTACATGCCAGTGGTCAAAAGTGGATGGAACAAGGGATGGATGTGATGCTGACCTCGTTCAGTAGGCTGCTTTCCAGCTATGCAAAAGTCTTGCAGACACAGCAGTCGTGCACATCAATGGCACAAGAGTGGGGCAAGGTCAGCCTTAAATGAAGCTGCAGCTATGAGCACATCACAGCTGTGATACCTGTTATGATGTCTATTACAAGATTCTTTTGCTGCCAGCTCATGACATGTTGGACACAATCCATCATGAACTTCTTGGGCAGCTCCTGTTCATTCGGTTCCTTTGCTTTTTAAGAACTTCCTTGTGGATTGTGGCCATCACTTTCATAGAATAATAGAACTGTAGAGTTGGAAGGGCAAGGCAGGAATCCCAGCTAAATCATACATGGCGTGACTTTGTCTCCTGTGGGAACGCTTCCACTTCCAAGCCCAGCAACTACCAAGACCAAATGGGAGAGATTAGAGAGCCAGCATGGTGTAGTGGTTAAGAGCAGTGGACTCGTAATCTGGTGAACCGGGTTCGCCTCTCCGCTCCTCCACATGCAGCTGCTGGGTGACCTTGGGCCAGTCACACTTCTCTGAAGTCTCTCAGCCTCACTCACTTTCGGGTCATGTGGTCAGCATGACTAAGCCATTTCTGGCGAACCAGAGCAGCGCACGGAAATGCCATTTACCTTCCCGCCAGAGCGGTACCTATTTATCTACTTGCACTGCGCGCTTTCGAACTGCTAGGTTGGCAGGAGCAGGGACCAAGCAACGGGAGCTCACCCCGTTGTGGGGATTCGAACTGCCGAGCTTCTGATCGGCAAGTCCTAGGCTCTGTGGTTTAACCCACGGCGTCAATGTACTGTACTATAAAATAAATAAGACAGTATTGTAGATGATCAAAATTTTTTTAAAAAAACATTCTTACCTGCACTGATGATAGCCATTGTTTGGATGGGGGGCTTTTATCATTTCCACAGCCATACAATGAGGCAATCAGTAGCTGAACTGGGTTCCACACAGTCACAAAAACAAATTAAACGAAAAAGCCTCAAAAACGCCATATAAATAGCAAAAACAAAAGCACCAAACCTAATCCATTCCGGAAGTCCGTTTGACTTCCAAAATGTTCGAAAACCAAGGCGCAGCTTCTGATTGGTGCAGGCACCCCGGAAACAATAGTCAACAGCTGCACCCGACATTCCGCTTCAGGAAAACATTCGGAAACCAGAACACTTACTTCCAGGTTTTCAGCGTTTGGGAACCAAGGTGTTTGAGTACCAAGGTGCCACTGTATTGAAGCAATATCATCTCTTTGTTAGAAACGCCACCTTATTGTTCTCTTGGCTTCAACATAGTACAAGCCAGTATTTTCTGTGTTGTCACTTACTTCATGACAATCTTTAACAATAAAATGCAAATGCTGCAGCAGCCTTAAAAGTGCGGACTGGCAACACACTGTTGAGACTTTTCAGGGCTACTGTACCTTTGTTTAGAAGCTTCCTCCTTGCCGCTATTGCCTCTAGTTGCTTCCTATTAAGTGTTATTTAAAATTTAAAAAATAAAGGGATTTTTTAATGGGGGAATAAAAACAAAGAAGAAGAAAAAGGAATTAAAAAGAAGATGCAGCAAAGTTTGGACCCTGTTGAAGGGGGGTGATTAGCAAGCAGATAGGACCAACTCACAGGGTACATTTTACCAGAAGTTCTAGTCCCTGTGAAATAAACATGCAAGAGCTGAAATAAACATGCAAATTTGCTGACTGGGAACAGTTGTGGACCACAGGTATAAAATTTACGGCATGTAATGCCCTAAGAGAGAATATTATGAAAATGATCTATAGGTGGTACATGACCCCAGTCAAGCTTGCAAAAATCTATCATTTGCCCGAAAATAAATGTTGGAAATGTAAAGAGACTGAAGGTACATTCTTTCACCTTTGGTGGACGTGCCCAAGGATTAAGGCTTTCTGGGAAATGATATATAATGAACTGAAAAAGGTACTTAAATGTACTTTCCCTAAAAAACCAGAGGCCTTTCTCTTGGGCATTGTCGGCCAATTGGTGCCAAAGAAGGACAGAACTTTTTTTATGTATGCAACAACAGCAGCAAGAATACTCATCGCAAAGTATTGGAAGACACAAGATCTACCCACTCTGGAAGAATGGCAGATGAAGGTGATGGACTATATGGAACTGGCGGAAATGACTGGCAGAATCCGAGACCAGGGGAAAGAGACAGCGGAAGAAGATTGGAAGAAATTGAAAGATTGTAAATATTGTAAAATTATTGAATGTTAAAGGGATGTTGGATTGAAAATAAGTGGTGTTAGTTAAAAGATTAATAAGAATATGCAAATATGAATGACAATGGTGGAAAATATATATTTATTGTAGATTAAGATGTTGAGTAAGGATGAATGATAGAGGGTAAGGACTTGCTGAACTAAATATCTGAACTGGAATACAAAAAGGGAGGTGTGAGGAGGTCAAGAAACTAGTGAATGAAGTATAAGATATGAAAATACTAATCTTTTTTCTGTTTTCTTTTTTGGTGTTTCTTCTTCTTTTTTCTATTTTGTTAACTGTCTTTTATTGTGTACTTCTATGTGTTTTGTTTTGTATTTTCTCATTTTTGTAACTTTTTTTGGTTTTTGTATTTTATGTTTAAATTTTGAAGCTTTTGATTGTTTAATAAATATTTAAAAAAAAAATAAACATGCAAGAGCACAATGCCTCTTAGGAACATGTAGATACAGCATAACTTTCAGCCTTTGTAGTTCAGCAATCAGTTACTTAGTCACAGCACCATCTAATGGCTGGTTTAGCCCATGCCTTGAAAATCCGGTGACTCTGGGCTGTGAATGTTTTAACCAAAGCCAAACTTTTATTCACATCAATTTGATGACAAATAGAGAAGAGGCTGGGGTTCTAAATGGCAAAAGCAGGGAAGTCCCCTCCCCCCTAAACAAGTATTACATCACATGTGTGATGGGGCACAACTCACGATGAAGTTCCCATGCACAATAACTATTCAAGACTATGGTTTTCCCAGTAGTGATGTATGGAAGTGAGAGCTGGACCATAAAGAAGGCTGATTGCCGAAGAATTGATGCTTTTGAATTATGGTGCTGGAGGAGACTCTTGAGAGTCCCATGGACTGCAAGAAGATCAAACCGATCCATTCTGAAGGAAGTCAGCCCTGAGTGCTCACTGGAAGGACAGATCTTGAAGCTGAGGCTCCAATACTTTGGCCACCTCATGAGAAGAGAAGACTCCCTGGAAAAGACTCTGTGTTGGGAAAGATTGAGGGCACAAGGAGAAGGGGACGACAGAGGACGAGGTGGTTGGACAGTGTTCTAGAAGCTACCAGCATGAGTTTGACCAAACTGCGGCAGGCAGTGGAAGACAGAAGTGCCTGGCGTGCTCTGGTCCAGGGGGTCACGAAGAGTCGGACACGACTAAACGACTAAACAACAACAACACTCTGCCTTCATGTTTCGTTCCCATTCATTCATTTTTAAAAATATTTTTATTAAAGATTTCTTGGTTTACAAAAGTATTTGCAACGTCTCTTTTTTCAAGTTACATTTTCTATGGATCAGTTTCATTTGCTGAGACATTAGTGTTTCATTAAGAAGAAAAGGGGGCAAGAGGTGGAGGGGTGCCTTGTGAATTGGGTCAGGGTCGGGTGGCAGGTTCTCTTTGCTATTCGCTTGTATTCCTTTGGTGGTGAGAGAGGTTGGGACTCGCCTAGGGGGGGCACAGGCAAACTCGGCCCTCCAGATGTTTTGGGACTACAACTCCCATCATCCCTAGCTAACAGGACCAGTGGTCAGGGATGATGGGAGTTGTAATCCCAAAGCATATGGAGGGCCGTGTTTGCCTATGCTTGGCCTCGGGTGTGGTTGGTTAATAATAATAATAATAATAAAATTTATTTATACCCCGCCCTCCCTGGCCAGAGCCAGGTTCAGGGCAGCTAACACCAGTAAAATTACATTGAAAACATAATGGGGGGGCAATTTAAAATACAGGTTTAAATGCAATTTAAAATGCAGCCTCAGTTTAAAAGTAGCCCATAGATCAAAACCATAAGGGGAGGGAAACATAAGGGTCAGACTGAGTCCAAACCAAAGGCCTGGTGGAATAGCTCTGTCTTGCAGGTCCTGCGGAAAGATGTCAAGTCCCGCAGGGCCCTAGTCTCTTGTGACAGAGCATTCCACCAAGTTGGGGCCAGTACTGAAAAGGCCCTGGCCCTAGTTGAGACCAATCTAACCACCTTGCAACCTGGGACTTCCAAAAGGTTGTCATTTGTGGACCTTAAGGTCCTCTGTGGGGCATACCAGGAGAGGTGGTCCCGAAGGTATGTGGGACCCAGGTTGTCTTTGATTGGCTCTGGTGAACTTTGTTTTCGTGTGTGTGTGTGTGTGTGTGTGTGTGTGTGTGTGTTTGGATCAGGTTAGCCAGATTGATTCAAATGCTGCTGGCAGGTTCTTGTTGTTGTCTTGTTGGGCTGTGCATGTGACAAAGAGTAACAATTCACAACACAAAGAACTCATAACCCACCTACTATTAGCAGCCAGAAGCATAATAGCCAGACACTGTCAGGAGCAAGCATAGACCAAGGGTATCAAATGGTATGGGAAACAGCCTTACTAGAAAAACTAACCAACAAACTGAAACTGACAAGGGGACAAATAGAAGAAGATGCCTTAACCCCGTTCCCATTCATTTAAATGGAGCCTGCCCAGGACAAAGTCCCAGGGGAATTTACCCCATGTTAAATTGGTGTCATTTGGATTTTTCACTTCAGGCACCAAAATGTCTCAAGTTCATTTGATCAGGACATTTCTCAAGCTTGCTGGTTTTTCTGTTTCTCAATACTGGCTACCTGTCAGAACATGGTGTTACTGCCTGGACCAGTAAGACAATCTAGTTTGTTGTTGTTGTTATAAAATCTATTTGCACATTTAACAAGAAAGGGGGAAGAGAAAAAGAACGAAATAAAAATGAAGAAGAGAGAGAACAGTAAAGAAAAATAAATATATACAAATAATATTAATAATAACAGTAGACCACTATACTGTGGATACAGTGATCATCAGTACACCAACCTTAAATGAAACATATAAGTTAATATTAAGTCCTCCAGACATCCAAACATGTATCCACACAAAACTGATGTCTATATGAAGTACATTTGAGGTGAGGCTCTCAAGTACATTGTGTAATAGAGACTGCCTTCAGGATTAAGAAGCATATAAAATATTTTCATAGAGGCATATTATAATTTTTCATACAATATATATACTGTATTTTTCCATGTATAAGACTATATTCCCACCCCCCAATTTTTAAAAGTTTAAAACAAAATGTTAAAAATATTTCTTAATTTTGGGCTCAAAAAATAGGGGCTGTCTTATACATGGGGGCATCTTATACAGTGGTACCTCAGGTTACATATGCTTCAGGTTACAGATGCTTCAGGTTACAGACTCCGCTAACCCAGAAATAGTACCTCGGGTTAAGAACTTTGCTTCAGGATAAGAACAGAAATTGTGCTCCAGCAACGTGGCGGCAGCAGGAGGCCCCATTAGCTAAAGTGGTGCTTTAGGTTAAGAACAATTTCAGGTTAAGAACAGACCTCCGGAACAAATTAAGTACTTAACCCGAGGTATGACAGTATTTCTTTTTGCCATTATGCCTTTAGAAGACACCTGAAGGCAGTACTGGTACTTCTGGGTTTCGGCGGTCCGTAACCTGAAAAAACGCAACCTGAAGCGTCTGTAACCTGAGGTATTGACTGTACAGTGGTACCTCGGGTTACATACGCTTCAGGTTACAGACTCCGCCTAACCCAAAAATAGTACCTCAGGTTAAGAACTTTGCTTCAGGATGAGAACAGAAATCGTGCTCCGGCGGCGTGGCAGCAGCAGGAGGCCCCATTAGCTAAAGTGGTGCTTCAGGTTAAGAACAGTTTCAGGTTAAGGGCTTTCTGGGAAATGATATATAATGAACTGAAAAAGGTATTTAAATATACCTTTCTGAAGAAACCAGAGGCCTTTCTTCTGGGTATTGTCGGCCAATTGGTGTCAAAGAAAGACAGAACATTTTTTATGTACGCAACAACAGCAGCAAGAATACTTATTGCAAAGTATTGGAAGACACAAGATCTACCCACTTTGGAAGAATGGCAGATGAAGGTCATAGAATCATAGAATCATAGAATCATAGAATCATAGAGTTGGAAGAGACCACAAGGGCCATCGAGTCCAACCCCCTGCCAAGCAGGAAACACCATCAGAGCACTCCTGACAAGGTGATTGACTACATGGGACTGGCAGAAATGACGGGCAGAATCCGAGACCAGGGAAGAGAGACGGCGGAAGAAGATTGGAAGAAATTCAAGGACTATCTTGGGAAATATTACAAAATTAGTGAATGTTAGAATGATGTTGGATAGAATTTAAGTGGTTATCAGCTGTAATGATTAAGATAATGGGGGGGGAGAAAGAAAGGGGTAAAATTAAGTGAAAATTAAGGGTGAGGATTTGCTGAATGAATAATTTGAATTGGAATACAAAAAGGGGAGGTATGAGGAGGTCTTGAAGTAAGTTAAAAGAAAATAAGTGAATGAAATTATATGTGTTTTTATTTTTGTATTTTTGTTTTTTGTTTGTTTTTTGTATAATCTCTGAAAAGTTAATAAATATTTTTTTTTTAAAAAAAGAACAGTTTCAGGTTAAGAATGGACCTCCGTAACGAATTAAGTACTTAACCCGAGGTACCACTGTACATGGATAAATATAGTATATAGTGAATCCGATTTCAAAGATGGAAGTCATTTTTCAAGTACATTTTCACCGTACATTACAATGTATTTCAGCTGCTTCCCTGGGATGTCTAGACATGCAGGCTGCAATCTTTACCTGGCAGTAATCCTCAATGAATTCAACAGGCCTTACCTCAGGTTTGGGTTGTGCTTTAAGTCTCTGAGTGCCTTTTAAATTTAGTTATTGCTGTGACATGAATGCTAAGGACATCTCTCTGTGTGTGTAACATATCTGTATCCTGTTCCCCCACCATTTCGGTCTTAGGGCAGCTTGCAAAAATGTAAACGTTTCTAGAATGCATTGAAACACTGCAAATATCACCTTCAGATCCTCCACAAGTCTCTATTTTCCAGGGACAGTCCTGGATATACAGAAGCCATCCCAGTTTCTGATCTGATCCCGGAATGTCTTGTTTTCCCCTATTTTCATCAGAAAAATGTTGGAGGGTTTGGGATTTTGCAACCTCCCGAGCCAAGGAGATAAGTATAAAACCTTTAGAAGACATCTGAAGGCAGCCCTTCAGGGAAGGGAAGTTTTATAATGTTTCATGTTTTGTTATGTTTTTATATGTGCTGGGAACTTTGCAGAGTGGCTGGGGCAACCCAGTCAGATGGTTGAGGAATGATGATGATGATGAAGAAATAGGGCATCCCTATTTTCATCAGAGGACGCGGGTGGTGCTGTGGGTAAAAGCCTCAGCGCCTAGGGCTTGCCGATCGAAAGGTTGGCGGTTCGAATCCCCGCGGCGGAGTGCGCTCCCGTTGCTCGGTCCCAGCACCTGCCAACCTAGCAGTTCGAAAGCACCCCCGGGTGCAAGTAGATAAATAGGGACCGCTTACTGGCGGGAAGGTAAACGGCGTTTCCGTGTGCTGCGCTGGCTCGCCAGATGCAGCTTTGTCACTCTGGCCACATGACCCGGAAGTGTCTCCGGACAGCGCTGGCCCCCAGCCTCTTAAGTGAGATGGGCGCATAACCCTAGAGTCGGACATGACTGGCCCGTACGGGCAGGGGTACCTTTACCTTAACCTATTTTCATCAGAGATGAAACCTTTGCTTTTAAAACAGTGCAGACTTTGCAAATATTGTACAATATATAGCAGGAGAGAGAGAGAGAGAGAGAGAGAGAGAGAGAGAGAGAGAGAGAGAGAGATGAGTTGGCAACAAGACTCTGGCACTCATAGTTCTGGTGTGAACACGAGTGTCCTATTTTTATCTTTCATGTGTTGGGAAGTTTGGCTTGTTTTCTTGGAAGAGAAAAAAAGAGAGACTATAATTCCATAAATAGAATCTTGTTTTGGGGCATGAAGCACACGCCTTTTCTGATAGTGAAAATGACACCCAAGTGAAAACCGTAACACAATAGACATTGTGGTTACTCTGTGCCAATAATATAACCCGTTCCAATACGCAGAGACACCCAAGAAGCCGTTTATTTTGCTTATCTTAATAGCAACTTCCCTGTTAAGGCTCTGGGGCTCCTGAGCAACCGTCTTGGGATCATGCGCACACAAGCACATGCGTTCCCAGCAGTTATGTATGTACAAATACACATGTCATCAGTGCCGAATTTACTTATAAGCTAAACAAGCTATAGCTTAGGGCCCCACTCCCTTGGGGCCCCCAAACTGGATGTACCTTTCCAAAATATAAGATAAAAAACAAATAAAATAAAACCTACATACAGCAACAGTGTTTTGTGTTGTGTAGGCTCCTATGATGTAAGTAATGGGCCCCGCCTGCTAGCCTGCTCCCTAAAATATCGCTGGTTTGCTCGTTTCTATATACAGTGATACCTTGGCTCTCAAACTTTGTCAATTGTGTTTCTAAAGGAACCTTTGTTATTGCCAAATGCCAATGTGTTTGCATTATTAAGTTTGTTATGAATAAAAAAATCATTTTAAGTTAGAGCGTAATAATTATTTCACTATTAATATACTTCTTCTTAATTGTATTTCATTATTAATATACTTCTTAATTGTATTTGAGTTCAGAAATTACTTTGATAAAATACATATTTTGTTACGTGCAAATGGCTTTAGATACCTGTTAGGTCCATAAATTACCATATATAGCATATAAAGGTAAAGGTAAAGGGACCCCTGACCATTAGGTCCAGTCGTGACCGACTCTGGGGTTGCGGCGCTCATCTCGCTCTATGGGCCGAGGCAGCCGGTGTTTGTCTGCAGACAGCTTCTGGGTCATGTGGCCAGCATGACTAAGCCGCTTCTGGCAAACCAGAGCAGTGCACGGAAACGCCGTTTTCCTTCCCCGCCAGAGTGGTACCTATTTATCTACTTGCACCTTGACGTGCTTTTGAACTGCTAGGTTGGCAGGATCTGGGACCGAGCAAGCATATATTCAACAACAAAAAACAGTGACAATTTGTTGTCGACAAAGGACAGCTGGACATATAAAGGGCCCCATTGCCTTCAGGAGCTTAGGGCCTCATCAAACCCAAATCCAGCCCTGCACGTCATGTAGTTGCAGTTTTACAGGAATGACTAGAAAACTTCATTATTAAGAGGGAAGGACGATGATTACTGTATTTAATGAGAGTTTTAAGCAGTTTAGGGTTCCCAAGCTAAGGAAATCAGTCCTGAGTGCTCCCTGGAAGGACAGATCCTGAAGCTGAGGCTCCAGTACTTTGGCCACCTCATGGGAAGAGAAGACTCCCTGGAAAGGACCCTGAGTTTGGGAAAGATGGAGGGCACAAGGAGAAGGGGACGACAGAAGACGAGATGGTTGGATAGTGCAGTGTTTCCCAACCTTTTTTGGGCAAAGGCACACTTGTTTCATGAAAAAAATCTCGAGGCACACCACCATTAGAAAATGTTTAAAAAATTAACTCTGTGCCTATATTGACTATATATAAAGTAACTCTCTTTAATAGGAATCAATGAAGGCATATTCTACATATGTAGCTGAAATAGTCGAAAAAATTCTGAGTTGTAAGAATGGGCTTGTATCATGCCAGATGGGGAAAGGTCACTTTTTACTTATGTAAAAAAAAATAAAAAAATAGTAACAGCATAGAAGGTAATGGTTAGGCTAGCATCCCTCTTCCAAATATGCTAGGTTTTTATTTGCAGGGACTGTTCTACATGGGAAAGCATTCAGCACTGTCATTCTCCCATCTGCCATCTGAATTGGTACTATTCTGGGTCAACATACTCTGCTGCATGTGCAGATGAAAATGGCACCAAGTGTGGGGGAGGGGGCAGAACAGGTTTCAGATACAGGATATTAAGCATACACGTACTTCAGATTGAACTGGTTGCTTGCTTTGCAAGTTTTCATTTCCCAAATGACTGCCTTGGCAAGCGCAATACCTACCAGGCTCAACGCCGGTCTCGTGCTGCCGCTTCCCGCGCTCTCAAGGACCCGGGAGGAGGAAGGCGTGAACGGAATCCCGAAGGCGCGAAAACCTCGCGCATGCGCAGGCCTTCCGCCTGCGACAGCCCAGTAGGCCGGCCGAAGCGAGCGGCGATGGGATGTGGGAGGGAGCTCGCTCGCCGCCCCGCGTGTGCCTATGTGGGGCACGTTACAGCCCCGTGACGTCAGCGCCACGCAGGCAGCCAGGCAGGCAGACGGCAAGAGCCCCGCGCTGGGCGGCCTCTCCTCGCCGCCGCCGCCCCGCCTCTCGCCGCCCGACTCGCCCGCCTCCCTCCCACGGCACACCGGGCAACGTCTCGCGGCACACTAGTGTGCCGCGGAACACCGGTTGGGAAACACTGGGATAGTGTTCTCGAAGCTACAAACATGAGCCTGACCAAACTGCGGGAGGCAGTGGAAGACAGGAGGGCCTGGCGTGCTCTGGTCCAGGGGATCACGAAGAGTCGGACACGACTAAACAACTAAACAACAACAACAACAAAGCTAAGAGAAAAAAGAGACACTGCCAGTGGACCAGAGCTATTAAAGAGGGATTCTATTTTATCCCAGGAAAAAGGGACTCATCCTATCCACATTTCTGTTTGCCCCATGTTGTCTTTTGTTCGTCCCGTGATTCCTGAGCATGGGTCTGAGAGGTTTTCATTTTGCCCTACCACTTTCCCCAGGAAAACCCACTGTTTACCACTGAATATGAACAAACGTGAAGCTTCAGGAAACACGTTTGACGTTTGCCTCATTTGACGGGTTTTCCCAGGGAAAGTGGTGGTGGGGAAACGAAAATAGGGGAAAAAAGAAAAACTTGTGTATAGAAATGGCGAACGGCACTTAGTCAGCGTGAGTGTGAGCTCCCTGATTTATCTTTTAACATTGTTTTAATGAGCATAGAAACCTTTTAACCTTTTAACTTTTAACTTTAGTTTTTAGTTTTTAGTTTTTAGTCTTAGTTTTAAATTAGTGAGTAGGAGGACGCCTTTTTCTATCGGGGAGACAACCATTAACCTTGAAACTGGGGTGGTTGCATGAAGAGAGAAATGACTAAGCAACTATACAGCCCTGCTTGTGGGAGAGGAACTGGGAAACGTACCAGAGATTCCAGAGATATAGACGACACAGAGGAACTGAGATGCCTGCCTCTTGCTAAACAATCAAAAATTAGCGAATCTGAAGGTACAAAGGATGTTTTTAATGTCCCGGTTTCAAACTCTTTCGCACTGCTGGCGGAGATGAATGACGGGGAAACCAGTGTGAAGGAACCTTTTGATGACCTGCCTACTAGACCTTCAAGCGGTGGTGATGCTGGCATCCACTCGAGTGTTTGCACTGGAGCCCGTGGGGGCTGCATTGATGAGATACTATTTGAACACTCATCTACTTTAGACCTGGTTGCTAGAACAGTGGACTATATCTTTAAATACATAAAAGACATCCGAGGATCCTTGGAGAAGATTATCTCGCTTGTATCCCTAACAGGTAAAGACAGTTCCCCTGATGTACCACCTGAGATGAAGCCCTTACAAATGCCCAGAGCACCCGTTTTACCTCATACCTCCTGTATAATTCCTCAAGCTGCTGGCAATCAGAAAAGTGAGCAAGGTGAGCAAAATAAGAAGGAACAACAGTCTGCACCTCCTCACAAACTGCTGCTGCAAGCTACCAAAATCTGCCTAACGGTTTGCCCCTTTAGAGGCAAGGTAATAAACTGGCATTATAAGAGTGATATAAGGAGACACCTAGCGGAGCTTCTGAGGGTAACCCCTAGCTCTATTGACCTGAGGCATATTGATCATATTAGCAGCAGACCTCAGAGGCAGAGAGTGCTGCTCTCCTTTAAAACCAAAAAGCTCCCTGCACTTATTATGTCCTCAAGAAGCCTTCTAATTAACTATGGAATCCTTGCTACAAGAGTCTTTACCAATACCAAGATCTGCCCCCTCTTACCAAACTGCTTGTTCAAAAAGAAAGCAGATAAGTCTGAGGGTCCGCCAATTGCCACGACCCCAACTCCCCTGGCCGCAGATCTAATCAGCTGGATTGACGCCCCCCTGCCTCCACTGACAAAGGCTATACATCTGGAGAATTCTACGGAGCGTGAGTTACTTCTATCCTTCTCCCAATTGCCAAAACTGGAGCGGACAGAGATAACAGACAGATTGGACGAGTTGCTACTCTGTCTCCGTAACTCAGAAGATCATGCTCATGTAAATAAGATGAATTCCTCACCAATTGTAGATCAGTCTACACAAGCCCAAGTGGTACCTGCTTTAACGACCTTTGATCTGCAACCTGGCTGTACACGGCCTCGGGATGTCAAGCCCGGGCAGGATACAGTGGAAGATTTGACAACCCTCTGGTCAAACTCGGAAGCTGTGGCAAGACTGGATGCTCTTTTGGAGGCAAACCGAAAAGGATGCCTTCCACCTGCCTTACACTGCATGTTCCCTACAGCATCCGCAGATCCAAAAGGCCCACCCCCCTCAATCTTAGAGCATACTTTAAATGTAGAGTCTATGGACCTGTCGTTAAGTGATACTCCTGTGCACCAGAATCCATCCCTGCAGCTACCAATAATTAAGCCTCAAACCATGGCTGCTGCTGCGGTAAGTGGTGCTCGGAAATTGCCTGGTAAGCAAGCTACAATTACTTCCTTCTTCCAGCCTATTGTCCCCCCTCGCCGCATGCATTCCCAGGTGGATTCTGCCGTGCTGGTTCCGCAAGGCCCAGCATGACTCGAAGGGGTGACCAGGAGATTACTTACTTTCTTATCCTGGAATGTAGCTGGCATTAAACCTAAGCTGATGGATCCATCCTTTGTCGCCTACATAAAAGGCAGTCATATTCTTTTGCTGCAAGAGACCTGGGCTTGCGAGGGCTTCTCCCTATCAGGGTATAAGGGCTTCTACCTGAATGCACAACAGAATTTACTATCATCTGGCAGACCACAAGGTGGGTTGGCTACCCTAGTTTCTTTGGCCTTAAACCTGCAGGTGGAACAAATCGACATCCAGTCGTCATCCATGCTGGGTGTAAAGCTACAAACAGCGGAGGAAGTGTTTGTGGTGATTAATGTTTATTTGCACCCAATCTATAAGAAAAACCTGGTGGACCAAAGATGGAGGGAAATTCAACAGACTCTTGAAACTCTCCTAGAGAAATATCCTGAAGCCACCTTCCTAGTTGCAGGAGATTTCAATGGCCGATTGTCTCACTCTGATAAATCATTATTTGCTAAGTATAATAAATATCCCTCACTACCCATTTTAACCTCAGACCTTTTACCTAGGAATTTTAAAGACAGTGTTGCTACATATGCAGGTTTTAAATGTAGACAAACCTTGATGGCTCTTAATTTTCACCTTTTAAACGGAGCTCTCAGTTCTGATTACCCTGCCGAATTTACTTTCTGGTCAGGCTCCCGAGCCTCTACCATAGACTTTATTTGGACATCAGTAGACCTAATTCCCAAAATTTCCAACTTTAGGGTGGTAACGAGGCTGGAAAGTGACCATTTTCCATTAGAACTTTCTCTGACCCTGGATGGAGAATTGGCTACCTATTCCTGTGTGCCTATTACAAATAACCAGCTTCAGATGAGGCCCACTGCCCTAAAATGGACCGACAATATGGCTCAACGGATAAATGAACTCCTTTGGTCTGACCAACTGCAAGAGACAAGGGACTCCCTTATCCAGGCAGTTGAGCCACTAACAATATATGACAATTTAGTAGAACTGCTAAAACCTTCGTTGGCTAAGACCCCGGTAATGAATAGTAACCATTTCTCTCATAAAAAGTGGTTTGACGAGGAATGTAGACTCTTCAAGAACAACCTATATAACGAATTCTTGGCATATAGGGCATCAAATGACCCCGCACCTAGCAGTCACCTTATGAACCTCAAGAGAAGCTATAAAGCACTATTAAAGGAAAAGAAGCTTGCGGCAGAAAGAAATGATTGGAAGAACCTTCTAAAAGCTGCAGAAAATAGAAATCCCTCCTCCTTTTGGCACCAAATTTCCAAATACCTGGGTAGACCGTTGTCAAGGATAGAACCTCAAATTTCAGCTGACACCTGGGAAAGCTTCTTCTCCGATTTATATGCAGCTCACGCACCCAGCGGAGGAAGGTTAGATTTGGCCCCCTTGCCAGAGTGGGATCCTGTTACCTGCTCTGAAGTGGAAACACTTATAGGCCAATTTGAGGCGGGCAAGGCACCCGGAGACGATCTTATTTCCATAGATGTTATTAAAGCCAATAAGGATTGGTGGTGTCCACCTCTAGCAGCTCTTTTTACTTATATAAACAAAACAGCACAATTTCCTCCAAGCTGGAACTCTGCACTGATTGTGTTAATTCACAAGAAAGGGCCGCGCACAGACCCGGCCAATTTTAGACCAATTAGCCTGCTAAATGTTATTGGGAAGATCTATTCAAGATTTCTACTTAACAAATTAACGACCTGGATGGAAAGCAACAATATCATCGCAGAGGAGCAGGCGGGTTTCCGCCCCGGAAGATCAACAACAGACCAAATCTTAATCCTAAATCACTTGGCCACCAAGTACGCTGGCAATGGCCTAAAAGCCCTCCACGTCGCCTTTATAGACTTTAAGCAGGCCTTTGATCTAATTCCCAGGAACCAGCTATGGACAAAATTGGCAGCGACATCTATCGACCGCCGCCTTCTCTTGCTGATTATTAATTTGCATACAAATACCCTCTTGAGGATTAGGATAGATAGTAAGGGGCTAGTCTCCAATCCGGTTGCCACCACTAGGGGGGTAAGACAGGGCTGTTTGCTTGCCCCTGCTCTGTTTAACTTCTATATTAATTCGCTAGTGGTGCATATGGCAAATGCTGATTTCCATCCATCAAAACTGGCAGGACGAGCCTTAAATGTCCTACTGTATGCGGACGATGCCGCCCTATTAGCTACCTCCCCCATCGGATTAAGGAGGATGCTTCGAGCTCTTCATGAATATGAGACCCAACACGAGCTCCAATTAAATTATGCCAAGACCAAAATAATGGTCTTTGCTGCTCGACCGAAACCTAATTTATGGTCAATTAATGGTATTCCTTTAGAGCAGGTCAGTTGCTTCAAATACCTGGGTCAGGTTGTAAGATCAAATAGGTCCTTCCTGGCGCACAGAGAATACATAGCCTCGAACGCATCCAAAGCAGCCCTGGCGATTAGAACCCTGTACTCCAAGAAACAGGCACAGACTGTCAATGTTGCCTTACGTCTCTTTAAAATGAAAGTCCTCCCTCTTCTGCTGGTGGGCATTGCCTTGGGCTCACGTAGGGATTTTGAAAAATTGGAATCTATCCAAACCCAATTCCTCAAGGCCATACTCAGGATCCCCCCCTCCGTGGCAGGCGCGATCATGAGATTGGAAACCGGTTGCCAAGCCTTTAGGTATGTGGCCCTGAAAGCGAAGCTATGGCTATGGCTCAAGCTCTGTTTCAGACCGGTGGGTTTGGCCCCCTTGATTCTGAGGGATAACTTTAAATCTCCATGGGAAGGGGAGATAGTGGAGGAAGTGCAGAAGTGTGGGTTGTCCTCCCTTTATATAGAGTCCATGACGTATAGCCACGCAAAGGCGGTGATCGCGCAAAGATTAAGGGATATTGCCAGACAGGAGGACATAGCCCGTGTGAAACCTGGGTTGTTTCTGGGGGAGCAGTTGTATCGGGCTGCCCCAGCTCGCTACCTGGCGGATATCCACTACGTGGAATACCGCAGACTATTTACTGCGGCTAGGCTGAATGTTCTTGACTCGGCGGTCCTGAAGGGAAGATATGGAGGAGTTCCATATGACCAGAGATTATGCCACTGTGCATTGGGTGAGGTAGAATCCACAGAGCACATTTTATTGAGCTGTCCCTTCTACAACGATTTAAGACAGTATCTTATAACTCCATACTTACCCCAGCTCAGTTCCCGACAAAGAGGAATCCAGACAGCATATCTGCTAAATAAGTCTTCTGGGAAAACAACCTTGTCAGTGGCTAAATTTCTTTTCCTGGCACTCAAGCGTCGGAAACGTATAACTGAATGCTTTGATGTGGGTTATCTGTGAGAGGTCTATTTCTGTGGCCCTACCTTACCTATGTATCTCCTATGATGTTATAGTTTATAATTATTGTGTAATGTTTTAATTCTGACTATCGGTCGAATAAAGAAATTGATTGATTGATTGAAATCAGAAGTGTGGATGAGGGCAAAGTCAGATTTCCATTGTTTAGATTTGTCCCCACGAAATCACATCCTGGTGAGACTCAAAAGCAAAAATTTGGATCTGGATAAGTGAATTGCCAGAGGGACATGGGTGGCACTGTCGGTTAAACCACAGAGCCTAGGACTTGCCGATCAGAAGGTCGGCAGTTTGAATCCCTGCGACGGGGTGAGCTCCCGTTGCTCCATCCCTGCTCCTGCCCACCTAGCAGTTCGAAAGCACGTCAAAGTGCAAGTAGATAAATAGGTACCACTCCGGCGGGAAGGTAAACGGCATTTCCGTGCTCTGCTCTGGTTTGCCAGAAGTGGCTTAGTCATGCTGGCCACATGACCCGGAAGCTGTACGCCGGCTCCCTCAGCCAATAAAGCGAGATGAGTGCCGCAACCCCAGTCGGCCACGACTGGACCTAATGGTCAGGGGTCCCTTTACCTTAAGTGAATTGCCAGAAATCAGCGTTCAGGGACAACAGGACTCACACAGCATGGAACATTCCTTGTCCGCAAGTAGATTTTCCAAAGCCAAAAGCAATGTACTTGTAATGTAATAATTTAAGGCATATATATCCCCCATCTTTCTAGAAACAAATTTAAGGCAGCTTGCATAAATTAAGAACAGGGGAATAATTATAAATCCAGCAACAATAAATAGAACACCATAACTAATAGCTTAAACTGTAGAAAAGAGCAGCGTAAGAACCGAAAAGATCATTCCCAATCTGATGTGCCCACAGCTGTTGCCGCCCTGCCCCGCCCTGTTTTTTCAAAAGTGCTAATTAGCCAGCTGCAAGTCAATTACTTGCTCAGTTATTAGCAGGTATCTCATTTCTAAAACCACCAAGGAATATTGCAGCTGGATTATGCAACAGCCTCTGTTTTGGGGAATCTGCAGCCATCGGGTACACAGCTTACAATAGCATGTATTCCCCACCCCCTCAGGGCCGGCCCACTCATAAGGTAAGGTGACGTGACCACTTCAGGTGGCAGGATCCACAGGGGCAGCAGATCTGACCTCCAAGGAATGCATCATCGCCGTTGCCAGCGCCGCGGTAACCGTGACAACTGCGGCAAACTCCTTGGGGGCCAGATCTGCCATCTTCTTGGCAGTCGCCGCCACCTCTGAGTCGACAGTCCTCGCTGCGGGATCACATTCACCCGGTACTATACCAGCTGCACTGGCTCCCAGTAGAGTATAGGATCAGGTTTAAGGTGCTGGTTTTAACCTTCAAAGCCCTATACGGCCTAGGACCCTCGTACCTACGGGGCCGCCTCTTCTGGTATGTCCCACAGAGGAACTTACGATCTTCAAACAAAAACATCTTGGAGGTCCCAGGCCACAGAGAGGTTAGGCTGGCCTCAACCAGAGCCAGGGCTTTTTCAGCTGTGGCCCCAATCTGCTGGAACGCTCTGTCACAAGAAACTAGGGCCCTGTGGGACGTGACATCTTTCTGCAGGGCCTGCAAGACAGAGCTGTTCCACCAGGCCTTTGGCCAAGGCACAGTCTGACCCCCTCCTTTGGCAATCCTCACAGAACTCTAGCCCAATGGTTGCCATTAATCTGATTTGAATTAATTTTATACTGAAATGATTTTAGAATGTTGTATTATTTTATTGTTGTTAGCCGCCCTGAGATCGGCTTCGGCTGGGGAGGGTGGGATATAAATAAATTATTTTATTATTATTATTATTATTATTATTATTATTATTATTATTATTATTATTACTACTACAGTGGCCTCTCAGTGAATAGGAGGCACTGCTGAGCTCCTCCTACCAGTGGTGTAGCATGGGTTGCCAGTGCCCGGGGCAAGTCACAAAAGAGTGGTGGCATCACCGTTGAGAAGGGGGCTAGCACGCCACTGTGGGTCCACCTCCTAGATGCCTGCTCTCCCGGGAGGTGCTGGACGCGGACTCCAACTGCCCAACTGGAGCCCCTCCAGAGGGCAGCCCCTGCCAGTTTCGCCGCACCTTTGGGACCACTGTGGCCCAGTGGTGTAGCGTGGGTTGCGCTCTTAATAAATCTGCACCTGAGGTAACCCCCCACCCCCGTGGCACCCGTAAACCACTTCATCCTGCGTCTAGGGAAGAAATGGCAAGGGTTGCCCTCTGGGGGTCTCCTGGGCTCTGCGCCCACCTGACTTGCTTCAGAGTGCCCACCCCCACCCCGTGAACTGATTCCCCCTTCACCTATTGGGTAAGATTGATTTGATACTCCCCACCTTGTTCCCGATGTAGGTCTTCACTCACCCCTCTTTCCTTGGAGGATGCCATTTTGTGATTTGACTCAGGCGCCAAAATGTCTTGGGCCAGCCCTGTCCACCCCAATAAGGCGTCATCCTCTCTTTCACATCTTGTGAATTAGATGAATGTTAAACGTGCAGGATAAGGGACATGGGTGGCGCTGTGGGTTAAACCACAGAGCCTAGGACTTGCCGATCAGAAGGTTGGCGGTTCGAATCCCCACTACGGGGTGAGCTCCCGTTGCTCGGTCCCTGCTCCTGCCAACCTAGCAGTTCGAAAGAACATCAAAGTGCAAGTAGATAAATAGGTACCGCTCCGGCGGGAAGGTAAAGGGCGTTTCCGTGCGCTGCTCTGGTTCGCCAGAAGCGGCTTCGTCATGCTGGCCACATGACCCAGAAGCTGTACGCTGGCTCCCTCGGCCAATAAAGTAAGATGAGCACTGCAACCCCAGAATCGGTCACGACTGGACCTAATGGTCAGGGGTCCCTTTACCTTTACCTTTAGGGAGTAAAAGAGAGCCGTAAGAAGGGTCCCAGCAGATTATCTAGTCCAGGAACTGAAGGCCTGTGCCACCCCCTGCCAGATGTTGAGGGACTACAACTCCCATCAGCCCCAGCAAGGATAGCCAATGGCTAAGGATAATGGGAGATGTAGTTACCAGCACCCAGGAGATCAGAGGTTCCCTATTTCTGTTGTTCCATCAAGTGGAAATTAGAAGTATCAGTGAAAATAACATTTCACTTTATTTATCTATTCCAGGCATGGGCAAACTGGGCCCTCCAGATGTTTGGGGACTACAGTTCCCATCATCCCTGACCACTGGTCCTGTTAGCTAGGGATGATGGGAGTTGTAGTCGCAAAACAGCTGGAGGGCCGAGTTTGCCTATGCCTGATCTATTCTGTTCTCTATAAACCACTCAAAGATTATTGTTGTTAAGCAGTATATAAATCTAAATAAAAATATGTATGCATTTATTAAACGATACATAATATTTCATTTTAGAAATATTATTTCTAAATCTCAAAGAAGTGCAGTCTACTAAAAAAACAAACAAATCAATATCAAAACAAAAATACAACCTAAAACTAAGGAAAAAAAACAAAACAAATAAAATAAAATCATTGAAAATACTTGTGTAATATATGTCTGGGGGGACAATTTAACTTCCTTTTCAGTTGAGTTAGTAATGAGCTATCAAAATTATATCAAGATGCTGCACACCGGTCTTTCTAATTTATTGATTCCAGTCTTTCCCAAACTTGGGTCTCAAACTGTTGTTGGACTACAACTCCCATCATCCCTAGCTAGCAGGACCAGTGGTCAGGGATGATGGGAACTGTAGTCCAAAAACAGCTGAAGACCCAAGTTAGGGAAACACTGTTTTAAACTGCTTAAATGTGAATTTCATGTTTATATTTGCTATTTTTTGCTCTTGCTTTAACCAATACGTGGAGAGCCTTGCAACTGAGAAACGGCCTTGGGAACTGATATATAATGTAAATTCCGAAACTCAATTTATTATTGTAAGTCAAAACTGAAGATTGGTTTTAAAGAAACGTATGTGGCCCATTGATTTATTGATGTTATTATTTCTCGCCATAATGATGTTTCATAACCCAGACGCCTTCATTATTCCTTTCGGACCGTCAAAGGCTTTTTTAAACATAAATCTTAACACCTGCGTATTATCTCTACATTAGGTTTTTTTGGGAGAGGGGCCTCACTTGGGTGTTAGTAAGAGTATATATATAGCATCCAATGTCTTCAAAGAGTTCTGGGAACAATTAATTAAGAGCTGGCAATTAAAGGGCATTAAAATGTGCCCTTACAAGCATGGGAACGCAAGGATTCATTTGAAGTTTTACAAGAAGTACCCGGGCAGGGATATGTCTTTATCAAGTATGAAATCTGTTTCCCCCCCCCCCTTTCACATCTTTTAGAAGTGGTTACCTGCTACCTGGTCAGCAGCAATCCTGCTGTCTTCCTGACATGTATTCGGATGCTGTGTGTCCAGAGCTCAGGAAATAAAGTTTGAAGCTCACAGCCAGCAGCAGAGTCGAAAGCTGGAGGTTTAATGAAGCTGGGATGGTGTGTCTGGGGCAGCTCAGCCAAGCAGCAAATGCAAACACATTATCACCTGGAAACTTGCTCCAATTTCACACCAATTAACTAGGAATGAGAGGGGAGGGTCACAGCTGCTGCCCACTGAAGAGATGACCAATAGTGTAGGAATGACTCACTGGACAGATCTCCTCCTAAGACTGACAGGTGACTTTTGGATAGGTCCCAAGAGAGGTTGTTGTTACAGTGGTACCTCGGGTTAAGTACTTAATTCGTTCCAGAGGTCCGTACTTAGCCTGAAACTGTTCTTAACCTGAAGCACCACTTTAGCTAATGGGGCCTCCCGCTGCTGCCGGGCCGCCGGAGCAAAATTTCTGTCCTCATCCTGAAGCAGAGTTCTTAACTTGAAGCACTATTTCTGGGTTAGCGGAGTCTGTAACCAGAAGCGTATGTAACCTGAGGTACCACTGTACTTTGCTTAAGCAACTGAGTGTAAGTACCTGAAGGGAGTGGTGGATCTACATTTTGGGCGACCCTGAAGCTTGAACTGTTACATACCCTCCAACGTGTCTCTGACGAAAGTAGGGAAATAAGGGAAATAATGCCCTATTCCATAATAATAATATTTATACCCCACCCCAGCCACTCTGGAGAACTTCCAACATACAGTCGTACCTTGGGCACCCGAGCGGCTAGCTACAGTGCTGTTTGGTGGTGATTGTTTTGCAATTTATGAAATGTTGCACAAATTTTGTTTGTTCGTTTTATTTGTTTGCGTGTACCTCCCATCTATATTAGGGACGCGGGTGGCGCTGTGGGTTAAACCACAGAGCCTAGGACTTGCCGATCAGAAGGTCGGCGGTTCGAATCCCCGCGACGGGGTGAGCTCCCGTTGCTCAGGCCCTGCTCCTGCCAACCTAGCAGTTCGAAAGCATGTCAAAGTGCAAGTAGATAAACAGGTACCGCTCCGGCGGGAAGGTAAAGGGCGTTTCCGTGCGCTGCTCTGGTTCGCCAGAAGTGGCTTCATCATGCTGGCCACATGACCCAGAAGCTGTACGCTGGCCAATAAAGTGAGATGAGCACCGCAACCCCAGAGTCGTTCACGACTGGACCTAATGGTCAGGGGTCCCTTTACCTTTACCTTTACCCATCTATATTCCTAGGTGGCATAAATGGGCCTCTCTCCTCTCACAACAACCCTTTGAGATAGGATAGGCCGAGAGGCAAGGACAGAGTGCACATATCTGATGCAGTCACAGATGAGGTGATCGATCTCGCGAGCAGTGGAGTGAGCAATCTGTTCCCTGACCCTTTCGTGGATCAGGAAAAGCACAAATGCACAGCTGCCGTTAGCAAAACGCACGGGGGCAGTGGCTTGTTTTTGGGGGGCCGTGCAAGAATGCTTGTGGGCGTTGGATATGTCCTGCAGCCTGCAGATTAGCCTCCCCTGCATTAGAATTATTATTATTATTTTCAAAAAAATTATTGATTTTCAACATTTATCGCCAAAAATAACATAACAAAACACACAACATAGAAAAACACACAACACTACAACAAACTAGATACACACAAAAAAGATTGTCTCTTCAAATACCCAACTCTCATCACACTGATAACTGACTTCCTCGAGTCCCCTGTAACTGAATTTCATTATATCACCTATATAACAGTTCTCCAAATTCATATTTCTAATAATATTAACTCCTTTCATTTACTAACCTCTGCATTAGAAGAATTATTGTGCCAGTTGCAGATTAAGGCACTCCTGTGTTTGTTATATTATTTCAGAATCCCAAGAGATAGATGGAAGGGAAAAGTTAGCTGCTTTAGCTGAAATATATAACACAGCTTATGTAAGAGCTGTTGGCCAGAAGATCTGTCTGATAAGCAGTCTAAGGCTGCAAGTCTAAGGCCATTTACCTGGGAGTAAGCCTCATGGAACCCGAAGGGCCTTACTTCTGAGTAGGGATGAACCCACCAAATTCAGTTTCTCATTTCCCCTCCTCCAGTCTTAAATTCACATTACATACACATTTTTGCAAGCAGTCCCCTCCCATACAATGCATTTTTATATGTTCCCTTCGCTTATGTGTGCTTCTTTTTCCTTTTTGCACGCTTTCCCCTAATGTCAACATTTTGTTTTCTATTTTTTTGGATGCATCTTTTGGCTTGAGAACTGCATCCCCAAACCCAGGAATGCATAGATTCCGAGCAATGGCTGTGTTTCTGTTTGCATATTTTGTGGGAAATGGGTAGACTCTCGTTACAATCCGGACTGAGCCAAATTCCTCCTCCGTCCCTGCTCCTGAGTAGGCCTGTTGAGAACTGTGCTGCGAGTGTCTGTGTGGCACAGTTTATCACCCAGCATTTATAGCCTTACCTGGCCACTTCTTGCATAGGAGGGGATTAAAGGTGAAAGGCCAGCTTTGGGGGGGGGGGCAGAATAAAAAAGGAAGGACTGGATTATTCTAGTCTAGTGAATCGAATTAAAGCGGGACTTCCACAAAGTGTTCAGAGCTGGGAGCAAAGGAGGCCATAATTAAAGCTACTGGCCCTCAGAGCAGCCGGAGAAGCTATGTGGAAGGAAATTGTACCATGACCTTGCCGAAATAATGACCGGGAGAACTCAAGCACAGCCGACAGCGGCAGAAACCTTCTGACCAAGGGAAGATTGTCACAGAGGGACATGTCACCTCGGCTAACACAATGCCTTTCAGAGGGTCAAAGGAACCGCTTGGGATTTGCTGATGCGGGCCAAGGACTTGAGACAAAAGCTACTGCTTACTTCTGTGGAAGATGGTTCCACACTAAAACATTATCCTCTCCCCACTCCCCCGGTCTCCAGTACAGAGGATTTTTCTTCATTCAGTTTCCAGGGGCCCAGAGCAGCGGCACTCACATTTTGAAGTTGCCTTTCTTGCAAGATCACGCACGGCTCTCAAAACTGGCAGGAGAGAGAGCCTTGTCATCTTAGTGAACTTACTGAATACGTTGACACGGAGCGCACATTGATTTAGCATAGGGCGCATCTTCTGATGGTGTTTCAGTGGCAGCAGGGCAGCTTAAAGGTCCGAGGGTTGCAGGAAAACAAAACAGTTTGCATTCGGGAAAACTGCTGCTGGACTTGTTGATTAGTCGTTTAGTCGTGTCCGACTCTTCGTGACCCCCTGGACCAGAGCACGCCAGGCACTCCTGTCTTCCACTGCCTCCCGCAGTTTGGTCAAACTCATGCTGGTAGCTTCAAGAACACTGTCCAACCATCTCGTCCTCTGTCATCCCCTTCTCCTTGTGCCCTCCATCTTTGCCAACATCAGGGTCTTTTCCATGGAGTCTTCTCTTCTCATGAGGTGGCCATAGTATTGGAGCCTCAGCTTCAGGATCTGTCCTTCCAGTGAGCACCCAGGGCTGATTTCCTTCAGAATGGATAGGTTTGATCTTCTTGCAGGCCATGGGACTCTCAAGAGTCTCCTCCAGCACCATAATTCAAAAGCATCAATTCTTCGGCCATCAGCCTTCTTTATGGTCCAGCTCTCACTTCCGTACATCACTACTGGGAAAACCATGGCTTTAACTATACAGAGATTTGTTGGCAAGGTGATGTCTCTACTTTACTTTTTAAGATGCTGGACTACTACAAGAGCTTAAAACTACAAACCATTTAAAGATTTCATTTCTATTACGTATTGTCTCTTACAGTTTACACTAGCCTACCCTGACGTGGGGTAGATCTACACAAAGGGGCGTAAATGTATAAATAAGTCAGAAATTAAAACGTTATAGCAAACGGGGGGGGGGACACTATATAAAAAGGCTATAGACAGGTTTTGTGCTCCCTGGTGCCGTCTGGTGTTGAATGTTTATAACTATTCAAATATCTGTTTGTTTTTACTAATGTAGCAGAGTCCCTGGTTCCTGGTGTGTTGGGTTTTTTTTTCTTTCTAAGGTAAGATCACAGATCACATTCACACCATATATTTCCAGCACTATGATAAACAATTAGGGGTGCCCCCATAGAATTCTGGGTGCTGGGGTTTGTTAAGGGTGCTGTGAGTCTTTAAGGGACCTCTATTCCCCTCCCAGGACGCGGGTGGCGCTGTGGATTAAACCACAGAGCCTAGGGCTGGCCAATCAGAAGGTCGGCGGTTCGAATCCCTGCGACGGGGTGAGCTGCGTTGTTCGGTCCCTGTTCCTCCCAACCTAGCAGTTCGAAAGCATGTCAAAGTGCAAGTAGATAAATAGGTACCACTCCGGCGGGAAGGTAAATGGCGTTTCCGTGCACTGCTCTGGTTCACCAGAAGTGGCTTAGTCACGTTGGCCACATAACCTGGAAGCTGTACGCCGGCTCCCTCGGCCAATAAAGCGAGATGAGTGCCGCAACCCCAGAGTCAGTCACGACTGGACCTAATAGTCAGGGGTCCCTTTACCTTTATCTTTATTCCCCTCCTAGAGCAGTTTAACAATCAATCCGTCTTCAAAGGGAACTGGGCATTCATCCTCCGAAGGGATAGGAAACCCACAAGATAGTCTGACTGCATCCTCGTTCTTCACATTGGTTTCCTGGAAGTTCTTTTGCAACTAGCCAGACAAAACACTACCGAGGTGTTGCTGTAGTCTAAACCACTGAGCCTCTTGGGCTTGCTGATCAGAAGGTCGGTGGTTCGAATCCCCATGATGGGGTGAGCTCCTGTTGCTGGGTCCCTGCTCCTGCCAACCTAGCAGTTCGAAAGCATGAAGTGCAAGTTGATAAATAGGTACCGCTCTGGCGGGAAGGTAAACGGCGTTTCTGTGCGCTACTCTGGTTTGTTACATGACCCAGAAGCTGTACGCCGGCTCCCTCGGCCAATAAAGCGAGATGAGCGCCACAACCCCTGAGTCGGCCACGACTGGACCTAATGGTCAGGGGTCCCTTTACCTTTTACCTACCACTTTGCTTATGGACCCAATGGTCAAGAAGACAGTTTCTGCACATGCAGTAGAGGGAAGTGAGAGGAAGACGGGACTCATCCACCTGGGAAGGTAGCCCCTCTAGGAGAAGCATAGGCAAACTCGGCCCTCCAAATGTTTTGGGACTACAACTCCCATCATCCCTGACCACGGGTCCTGTTAGCCAGGGATGATGGGAATTGTAGTCCCAAAACATCTGGAGGGCCGAGATCTGTCGCTGTGGGCAGGCCTGAACCCCTGGTAAGCAACCAAAACGAGAGCTTTGGATTGAATCCTGCATTAGTTCCTTGGGAGGGAAACTCCCAGTGAAAGAATGGGAATTTTCCCCACCTAAGGACAACACTTTCAGCTTTTAGTAATCCTTGCCTGTATCCCACTGTATATTAAGACAAATTGTCAATATACCTGCTGCCTCTGCGAGTTATAGATCTGTAGAAAAAGCATGCTTTATGCAGACACGCACGCTTATGCAGAAATGTAAGAAATATAGATACAGATCTGTAATCCCCTTTCACATCAAAAGCATTCTGTAATCAGAGGATTAATTGAAGGCTCTATTAGCATTGGGCAGGTTAGAAGCCAGTGTTATGAAGTGAATAACTTGGGATTTTATAGGATAGAGAAGAATAAAGGGGCTCGCTTGGGCTGAAGCCCCTTTTTATATGTGCTCTGTGGCCTTTTTTCACAGTTCCTCTGGTAGGTGGGGCAGAGGACAGGAATTCCCCTCTCCCTCCCTATTTTGGAAGGCCCTGATCCCGAGGAATGTGGGAAGGCACCTCTCTTGAAACAGATCCAAACGCTTCAACTGTTTGGTCGCCACCATCTGCTTTCTTTGTGCTACTTAATCCTCGCTGTGTTTCCTGGGCTTTTCCTCAAAGGAACAACAAACAATTCTCCCCCCCCCCCCCCAATGAAGTAAAGTAACCAGTTGCTTATTACGATTTTCCATGCTTCGTATGAAGGGTAGGTGACATGGTGCCCTCCATCTGTGTTGGACTACAACTCCCATCATCACTCCCAGCCAGCATGACTAATGGTCAGGGATTATGAGAGTTGTTCCATAATAGGGGTATACCCAGGGGTTCGCCAGGTTGGCCCCTGCCAACGGCACAGTCAAGGGGAGGGGAACACAAAAATTGTGCCGCTCCTGGCACCACGGCGAAGGAATTATATAGAGCCCCCTCCTCAGGTGGCCGGCAGCCCTGGCAGTTATTTTTGCAGTGGGGTCCAGCCCCTGCTTGGCCCTGCATCTGTTGGATTCAGGCATAGGGACGCGGGTGGCACTGTCGGTTAAACCACAGAGCCTAGGACTTGCCGATCAGAAGGTCGGCGGTTCGAGTCCCCGCAACAGGGTGAGCTCCCGTTGCTCAGTCCCAGCTCCTGCCAACCTAGCAGTTCAAAAGCACGTCAAGTACAAGTAGATAAATAGGTACCGCTCCGGCGGGAAGGTAAACGGTGTTTCTGTGCGCTGCTCTGGTTTGCCAGAAGCGACTTAGTCATGCTGGCCACATGACCCAGAAGCTGTACGCCGGCTCCCTTGGCCAATAAAGCGAGATGAGCGCCGCAACCCCAGAGTCGGTCACGACTGGACCTAACGGTCAGGGGTCCCTTTACCTTTAAGCAATAAAACTCTACAACAGGCAGCCCGAAACTCGGCCCTCCAGATGTTTTGGGACTACAGTTCCCATCATCCCTGACCTCTGGTCCTGTTAGCTAGGGATGATGGGAGTTGTAGTCCCAAAACATCTGGAGGGCAGAATTTGGGGGTGTCTGCTCTACACCACCCGAGACGTGTAGTTAACTCTTCAAGGAAACAAAGCCCAGCTCTGGCCTGGTGGTCTCAGCAAGTCTTTTGAGGAGGTCTTGCGCCCATGAAGCAGTTGTGAGGACTGGTGGTCCCACATTCCCTCCTCTCGTCCTCACTGATGGGGTCCAAAGGAAAGAAGAGCAAGTCGTTTGGCACTAGCTTGACTGCAGGAGTTGCTGGAAGGAGGCTTGGAAGGCGCCATCCAGCCGCCTTAAGGATTTGTGTAGAGTTTCCTCCTTAGCCTTTTCTTCTTCCAAAGGTGTCCTGCAAGGCAGAGGGTTTGGATTGTTCCTCTTCTCTTTATGTACATGAGCCCTTTGTGGGGTGGGGTGTCACCCTAACACTTTGTAAAATCCCTCCAAAGCCTGCCTGCTACTGCCTTCCTCAGACAGGTAGGGCTGGGTGTCTGTACTTAATTACAGCCTGAAAGAGCTCCATTTAAAAGACAACAGCAAGGTGCTTCATTATCATTAACACATTTAGGAATGCCTTGCAGCAAATTGCAAGAACAAAGCCTGGCCATTTGATTTATTCTCTCTTCACCCCCCACTCCCAATTTGGGATGAATAATTTTTTTTTTTTAAAGTCAACTAAGTAATCTTTTGTACTTGATTTAGCAAAGTGTATTCTAACTGTACTGGATCACTCCACCGTTGACTCACTATAACATCTTCCCCATGTAAACCACTAACTAAGAATTTCTCAGAACTTATTTCCTTTCACTTAGTACCCAATTGTCTCAGTACTTTTACATTGAACTGCCTACCCTGTGGGCTCCATATATGCGATCTCTTTGTTCTGTTGGCTTAGAAGCACAAATTTAAATAGCTGGCTTATTAAATGTAACAAGATTGCCTCCATCTCTTTGCCCAAAAAGAGCACCGTAATGGTTGTTTATGGTCCAAATATGGCTGTTACTTTGAGTACAGTTGTTGTTGTTTAGTCGTTTAGTCGTGACCGACTCTTCGTGACCCCATGAACCAGAGCACGCCAGGTACTCCTGTCTTCCACTGCCTCCCGCAGTTTGGTCAAACTCATGCTGGTAGCTTCGAGAACACTGTCCAACCATCTCCGTCCTCTGTCGTCCCCTTCTCCTTGTGCCCTCCATCATTCCCAACATTAGGGTCTTTTCCAGGGAGTCTTGTCTTCTCATGAGGTGGCCAAAGTACTGGAGCCTCAGCTTCAGGATCTGTCCTTCCAGTGAGCACTCAGGGCTGATTTCCTTCAGAATGGATAGGTTGGATCTTCTTGCAGTCCATGGGACTCTCAAGAGTCTCCTCCAGCACCATAATTCAAAAGCATCAATTCTTTGGCAACCAGCCTTCTTTATGGTCCAGCTCTCAATGTGTACAGTTACATTCTGGTAAAAGAATTCAGTGGGGTTTACACCCTCCCCTCCCCCACCAAGGTACCTAGAATTGGGATGCCAAATACAAGCAGTATTTCTCCCCTGGTTTACCACGGCGTCATTCATCCTGGGCCATAGATTTAAAGCATATGTCATTCCCCAAAGAATCCTGTAGTTTACCCCTCACAGAGCTGCAATGCCTACTACAACCCTTAACAAACTACAGTTCCTAGTAACGCAATGTGCTTTAAATATATACTCCATCTCAGTGGCGTAGCGTGGGGGGTGCAGGGGGGGCCGGCCGCACAGGGCGCAACATCTGGGGGCGCGCGCTCGCACTCACAGCTCTCTGCCCCTAGGGCAGAGGGGGCGCAAATTACTTGCCTTGCCCCGGGTGCTGACAACCCACGCTACGCCACTGCTCCATCTGCAGCCATTGTCAGCTGGGTTTACAGATACCATCACCACAACATCACATTTGTTAAGAAATGCTTTCAGATTTTTTTTCATTTATTGATTAGAATAATTGACATTCAAAGAACGCTAAGCTGGTTTGCTGCCACCCAGAGCACAAATAAAATCATACGCTGAAAGGGTAAGATAAATAAATGATACAGAAGTAAATAAGACATGATAGCTGAGTTGGGGAAGTAAAAGGTAAAGGTAAAGGGACCCCTGACCGTTAGGTCCAGCCGCGGATGACTCTGGGGTTGCGGCGCTCATCTCGCTTTACTGGCCGAGGGAGCCGGCGTACAGCTTCCGGGTCATGTGGCCAGCATGACTAAGCCGCTTCTGGCGAACCAGAGCAGCGCACAGAAACGCTGTTTACCTTCCCGCCGGAGCGGTACCTATTTATCTGCTTGCACTTTGATGTGCTTTTGAACAGTTAGGTTGGCAGGAGCAGGGACCGAGCAATGGGAGCTCACCCCGTTGCGGGGATTTGAACCGCCGACCTTCTGATCGGCAAGTCCTAGGCTTGGTTTAACCCACAGAGCCACCCACGCCCCAAAGTGGTAGGACTGGGGCTCATCACCTTGAAAGAAAAGCTCAAGAGTTCTGGGCTTTCCACTTCAGAGGGGGAAATGTGACAAAGCAGGTATGATAAGGATTTGTACAATCATGCCTGATGAAGAGAATGTGGTTTCAGATAAGTTTTCATAATATTCTCTTCATAATACTAGTACAGTGGTACCTCAGCTTAAGAACTTAATTCATTCTGGAGGTCTGTTCTTAACCTGAAACTGTTCTTAACCTGAAGCACCACTTTAGCTAATGGGGCCTCCTGCTGCTGCCGCACGATTTCTGTTCTCATCCTGAAGCAAAGTTCTTAACCCAAGTTGCTATTTCTGGGTTAGTGGAGTCTGTAACCTGAAGCATCTGTAACTTGAAGCGTCTGTAACCTGAGGTACCACTGTACTCTGGCTATAGATTTTTGGACAGCCTTGCGGGGGAGAGGGAGGGAGGGAGAGAGAGAGAGAGAGAGAGAGAGAGAGAGAGAGAGAGAGAGAGAATTTCCTTATGGACAATCCCTTCTTCCAGTAAACAAATAAAGAATACAAGAAATAAACATTGGCTTGGGAATAATTGGAAAGGTGCCATTCTCTGCACCTCTTTCAAAAGTTCGGTCTTTGTCCTTTGTGACAGTTCACACTCCCTCGTTTGTTTTGTTCTCTTTTTTCTCCCCAAATAAGATTCAAAGAAGGAAAGATAAACATTACACCAACCAAAATTCAAAAGCAAAGCCAACTCCAATTCAACTATTGAGTCATTGCCTTGGACAAAATCAGATGAAAAGCCATGAATGGGACTCATCGCACTTATAGAACCTTAGGGACAGCTGTCATCGAAAAACACAAATGTAATAGCTCAGTTCAAACACACTGGCCGATCAGTTGATGAGTGTATCAGGAAGTGTCGGCCTAAATGTTGAAGGAGCCATCATTGATCAATCACTACAGGACTTTTCTATCATCTCAAGCTATAGGGGAGCGAGATGGATGGGCCTGCGAGGTCTCTGCTCTGCTGAAAGACCAGCAACATTCTGGCTTCTCCTTGAAATCTTCCCACCAGGCCATTAGAAGAATTCCATAACTAAGAAATAGTGTCCAAGTTTGCATTTTTTCTTCCTCTCTCCCAATCCCTCTTCCCTTTGTGTCGGGTCTTTGAGATGGTAAACTGGAGGACAGGAACTTGACTTCTTATCAACACTTGCAAGCTGCTCTGGGAGCTTTAGTTTAAGGCATTTATATATTTATTCATTTAAATTGTTAAATAAATTATTCACATTTCTAAGTGGTGTGCCTAAAAACAATCCAGCTGTTGGCTGAAGAGCATTTTTAAAAAAAAAGCTTTATGTAATTACATAATAAGGAACTATCAGGTGGCGCTGTGGGTTAAACCACAGAGCCTAGGACTTGCCGATCAGAAGGTTGGAGGTTCGAATCCCCGCAGCGGGGTGAGCTCCCGTTGCTCAGTCCCAGCTCCTGAAAACCTAGCAGTTCGAAAGCACCTCAAAGTGCAAGTAGATAAATAGGTACCGCTCCAGCGGGAGAGTAAACAGCATTTCCATGCGCTGCTCTGGTTCACCAGAGGTGGCTTAGTCATGCTGGCCACATGACCCGGAAGCTGTAAGCCGGCTCCCTCGGCCAATAAAGCGAGATGAGCACCGTAACCCGAGAGTTGGCCACGACTGGACCTAATGGTCAGGGGTCCCTTTACCTTTAAAGAATTAATGCTAAATGCAATACTTTCTTAGTGGAACCAATTTGCACATATTATGCAGTGTCTGATACGTGCCATTCTCCTTAAATAAAGAGACCCTTCATATTTCAAGAGGGATGGCAATAATCTATGGGGCGTTCATAAACCCGCAAACTGCAACAGTCTTGGCGGGCACCTCTCATGCTGTGCAATTTGGCCGGCCACTGAGGGTGACCCAAGTTCCATTTATTGTTGTTGTGGAAAGCTTTACTGCTGCCACAACTTCTTTGCCGTTGGTGTTCTGACACCAGTAGAGGCTTGAATGGGGCATGCTGGGAGTGGATCAGAGGAGATCTTGGATCTGCAGGATTCCTCCAGTACACACCCAAACTATGCCTGCTTTGGAGCGCCCATATTTAATCTCACCAACAATCACATTGGCAGGGTCAATGGGAGGAAGATGGGAAACACCCATCCAATATGGCGGGCTGGGAGGAGATAAAGGGAATCTCCCCAACCTCTATAGCATTGCTCTCCTCTGCCCAAAGCTCACCCCCTCCACAAGGAAAGCCTATTTATTCTTTTTGAGTTATTTTGTCTTTCTGCAGGAGCACAAGCACACACTGTCTCTTTCACTTGATGTGGCTGGCAGACTGGTGACTAGGAGTGCCCGCCAGGACCATATAACACTGGTCCTAAAGGATCTGCATTGGCTCCCAGTACGTTTCTGAGCACAATTCAAAGTGTTGGTGCTGATCTTTAAAGCCCTAAATGGCCTCTGCCATGTAGACCTGAAGGAGCGTCTCCACCCCCATCGTCCAGCTCAGACACTGAGGTCCACCTCCGAGAGTCTTCTGTCAGTTTCCTCACTGCAAGAAGTGAGGTTCCAGGGAACCAGGCAGAGGGCCTTCTCGGTGGTGGCACCCGCCCTGTGGAACGCCCTCCCATCAGATGTCAAGGAAATAAAACAGCTATCTGACTTTTAGAAGACATTGTTGGAAGCCACCCAGAGTGGCTGGCGTAACCCAGTCAGATGAGTGGCATATAATAATAATAATAATAATAATAATAATAATAATAATAATAATAATAATAATAATGTCAGTTCACCATATTTCAGCATCCGTTTGTGATTACTGTATTATATTTTTATGTCCTCGTGAAAATTGCCAACATCCAAGGTGCCTTTCTCCTGATAGACACATTTTTGTATGCAATTTTGCTAATATACATATAACGCAAGCAATTTTCACCAACCCAATGCATTACAGTGATACCTTGGGATGCGAACGGGATCCGTTCCGGAGCCCCGTTCGCATCCTGAACAGAACGTAAGACGCGACAGCGTGTCTGCGTGTGTGCGGGTCGCGTTTCGCCGCTTCCGTGCATGCGTGTCACGTCATTTTGAGCGTCTGCGCATGCACGAGCAGCAAAACCCGGAAGTAACGCGCTCCGTTACTTCCGGGTTGCCGCGGAGCGAAACCCGAAAATACTTATCCTGAAGCATATTTATCCCAAGGTATGACTGTATTTTGGTACGTTGCTTTCTCTAATATGTGTATTTTCATGCACCCTTCCATCCAATACATTCATTTTTGTGTTTTATTTTACTGGAATTGTGCCACAAAATCTAAATAAGTGCAAACATCAAAGGAGACCAGCATTTCAATCCATATATCGTTTTGTGAACTGTGTATTAGGTTGGCTAGTATTAAAATGTGAACGGAACCAAATTCCTTGCCAACCACGCAAGAAGCAGAAGGTATTGCAGAGACTTGGCTCCGGGTTTTTACTTGCGTATAATTCAGACCCAAGGAAGTGAGTGTTCTTGAATCATTTCAGTTAGGATCAGAAGAGCTTTTAAACAAATCAAAGCTTAGGTGGCTCTGCCCCCTTGTGGCAAGATGCCACCCTTACATTTATGCTTTGTTGTTGTTTAGTCGTTTAGTCATGTCCAACTCTTCGTGACCCCATGGACCAGAGCACGCCAGGCACTCCTGTCTTCCACTGCCTCCCGCAGTTTGGTCAAACTCATGCTGGTAGCTTCGACAACACTGTCCAACCATCTCGTCCTCTGTCGCCCCCTTCTCCTTGCACCCTCCATCTTTCCCAACATCAGGGTCTTTTCCAGGGAGTCTTCTCTTCTCATGAGGTGGCCAAAGTATTGGAGCCTCAGCTTCATGATCTATCCTTCCAGGGAGCACTCAGGGCTGATTTCCTTCAGAATGGAGAGGTTGGATCTTCTTGCAGTCCATGGGACTCTCAAGAGTCTCCTCCAGCACCAGAATTCAAAAGCATCCATTCTTCAGCGATCAGCCTTCTTTATGGTCCAGCTCTCACTTCCATACATCACTACTGGGAAAACCATAGCTTTAACTATACGGACATTTGTTAGCAAGGTGATGTCTGCTTTTTAAGATGCTGACATCTATGGTACCCTTATGCTTTTAAGGTTTTGCTGCTGGGTTCTGAAACTGTACCAGGATGTGCAGAAGAGAAACCATCACAGTTTATCCCAATGACTGACACAAAGCTCACTATGTGATCTCAGTCTAATCCACCTCAGGAGTGGAGTCCCTATGGCGGTTGGATGGCGCCTTGTACGCCTCCTTCCGTCAACTCCTGCAGCCAAGCTGGTGCCAAACATCTTGTTTGGCTTTCCTTTGGGCCCCATCAGCGAGGCCAAGAGAGGGGTCTTGTCATCTGGGCAGCCCAGGACCTTTCCCAACATCAGGGTCTTTTCCAGGGAGTCTTCTCTTCTCATGAGATGGCCAAAGTATTGGAGCCTCAGCTTCAGGATCTGTCCTTCCAGTGAGCACTCAGGGCTGATTTCCTCCAGAATGGATAGGTTTGATCTTCTTGCAGTCCATGGGACTCTCAAGAGTCTCCTCCAGCACCTTAATTCAAAAGCATCAATTTTTCGGCGATCAGCCTTCTTTATGGTCCAGCTCTCACTTCCATAGCAGAAACAATAGTTACAAGCTACTGGTCTCCGCAACCACAGCAGGCACTGTGATTCCCCATCAATTTGATTTCACCCCCAGAAGTGCACTCCATTGTATCTTGAGGCAGACAAATGCCAACAACAATTGCTCATCACTTTTAGCAGGTAATAGTCCCAGTATACCCAAAGAAGCGTCTCCACCCCCATTGTTCAGCCTGGACACTGAGGTCTAGCACCAAGGGCCTTCTGGCAGTACCCTCACTGCAAGAAGTCAGGTTACAGGGAAACAGGCAGAGGGCCTTCTCAGTGGTGGCACCCACCCTGTGGAACGCCCTCCCGTCCGATGTCAAGGAAATAAACAACTATTTGACTTTTAGAAGAAATCTGAAGGCAGCCCTGTTTAGAGAAGTTTTTAATGTTTGGTGTTTTTAATATTCTGTTCAGAGCAACCCAGAATGACTGAGGAAACCCAGCCAGATGGGTGGGGTATAAATAATGAATTATTATGATGATGAATTGAAATGGAAAATGGAAATGCTATGAAATGTAGCATGTAGAATGTTTTGGTGTTTTTAATAATCTCTTGGGAGCTGCCCAGAGTGGCTGGGGAAACCCAGCCAGATGGGTGGGGTATAAATTTATTATTACAGTGGTACCTCTGGTTGCAAAGAGCTCTGTTCGCAACCTGAGCAGAACGCAACCTGAGTCTGTGCATGTTGCGATTCACCAGTTCTGCGCATGCGCGTGACGTCATTTTGAGCATCTGCACATGCGTGAGCGGCGAAACCCGGAAGTAACCCTTTCCGGTATTTCCGGGTCGCCGCGGGACACAATCTGAAAACACACAACCTGAAGCAAACGCAACACGAGGTATGACTATACTATTGTTGCTGATGATGATGATTCTGCAAGAACTGTGACACAACTATGCTTTATTCATTAGCGAAAGCAGCGCCAGCTTTCTTTTCATATGCCTTGCACAGAAGTAGGAGGCTTCGATGGCGCAATCAACTAGGGGACTCGTTGCAAATGTTCAGCTTGGCGTAAGATTTCTCTGTTTCGCAACTGCTTCTATTTGCTGCCGCAGTAGTTTTGCCCAGTCATCGCCTCTCTTCAGGGCACAAGATCTGGTCTCCATGTCTTTCAGCTTCCGTATCTCAGGCGAGATGTCGAGGGTGAGATCGGCTTTGAGAACGGCATTTTCAAACTTCACAGGGGAGGCAGGAGCCAAGCAACACCTGGAACTGGAGCGGAAGAAAAGAGGAAATGAGCACATCTCAAACCTCAAAACGTCTCTGAAATTTGGACAGGACTGAATGGGTTCCGTCTCAAAGAATGCTCTTGCCACAGTAAATGTGTTGATCTTCAAATCCTTGTGGGTCCCTTCACATATTGCGCCCTGAACAGCTTTGGCCCTGTATACCTGAAGGAGCGTCTCCACCACCATCGTTCAGCCCGGACACTGAGGTTCAGCTCCGAGGTATGGGAAACTACAGGGAACCAGGCAGAGGGCCTTCTTGGTAGTGGCACCCGCCCTGTGGAACGCCCTCCCATCAGATGTCAAGGAGATAAATAACTACAAGCTAAATTTATAGTATTATCTCCCATGCTGCAGATAGGGGAGTGGATAATAATAATAATAATAGTAGTAGTAATAATAATAATAATAATAATAATAATAATAATAATAATAATAATAATAATTTATTATTTATACCCCACCCATCTGGCTGGGTTTCCCCAGCCACTCTGGGCAGCTTCCAGCCGACTATTAAAAACAATACAGCATCAGACATTAAAAACTTCCCTAAACAGGGCCGCCTTTAGTTGTCTTTTAAAAATAAAATAGTTGTTTATTGCCTTGACATCTGCTGGGAGGGCGTTCCACAGGGCGGGTGCCACCACTGGGAAGGCCCTCTGCCTGGTTCCCTGTAACTTCACTTCTCGCAGCGAGGGAACCGCCAGATAGCGCTCAGTGCTGGACCTCAGTGTCCGGGCTGGATGATGGGGGTGGAGACGCTCCTTCAGGTATGCAGGACTCAGGCATTTTAAGGCTTTAAAGGTTAGCACCTTTTTATCAACATCATTTTATGTTCTCAGGATGGGTATTATACTGGTAAGAAACAAAAAGCACAGGTTGTTGTTGTTGTTAATACTATGATTTTATTAATCTTATTATAGCTGCAATATAATTTATTTATGCAATTAATAAATAATAAATATATTTTTAAAATTGCTATATTCATTTGCATGCTTTAGTATTGTAGTGGTTGGGAGTTACTCGTGCGTAATCCTGCCCCGTTTGGGCATTAGATTGCCTGGTTAAACCCTTCGGACTGCACAGCCCATCTCAGCGTGGCTGCCCTTAGTCACTTGTAGAATCTGTCTGTGGGCGTTTCTTAAAGCGCTGCCAACATAAGAGCTGTTTGACGCCCAAGCGTCTCCGCCTCTCACTGCGCGGGAGTCTCCTGCGCAGGGTGGGCGTGGGCAGCGGGGTGCTTGGGCTCTCCTCACTAACTTCCAACGAAGAGTCCTGGAGCCCCTGCACCTCCCTGTCCCGTTGCTCTCCTGGATCCCTGGTGTTACACTTATTCCCTTCCCCTTCTTCCCAGCCGAGTCTCCCCCTAGCGCTGGGACCTTCTCCTGCAGAATCAGAGACCCTCTCCTTCTCCCGTGCCTCTGGTGGCAGTTCCCTGACAAGTATATTATAATAATACAGTGGTGCCCCGCAAGACGAAATTAATTCGTTCCGCAATTTTTGTCGTCTAGCAAATTTTTCATCTTGCGAATCACGAAATCCCATAGGAATGCATTGAAAATCAATTAATGCGTTCCTATGGTCAAAAAAAGTCGAAACAAAGCCAAATTTGGTACAACAACAGTTTATTAACTACTCTTTAAAGTCACACATACTGTAAAGAGCAGTTCAAAAATTGAAGGGAAAATAAATTAACTTTATAAACAAAACATGTCTTTGTTTTTAGACAAAGGAAACAAAGCTGCGAGACGTTTTCGTCTTGCGAAGCAAGCCCATAGGGAAATTTCGTCTTGCGAGGCAAATCGAAAACGGAAAAACCTTTCGTCTAGCGAGTTTTTTGTCTTGCGAGGCATTCATCTTGCGAGGTACCACTGTACTACAATATTCTATAATATATATAATTCTGTAATAAGAAAGCTACTAAAGCGTGCAGACAAATTCATGCTTACATGCTTGGATGACAACTGGAGCGCTTATAATGGTAGCAAACAGCAGTGGCGGAATGGGGACAGAGGAGATAGCGGTTGTCCTCCCAGCAGCGTCTCATGGTTTGGACAATTTCTTCATCAGAGACTGAGCAAGACTTCAGACCTTCAGAAAGCTGCAACGAAACAGGGGACTCAGAAAGCTGTAACCAGACTCAGAGGATACAGCTGCAAATACAGTGGTACCTCAGGTTATATACGCTTCAGGTTACAGACTCCGCTAACCCATAAATAGTACCCCAGGTTAAGAACTTTGCTTCAGGATGAGAACAGAAATTGTGCTCCGGCGGTGCGGCAGCAGCAGGAGGTCCCATTAGCTAAAGTGGTACCTCAGGTTAAAAACAGTTTCAGGTTAATAACGCACCTCCAGAACGAATTAAGTTTTGAACCCGAGGTACCACTGTATTACGCTTTATGTACGTTTTTTCCACAGTGTTTTTAAATATATGTGTAGATTCCACCAGAGGGACGCACGTGGCGCTGTGGGTTAAACCACAGAGCCTAGGACTTGCCGATCAGAAGGTCGGTGGTTCGAATCCCCGTGACGGGGTGAGCTCCCGTTGCTCAGTCCCTGCTCCTGCCAACCTAGCAGTTCGAAATCACGTCAAAGTGCAAGTAGATAAATACCGTATTTTTTCAACCATAACACTCACTTTTTTCCTCCTAGAAAGTAAGGGAAAATGTCTGTGCGTGTTATGGAGCGAATGCCTACGGATGGCTGGGGGGAACTGCTGCAGCCGTGAGCAGAGGATCCATGGTTTCCCTTCCTTCCCTCCTCCGTGGCTCGCTATGAAACAGCAAAGAGGGAGAAGAGCCGCTGAGTGGGGAGGAGAGAGGGACAGAGAGCCTGCTTCTTTAAAGGAGCAAAGCGGGAGAGGAGAAGAGCCGCTTACACAAGTGTAAGCGGCTCCTGTCCGGTTGGTTCCTTTAAAGCAAGCAGGCTCTCTGTCCCTCTCTCCTCCCCACTCAGCTCGCTACATAGCAGCAAAGTTTTTCAGCTCGCTAAGCCAGGGATGAGCGGGGAGGAGGGAGAAAAGCAGAGCCTGCTTGCTTTAAAGGAGCAAAGTGGGAGAGGAGAGGAGCCTTCTCCCCTTATACCCCTCTTCTTCATTATTAGCAGCATCCTTCTCCACCCACCCCACGCGTGTTCCTTCTTCCCTTAAACCCCTCTTCTGCATTATTAGCAGCATCCTTCTCCACCCACCCCACGCGTGTTCCTTCTCCCCTTAAACCGCTCTTCTGCATTATTAGCAGCATCCTTTCTCCACCCACCCCACGCGTGCTCCTTGTCCCTTGAGTGCTTTTCCTTCCCTCCCCACTTAAAACATGGTTACAAAGCACGGATCCACATGGATCCTCAGGATTTTTGCATTGGGCTACTCCAAACTCACTGTCAGATCACATGTCTGTGGCCACAGCATGAACCACAAAAATCATACACCCACTGTTTCGTTAAGAATATTTTTTTCTTGTTTTCCTCCTCTAAAAACTAGGTGTGTGTTATGGTCGGGTGCATGTTATAGAGCGAAAAATACGGTAGGTACCACTCCGGTGGGAAGGTAAACAGCATTTCCGTGCGCTGCTCTGGTTCTCCAGAAAGCGGCTTAGTCATGCCGGCCACATGACCCGGAAACTGTGCGCCGGCTCCCTTGGCCAATAAAGTGAGATGAGCACCACAACCCCAGAGTTGGTCACAACTGGACCTAATGTTCAGGGGTCCCTTTACCTTTACCTAGATTCCACCAGAGAAACTGTAGACATCACCTGCCCAGTGAACATCGCAACAGGTTGATTGGCACAGCTGCATCCTGCCATCCCTAAGCACTGCATTGATCACTGCATTGACTGGGGGCGGCTGCCGAGACCACATAACACCGGTCTTGAAAGACCTACATTGGCTCCCAGTACGTTTCCGAGCACAATTCAAAGTGCTGGTGTTGACCTTTAAAGCCCTAAACGGCCTCGGCCCAGTATACCTGAAGGAGCGTCTCCACCCCCATCGTTCTGCCCGGACGTGAGGTCCAGCGCCGAGGGCCTTCTGGCGGTTCCCTCGCTGTGAGAAGCAAAGCTACAGGGAACCAGGCAGAGGGCCTTCTCAGTAGTGGCGCCCGCCCTGTGGAACGCCCTCCCATCAGATGTCAAAGCGATAAATAGCTACCTGACATTTAGAAGACATCTTAAGGCAGCCCTGTTCAGGGAAGTTTTTAATCTGTGATATTTTACTGTATTTTTTGTTTCTATGGAAGCCGCCCAGAGTGGCTGGGGAAACCCAGCCAGATGGGCGGGGTACAAATAATAAATTATTATTATTATTATTATTATTATATCTCCCCACCAATACCTCTCTCTCCAGGAAGCGATGCTTCTGACGTGAGGCCTGTTGCACGGCAGCCGCTCCTGAAAGAGAGCCTTCAAACTAAAGTCAAGCTGAAGAATCATAGGCAAATCATAGCTAACCTTCTTTTGCAACTGGGACGGGAGCTGGACTTTTTTAGCGGAGTAAAATTCTTCCATCACACTTCGGACCAAGTTGCTGTCTGAGCCGGAGAACAGCCAAAAGATCCTTTCCATGTTGTAAGGTTCCTAGCAAAGGAAAAGATAGCACAAGCTGTTTTCTAGAAGAAGGTTTATGTTCAGAAACAAGCAAGCATTTAGATATGGCAAAGATTATGCTGGAGCCAAAGGAAATGGATTACAGGAAAAAGGCACCCATCGACAAATCTCTTTTTTTAAAAAAATAATAATAATTTTTATTAAGTACAAATTAGAAAACATACATATTCACAACAAAAGAAAATACAAAAGAAAAAGAAAATACATCTAACCAAGGAAAAAGAATTAGAGAATATTTTGTCTCTTTTCGTATTTACAGTTATTTATACCTCTATAAAATGCTATTCACAATAAAGCAGTGAAATGAAAGATAAGATATCAGAAAAAAGAAAAAAAGAACAAAGAATAAAGAAGTAAAAGAAAAAGATCATAAGTGAACATTTTTAAAAGTAGATAAGTACTCACAATACATAGCCGTTTCCCATCTATATTTATATTCAACTGTATAATTTCATCTTGTCCTTATCTACCTTAAATAAATTGTTTCACGTTCCAGAAAGCCCAAAGGGCTATGGTATGGCTCTAAATCAGGGAGAGAGATCAGATTTTTCAGGACTACAATTCCCATAATCCCTGACCTCTGGATATGGCTGATGGAGTTGGAGTCCAACAGCAACCGGAGAGCCACGGTTTCTCCATCCCTTCTCTATATAGTTCAAGGGAACGGTCTTAGGATCTTGAGGCAGATGAGTCACTCTGCAAGGACTTCCTTCACCAACCAGGGCTTCATCCAGGAAGAACATCCCAACAGACTTCCCCAAACTGACTCTCGGTGTTTCCCTCACTGCCTTTTCCCTTGAGAAAGGGAGGAAATTGGCTGTCAAACTGGCAGGCAAACTCAGGCACCAGTTCTTGCCCAGAAGTTCCTGCAAAAAGCCAGCTGGAATGGAAGCCATATGTGACTGGTTCCTAAGCAGAGCCTCAGCCCATTTCTCCCTCTGCGTCAGCCTGATGGAATAGCCGATGATGATTGACAAATGGGGGAGAGAGGAGACCGATGGAGCTGATCTCTCAGCAAGGCTGATGGAATGGTCCATCAATGGAGTGAGCATGACTGGGGGAGGGAGCTATAATTATTATTTATTTATTTATTTATTTATTTATTTATTTATTTATTTGTACCCCGCCCATCTGGCTGTGCGGATTCCAACAAAATATTAAAATACAGTAATGCATCAAACATTAAAAGCTTCCCTAAACAGGGCTGCTTTCAGGTGTCTTCTAAAAGTCTGGTAGTTGTTGTTGTCTTTGACATCTGGTGGAAGGGCATTCCACAGGGCAGGTGCCACTACCAAGAAGGCCCTCTGCCTGGTTCCCTGTAACTTGGCTTCTCGCAGGGAGGGAACCACCAGAAGGCCCTCGGCATTGGACCTCAGTGTCCAGGTAGAATGATGGGGGTGGAGACGCTCCTTCAGGTATACTGGACCAAGGCCGTTTAGGGCTTTAAAGGTCAGCACCAACACTTTGAATTGTGCTTGGAAATGTAAAGGTAAAGGTAAAGGTACCCCTGCCCGAACGGGCCAGTCTTGACAGACTCTGGGGTTTGTGCGCCCATCTCACATCTATTGGCCGGGGGCCAGCGCTGTCCGGAGACACTTCCGGGTCACGTGGCCAGCGTGACAAAGCTGCATCTGGCGAGCCAGCGCAGCACACGGAACGCCGTTTACCTTCCCGCTGGTAAGCGGTACCTATTTATCTACTTGCACCCGGGGGTGCTTTCGAACTGCTAGGTTGGCAGGCGCTGGGACCGAGCAGCGGGAGCGCACCCCGCCGCGGGGATTCGAACCGCCGACCTTTCGATCGGCAAGCCCTAGGCGCTGAGGCTTTAGCCCACAGCGCCACCCGCGTCCCATGCTTGGAAATGTACTGGGAGCCAATTGTAGGTCTTTCAAGACCGGTGTTATGTGGTCTCGGCGGCCGCTCCCAGTCACCAGTCTAGCTGCCGCATTCTGGATTAATTGCAGTTTCCGGGTCACCTTCAATGGTAGCCCCACGTAGAGCGCATTGCAGTAGTCCAAGCGAGAGATAACCAGAGGATGCACCACTCTGGTGAGGCAGTCTGTGGGCAGATAGGGTCTCAGCCTGCGTACCAGATGGAGCTGGTAAACAGCTGCCCTGGACACAGAATTGACCTGCACCTCCATGGACAGCGGTGAGTCCAAAATGACTCCCAGGCTGCGTACCTGGTCCTTCAGGGGCACAGATACCCCATTCAGGACCAGGGAGTCCTCCATACCTGCCTGCCTCCTGTCCCCGCAAAACAGTACTTCTGTCTTGTCAGAATTCAACCTCAATCTGTTAGCCACCATCCATCCTCCAACCACCTCCAGACACTCACACAGGACCATCACTGGTTCTTTTGATTGATGGGGTCTGTGTGGAGAGGGTAACAACGTTCAGATTTTTGGGCATTGAATTACAAGAGGATCTGTCCTGGAGTGTCAACACAAGGGGGCTTGTGAAGAAGGCGCAGCAGAAACTGTACTTTTTGAGAATACTAAGGAAAAACCATCTTCCGCAGAAACTGCTGCTTGCCTTCTATCACTGTGCCATTGAGAGCATGCTCACTTATGGCTTATGTGTGTGGTACAGAAGCTGTACTACCCAGGACAGGATGGGGTTGTGCAGGGTTGTTAAGGCAGCAGAGAGCATTGTTGGCTGCCCACTCTCCACCTTAGAGCAGATTTATGCCACAAGGTGCCATAGGAAGGCACTGGACATAGTAAAAGATCCATCGCATCCTGGTCACTGTCTCTTCGAGCTCTTGCCGTCGGGACGGAGATACAGGACGATGAAGACAAGAACGAGCCGTCTTAAGAACAGCTTCTTCTCCAGAGCGATCTCGGCCCTGAATGGGAAGCCCGGACTTTGAAAGTCATCTAATCTCCCTTGCTGTATTATACTGTATTGTTTAATTAGTGTTTTTATGGAGCAGTCAAGTAATTTCGTTGTCCCCGAAGGGGGCAATGACAATAAAGATATTATTATTATTATTATTATTATTATTATTATTATTATTATTATTATTATTTGAAAGAGAGGTTGAGCTGGTCCTCACATTTCTACCATACTAAACAGCACGTTCCTCTCCAGGTAAATTACCTGAATATCCATTGCTGAAGCCAGTGTTGACTTCACAGACCTGGACAATGAGAAATCACCCTGTTGGATAGCTCGGTGTACCACATCGTTGTCATTTACCACTGCCACAAGATCAACGGGGAGCCCCATCTTCTGTGCAAGACATCCAGCTGGACCAAAGAAACAAACCATCACTAATTTGTACTACAGATCTCCTTACATAAAGCAGCTGCACAATATGGTTCCGAAATCATTTCAACTATTCTATTTGATCTGATTGTCAATACTGAATACAGTTGTGATTGGTGATATTGGAAGTTGGTGGCATTTTACTGTTAATTTAATTGATATGTTTTATGGTTATATGTTTTGCATGGTTCCTTGTCTGTCCCCCATGAGTGATGAAAGCCAGCCAAATTATGCAAAAGAGCAAAACTGCAGAAATATGTAAAGCATGCACTCCGTTCTGCTTATGTAATTTATGCAGGTTGCAGAATTTAGTTGTTCTGGTTACATAAACTGGCTGTATTCCAGCTGCCCAATCCCAGGTCTATGACAATTAAACATAGGGGCTCAGTCAATGCCTGCGGCTCAGTGAGCCACGATGAACTAGGAGAAATATTCAGCAAACCTCAGAAATTTGGCCAGATTGTTTAGGAGTACTAAAGGTAAAGGTACCCCTGAACATTAGGTCTAGTCGTGGATGACTCTGGGGTTGCAGCGCCGAAGGAGCCGGCGTACAGCTTCCAGGTTATGTGGCCAGAATGACAAAGCCGCTTCTGGCGAACCAGAGCAGCGCACGGAAACACCGTTTACCTTCCCGCCGGAGTGGTACCTATTTATCTACTTGCACTTTGACGTGCTTTCGAACTGCTAGGTTGGCAGGAGCAGGGGCAGAGCAACGGGAACTCACCCCGTCACAGGGATTCGAACCGCCAACCTTCTGATCGGCAAGTCCTAGGCTCTGTGGTTTAACCCACAGCACCCTTTAGGTGTACTAGGTTTGCACTGAAGTAGCAAAATAAAAAGTTGTCTTTGACGTGCTGCTCGTTTGACAGCTCCTCCCATCTCCAGCGATGAAACTTTCAGACAGGTCAAGCAGAATTCATCACAACTCAAGGAAGCGTTTTGGTGTTGTTGTTTCTTTGCTAACCTGTGAGATTTCCTCCTCCCCCAGTTGGAACAACCACCTCCACAACTGGCAGCGGAGCAGCATCCATAGATGGAGCACACCGGAAGTAGGCGTAGAAAAAATGAGCAATCTGCACCAGAATTCTGGACCAGTTGATCGAATTCAGACTCATCAGGTTGTGTCTTCTTGAAAAATCCTCATCCGCAAACAGTTCTTTGATGGGCTCATCAATTTCATCACTGTTGCCTTCAGCTGGAGGGAGAAGCAGGGATGGAAGAGGCAAGCATGAAAAGTGCTACATCAGTCGTGTCACAGAAGAGTGCCTCGCTCCACTGCGCCATTGCCAGCCCAGAGGAGAAGGGGATTGTGAAGGAAGCAGGGCACCAAAGATTGTAAAAGGACCTACCAGTTGATGGTGAGGGGTTGAGGATGAAATCTGTAAACTAAAATTTAAACCTCCCGTCCCATGTGCATATGTCAGAGAAATACAGTCATACTTCATGATACGTCCGCTTCATGTTACATTCTTTCAGGTTACGTCCCGCGGCGACCCGGAAGTACTGGAAAGGGTTACTTCTAGGTTTCGATGCTCGCGCATGCACAGAAATGCAAAATGACGTCATCTGCATGCGCAGAAGCAGCAAATCGCAACCCGCGCATGCGCAGAAACAGCGCTGCAGGTTGCGCTCTTTTCATGTTGCGAATGGGCCTGCAGAATGGATCCCATTCACAACCAGAGGTACCATCGTACGAGAGTAATCAGGCTATGAAGCACTTTTAGCACAGTAAAAACACTTTGTGCTTTTTACTGGGCTCTGAGCAGAGGCCAGGCATGTATGTCTGCTCACATTGCTGGCTTGAAAAGAAAAAACAGATAGAGGCTAGGAGGAAGGAGAAAAGATTAAGATCCTTTGCCCTATTTCCCAGCACAGGGTGTAGGGAATACAATCGTACCTTGGTTGTCAAACGCCCTGGAACTCAGACGTTTTGGCTCCCGAACGATGCAAACCTGAAAGTGAGTGTTCCGGTTTGCAAACATTCTTTTGGAACCCAAATGTCCAGTTGGGCTCCCAAGGCTTCTGATTGGCTGCAGGAAGCCAATCAGAATCCATGTTTTGGTTTCTGAATGTTTTGGAAGTCAAACGGACTTCCGGAACGGATTCCATTCAATTTTCTAGGTACGACTGTATAACATCACACAGATCTGTCTTCTCTAGGAATACGGGAACTCTGTGAGTCTTAACCCCTTCATATACTTATTTAGCAAACATACGGTAATTGTGATTTTGACTGCAGATTTCCCAACACTGGCAGTGGTCCATTGAGTTCAGTACTGCCTACACCGAGAGCAGCCAACATGGTGCCATTCAGATGTTGCGGGCTTTGTTGGATGGATTTAGATGACTAGGAGAGGATATTTTATTTGTTAATTATCCTTCCTCTTTCCACTTGTGTGAGAACGCAAATACCTATTTCAGCAGAGAGACAAATCACTATCCTTGTGCAGTTTATCTCCAGAAGCTATTTGGTACAAGGTTCCATAACCAGTGCTATTTTTTAGGGAAAGATGTGCCGGAACTCACCATGACCGCCTCCCTTGTTCTCTTAGAATGGCAATGGCGCCTACCTGAGAGGTGCTGGAACTGAGTTCTGGTGTGTTCTGGCTGAAAAGAAAGCTCTGTGCATAGCCTTCTAGAATAATCATGATATCCAAGGATGCTTAGGCAGACTGGGATTTTGTCTCCCTTTTTACGTTTCCCTCTTAACAATGAAATCACTCTCAGACTGTTTAAGTAAACAAGAAAAATACAAGGTTTGCTCACTTGGCAAAGTCTTGCCAGGATTCAATAAATACAGTGATAAAAATCAGGCAGGTAATAATTCTTAAAAGTTACAAAAGTCCATAGTCCAAAATGGAGTGAGCTCCTTGTTGGAGAACTCACAGACATCCTACCCCATTGCAGGTAAAGAGAAGAGTGTGCAGTGACTGAAAGTAGAAAACATTAAGTTTCGGTTGTTCACCTTCCGACCACACAAGTTTAGAGGATGTGATAGTTTGGGATTATCTACCAATCGTGCATTTGTAACTTGGCTGCATATCCTCACACAGACTTTAATACTTATCACCAGTGCTTTTTTTCTATAAAAAAAAAAGTATAGGGGTACTCTCATTTTCCTACTCATATTGAAACAGGTAAAGGGAAAGGTACTCCTGACCGTTAGGTCCAGTAGCGGACGACTCTGGTTTTGCGCGCTCATCTCGCGCTATAGGCGGAGGGAGCCGGCGTTTGTCCGCAGACAGTTTTTCCGGGTCATGTGGCCAGCCTTCCCGCCGGAGTGGTACCTATTTATCTACTTGCACTTTGAGGTGCTTTTGAACTGCTAGGTTGGCAGGAGCAGGGACCAAGCAACGGGAGCTCACCCCGTCACGTGGGTTCAAACCACCGACCTTCTGTTTTTGTTTAAATGAATATTTATTAGCATTTTCATAAAGAACAAAACATATAACAACATACTCTCAGCACCGCGTCGCACCCCGTCCCCGTTCCGAAGCCTTTAAAAAGGCTCCTTCACGGATTGGGGGGGCGCAAATGGTGCCCGCCGAGTCACTACGTTCACAGGCTTCTGCGCCTGTGATTTTAAGGGTCCCCGCGTCGCCGCAGTGGCAAGACCCAGTCTCTGCAGAGCCGATTCCCTCCGGAGCTCGGAGGGAATCCGCCATTAAGCGATGGCGCCAACCCAGAAGTCCGAAACCACCGACCTTCTGATCGGCAAGCCCTAAGCTCCGTGGTTTAGACCACAGCGCCACCCACGTCCCCCATATTGAAATACTGCCCCTCAATGAGGCCAAACTTAGATTCACAAAATGTTTAGGGGCATGCGTATCCCCAGAGAAAAGCACTGCACACCACTACTGCCCACTAGGCAACAAATCCACAATGACTGAACCCAGAAGCATTCCGAAGTTAAAAATGGAGTCGCTCACTGATAAACACGTGGACGTTGTCTTCAATCACTGTCGTCATCTGCCGCTCTTGCACCTGAGTGCAGAGGCCGCGTGGAAGCAGAACAAATATGTCCACGTTCTTTTCACCCCGGACACTTTCAATGGCTGAACTCCCAGTATCCCCTGAAGTCCCTGTTTAAAAAAAATAACCAAGACTGTTAAAGACTTGCTGGGAGTCTGCAAGGTCAGAGGGAAAGAAGGCGCACTCCAGGCTAAGCAATTGACTCCCAGGAAACTCCATCAATAACGCTGATCCACTTTTAGGTTCCCACTGCCATGGTATGACAATTTCCCACCTACCCATTTCGACTCTCTGGCACCCTATCTGCATAACCTAGCAATTCTAAAATATAGACGCGCTTTTACTCTCGCAGGATTGAATGTATTGCCCTCGGCTGTACTTGAGTGACCATTCCAACAGATTCCACATGAAAAACATTTATGTCCCTGTGGATATGGCAGTACTCTTTATAAAGGCTTGAGGAATGAGGTTATCACCCCTCTTTTATTGTCCATTCTGCATCGCCCAGACACTGCCACAGTGTCCTTTGTCTTGGCAGATCAAGATGAGCCGGTGACAGCAAACAGCTCTTGTTTATTCACAGGCCAGAACAGAACTGAACTGAAGGGTTCAGCCAGCCTGCTTATATAGAGCTCCACTACAACGTAACAGTAACCATTTCCTGCAACTATCCAATCACTGAACATCACTTTCAATCCCCTATTTGCATATGTGGACCTGAGTGAAAACTATCTACAGTATCCCCCTGCTGGCCCAGGGTGAGAACTTCAGTACATAACAGGCTGCAAGGTTTTTAGCTGGGGCAATCAGAATAAGATCCACTATTTGGCTATTGATTCAAAACCCTGAAATGTATTTTATATACCGGTAATTGACTTTTTTATTTCTATTCTTTGTATATTGTATTGTTGTTTTATTGCTATGGCCGACGTCTGACGCAAATAAAGATTCATTCATTCATTCATTCCCACTGCTCTGAGCATAAGAAGATTCCATCCAGTCCGGTGTTCTGTTCTCACAATGGCCTATGGAAAGGCTGCCAGCAGGACCTTAGAGCAACAGCAATCTCTCCACTATTGATTCCAACCAACTGGGATCCAAAATACATATTGCTTCTGACAGTGGAGCTTTGTGGCTAGTAGCCAAGGACTGCCTTATCCTCCATGAACTTGTTTAATCGTCTTTTAAAGCCAGCCAAATTTATGGCCATGGCCGATAAAGTCCCAACCACAGAAGAACGGCAGATCAAGTTGATGGATTATGCCAAAATGGCAAAAATGACAGGAAGAATCAGAAATCAGGAAGACAGAAATTTTAAGGAGGAGTAGGGAAAAATCTGATTTAAATAAGAAATTCAGATTTTATTTTATTTTTTAAAAATCATTGATTTTTATCTTCCCTGTTTCTTACTCTCTACTCTGTCAAGGTGCCCAAAATATGCAGCCCGTGGCAGTGAGTTATAGAACACACGAGAAGCAGCCTAAATGCAAATACAAATACGTTGAGGCTAGGGGAAAAGAAGTAATAAATGGATTTTGAGCAAAGGCAGCACATTATTAAAAAACGAGCAGAAATCCATTAGTCCTAGCTGCAAACATACCCACAAGAATTGTGACATGCTGCTTCTTCTTCTTCAGGAAATATTGCAGGAACTGCCCCGTGCAGGACAATGATAAGTCCTTGAAAGCGTATGTTACGCCATGCCACAACTCCAGAACGTTCAAGCCCTTCTCCAGTCTCGACAGGTGAACAATATCTTTGTGCCTGAACCTGCTGAATGCTCTGTCAATCAGGTCTAGCGGAAGACGACAAGTCAAAAGACATCGTTAGCTTGGAACCATGAAAGAAAATATGGCGAAACAATACCAACGATAATTGAATGGCAGACGCTCATGATAGAATATTTCCAACTAGCAAAAAGACAGAGGAGCTTGAAATCAGAATATATATGGAGAATGGAAAATATTTAAGGAATATATAAGATTATATTGTACAAATAATACCATCTTAGCAGAACTGGAATGATACCTGTAAGCAAAAATGAATGAAACGAATATTTTAGTGGGATACATGAAAAAGGATGTAATGTAAAGCTGTGTGATAAAATTATGATTATATAAACAGTATAATGAGAACGATTGGAAGTTTTATGCATAAATTGATGGTTATGATTTGGCATAAATTTTTGGTTCTTTTCCTTTTCTTTTTTATCTTTTTATCTTCTTTTTTCTTGTTCTTATGTCTTGATGTGTGTATTTTTTTGTATTCAATTCTCTTATACTTACCTTCATTGTAAATGATCTGTATTTTAAACCAATAAAGATTTACCATGGGGGGGGGGGGGATTTTAAAAAATGGCACAGCAATATATTGGCCCTTCAGATATATTAACATAACGGTCAAGTCAAGTTTTACCTCAGTAATGCTGCACTCCAGAATAAGGGCAACAATATTTAATTAGGGGAAATACAATGCCAGTGGTCCACAAATTTGGGCTAATCTTTGTGGTCAGACAAAAGAGGTGTGGCAAGCAGAACCCATCTAGAGGAGCTGGGGGCACTGTTATACAGTGGTTCCACTCCTTTCTCCTGGGCCGTGTCCAGAAAGTGGGGGGGATGAGTGTTCAGACCCCTGGGCTCTCACTTGTGGGGTGCCTCAGGGTTCTGTCCTCTCCCCCATGCTTTTCAACATTTACATGCAGCCGCTGGGAGAGATCATCAGGGGGTTTGGGCTGGGTGTTCATCAGTATGCAGATGACACCCAGCTCTACCTCTCTTTTAAATCAGAACCAGTGAAGGCGGTGAAGGTCCTGTGTGAGTGTCTGGAGGCAGCTGGAGGATGGATGGCGGCTAATGGATTGAGGTTGAACCCTGACAAGACAGAAGTACTGTTTCTGGGGGACAGGAGGCGGGCAGGTGTGGAGGATTCCCTGGTCCTGAATGGGGTAACCGTGCCCCTGAAGGACCAGGTGCGCAGCCTGGGAGTCATTTTGGACTCACAGCTGTCCATGGAGGCACAGGTCAATTCTGTGTCCAGGGCAGCTGTTTTGTCAGCTCCATCTGGTACGCAGGCTGAAACCTTACCTGCCTGCGGACTGTCTCACCAGAGTGGTGCATGCTCTAGTTATCTCCCGCTTGGACTACTGCAATGCGCTCTACGCGGGGCTACCTTTGAAGGTCACCCAGTAACTGCAATTAATCCAGAATGCGGCAGCTAGACTGGTGACCGGGAGTGCCCTCCGGGACCACATAACACCGGTCCTGAGAGATCTGCATTGGCTCCCAGTACGTTTCCGAGCACAATTCAAAGTGTTGGTGCTGACCTTTAAAGCCCTAAACAGCCTCAGTTCTGTATACCTGAAGGAGCGTCTCCACCCCCATCGTTCAGCCCGGACACTGAGGTCCGGCGCCGAGGGCCTTCTGGTGGTTCCCTCATTGCGAGAAGTGAGGTTACAAGGAACCAGGCAGAGGGCCTTCTTGGTAGTGGCACCCACCCTTTGGAACACCCTCCCTTCAGATGTGAAGGAAATAAGCAGCTATCTTATCTTTAAAAGACACCTGAAGGCAGCCCTGTTTAGCGAAGCTTTTAATATTTAATGCTGTATTGTTTTTAACACTTGATTGGGAGCCGCCCAATATGGTCTGAAGCTCAACTGGGGTCTTGCATCCCAATCCCCAATACTATTTGACTGGTCAGAGATATTCTTTATTGCTGGTGCCAATAGAACAGGCATAGGCAAACTTGGCCTTCCAGATGTTTTGGGGCTACAACTCCCATCATCCCTAGCTAACAGGACCAGTGGTCATGGATGATGGGAGTTGTAGTCCCAAAACATCTGGAGGGCCGAGTTTGCCTATGCCTGTGATAGAACTTTTGTTGGGAACGCAGCACAGAAGGAAAGGGTTAACCCCACCCCCTGGCTGCTGCTTCTTGCACTTTTGATCTTGATCCCCACCCATCACTGCTACAGTCAAACCTCGGTCGTTGAACTTAATCCATTCTGGAAGCCCGTCCGGCTTCCGAAATGTTCGACAACCGAGGCGTGGCTTCCGACTGGCTGCAGGAGCTTCCTGCACTCAAACGGAAGCCGCATCGGACGTCCGGCTTCCGAAAAACGTTCGAAAACTGGAACCCTTACTTCCGGGTTTTCGTCGTTCGGGAGCCAGAACGTACGGTAACGGAGGCATTGGGGAGTCAAGGTTTGACTGTATTTCCAGTTTAAACGAACTTTAGCACCCTCTCGCTGAAATTTCAAACTGCCCTGAAGACAGGGACCCAGGATTTTGTTGCACAATGCACACTGATAAAGTTGAATAAAACACAAGTCTATGGAACTTGCCGAACTGATCGGGAGAGAAGAGACAGTGGAAGAAGACTGGAAGAAGTTTAAGGAATATTTGGAAAAATAGGTTAATATTTAAATCTTAGAAAACTTTGGAATTGGATATAGGTTGTAGGGTTAGAAGTAGAAGATAGGGTATTTTAAAATAGTATTATTTGTAAGTGATAAAATGTGAAGTTATTTTAAGTGTGATTTTAAAAAAAAGATGGTTAGAAATTATGATATATGTAAACATCTAAAGATGAAGTAAAGTGAAAATCAGGTAGGTAGGACTTGGGGAAGCCCATTTCACAATGTTTAGAAAAATAAGGATATGACAAGAATTTGTTTGTATTGTTTGTCTTTTCTGTTTGTGTTTTTTATTTGTGTTATAAAATGAATAAAAAAAATTGGGGGGAAAAAGATAAAGTTGAATAAAACACAATAAGAATAATCAATACTACCAGCACATCTACCGCTGCTGTCGAGTCACCCGAAATTAATTACATTATACGAAAGGGAGCAAATAACATTTTCCCATGAAATAAATCTAACATACCGTATTTTTCGCCCCATAGGACGCACCGGCCCATAGGACGGATCAAGTTTTTTGGGGGGGAAATAAAGGGGGGGATTATTTCCCCCCCAGGCGCTTGTGGGGCCAGCAGCGGGAAGAAGCGCTCTTCTCCCCGCCGCCCGCCTTCAGATCAGGTCCGGGGACAGCGGGAAGACGCGCTGTGCCTCCCCACTGTCCCCGGAGCTTGCAGGGCTGGCAGCGGGGTCTCCCCGCCGCCAGCCTCCAAACCACTTCGGGAGACAGCGGGATGGCGGCGTTCCGCCTCCCTCTGTCCCCCGACCTTGTGGGGCTGGCGCTGGGGCTCTCCTGAAGCCTGGAGGGCGAGAGGGGTCGGTGCGCACCGACCCCTCTCGCTCTCCAGGCTTCAGCGAAAGCCTGCATTCGCCCCATAGGACGCACACACATTTCCCCTTCATTTTTGGAGGGGGGAAAGTGTGTCCTATAGGGCGAAAAATACGGTAGTTTTGAAGGCTGTCAAATCTCAATAGCTGATCTGGATTCATTTACCATTTAGTTCCGCTTCCGGAATAAGCTCCGGCGAAATGAAGAGAGAGCACAATTGCTTCACCAGTTCTGGGTAAGAGAAGCTGCTCCATTTTCGAAGTGTGGCAGAGTCTAAAGCTGGGATTTTTTGAGGCATGAAAAGACCACCATCACTTGCATAGCCTGATAAAAGAGCACCTTCAAAATCGACACTTCCAGCTCCTCCTCGCGTGCTGACGTACCTCATTTTCCGTTCTTGGTCCCTGCGACACACAAAGCAATTACAGCAAATTATCTTCAGACCTGAGGATCTTCAGACTATGGATACATCTAATAACTTTTGCCTTCCTGTGACCGGTATCTCTAGCAACCAGAAAGAAACCAGATTTGGCAATCCTGAACCAAAAACAATCAATCCATCAATCAAATACCTTTATTGGCACCACAGTATAAAACATTTCAATTAACTAGAATAATTAAACTGTGGGCACCACAGTTAACTTAACTGTGGGCACCACAGTTCAAGAAGGACACTGACAAACTGGAACGTGTCCAGAGGAGGGCAACCAAAATGGTCAAAGGCCTGGAAACGATGCTTTATGAGGAACGGCTAAGGGAGCTGGGCGTGTTTAGCCTGGAGAAGAGGAGGTTAAGGGGTGATATGATAGCCATGTTCAAATATATAAAAGGATGTCACATAGAGGAGGGAGAAAGGTTGTTTTCTGCTGCTCCAGAGAAGCGGACACGGAGCAATGGATCCAAACTACAAGAAAGAAGATTCCACCTAAACATTAGGAAGAACTTCCTGACAGTAAGAGCTGTTCGACTGTGGAATTTGCTGCCAAGGAGTGTGGTGGAGTCTCCTCCTTTGGAGGTCTTTAAGCAGAGGCTTGACAACCATATGTCAGGAGTGCTCTGATGGTGTTTCCTGCTTGGCAGGGGGTTGGACTCGATGGCCCTTGTGGTCTCTTCCAACTTTATGATTCTATGATTCTATGACAAGGGTGAAGCTATCAAGGGTTAAAAGGTCACACTATGGTTGTGTGCATTTGGATATCCAGGCACAGGAAAATTCGGCCCTCCAGATGTTTTGGGACTACAACTCCCATCATCCCTAGCTAACAGGACCAGTGGTCAGGGATGATGGGAGTTGTAGTCCCAAAACATCTGGAGGGCCGAGTTTGCCTATGCCTGTGCTATACCCTGTCTAATTCCCAACAGGATAGTTCATTGGGAACCATATCGGGTAAGACTTTGGCTAAAAAGGAAGCTACTAAAGCAGTAATATCTTCGTCCTGATCTGCCAGGAGAAACCTTCTTTGGCTTCTTCTCAGAGCTGTGCGCCAGAGGTCCAACATTTTGCTCAGCATCAGTTGGCGAGGTCTGCTGTGCAAAGGGCAATCTAAGAGAATGTGGTCCATTGAATCTGGTACTTCTCGACTGCAGGCACACAAACAGGCTTGAATGGAATGTGTGAGAATCTGCCAGGGCCAGATTTAGGTCTGATGAGGCCCTAAGCTACTGAAGGTAACGGGGCCCTTATATGTCCAGCTGTCCTTTGTCGTCAACAAATGGTCGCTGTTTTTTGTGTTGAACACCGTACAGTGGTACCTCGCAAGACGAATGCCTCGCAAGACGGAAAACCCGCAAGACGAAAGGGTTTTCTGTTTTGGAGGCGCTTCGCAAGACGAATTTCCCTATGGGCTTGCTTCGCAAGAAGAAAGCCCATAGGGAAATCTCCGGGGACCTCTTTTAAATGCTGGTGGTGGGGAGCAAAGCCTTTCCCCCCCTCCGGCCTTCAGAAGAGGTCCAGGAAGGCCAGCGGGGGCCGAAAGGCTTTGCTCCCCACCGCCAGCATTTTAAAAGCAGTCCGGGATAGCAGGGAAGAGCTTCCCGCTATCGCGGACGGCTTTTGAAGGCAGGCGGGGGGAGCAAAGACTTTCGCCCCCCGCCCGCCTTCAGAAGAGGTCCTGGACCTCTTCTGAAGGCGGGCGGGGGGCGAAAGTCTTTGCTCCCCCCTGCCTGCCTTCCCGGGAGAGCGGAGAAAGGCAGCGCGTTTCTCCGCTGTCCCCGACGGCTTTTGAAGGCAGGCGGGGGGGGGGCAAAGACTTTCGCCCCCCGCCCGCCTTCAGAAGAGGTCCAGGACCTCTTCTGAAGGCGGGCGGGGGGCAAAAGTCTTTGTCCCCCTTGCCTGCCTTCCCAAGGGCTTTTACATCGCCCTGGACAGCGGAGAAGTCCTCCGCTGTCCCGGGGTTTTTTAAAATGCTGGGGGTGGGAAGAAAAGCCCTTGTCCCCCCCCCCCCCAGCCTTCAGAAGAGGTCGGGGGACAGACTGTCCCCGGACCTGGTCTGAAGGCGGTTTCCATAGGAACGCATTAATTGATTTTCAGTGCATTCCTATGGGAAACCGTGCATCGCAAGACGAAAAACTCGCAAGAAGAAAAAACTTGCGGAACGAATTAATTTCGTCTTGCGAGGCACCACTGTATTTTTTGCTCCATAAGACGCAACCGACCATAAGACGCACCTAGATTTTAGAGGAAGAAAACAAGAAAAAAATATTCTGAACGAAACAGTGGATGTATGATTTTTGTGGTTCATGCTGTGGCCACAGACATGATATGTGATTTGACGGTGAGTTTGGGATAGCCCAATGCAAAAATCCTGAGGATCCATGAGGATCTGTGCTTTGTAACCATGTTTTTTGCGCCATTGCAGCCCCACGAAACAGTGGATGCGTGATTTTTTTGGTGCAGGCCGTAGCCATGGACATGCTATGGGATCTGATGGTGAATTTGGGGTGACCCAATGCAAAAATCCTGCGGATTCAAGTGCTTTTACCTCCCCCCTACCAGGCAACCTCCTTTATCGCTAGAGTCCCTTATCTCCCCTCCCGATCGCTTGCTGATCAGCTGATCAGCGGCTTTGTTTCAACACCCCCTTCCCTCTTTCTAAAAATAAAGCACAATCTGCTTTTCGCCCCTGGACAATTCGGCTCCAGGGACCACGCATGCGCTCCATAAGACACACTGACATTTCCCCTTACTTTTTAGGAGGAAAAAAGTGCATCTTATGGAGCGAAAAATACAGTATATGCTATTTGCTCATTTATGGACCTAATTGGTATCTAAAGCCATTTGGACACAACACAATATCTATTTTATCAAAGTAATTGTTGAACGGAAATACAATTAAGAAGTAGAAATGAGCAAACCAGTGATATTTTAGGGATCAGGCTAGCAGGCGGGGCCCATAGCTTACATCAGCTTTGTTTCCCTTTAAATTTTCGGGGGGCCCCCAGGAGAGTGGGGCCCTAAGCTATAGCTTGTTTAGCTTACAGTGGTACCCCAGGTTAAGTACTTAATTCGTAACGGAGGTCCGTTCTTAACCTGAAACTGTTCTTAACCTGAAGCACCACTTTAGCTAATGGGGCCTCCTGCTGCTGCCGCGCCGCCGGAGCACGATTTCTGTTCTCATCCTGGAGCAAAGTTCTTAACCCGAGGTACTATTTCTGGGTTAGCGGAATCTGTAACCTGAAGCGTATGTAACCCGAGGTACCACTGTACATGTAAATCCAGCACTGGACTCTGCCTTTGGTCACTGCAGAGGCGAAAGCATTTAGTCTCGCAAGCATAAAAGCTCTTTGATGGGAAGGGAGTAGGACATCTTTTAAATATTTGGCACAGGCTGAACCAAAATTATTCATGGGGTGCATCGGCGAAAGTCCCCATTTATAGCAAACTGGAGGTGGTGGAAGGAAATTTTTCAAATTTGGAGAAAGAGGGTCCATGACATTTACTGAAAATTGCCAGCTACACTAATCCAACACTCATGCCTTGCTCACTTGTTTTGCCTGAAATGCCAGAACTTTGATTTTTGCTGGTTTCCAGCAAAGCGCCAACAGCGTCCAATTAGCCCAGCTTGAGTTGCAAACTGCAGCTGATCTCAAGAATGAGGTTCAGAGTTCAGCAGCACTGAACGACTGGCCTCATCGGGGCGGCATGATGAGTACCGGATAAAAGCCTGCACTTTGGCCTTGCCTGAAATCAGTGTTGTTGTTTTTCAGGGCTGCATGTCGTTCTTTGCAGGAACTGGTAGAAAATGTACGACCGACAATGAAGCAGAAGACATTTGCCAAGAGTCTTAGGGGATGGACATGGTTACAGAGTTATCTGTGCTGCATAGGCTACATTTATGTGCTGTCTTTTTGTCAACCCTGGGCTCTCGGCTCCTAGTTCAGCTCTCCAGCCAGTACAACCGCACTGGTTGTGTGTGTGTGTGTGTGTTTATAAATGGATTACAGGCATGACACAACTGGAAAATGAGCATCCTCGGGTACCAGACCTTTTGTACTGCTCCATTATGGGTAGGAGGGAGAGTCACTGCAAGGAGACAGGCCTGGGAAGGGAGAAGCCAAAGGGCTTCAGCTGAGTCAATGGAGTGGAATGGGATTCACTTGTGTCACCCTTCCCTCTGATGTTACCTGGTGTGGTTCATTTTGAGGCTCCCATCAAAGGCTTTGCAATTGGAAAAAGGAGGGGGGGAGAGTCAAATATCAACTTTATTTTCCATCTTACTGCAGGTTTCATTTCATTTCCCAAAATAAAATTTCATTTTACAGTTTATTATTGTTTATATTCTGAATTGGATATACAGCATATGACCCATGGGTGTCGCCAGGATTTTTGTTAGGGGAGGGCAGGCCTTTTGTTGGGGGAGAACAGAATCTCAGTAATAATAATAATAATAATAATAATAATAATAATAATAATAATAATAATTTATACCCCGCCCATCTGGCTGGGTCTCCCCAGCCACTCTGGGAGGCTTTCAACAAAACACTAAAATACAATAGCTATGTACAGTGGTACCTCGGGTTAAGTAAAGGTACTTAATTCGTTCCGGAGGTCCGTTCTGAACCTGAAACTGTTCTTAACCTGAAGCACCACTTTAGCTAATGGGGCCTCCTGCTGCTGCTGCCGCACCGCCGGAGCACGATTTCTGTTCTCATCCTGAAGCAAAGTTCTTAACCCAAGGTACTATTTCTGAGTTAGCGGAGTCTGTAACCTGAAGTGTATGTAACCCAAGGTACCACTGTATTTGTACTGATTTTTTTTTTGGGGGGGGGGACAGCTGCGCCTCCCTTCTCCCACCTTGGCTACACCCATGATATGGGCGCACCCAAATCTTTTTAGGCCTCCAAAGGTCTCAGTCCGGCCCTGAGCGCTCTGCACCTGCTCAGGAGCACTCTCGCCCTGTGATCATAACGGGATGGAGAGCAAGATGCCAGAGCCGAGTCCCCACGGTGAGCCACAAGTTGAATTCCCAAGACACGCGTGTTGCGCTGCTACAAACCCACCCGGTTCCCGAGGCGGGCGCGCGACAGGCCACTCCGCACCAAGGGCGCAAAAGCGCGCAGAACTTTGAGGCTCCCTCTCGCGTGGAAACGCACTTTGGGGTCAAGGCAACTCCGTTTCCTACCGGCTGCACGAAGCCCTCGCTGGCGCAGATCCTTCCCCTTCCTCCGGGGAGGCGAGGCTCTTTGCAAAAGCAACCGACGGGCCGGAGATCCGGAGATCTGCTGGGCAGATCGCAAAAACCCCTAGAGGTAAAGGAGCGCAGAGACTTTCCCACGAACGGACACTTCCGGTTCTCGATTAAAATCCTCCCCGCGATGAAGCCCATCTGGATAGAAGGCACAAAATTTTAAAAATTCCTTCCAGTTGCACCTTTGTTGTTGTTTAGTCGTGTCCGACTTTCAATCTACAGTGGTACCACAGGTTACATACGCTTCAGGTTACAGACTCCGCTAGTTGGTAAGGTGATGTCTCTGCTTTTTAAGATGCTGTCTTTGTCATTGCTTTTCTCCCAAGAAGCAGGCATCTTTTAATCTCGTGACTGCTGTCACCATCTGCAGTGATCATGGAGCCCAAGAAGGTAAAATCTCTCACTGCCTCCGTTTCTTCCCCTTCTATCTGCCAGGAGGTGATGGGACCAGTGGCCATGATCTTCGTTATTTTTGATGTTGAGCTTCAGACCATATTTTGCACTCTCCTCTTTCACCCTCGTTAAAAGGTTCTTTAATTCCGTCTCACTTTCTGCCATCGAGGTTGTGTCATCTGCATATCTGAGGTTGTTGATATTTCTTCCGGCAATCTTAATTCCAGCTTGGGATTCATCCAGCCCAGCCTTTCGCACCTTAGAGTAGCACCTTAAAAGGTAAAGGTACCCCTGCCCATATGGGCCAGTCTTGTCAGACTCTAGGGTTGTGCGCTCATCTCACTCTAGAGGCCGGAAGCCAGCGCTGTCCGGAGACACTTCCGGGTCACGTGGCCAGCGTGACAAGCTGCATCTGGCGAGCCAGCGCAGCACACGGAAACGCCGTTTACCTTCCCGCTAGTAAGCGGTCCCTATTTATCTACTTGCACCCGGGGGTGCTTTCGAACTGCTAGGTTGGCAGGCGCTGGGACCGAGCAATGGGAGCGCACCCCGCCGCGGGGGTTCGAACCGCCGACCTGACGATTGGCAAGTCCTAGGCACTGAGGTTTTACCCACAGCGCCACCCGCGTCCCTCACAGCGCCACCCGCGTCCCAAGAGTAGCACCTTGGAGACCAACTAATTGGCATGAGCTTTCATGTGCATGCTCACTTCTTCAGATACAGATTCTTCAGGATAGAAGGAGAGGGCCTTAAAAATAAGCATTCCTAATGAAAATAAAAGCGTGAAGATACACAGAATGAAAGGGTTTAAGGTCAGTGAGAAAGAGGAGGATTGGTTTGAGAAGATATTGAATTATTTGGGTACGGTAAAGGCAAAGAGACCCCTGACCATTAGGTCCAGTCGTGGCCGTTGCTTTATTGGCCGAGGGAGCCGGCGTACAGCTTCCGGGTCATGTGGCCAGCATGACTAAGCCGCTTCTGGCAAACCAGAGCAGCACACAGAAATGCTGTTTACCTTCCAACCAGAGTGGTACCTATTTATCTACTTGCACTTTTATGTGCTTTCGAACTGCTAGGTTGACAGGAGCAGGGACTGAGCAACGGGAGCTCACCCCGTCGAGGGGATTCGTACTGCCAACCTTCTGATCGGCAAGTCCTAGGCTCTGTGGTTTAACCCACAGCGCCACCCGCGTCCCATTATTATTATTATTATTATTATTATTATTATTATTATTATTATTATTTGATTTTACATTGCTACAATGATACAATCAAAGTTGCCCCATCCTTTGACATTTTAACATTATTATCTGTATACATATATCCCAATATCATTCTTCATTTTTACCCCCTTAATACCCATTTTTTTCAACTCACTATATATCATTTCCCAAAATCCTTTTACTACCTTACATTTCCCCCACATATGATAAAAGGTGCCTTCTTTTCCCTTACATTCCCAGCATACATTTGAGCCTGTTTTGTACATTTTTTGCTGATTTGCTAGGAGTTAAATACAATCAGCACATCATTGTCATATAATTTTCTTTCAGCGTGTAACATGCTGTGAACTGCTTTTGAGATTTTTTCCCCCCTTTAAAATATAAAGCGGTATAGAAAGTGTTAAGTTGTGGGTGAACATATCAGACGACACAGTGATTCTTCAAACAGCTCTTGTTTATTCACAGGCCAGAACAGAACTGAACTGAAGGGTTCAGCCAGCCTGCTTATATAGAGCAACGCAACAGTAACCACTTTCTGTAACTATCCAATCACTGAACATCACTTTCAATCCCTTATTTGCATATGTGGACCTGAGTGAAAACTATCTACAGTATCCCCCTGCTGGCCCAGGGTGAGAACTTCAGTACCTAACAGAAAGGAAGTGAAGAAGAAGAAGAATCTGTTCAGGAGAAAGGGTGTGGCTCAGTGACAGAGCACATACTTTGAAGAATAATCCAGGTTCAATCGCCTTCATTTCCAGGGAGAGCTCAGAGAGATTGCCTGCCTCACTTCTTGGCTCTCTGCTGCCCATCAACAGAGGCAGTGCAGAGCTAAATAAACTCATAACCTGACTTGGTATAAGGCAGATTTCTGTGTTCCTGCATGAGGTTCCTTAACATAAGGTAATGTTTGAATGTTGTTAACGGAGAAATCCGAGGGCTCCCTTGGACAAAAACCAAGACACCAACCAGGATAACTTGGAGCAAAACAGCAGCCTGTAGGCTTGGCCTTTATTGCATACTGTCGCGACAGGACTCCCACCCGCAATAAGATGAAGCAAAATGGAAGCCGAGGACAAAAGAAGACCCCAACTTTTATTAGTTACTAATCCCCCAAACTATACCCCTAAGACTACATCACAACTACATCACAAAAAGGAGGGGTTGAGGGAGGAGTTGTGGTGGTAACCTGAGTGTCCTGTCACCTGGCTGGTTCCCCCTTTCCCCCCTCCCCATGAGTACTTTCCAGGTGACAAAGGGGAGTTTGCAGTTTCCTGCCCCCAGAGGGAAGAGCTGATCATTGTCCTTTGTTCCACTCCATGCTGAATCCACTCCCATATGCAAGTTCTTTGTGATCTTGATGGTCTTCTGTCTAGGACCATCAGGGTTGGCATAGCAACTGGGCAGGGCCTCCTGTGGATGTGCTGGTATGCTCAAGGGATTATGTCTGCCCTGTATCAAACCTTCCCCATTTTGTAGTCCTTCCTTCATGGAGTAAAATAAAAGTAGAATGGTGAAGATCCGATGTATGGTTGATTTTCTATGAATTTATAACAGAAGCGTAGCATAGCATATGTAGTGTGTGAGTGTGAGAGTGTGTGTGTGTGTGTGTGTGTGTGTGTGTGTGTGAAGTTTGTACAAACTGAATGATTGGGGGGGGGTTCCTGCGACAATGTGAATGAAGACTTCTAGGCACCTCCCGATGTCATCATAATGCATTTTGCGAGCTAATAAAGTCAAGGTGCCTTGTAGGACGGAAGCCGTTGGACGAGTTGAGAAAGGATACAGCCGAGACCTTTGTACCGCTGCCTTAACTGGCAGCTTTTCACAAGAGACTGTAAAATGAGACACATCAGCAGCACTGTTTGTTCTGAGACCAAAGGACAAGAGCCAAGACGAGGCCAATTTGCAGAGCCAAAGGTCACTCCCGAAATGGCTCCGCAGCGCTGCTCGTGCAAGTCAGTTTGGGGGCCCAGGAAGTTGCAGGGACAACTGTACTGGGTGCCGGTGGGTGCAGGATGATGGCCATTGGCTGGAGAGAGCCCAGGGGAGCTGTGGGATTTTTCCAGCCCTTGCTTTATCGACAAATATACAAGTGGAGATGAAGTCATTATTGACATTTGCTAAGGATTGGAAATTTATTGTGGACTTTTTGCGTGAAAATGATCTTGTAATACAGTGGTACCTCGGGTTAAGAACTTAATTCGTTCTGGAGGTCCGTTCTTAACCTGAAACTGTTCTTAACCTGAAGCACCACTTTAGCTAATGGGGTCTCCCTCTGCCACTGCGCTGCCGGAGCACGATTTCTGTTCTCATCCTGAAGCGTATGTAACCCTGAGATACAGTAGTACCTCAGGTTACATACACTTCAGGTTGCATATGCTTCAGATTACAGACTCCGCTAACCCAGAAATAGTATCTCAGGTTAAGAACTTTGCTTCAGGATGAGAACAGAAATTGTGTTCCAGCAGCACGGCGGTGGCAGGAGGCCCCATTAGCTAAAGTGGTGCTTCAGGTTAAGAACAGTTTCAGGTTAAGAACAGACCTCCGGAACGAATTAAGTACTTAACCCGAGGTACCACTGTATCTGGATTTGAAGACTGAAAAGACAGAATGGTTCTATCTTAAGGAATGAATATCATATGTAGCTGCAGGACAGAGAACCGGAAGACCTTTTTTTCTCTCTCTCCTTCCTTCCTTCCTTCCTTCCTTCCTTCCTTCCTTCCTTCCTTCCTTCTTTTCCTTTTTTCTTGTGTTCTCTTTTTTTAGGTTTCTCCTTTCCTTGTATTTTCTTCCTTCTGACTTTGTTCTCTTATAGACTAAGTAGCTGTTTCATCTAAGTATATTATATTATAAAAAGATAATTTGTAATGGGTATGTATTTTTGTACACAGTGGTACCTCGGGTTACAGACACTTCAGGTTACAGACTTCAGGTTCTGGCTTCTGGGATTCAGAATTTTCTCCCCCTTGTTTTCCTTCTCCAAAAACTAGGTTCGTCTTATGGTCTGGTGCGTCTTATAGAGCGAAAAATACAGTGCTTTATTAATGCAGCGGTACATATACAGTCTGCAGTCACACAGGGACTGTCTGTGATCAGTTGCAAGACCTATCATAAACTGCCATTGACTGCAGTAATCTAATCTAATCTGCACAACCTGGCGCCGCCGGATTTCTTTATAGTTATTACTACATGGCTTAGCAGTCCATTGATTAAAGAAAACCATTATCCTGAATTATCATCATAACTTCGTAACATTGTAGCTGCAATGAAAATGATGGCCGAGTTACAACTCTGCACGCTGGTCAAGGGCAGAAAATGCCACCTGGAGGAGTTTTGCAGGCGCCATCCTTTACAACCAGTCTTGTCCACAGAGCAACCTGAGAGAGCCGAATCAACAGAGAGAGAAGGCGGCAGCAGGGGCCACACTCTTGGTTCACATCAGGCTTGTTCACACGTTATACTGAACACAGGTTTAAACTGCCTTTGCACATCTACAAGTGTTTGTGTGGAAGGCTGCACATCTGCAGTTTTGTGAAGCTCAATCATTTGTGCACACAATAGGTACACAGATCATAATGGAACATGTGAACACACACACACACACACACAAACACACACTGTGAAATCCCAGCTTTTTTCCAGGCCACTGTGTTTAAGACAGTTATTTAGCCCACTCACAGGACTGAAATAAAACTCATAACGTTTATTGTAAACATTTGGTTAGACCACAAGATGTAATGCTGTAATAACAAAGGTCCGTATAGTTAAAGCTATGGTTTTCCCAGTAGTGATGTATGGAAGTGAGAGCTGGACTATAAAGAAGGCTGATCGCCGAAGAATTGATGCTTTTGAATTCTGGTGCTGGAGGAGACTCTTGAGAGTCCCATGGACTGCAAGAAGATCAAATGCATCCATTCTGAAGGAAATCAGCCCTGAGTGCTCACTGGAAGGACAGATCCTGAAGCTGAGACTCCAATACTTTGGCCACCTCATGAGAAGAGAAGACTCCCTGGAAAAGACCCTGATGTTGGGAAAGATGGAGGGCACAAGGAGAAGAGGATGACAGAGGACGAGATGGTTGGATAGTGTGCTCGAAGCTACCAGCATGAGTTTGACCAAACTGCGGGAGGCAGTGGAAGACAGGAGTGCCTGGCGTGCTCTGGTCCAGGGGGTCACGAAGAGTCGGACACGACTAAACAACAAATGTCTAAAGTATAATACAACAATCTATTAAAGAATTATAGACATTTATAGAATGTATATATAGTAATCACGCTTAAGTAAGAGCAATGTAGAGAAGCCAGAAGAGGGGTGCAGGGAAGTTAATTTGGATAAGATATAGATAGAAAGGAGAATAACATTGTTAAGCTGCATTGTGTTTAAGACATTTGGGAAAAAAATAATAAAAATTATTGAAAGAAAAAAAACCACACAGTTATTTAGGCCAGCTCCAAAAACCGAGGAGAAAGCAAACATCTACTTTGCTTCTAAGCCTTATTGGGGAGAGGACATTTGCTTGCTTATGTCAGGACACGTAACTACATATTGCACTCTGAGGATGTGGACCGCAATGATCCTGAAATGCTGAGACCAGGCTCGCAATCCCTGCCATTAGAAGGTGCCCCGAGGGGATTTTGGTTGGCTCAACCATCTCCTTGGTCCTACCAGCCTGGACTGCAGTGCAACAATGGAAACCGTAGAAGTGAGTCAGCAAAAAGACAGAGCAGGAATAACGTACCAAACTGGTTTTGCGGTGGTTTTGCTTAACTTCAAGCAACCCATCAGGAACAGCTTGGGGAAATAGGGCAGACCTTTTGATCTCCAACACTCACTACAATGATTTATTTAAGAGAATGGTGAGTCTAAGTAATAATAATAATATGGATAATAAATGTTCATAAATGTATCAACCAAGCACGTACATAGATCAGCACAGGAAGACCGACCTGAAACCATTTTGACTCCCAAACTGACCAAATGTTTTCTCTGCAAGGAGGGAGGGGGGTCAGGGAACCTTCCCATTGCCTCAGGAATTGGGAAATCACCATCTCAAAGGGTGACAGATTACCAGGAAAGGCAATCAGATAAGGCATTATCAGATAACCTGTGAAATATACTCGGAGTCAAGAGTGGATTTCATGCTCTTTATTCAGCTCCTAGTGGTGAGGAGGAATGGAAGTTCCCCCAGAATGTCTGCCTTATATACATTATTTACACAATGGGCCCCACATGATTGGCTAATTCCGGGATTCACCTGTAGGCCAATCAGGTTGCAGATTCAGTTCCACCTGGAGCTGGATTGGGTGGCTCCTGTGGACCAGTCAGACTGCTGCATTCTGGATCCTATTGTTTTAGGACCAATCAGACTGCTGCATTCTGGATCCTATTATTCTAGGACCAATCAGACTTCTGCATTTTGGATCCTATTCAACTCAGTACATAACAACCTGGCAGACAGGAAAAACACCTTTTCTGTGACGTAGGTATGATGTTTGTGGGGGGTGGTCTTGAGCTCCAGGGCAGGGAATTAAAAATGTCTATATAAGGTCTTCCACGCCATTGTTCAAGGTCCTCCTCCTCTCCTCCATGTGAGGGGAGCACCCTGTTGCAACAGTTCAATAAAGATCAGGCTTACGAGCTGCTATCCTTCTCAATATTCTCTGGTTGGCCTCTGTTATTTTCTCCGACCGATGGAGAACCTACAAAGGACTCTACAAGGGCTCTTGTGTTCCCCGTAAGGGTACAAGGGCAGATTTTTGTTTATTACATCTATTTAACCATGCATGTGGGAAAGAAGTGTTTTACTGTTTCCCAACAGGGTAGGTGAGTTTTGCAAGAATATCCACTAGAGTTTAGGTTCCCTTTAATCTCTAGTGGAAGTGAAACTGCAAAGCAAATGTTTATTGGGGGGGGGCAGAGAACACTCAACTTATCTGACACCAGAAGCCAAGGTAGCTTAATAATAATAATAATAATAATAATAATAATAATAATAATAATAATATTCTTTTTAAATAAAAAACCCCGCCCATCTGGCTAAGTTGCCCCAGCCACTCTGGGTGGCTTCCAACACACATAAACATAATAAAGCATCAAACATTAATAGTAACAATCAGATCCTACATTTAAAAAATCACAATAACTTCAAAATAAACAACTTATATATTCAATAGTAAACAGTACAATAGTAAACAGTACAATTAAGCACCAGCAAATAATAATTTAACAATTTACACTTATCAATTGCAATAAATAATTACTAATCTGTAACCAATAAAATAACAGCAAATCACAGTGCATAAAATACCAGAAAGCGTACAAAACCATGTAAAAGGCTCAAACTGAGAAACAAGGACGCACAACTTATAAAATTATTTTTAAAAACTGTCCCTGAACTCCTCTCTTTCCAACTGTTTCCGCTGTTCTCAAAGTCATGGGCTGGGAAAGGCTCTCAGGAGCTGGAGGGTGGGGCAAGGTAGGTGGGAAAGCCATTGCCTGCAGAAAGACTGCCTTGCTTTTCTCTGTCAAATCCCACTGTCACACATATGTTGCATGAAACATAATAATAATAATAATTTATTTATACCCCGCCCATCTGGCTGAGTTTCCCCAGCCACTCTGGGCAGTTCCCAATCAAGTGTTAAAAACAATACAGCATTAAATATTAAAAACGTCCCTAAACAGGGCTGCCTTCAGATGTCTTTTAAAAATAAGATAGCTACTTATTTCCTTCACATCTGCTGGGAGGGTGTTCCACAGGGCAGGGGCCACTACTGAGAAGGCCCTCTGCCTGGTTCCCTGTAACCTCACTTCTCGCAGCGAGGGAACCGCCAGAAGGCCCTCGGTGCTGGACCTCAGTGTCCGGGATGGATGATGGGGGTGGAGACGCTCCTTCAGGTATACTGGGCCGTTTAGGGCTTTAAAGGTCAGCACCAACACTTTGAATTGTGCTCGGAAACATACTGGGAGCCAATGCAGATCTCTCAGGACTGGTGTTATGTGGTCCCGGCGGCCACTCCCAGTCACCAGTCTAGCTGCCGTCTAGAGCATGGGTAGGCAAACTAAGGCCCAGGGGCCGGATCCGGCCTAATCGCCTTCTAAATCCGGCCCGCGGACGGTCCAGGAATCAGCGTGTTTTTACATGAGTAGAATGTGTCCTTTTATTTAAAATGCATCTCTGGGTTATTTGTGGGGCATAGGGATTCGTTCATTTTATTTATTTTTTCAAAATATAGTCCAGCCTCCCACAAAGCCTGAGGGGCAGTGGACCGGCCCCCTGCTGGAAATGTTTGCTGACCCCTGGTCTAGAGTCTAGACCGGTGGTTCTTATACTCCACCCCTCTACGGACCATGTTGTTGCTGGCATCTGTCTGTCTCAGGAGACAATGGCAGCCTGTTCCTTGGGAGTGAATTTCAACTGCTGGAAGGTCGCAGCACTTGCTGCGACTGTAGAGACCGATGCAGGAGAGACATGTTTTGTTGCAGCTGGGGCAGAGGAAGGTGTCTGGTTGTGCTGCTGCACATGCACCGGGGCATTTCATCTCTCTGTGCTCCTCCCAGTGGTCATTTCTTCTCTGGTCACTGCTGTGGAAACATGACCTGATTGTCTGTCTCCAGGCTAGATCTCTGCAAGAGAGATTGATGTTGCCAGCCTTATTGTCATGTTTCCAGACATCTTTGTACAGTGGTACCTTGGTTTAGGGAACGCGGGTGGCGCTGTGGGTTAAACCACAGAGCCTAGGGCTTGCCGATCAGAAGGTTGGCGGTTCAAATCCCCGCTACGGGGTGAACTCCCGTTGCTCGGTCCCTGCTCCTGCCAACCTAGCAGTTCGAAAGCACGTCAAAGTGCAAGTAGATAAATAGGTACCGCTCCAGCGGGAAGGTAAACGGCGTTTCCGTGCGCTGCTCTGGTTCGCCAGAAACGGCTTAGTCCTGCTGGCCACATGACCCGGAAACTGTACACCGGCTCCCTCAGACAATAAAGCGAGATGAGCGCCGCAACCCCAGAGTCAGTCACGACTGGACCTAATGGTCGGGGTCCCTTTACCTTTACCCTACCTTGGTTTAAGAACAGCTTAGTTTATGAACAACTTGGATTAAGAACTCTGCAAACCCAGAAGTAGGTGTTTTGGTTTGTGAATTTTGCCTTGGAAGCAGAACGTGTGGTCCATTTGTAAATTGAGTCCCCCGCTGCTATGGGAAAGCACGCCTTGGTTTAAGAATGGCTTTGGTTTAAGAACAGACTTCTGGAAAGGGATTAAGTGCGTAAACCAAGGTACCACTGTAATGCAGAGTTGGGCCCAGTAGACGTCGCTGAGACAGGACTGCGAAGTTGCTGAGAATGTGGACTTGGAAGAGCAGCGAGTCCTGTTAGTGCAATGGGACTTTCCTCTTCTCCTCCCCCTGTGTGCCCTCCCGTGCCCTCCCCAAATCTGCTCCAAAGGGTCATGAGAATCTCTGGAAGAGCATGGAGTGGCGGGGACAGGTGATGTTGTTCCACTTGGCAAGCAGAAATCTTTGGGTTGATGGACCGGTTACCTTTGCATGGCATTGAATTCCACCCATGTATTTATGTAAAATCATTCATATCCTGTTCCTCCTCTCTAAAAAGATCAGAATGGCATACAATAAAAGGAGCAAACAGCAGTTAAATTAAACAGACTACCTATATATACACAGTATATTTACATATATGGCTGCTGGCAGAAAGGCTCAGCAACTTGATTAAAAGGGAAGGAAAAAAACTAACTGCCTTCCTCGATATGAACAAAGGAGATCTGTAAAAATCATGGGGCAGGTGTCTCTGCAGCAATGTAAAGGTAAAGGGACCCCTGACCGTTAGGTCCAGTCGTGACCGACTCTGGGGTTGCGGCGCTCATCTCATTTTACTGGCCGAGGGAGCCGGCGTACAGCTTCCGGGTCATGTGGCCAGCATGACTAAACCGCTTCTGGCAAAACAGAGCAGCGCACGGAAACGCCGTTTACCTTCCCGCCGGAGCGGTACCTATTTATCTACTTGCACTGGCATGCTTTCGAACTGCTAGGTGGGCAGGAGCTGGGACCGAGCAACGGGAGCTCACCCCGTCGCGGGGATTCGAACCGCCAACCTTCTGATCGGCAAGCCCTAGGCTCTGTGGTTTAGACCACAGCGCAACCCGCAACCCTCTGCAGCAGTGTACATTGCATCAATTGCATGAGCACTATTAACATGTTAAGTTATAAACAGCAGCCACAGGGCCCCATCCAGGACGGTCCTGATCCCCCGGTGACTCACCTCCCTGTCTCGCCCGAAGGCAAGCACTCCTCCTGCGAGTACTCAGGTCTCTCCTTCTCTCAGACCTTAGTCTCTGCAGCTCGGGAGATGTTGGTGGGTTACTAGACCCAGAGGCCGCCTCAGCCTCTCCTGACCCAACTGGTAGTGGAGCAGCTGTAAGTGATGGCCCAGCTGGAGGCAAGGAGGTAATCCCCGCATCTGTATCCAGGGCAGGCTCAGGCCCTTGACTCAGCTCAGCTGGTGCTTGTTGCAGACTGGGGCTCTTCAGAATCAGGCCCCAGACTTGGTTCAGATGCCGCCTGAGGCAAAGGATCCAGTGCGGACTGAGACTCCTCTGGTTCCGAGCCCGAGCCCGAGTCCCAGGCCATCACACTGGGGCAGGGCCTTCAGCCCTGGCCCCAACTGGGCACACGGAAATGACCACTCTTACCAGATTCCTTTAATGGGATACCCCAGCATTTGGAGGGGCAGGCAGAAACTACTACCTCCCCTCCGTCCAAGACAAAGGATTGCCCCAATGCCCAACCCAATGCCCAACCCAATGCCCCAATACCCAACCCAATGCCCCAATGCCCAACCCAATGCCCAATCCAATGCCCCAATGCCCAACCCAATGCTCCAATGCCCCAGTGCCCAATCCAATGCCCCAATGCCCAACCCAATGCCCCAATGCCCAACCCAATGCCCAATCCAATGCCCCAATGCCCAACCCAATGCCCCAATGCCCAATCCAATGCCCCAATGCCAAACCCAGTTGCGGCAATTGCTATGAGGTAGGCAAAACCAGCGGGATGGAGCCAGTTTGCCCGGTGGACAAATTCCTACCCGGCCCCATAAAACGACGGCTGCCGTAGCCACAGCAAAGTCCTTGACTATCACCTTGAACCAAGGTTGGGTGGGTGGAGAACCCGACAATGGAAAAGCAGGTAGGGCCCCAGGTGAGGGCTGTTTAAATGGCCAGCGAGTGGACCCAAGAGTAGCCTTCCCTGCTCCATCGGCTCCGCCCCCTGCCACAGCCCGTGTCCAAGCCTGTATGCCCATTCGCCAAACCAGGATGCAGCCAGGATCTGGCTCCTGATAGACAGCGGGGGCTTACACACACACCCCACCTATCAAGAAGGGGCGCTTAGGCTGCAATTACCTGGCCGGGGCCCCAGTAGAGTCTCTGCTGTCGTGCAATGCCACCACACTGAAAGGGTTAGCGGGCTTGTTCCCTGGCTAACTCCCAGAAATAGGTAGAGCTTTGTATCTTCTGTGCACGGGACTTTTCCATGAAGTTTGTCCCCAAGTTTATTTCACCTTCTCTTTGCTGAAAAGCCACCTGAGATCATTAGGAATTAGTTACTTTATCCCATGCAGCACTGATGAGTTTCCAGAAGCAGGCCTGCCTTGAATACCAGTAGGTCTTCAAGAATTTGAGTGGCAGCTGGAATAACTTCTCATCAGATTTAAAAAATAACAACAACAACCCCAACCCCAACCCCCGAAGGTGTGATTTAAAAGTTTGAACGTTTAGCCAATGCAAATAAATTGAGAGGGGATGAACTGTATATTCAGCCAGTGATTCCATCTATTAAAAAGCTTTATACTGCTGGATTTGTGGAATAGAATAATGACGATTATTTGTAAAGCCTCCAGGGGATCACGTTAGAGTGACATTTGCAGTAAATGACAAGAGGCAAATAGCTTCTTTGATGCCTGGGGAAATTACCAGTTTCTGGCTGGAATTCCCCCCCAAGCCTAAACTAGTCTCCAAATGGATTCAACTAAGTCTTCTTAAATGCCTAAGAAGTTTAGTAATGCTTCTACTTGTTTAGCTTTTGTAAGATGCAAAATATTTTTTTAAAAAAACAGGCCTATGGGGGGGGGGAAACCAGACGGTCGATTTAGCAAGAGACAATTGAGTGGGTGGGCGAGTGGGGAAACCCCCAAATTTCCTAATGGTATAACAGGTCTATTCTCTTTCTCTCTGCCTTTAATTTTCAGTGCTGGGAGGGTGGACTATTTATTATATGTCTCCAGGCAAAACTCTGAAGGCACAAAGTACTTTCTGTCTACTTCAGGCTGTTTACATTTAGATGGGAAATACAGTGGTACCTCGAGTTAAGTACTTAATTCGTTCCGAAGGTCTGTTCTTAACCTGAAATTGTTCTTAACCTGAAGCACCACTTTAGCTAATGGGGCCTCCTGCTACCACCTCGCTGCCGGAGCACGATTTCTGTTTTCATCCTGAAGCAAAGTTCTTAACCTGAAGCACTATTTCTGGGTTAGTGGAGTCTGTAACCTGAAGCGTATGTAACCTGAGGTACCACTGTAGATGGTCCACCAAATGACAGCGGTCATGGGTCACAGAGCAACGGGAGCTCACTCCCGCCAACCTTCTGATTGGCAAGCCCAAGAGGCTCAGTGGTTTACACCAGGGGTCTGCAACCTTTAAGACAAAAAGAGCCGCTTGGACCCGTTTCCGAAGGGAAAAAAACCTGGGAGACGCAAAACCATTGCGACATTTAAAACAAATATATCTCCGGAGCCACGATCTGACAGCGGGCGGGAAGGTGACGTCGGGACGGTGCGTGACTAACGCACGCACCGCCCCCATGCGACGTCACAGCCAGTACAGCGCCCGCCACAGTGGGGAGTCTCGGGGCGCACAATGCGCCTCCTCCCCTCGCTAGTATCCGCCCCGGAGCCACGGCAAAGGTGTAAAAGAGCCACATGCGGCTCCGGAGCTGCGGGTTGCAGACCCCTGGTTTAGACCATAGCGCCACCCACGTCTCTTGACAAATCCCTGCGATGGGGTGAGCTCCTGTTGCTCTGTCCCAGCTACTGCCAACCTAGCAGTTCAAAAGCACACCAGTGCAAGCAGATAAATAGGTACCGCTGCAGCGGGAAGGTAAACGGCGTTTCCGTGTGCTCTGGTTTTCTGTTTTCTGTTTAGTCCTGCTGGCCACATGACCCGGAAAGACGAGCGCCGCAACCCCATAGTCGCCTTTGACTGGACTTAATCGGCCAGGGGTCCTTTCCCTTTACTGTACAGTACAGAAGTGGCTTCAGATGAAATATGGCTGGAAGGGACGGAACTCAATTGCAGTGTATCAGAGGTGATCTGGCCATTTCTGCACCGCTTTTCTGAAAGACGCCTGACCTCTTCTTCCCCATACATAACCGGTTCTACTTATCTATCTTTACCTTTTCATGAGTTGTCAGCAAGCAGAGCTTCAGGGAATATTAAGAAGGAGAAAGAGGAAATAGTTCTAGGAGTGTAGAAACTAGAATCTGGGTTTCCTTAGGTCCACGGCAGTGACTAGAGAAAATTATTTTTAAAGTATGTGACTGTTTGTTCTGGTGATACACGTTGCTCTGTTGCAACCACATTGTGCAACAGATTGAAGAAGACGGACAATTTTGCTTCTTTGTCTCAGAGGATTCTTAGCGCAGATGTACACCATATACGTACAGTGATTTGACAATTATTTATTCTCAACAAATCTAGGAATTTACAATTCTGTAAATGGGGAGCAGGGCTTATGGACCTGTAACAGATAATTCCTAGCACCCCTACCAAATCACAAATTCCAGGATTCAAATAGTATGAAATGCAATGAAACAAATAGTATTAAATAACATGAAAGCCATGCAGCTAAACCACTATAAAAATGGCAGACATACTCAAAACAGGGCAAATGATTGTTTGACTTTACCTTCATACCAATATACAGTGGTGCCCCGCAAGACGAATGCCTCGCAAGACGGAAAACTCGCTAGACGAAAGAGTTTTCCGTTTTGGAGGTGCTTAGCAAAACGAATCTCCTATGGGCGTGCTTCGCAAGACAAAAATGTCTTGTGAGTTCCTGCGGGGTTTTTTCCTCCCCCCCCCTTTTTCTAAGCCGCTAAGCCGCTTATCAGCTGATCCGATAAGCTGATAAGCCGCTAAAAGCGCTAATCCGCTAATCCATCAATGGGCTTGCTTCGCAAGATGAAAAAACCGCTAGACGAAGAGAATCACAGAACGGATTCTTTTTGTCTTGCGAGGCACCACTGTAACTCAGTTTAAGGCAGCAGACCAATTAAAAGTCTGCTTTAGAGAAGAATTCCAACATCAGTGTTAATACTGATGAATTAATTTGAAATTTATTGTGTATTGTTGTAAACAAAAATTGCCCTTTTCCCTTATGGGGTATCCAAGAGCCCATATAGAGTCCTTACATAGGTTCCCTATTGGTAGGAGAAAATAACAGAGGCCAACCAGAGAATATTGAGAAGCAAAGCAGCTAGTAAGCTTGATCTTTATTGATCTGTTGCAACAGGGTGCTCCCCTCATGCGCAGGAAAGGAGGAGGAACCAGAAAAATGGTGTGCAAGGCCTTATAAAGACTTTTGAAATTGCCACCCTGTAGATCAAGACCACCCCCAGATACATCATACCTACATCACAGAAATTTAAATGTTGTTTTTCTCTTGTCCTTGTTTATCTGGCAGGTTACTTGATTGGATTGCCTGGGGAGCCTGGCCAGTCTTTTGTAATGATAAATACTTAGTTCCTGGGCCAGGTCACAGGCTCACACCCTATTCAAACACAGACACACCCTTAAGACAGGATTTTGTGAAGGAAAAGACAATGGGGAGTTTTTTTCCATTTTTCTTTCCATTTGCAGAGAAAACATTTGGTCAGTTTGGGAATCAAAAATGGTTCCAGGTTGGCCTTCCTGTGCTGATCTATGTATGTGCTTGGTTGGTACACTTATGAACATTACCATATATCTAAGACCATAAAATTCCTATCACAGTATTATGTGTTTTCATTTTGCATTTTCATGTTGCGAACCATCCTGTGTTTTTCGGATGAAGGGCAATATATAATAATAATAATAATAATAATAATAATAATAATAATAATAATAATAATAATAGTAGTAGTAGTAGTAACGACCCAGTGGAAAAACACTATGAGTGATAGCCAATTAAGCTCAGGGCGGGCCCAGAGAAATCAATGGAAATTGACCAGTGAGTTTGAGTTTACTTGTAATGCTTATTGCAGCAATTTCCTCCTTAAACTTTCAATCTTTCGCAAGCATTTCCAACATTTGTAGTACTGCTACAGAATGCAGATTGATCTTCAACGTCACTTGCATATTTTTGCCCTAGCTTTTAACAAATGTTTCTTATTATATGCATTCCACCTGCAGAAAACAGAGGCTTTCTGACACGGCAAGTGCGACTTCTCAATTACACTTAGCTCAGGTGATTTAGTGATATTGCCTATCACTTCGGTACAAAGTTGATGCTTCAGCAAAAGGGGGAAGGAGTGAAATCACTTAACCTCTGACCAAGTTTCAAGGCAAGGGAGGGTTATAAAAGGAAGAGCCGGCCTCCGAAGGAGCTGCCTTCTCTTCTTATCTCTCCGAAGAACGCATCGCCATTATGAGCTTCAACGGAAAATTCGAACTCCAAACCCATGAGAATTTTGAGCCCTTCATGAAAGCCATTGGTAAGCTGGTCAAATGAGGTGGTTAAATTGTGCTCCCTGCCTTGCCATGGTCTTCGTTTTTGTCTTTTAAAAAGGGATTTGAAATCCAACAGTAAGCAGTAAAGAATTAAAAAATAATTATGGTGCTTTTGTCTCAAATGTAATTTGTGTAGATGGGATTTTTATGATCACATGTTGTCCTTTTTATGTTCCTTACTTTCCTGCTGGTATTAAAATGAACAAATATGTCTTTTGGTCTCATACAGAGCATAGTGACAATAACCTGCCTTAAAATTTGTGGCAATCTTCATACCACAAGAGCAGAATTAACCTGATGTACTATCCAATTCTAAGCCGTGAAGAGGTTGTGTCTGATAGAGTGTAGTAGCTAAGCGTATTTTCAAAAAGGAAGGTTGTAACAGGTCTCACCTCAGTCAGATTTCTAATGTGAATATAAAATCTACATTCTCCCAGACTGTTCACTTTGCATTACAAAAATGTATCTCCATAGCTTTTTCTTTCATTTGAACAACTACCGGTACCTGAAAGACTCTCAAACAATGTAATCCTATCTGTGTGACTTAGAAGTGAGTGGTATTGTGATTCAAAGTACCTAAGTGGGCATAGGATCGCAACCTTCATGTGGAAATGTTCTGAGAGTTTGAGAGCTGTGAAGTCCCCACCCCAATTTCTATTATTATTATTGTTATTATTATTATTATTTATTTTATATACTGTCCTTTATCAAAAGATCTCAGGGCCATAGGGTTATTTAATGATCTACAGTGGTACCTCGGGTTAAGTACTTAATTAGTTCTGGAGGTCTGTTCTTAACCTGAAACTGTTCTTAACCTGAAGCACCACTTTAGCTAATGGGGCCTCCCACTGCTGCTGCCGCACGATTTCTGTCCTCATCCTGAAGCAAAGTTCTTAACCTGAAGCACTATTTCTGGGTTAGCAGAGTCTGTAACCTGAAGCGTCTGTAACCCGAGGTACCCCTGTATTACGTCATTGCATATGACTGTTGATTTCCTTCTGCCCAGGCCTTTCCGATGAGATGATTGAAAAGGGCAAGGACCTCAAGAGCATCTCTGAAATTGTTCAGAATGGCAAGAAGTTCAAGGTCACCGTGACAACCGGAAGCAAGGTGTTGACTAACGAGTTTACAATCGGAGAGGAGGCTGAGCTACAGACGCCAACAGGAGAGAGGGTCAAGGTAGAGTCTTCTCCATTTATATATGGCAGGGAACCTATGGCCCTCCAGATCTTGCTGAATCACAGGTCCCATCGGCCAGGCTTGCAGTGGCTGATGGGAGTTGTAGTTCATCAGTGTCTGGGGGAATCAAAGGTTCCCCACACCTGATACAGGGCTGGCTTCCTTTGAACAGGAAGCTAGTTTCTAATGAGAACAATCAGATCCCGCCTACAAACGTACGCAAACTCTATCTTCCCCATATACTATGGCTACCAGATTTTTATCAGTGAATCCGGGGACACATTTATTTATTTATTTATTTATTTATTTATTTAATTTAAATTCATCATTAATACACATATACAAACATACAAACATACAAACATACATTTCATACAATCCTTAAAAATGTTCAAACATACTTACACTCAATCCCACAAATAGTTCCTTTCCCCATCACCATCCACCAACCCTTCACCCCACCTTTGTGTTAGACTTCCAATCTACTCAATTACAATTTCTTTCCACTTCTATTACTTTCTTTCACACACCTTTACCCTAATTTCATACTTCTTTTTCTATTACACATTGTTTTCCATCTTATTTGATATTTCAGTATTTGAAACGGAACTTGTTTATTCTAATAGGAGTTCTGATTTTTCGATATGATTTTGCAAGTATCTTTTAAACAGATTTTTTTTTTTTTGAAGCTGAGTAGCAACAGGGAGTCAGTACAGTGGTACCTCGGGTTAAGTACTTAAATCGTTCTGGAGGTCCGTTCTTAACCTGAAACTCTTCTTAACCTGAAGCACCACTTTAGCTAATGGGGCCTCCTGCTGTTGCCGCACCGCCGGAGCACGATTTCTGTTCTCATCCTGAAGCAAAGTTCTTAACCTGAAGCACTATTTCTGGGTTAGCGGAGTCTGTAACCTGAAGCGTATGTAACCCGAGGTACCACTGTAGTGGTGATAGTGAGGCAAAAGACCCTGGGCCCAAGCACACATGCATATTGTATAAAGGTGCAAAGCCCTTCTTTCGCACCCTGTGAAACATAAATGTACAGAGTTTTTAAGAAACTGGGCAACGGCTGGCCGCCCGCCACTCCCGAGCCTCCCCCGATCAGTCAAAACAAAGGGGGAAGGGGGCAGGAGATCGCACAAGACACATCATATACACACAAGACACATCATATGGGGACTTCCGGTGAGGAAAAATGGCGGGCGCCACGGCAGCCAGCAGCTCCTGAAGCCAGCCAGAGCCAAATGCGCTACCAGGCTGGCTCTGGGCTGCTGAGGCTGCCACTGCTATGTTTCCCAGGCAGTGGCGTAGCGTGGGTTGTCAGCACCCGGGGCAAGGCAAGTAATTTGCGCCCCCTAACCCGTGGATTTGCGCCCCCTAACCATAACGCCCAGATGTTGCGGCCGGTGCGGCCGGCCCCCCCCTGCACCCCCCACGCTACGCCACTGTTCCCAGGGACAAATGTGCAAATCTGGGGACATTCCAGGGACGGAATTTGTTCAGGGACAGATTTGCAAATCCGGGGACTGTCCCCAGGAACTGGGGACGTCTGGTAACCATATCATACACAGCAGCCTCAAAAGAAGTATTATGAAGCAGGCAAAAGCATCTTTTTCCCAGGGAATGTATGTGGGAAGACCACATTCTTTGATCATATACATGCATATTTCTCACTTAATGAAAACAGAGAGGTGTAACATATTTCACAGAGCCATACTGACACATTGCCATAGATCAGCGTTTCCCAAACTTGGGTCTCCAGCTGTTTCCCCCCCCCAAAAAAAAAAATTATTAAATTTTTCACAATTATAACAAATACAACATAACAAAAAAGAAAAACAGAAACAGAAAAACATATCAAAGAGAAATCAATACAATACTAAAAAAAGAACCAAAACCACAACAATAAAAAAGTAATCTTAATCCCATATCCCTTGAAAACCCAATTTTGTTTACACTGTTAATTGACTTCCTCAAATCCCTCCCTTCTGAATTTCCTTGTATCTGCATGTAGCAGCTTTCCAATATCATTCTTAAACAAAAATATTTCCAATTATTATCTAATTCACTTTTCTTACTGTTCTAAATCCCATTTATTTAATTAAATCCTAATTTCATCCTAGGCCTGTTTGGTACTTTCAAGTGACTCCTAATTATTTATATTTCCAGCTGTTTTTGGACTGCAACTCCCATCATCCTTGGCTGGTCAGGGATAATGGGAATCGTAATCCAAAAACAGCTGGAGACCCAAGTTTGGGGGAAACTGCCATAGATCATAATAAAAAGGCAAGCTCACTGGGCACCCCTCATGTGTGGAGGAAAACTTGGGCTTATGAACATGTTGACAAGGTACATGAAAATGTCAGCGCTTGAACTGGAACCCAATCGCGGCGGCTTTTCTTCTCCCACAGGCCGTTGTTCAAATGGAAGGAGACAACAAGATGGTTGTGAACCTGAAGGGCATCAAGTCTGTCACTGAAATAAACGGGGACACCATCACTAATGTAAGTCCACCTAAACTTGAGGCCTCCATTGCAGCCTGGACCACCACTACAATATTTTACCCTAACTGCTCCATTTTCAGAGGGCCTTGGAAGTTAAGGCCTCTAGAACAGGAGGAGACAATTTAACGTCCTCCAAATGTTGTTGGAGAACAACTCCCATCAGTCCCAACTGTCATGGACTGGGAGAGGAACCAGCTGGAGAACCACCAAGAGAAGGAGACTCAGAGCCCAGGGAGTGGTGGTGGGACAACAATGAGTAGTCAGAGGGAGAAGACTGGAAGAGGAGGTGGCAGAAGCTGAAAAGGTTACAGGGCTTAAAGAGGTGGGAGAGTCCATGGCTGTGCTGGGCCCAGGGGTTAACCCAAGCAATGCGGTCCAGGTCCGATCCAGAATCCCAGGATTCCGCGAGGAGTCAGTCCAACAGGGCCAAGGCAGGAAACCAGTCAAGGTCAGGCACAGGGTCTCAGGCAGGTTCTAGCAAACAGCAAAGTTGCTCCCGCAACCTGGGGTCCGACAGACTTTTCTCTTTGTCGGGGTAACGGCCGGTCCTGATCCCCCAGTGACTCACCTCCCTGTCTCACCGGAAGGTGAGCACTCCTCCTGCGAGTACTCAGGTCTCTCCTCTCAGACCTTAGTCTCTGCAGCTCGGGAGATGTTGGTGGGTTACTAGACCCAGAGGCCGCCTCAGTTTCTCCTGACCCAACTGGTAGTGGAGCAGCTGTAAGTGATGGCCCAGCTGAAGGCAATTAGGTAATCCTCACATCTGGAGCCAGGGCAGGCTTGGGCCCCTGACTCGGCCCAGCTGGTGCTAGTTGCAGGGGAACCTGTGCAGACTGGGGCTCTTCAGAATCAGGCCCCAGACTAGGTTCAGATGCCGCCTGAGGCAAAGGATCCGGTGCGGACTGAGACTTCTCTGGCTTCAAGTCCGAGCCCAAGTTCCAGGCCATCACAGTGGCACAGATAAGTCCAGAACCAGAGGCAGAAACCGAAGAAGGCAAGGAGAGAGGAAGGAGGCCAAGATGCAGAGATGAGTCAGGGCAGTGAAGAGTCACGGGTGTCTCCCCCTCCTGCACTGACAAGCTCCCCTTCCCTTTGTCTCCCAGAACCAGAAGAGGCATGAAAAGGGCGGAGAAGTGGTTGGCTGAACGCAGATGCAGTCTCTGATAGCTTGGGGAAAACCCTGGAGAGGAGGGGACTTAAGACAGCTGTAGGAAAATGGGGACTTTCACTTTCAACAACTGCTTCATGGGGGCAAGACCTGCCAGAGAAGATTTACTGTGCTCTTTGGGCCTGACCCTCAGCCAAGTTTGCAGTGCAGAAATTGTGTTTTTGCTAATAACTCCAACTCTGAATGTTGTGATTACTGAAGGCTCACTCTTTGACGCCAGCCAACATAGCTAATGGTCAAGGCTGGTGGGAGTTGTAGTTCCACAATATCTGGGGTCCACCATATAGGCTACCCTGCACCACAGTATCAAAGGATTTAGCATGTTCCTCATATCCATACTTTTTCAGTTTCAATGCATTGGGTGGTTTGGTTTCAAATTCAGGTAGAATGCAAATATTGTAATGTATGGCAGGGGGCCACAGCCTTTGGGTCATCTGCTAAGTGGAGAATTATAATAATTTATTATTTATACCCTGCCCATCTGGCTGGGTTTCCCCAGCCACTCTGGGCAGCTTCCAAAAGAATATTAAAATACAATAGTCTATTAAACATTAAAAGCTTCCCTAAACAGGGCTGCCTTCAGATGTCTTCTAAAAGTCTGGTAGTTGTTTTTCTCTTTGACATCTAGTGAGAGGGCGTTCCACAGGGCAGGTGCCACTACCGAGAAGGCCCTCTGCCTGGTTCCCTGTAACTTGGCTTCTTGCAGTGAGGGAACTGCCAGAAGGCCCTCAGCGCTGGACCTCAATGTCTGGGCAGAACAATGGGGGTGGAGACGCTCCTTCAGGTAGACTGGACCAAGATCATTTAGGGCTTTAAAGGTCATCCTGTTTCAAGTTGTACACTCCTGGTGCAGATGTTTAAGAGAACAGCATCCCATCCCATGAACAAATCAAGTATTAGTCATTCTTGGGAAGGCTAACTTGAAGTTTGAGGTCATCCTGAACAGTGGCGTAGCGTGGGGGGTGCAGGGGGGCCGGCCGCACCGGGCGCAACATCTGGGGGTTAGGGTTAGGGGGCTCAAATCCACGGGTTAGGGGGCGCAAATTACTTGCCTTGCCCCGGGTGCTGACAACCCACGCTACGCCACTGATCCTGAAAAAGATTTCTCATGGTATTAATGTATATACTGTGAGTAGGAGGCAAAATCCCCTTATTGGTTTTTTATGCCTATATTGATTACATTTTTATTTATTAGGGGATTTTCAAAAAAGCACTGTCAATGATTCTACAGTGGTTTACAAAATCTGGGTCAGATAACAGGGTGTCAGGCATTGGTTGCAGACAATATATCTGTGACTGTTACCTTATTATAATTATTGGTGATACCGAATAGAAATGGGAGTAATATTTTGGGGGACCCATATATACCAAATGTGCAGTAGGCTCAAGACTCTGGGTTCAAGGTTTGCTTGCATCATGTATGCTGGGCACAGGATCAGTAGCTATTGGGGAACCAGGGTGCAAGGAAATTCAATTCAGTTTGCATGTCTAGGCAAAACGACCTACTGTATTTTTTGCTCAATAAGAAGCCACAGACCACAAGACGTGCCTAGTTTTTGGAGGAGGAAAACAAGAAAAAAAATATTCTGAATCTCAGAAGGCAGAACAGCAAGAGGGATCGCTGTGCAGTGAAAGCAGCAATCCCTCTTGCTGTTCTGGCTTCTGGGATAGCTGTGCAGCCTGCATTCGCTCCATAAGATGCACAGACATTTCCCCTTACTTTTTAGCAGGGGAAAAGTGAGTCTTATAGAGCAAAAAAATACGGTAATTCAAGCCTTCCATAAACAATCCATGTACCAGAACACAGTCATCCTTTGAAATTCACGCTCCTCTAGGTTTAGCAATGCAGATTTGCAGCCAGGTAATAACTGCAAACATGGATATGCTGCCCTGATCTCTTTTGGGAGAAAGTATCAATGAAAAAAAATTATTTTTTAAAAAAAGAAATTAAAGTGTGGGTGATTAAAGCTCTTGGTTTTTTTCTTCCCTTTCTAGACGCTGAGCATGGGTGATATTCAATACAAGAGGATCAGCAAAAGAATCTAGATAACTCAGGCATTTCTGTACTTTTACTGTGTAAAAGTAGTACAATAAAGTGAAATGTATGCAAACGCCTCTTCGTTGCCGTCATTATTGGTCTATGGAAGACAGCTATCAAAGACAAGAGTGGCCAGAGCAGCAGTTAGGGTCAGGTTGGGTCTCTCTCCCAACTTAACAGGATTTATTATACGGTTGCCATACGTCTGGAATTTTCTGGACATATAGGAATACTGCAGCCGCAAGCAGTGTCCTTTCGGAAATCGGCTAATGTCCGGAAAACTCCAGACATATGGCAGCCCATGTCTGCGGTGCCGTTTTTGCAGATTTCAAAAACGCCCAATTTCTTTGGCCAAAACTTAAAAAACAAAAAACAAGCTCACCAACTTTTCTGTCTGGATTTTTCACATTTTGAAATATGGCAATCCTAATCTCCTAATATTTTACATAGCTGTCAACTTTTCCCTTTTCTTGCGAGGAGTCCTATTCAAAATAAGGGAGTTTCCCTTTAAAAAAGGGAAACGTTGACCGCTATGATATTTTATGATTCATGCTTGATGGCTTGTGAGTGGAAGGAATCAGCAGAGGACTTTGGGTTTCACCCATAAGGCCTTTGAACACCCATAAGGTCATTGGAAAAGCTGAATAGCTTAGCTAGGACAGACATTCAGCCAGAAAAAGGAAGGCACTAAGTGGAAATAAATGCTGCTTTAACTAAGAATCCCCAGAATTGTTATCTTCTGAAAACCTAAGCCCAGGGGTCAGCGACATGTGGCCCATGGGCCAGAAACAGCCCACGGAGGCCATTTAACCGGCCTACAAGCCGCCCCAGAACTGAGTCGCCCATTCAGCGAGTCCCGGCGTGCTGTGTTAAACCTGCGTTAAATTGTGTGGGGACTCTCTTCCGTGGCTCCAGAAATCGCTTCTGCGCATGCACAGACACCGAAAATCGCTTCTGTGCTGGCGCGATTTTCGGCGTCTGGGCATGTGCAGAAGCGATTTCCGGCGCCCACGGAGGATCTCCACCCAAGTGATCCGGCCCAGGCAAGGTAAACCTTGTCAACCCCTGACCTAAGCTAAACTGGTATGCCAGTTGCCACTAGGCCTGGTGCAAATGAAGGGTGGTACTTGGGACACAATGGGATGCGGGTGGCGCTGTGGGTTAAGCCACAGAGCCTAGGGCTTGCCAATCAGAAGGTCAGTGGTTCGAATCCCCGCAATGGGGTGAGCTCCCGTTGCTCGGTCCCTGCTCCTGCCAACCTAGCAGTTCAAAAGCACGTCAAAGTGCAAGTAGATAAATAGGTACTGCTCCAGCGGGAAGGTAACTGACGTTTCCGTGCGCTGCTCTGGTTCGCCAGAAGCGGCTTAGTCATGCTGGCCACATGACCTGGAAGCTGTACGCCGTCTCCCTCGGCCAATAAAGCGAGATGATCGCCGCAACCCCAGAGTCGGCCACAACTGGACCTAATGGTCAGGGGTCCCTTTACCTTGACCTTACTTGGGACACACTTAAGGCAACATCTTAACACTCAAATGCTTTTTAAGGAATAATATAAATGTAACCTCCGTTTGAGATGGATGTACAAACTGTGGCAAAGTGATGTTCTTCCAAAAGTAAGACAAACACAAATGAATGAAACAAGTGTTGAAGCCACATGTGTCATAATAACTTTATTGATCATTGAAATCAGTGAATGTAGGCTTTGACTCCTCCCGTGAAATGTTTCTAACTCAACATGCTGGGCATGTAGAAAAAGCATGTCTCTCTGGTGCTGTCCTCAGGAGAGCTGGACATTCAGAACCAAACCCCCACTTTCCTTGGCACTTCCTTCCTGTTCAGAACCAAAATGGCTGATTTTGCACCAGCTGTCGGGATTCCACAAGACACCTCCAGGCCGGCCAACAATCCCATTCTTATTTCTTCTGGAAGATGCCAGGTGAAATCTCGTTGGCGGCGGGCTCAGGCATGACCTGGATTGTTTGGTTCTGAAGAGCTGCCTCTCGCATCTTGTAGTACATAAACTCATTCTCTTGGAACATGCGCAGCTCCATCTCTGACTGAACGCGCATGGCCTGAAAGGATGGAGAAAATGAGACACAAAGCTAATTTCTTGGGAGTCTGCTTGCGATGCGCGAGGAAGGCCTCATCCCTGAAACCCAGTTTCCATCGCAAACTGCTAACATTTTTCCTTGTCATACTACACGTTGTGCATCCTCTGCGCAAAAACAAGTTTTTAAAAAATCTGAATTTCATTATGATAATCTTCCATCACTTACATTGCTTCTGCTAGTCATACCGCAAGCGGTTGCTCTTAGGGGTTATGCGAACTAATAAAGGCCAATGCAACTCTCATTTAGCCCCTACTCTGTGGCTTCTGATGTTTCATAAAGTCCACACATTTTTAAGTGTCAGCTAGAAACATGCTCTTCTATTCAAGTTGAGATCCCACTGGTCAGGCTACGGACAGAGCGTTTAGTGGGCAGTGTTAGAAACTCAGATATACAAGCTAGGTGCCAAATGGCTGCTTAAATCAGGGTTACAGTTGCCAAAACAGAATGCCTAGTTGCCATTTTGGGGGGGCAGATGATTCGAAAGTCGTATTTTTCAATATGAGTTTTTTTTGTTCCAGCAATTCATTCTGACTGTGCAGGTAAAATATAGAGGATATAATTCTCCAGGAGGTGTTGTCAGTGTGTTGAAACAGTCAAGACCTGTTAGGTTTCCAAGGGGTTGCTTGAGAGCAAGCAGGCAAATACCGTATTTTTCGCTCTATAAGACGCACCAGACCACTAGTTTTTGGGGGAGGAAAACAAGAAAAAAAATATTCTGAATCTCAGAAGCCAGAACAGCAAGAGGGATCGCTGCGCAGTGAAAGCAGCAATCCCTCTTGCTGTTCTGGCTTCAGCGATAGCTGCGCAGCCTGCATTCGCTCCATAAGACGCACACACATTTCCCCTTACTTTTTAGGAGGGGAAAAAATATGGTACCTCCCTGCTTGGCTGTGAAGCCTTTAACTGTCCAGAGCGCCACTCTCCCATGGCTGACTCATTCCCTGGCAGAATCCGTGAGTGGGCGGGGCTTAAACTTTCCCCAGCAAAGTAATTTCTTGACGCCCAGTCTGTGCCTCCCCTCTTGGCGCGAAACCTTACTGCGCAAGGAGGGCGTGGGTAACGGTGGACCTCTCCCCTCCCCGCTTTGCCCAGGCAAAGTGTCCTGGCAACGCCTCGCCTCCTCCGAACCCTGCAGCTCCTCTCCACTGGAGGCGTGGTTACTCTCCTCCATTGAAGAGGAGCTGCTTTCCACGATCTTTGGGGGCTCTCTGTAATCTATCCAGCTTTTCTTCTCCCCCTCCTGAACTGATGGCAGTTCCCTGACAAGACCCAAGGATCCTCAGGCATGCGCCTCCAAGATGGTGGAGATGTCGGGCGCCATCCAGTCACCCAGGCATCTTCACTTGGTCGCAAGTGGCCTGGCGAATTTCAAACACAGGTAGTGGGGGTGTTATTGTGTGTGTGGAGGGTGTTAATGTTTTTGTTTGCTACTATGGTATGTCATTTGTTGTTTTCGTATTGTAAACTGCCCTGTGATCCTTGGATGAGAGGCAGTATAGAAGAAATAATAATAATAATAATAATAATAATAATAATAATAATAATAATAATAATAATAATTATTATTATTATTATTATTATTATTATTATTATTTCTTGCATTGCAGACAGCTATATTTGGGTCCCCTATTGGTGACTAATGGGACACAGGAGGCGCTGTGGGTTAAACCACAGAGCCTAGGACTTGCCGATCAGAAGGTCAGCGGTTCGAATCGCCACGACAGGGTGAGCTCCCGTCGCTCGGTCACAGCTCCTGCCAACCTAGCAGTTCGAAAGCATGTCAAAGTGCAAGTAGATAAATAGGTACCACGACTGGACCTAATGGTCAGGGGTCCTTTACTTTTATGGGTGACTAAGCTGTGGCCCTTCATACTGCAGGACTGTAATTCTCATAACCCCTGACCATTGGCCATGCTGCCTGCGACAGATGGGAGTTGTAACCCCTGCTGTAAATATTGCAAGGCCAAATGATCACTTGGCTCGCTTGTGCAGTCTGTCTGGCCCTTCTGCATATGTGAACTGAGCTGAATGGCTGTAGCTAATGCACCTTCCAGAGGGATGCCTGGAAACAATTTGCCACTTGGAGCAGCTGGCAAGGAGATCCAGTTTCGAGGGACTTCAACATCATTTGTTCTCCCTATGAACAATCTCCAAATACAGTGGTACCTCGGGTTAAGAACTTAATTCGTTCTGGAGGTCTGTTCTTAACCTGAAACTGTTCTTAACCTGAGGTACCACTTTAGCTAATGGGGCCTCCCGTTGCCACCACACGATTTCTGTTCTCATCCTGAAGCAAAGTTCTTAACCAGAGGTACTATTTCTGGGTTAGCGGAGTCTGTAACCTGAAGCGTCTGTAACCTGAGGTAACACTGTAAATTTACTGAACAGCCTGATGGTTGTGTATTTAATGTAGCTAGTGAAGAATAGTGACTGAGGTGAGAGGGAGAGACAGCTGCCGTTTGAAGCAAAGTCCTCACCTCAAATCTCACCTCTGCAATGATCTCACCAGGTGGCCTCAGGTAACTGTTGCTCTCTCCGTCTGTCTCTCTCTCTCAGCCTTCCTTCTCCCCTCCATCCACACAGACTTCTCCCCTCTCCAGTTTAGGAATACAGTGGTACCTCAAGTTAAGAACTTAATTTGTTCCGAAGGTCCGTTCTTAACATGAAACTGTTCTTAACCTGAAGCACCACTTTAGCTAATGGGGCCTCCCGCTGCCGCCGCACAATTTCTGTTCTCATCCTGAAGCAAAGTTCTTAACCTGAAGCACTATTTCTGGGTTAGCGGAGTCTGTAACCTGAAGCGTATGTACCCCAAGGTACCACTGTACAATTAACTCGAGTTGAGAACTTTGCCCCAGGGTGCAAACGGAAATCGCGCACCGGAGGCCCCATTAGCGAAAGCACGCCTCTAGTTAAGAACAGTTTCAGGTCAAGAACAGACCTCTGGAACGAATCAAGTTTGTAATTATTATTATTATTATTTATTTATTTATTTATTTATTTATTTATTCCCCGCCCATCTGGCTGGGCCTCCCCAGCCACTCTGGGCGGCTTCCATAGAAACCAAAAATACAGTAAAATATCACACGTTAAAAACTTCCCTGAACAGGGCTGCCTTAAGATGTCTTCTGAATGTCAGGTAGTTGTTTATCGCTTTGACATCTGCTGGAAGGGCGTTTCACAGGGCGGGCGCCACTACCGAGAAGGCCCTCTGCCTGGTTCCCTGTAGCTTTGCTTCTCGCAGTGAGGGAACCGCCAGAAGGCCCTCGGCGCCGGACCTCAGCGTCCGGGCAGAATGATGGGGGTGGAGACGCTCCTTCAGGTATACTGGACCGAGGCCGTTTAGGGCTTTAAAGGTCAGCACCAACACTTTGAATTGTGGTCGGAAACGTACTGGGAGCCAATGTATGTCTTTCAAGACCGGTGTTATATGGTCTCGGCGGCCGCCCCCAGTCACCAGTCTGGCTGCTGCGTTCTGGATTAGTTGTAGTTTCCGGGTCACCTTCAAAGGTAGCCCCACGTAGAGTGCATTGCAGTAGTCCAAGCGGGAGATAACCAGAGCATGCACCACTCTGGCGAGACAGTCTGTGGGCAGATAGGGTCTCAGCCTACGTACCAGATGGAGCTGGTAGACAGCTGCCCTGGACACAGATTTGACCTGTGCCTCCATGCACAGCTGTGAGTCCAAACTAGAGGTACCACTCTACGTTCCTGGAGCCTCACAATACCACGAGTCACTTACCTCCAAATCTTTGGTAATTGGGTGGGTGGAGCCATGGGTCACCAGAAGAATAGCGTAGGCTTTGCAAATCATCCCATGGCCTGCTTCAATGAGGCCAGCATGCCACTGAGTCACTCCAGCTCTCATGAGGGCCATCCCTAGCTGTGCGTTGTTTGGGTGGTAGAGTTTCCTAGGGGAAATACACAAGGAAGCCACTTGACATTTGCAAATCAGTGCTGGGGCATATATGTTGCTTCTTGCTTGGGTTTCCAGCTTGTTGGAGATGTGGCGATTTGCTTCATGGAGGGCTCAGTCCAAAGGAGGAGGTTTGACTCCATTCCTTCTTCCACCAATCACTACTGCCTCCATAATGGATGGAAAGTTATGCTAGGTCTCTGGGACTACACAACCATTGCTACTGTGCCTTGGGACCATGTCTTGGAAGCTGTGATGTTGAATGGTTGGAGGCACAAGCTGAACGGATGGATAGGTGTTCAAAAATAGGTGTTCAAAAAGTGAACATACTAAGCTTAAGGTGGGGTAAACGGTTATGGGAGCATGAAAGTCTGGCGCCCCTTGGGATCCTGCCAATGTAATTTCATGGATCTTTGGGATGCATAATAATAATAATAATAATAATAATAATAATAATAATTTATTTATTTATACCCCGCCCATCTGGCTGGGCTTCCCCAGCCACTCTGGGTGCCTTCCAACAAAACACTAAAATACAATAACCTATTGAATATTAAAAGCTTCCCTAAATAGGGTTGCCTTCAGATGTCTTCTAAAAGCTTGGTAGTCATTTTTCTCTTTGACATCTGGTGGGAGGGCGTTCCACAGGGCAGGTGCCACCACCGAGAAGGCCCTTTGCCTGGTTCCCTGTAACCTCACTTCTCGCAGTGAGGTAACCACCAGAAGGCCCTCGGTGCTGGACCTCAGTGTCCAGGTAGAACGATGGGGGTGGAGATGCTCCTTCAGGTATACCGTTTAGGGTTTTAAAGGTTAGCACCAACACTTTGAATTGTGCTCGGACAAGACAGGACAAGACAAGCAGCTAGTTGCCAGGGATTTCGCACATGACCCTATAAAGGTTGGATTGGATGGTGATGATCAAGGATTGGATGATGCAGACAGCGATAGACTTTATTCTCTATGGCTCCATGTAATTCCTAAAGGACTAGTAAACAGTTACAATCTAGGATGCCATAGGAAGGTGCCTCCTGCCCCAGACTTTGAAATCACCAGGAGCATGGGGGAGATTTAGCCCCCATCAGGGGCAGAGGAAGGGGTGTTTGGTGGGAGCGGGCCGCCCCGGGTGTCACCACTGAGGGGGGTGACAAAATGCCAGGCGGCACTCACCGCGGGGCCTGGAGCGTGCCTGAGCCACGCGTCTCTCCTGGGAGTGACACGGTGGCGTCATCCGCCTGCCTGTCTCCCCCTCAGCTGTAGGGCGGCTGAGTGGGAGGAGGCAGGCAGACTCCTCAGAGGCCCCGCAGAACGTCCTGCCCCACCCCACGGGCAGCTGGCCTCGCCCCTGGGGACAGGGCACATGCCCCAGGTGCCCAATCGGCTTGCTCCGTCGCTGGCCCCCATAGCACTGGTGCCTCCCCTGTCCCTTCCACTGAACTGACTCCATTTCTTCACTTGCGGACAGCCTTGCTGCCAGCCCTCGGTCCAAACTGCACCAACAGGGGACCCCGGGTAAAACAGGAATAGATCGCTATGAATTGCGCACCTACTCAGTTCATGCCCAAAAGAGAGGTGCTTGAAAAAAAAACACATACTTGACCTGATGATGGACATTTTGGTAGCATCATAAAAAGAAGAATTACAGCCATACCTCGGGTTACAGACACTTCAGGTTGCACCGAAACCCGGAAGTACCGGAACGGGTTACTTCCGGGTTTCGGCAGTCGCGCATGCGGAGAAGCGCTAAATCACGCTTTGTGCATGTGCAGAAGTGCCGAATTGCAACCCCTGCATGCGCAGACGCGCCGCTGCAGGTTGCGAACGCTGCAGGTTGCGAACATGCATCCCGCATGGATCACGTTCGCAACCCGAGCGTCCACTGCACTGGCAACAAGGAATATATTAACTGCATTGTTTATATATGCAAATAAGTTCCGGAAGAGCAGAGAAAAGATGGAACTGCCAGGTGAACCTAAGCAGGTTATGACATTGTACAGCTTTCACTGGATGCTTTAAAGCTCCCCTATTGTTACAGATGCGGGTGGTGCTGTGGGTTAAACCACAGAGCCTAGGACTTGCCGATCAGAAGATCGGCAGTTCAAATCCCCGCGACCGGGTGAGCTCCCGTTGCTCGGTCCCTGCTCCTGCCAACCTAGAAGTTCGAAAGCACGTCAAAGTGCAAGTAGATAAATAGGTACCACTCTGGCGGGAAGGTAAACGGCATTTCCGTGCGCTGCTCTGGTTCGCCAGAAGCGGCTTAGTCATGCTGGCCACATGACCCGGAAGCTGTACGCTGGCTCCCTTGGCCAATAAAGCGAGATGAGCGCCGCAACCCCAGAGTCGGTCACGACTGGACCTAATGGTCAGGGGTCCCTTTACCCTTTACCTATTGTTACAGAAAGATGAGTTGGCTTGCAGTCAGCATTGTGTTTCATTTTGGAAAACTGTTTCAAAATCATTTTTATTTGTTGCATTTTTATTGCGGCTGTACTCTGCTGCAATATTCGGTAACTTTTAGCAGCCTAGAGATATTCCAAATAAATGAATGAAATGTCTATACATACATGTAACCGTCCACCATTCTTTTTGAATAACCAGCTGCCTCGTCGAAGAGCTGGAGGTAAGAGAGAACCTCCGACATGATACTGAGGATTCTGAGTAGGTAAAGGTTTGTGTCTCCCAGCACTGGGTCCTGCTTGTCCAGGCATTCACGACACAACTTTACAACCTAGGACAAACCACACAGAGAAAGGAGCATCATAGAAAGAGGTACACTTGTGGCAGAACAAATCTGCCTCTGCAGTACATAGCTCTGGAGACATGATGTTTTACAAGGGAGTTGGGACATAAACGACCGGTTTTGGTACCCGCTTAACACACATATCCAAAATGATATTTTGTTTCCCAAGAGGATAGCTATTCCTTTCCAGTCTTTGTCAGCTAGCACACTATCATGTTTGTGGAATGGGGTGTTTGGTGTGTTAGGGGTAGGGTAGTGCCGCTGGTGGGGGACACACCGTGCTCCTTCTGGGGTAATGTGGTGCCCCATCCAACTCTCAACCCTCACACTAAAAGTCCCAGGTACTCATTAAACAAATTCCTGGAGTATGTGGTACCCACAAGAGGACACCACTTAACCACCTGAGTTGGATGATAATCATCATCACCATCAAGACCAGGCTCAGGGTGACTAACATCAGGTATAAAAACCATTGATTAAAATACGACTTAAAAACAGGATTAAAATACAGCCTCATTTCAGTGGAAGCCCAGCTCAAAAACTGTTTGGGGGGAGAAATCGTCAAGTCTCCATCAAGGCCAACTATCCAGACTGGTCCTACGTGGGCCAGAAAAAAGCCAGGGAAATAGAGGTTCCATCACAGAAGGTAAAGGAAATGGGATCAGGCTGATTCCAAGCCAAAGGCCAGGTGGAACAACTCTGTCTTACAGGCCCTGCAGAAAGAAATCAGATCCTGCAGAGACAGAGAGTTGAAAAGGCCCTGGTTGAGGCTAATCTGACTTCCTTAGGGCCCGGGACCACTAGGGTGTTGCTATTTATGGACCTTAAGGTCCTCCTCAGGGCATACCAGGAGGGGCAGTCCCATAGGTACAAGGTTCCTAGGGGGAGGCATCCTTTCAGGTAAAAAAGGACCTGGGCTGTTTAGGGCTTTATACACAAATAGTAAAACCTTAAACTTTGCTCGGCAGCTAAATATTTCTGTTAAGTTAAGGGAAGGAACTATTTTCATGTATTCTATCATTGTTCTTCCCAATCACTCAGAGCCTTCTTTTGGGCAGGCAAATGGAGATCATGGAAATATTTTTTTCCCACCATGTCCCTAGCTATAAAATAATGTGGACGTAAGATGTTATTGTCTGGGTTTCCTCAACACATTAATAAGCAGAGGACCAAGCCTTCTGTGACTCACTTGGTGGTATATCCCTTCGGTACGAGCCTCATCAATCTTTTCCAGGGTTTCTTTGGAGAACTGGATGACGTCCTTCACCACTTCCTTGGATGGCTGCAAGAGGCAAGGGGAAACGATTCAAATGTGCCTCTTTAGCTCTTCCTGTCAGAATTTTCCAAAACTGCCCAGCTGGCAACCCAATTATCTTTTCATTAGCAAAATCCAGGATCAATTACCTTCCTGATTGTGTATACCAGCCAGAGCTCAGAAATTCATTTTATAATAATATAATAAATAATTTATTATTTATACCCCGCCCATCTGGCTGGGCTTCCCCAGCCACTCTGGACGGCTTCCAACAAAATATTAAAATACCGTAATAAATTGAACATTAAAAGCTTCCCTAAACAGGGCTGTCTTCTAAAAGTCTGGTAGTTGTTTATTTCCTTGGCATCTCGTGGGAGGGCATTCCACAGGGCGGGTGCCGCTACCAAGAAGGCCCTCTGCCTGGTTCCCTGTAACTTGGCTTCTCGCAATGAGGGAACTGCCAGAAGGCCCTCGGAGCTGGACCTCAGGGTCCGGGCTGAACGATGGGGGTGGAGACCCTCCTTCAGGTATACTGGACCGAGGCCATTTAGGGCTTTAAAGGTCAGCACCAAGACTTTGAATTGTGCTCGAAAACGTACTGGGAGCCAATGTAGGTCTTTTAAGACTGGTGTTATGTGGTCTCGGCTAGACTCCCAGTCACCAGTCTAGCTGCCGCATTCTGGACTAGTTGTAGTTTCCGGGTCACCTTCGAAGGTAACCCCACGTAGAGCACATTGCAGTAGTCCAAGTAGAAGGAACTAGTTCAAGTTCAGTCTCATACCTTTTCATTCCCCTCTTTCACAGCCGTCATCAGGTCGTCTTTGATTCCTTTTTGGCAATGCTCACAGGTGCAGTCAAAATAATACTGCTTCTTCAGCTGCTGCTTTCTGTCTTCACTAACATTGAGGAAATCTACATAGGAAACAGTCAGCTCTTCCCCGATGGAGATCTTACCCAGAGCACGCAACTCGATCCTGGTGTCAAACAAGCAAAGATAAACACCAGAGACTTGTCTGTGTAGCTTTCCAGTAATAATAATATCAGGAGTGACCCACCACTACCCACAATGCCTAGGACGAAAGGATTCCTTCCCAGAGCTGTGCGTCCTTTCCACACTTCCAAAACCCTGTACCAAGGTAACACAAATCCTGCATAACAGAAGGCTGTATTTGGCTACCTGCATAAAAGGTAAAGGTACCCCTGACCGTTAGGTCCAGTCACAAATGACTCTGGGGCTGCGGCGCTCATCTCGCTCTATAGGCCGAGGGAGCTGGCATTTGTCCACAGACAGCTTCCGGGTCATGGCCAGCAGGACTAAGCCGCTTCAGCGAACCAGAGCAGCGCAGGGAAACACCGTTTACCTTCCCGCCAGAGTGGTACCTATTTATCTACTTGCACTTGACGTGCTTTCGAACTGCTAGGTGGGCAGGAGCTGGGACCAAGCAACGGGAGCTCACCCCGTCGTGGGGATTCAAACCACCGACCTTCTGAGAGGAAAGCCCTGGGCTCTGTGGTTTAGACCACAGCACCACCCGCGTCCCCTGGCTACCTGCATAAATGTATGCAAATCAATAAAATGTTGGTGGGGTTTGTTACTTTGCATAATTAATTGGGCTTTCCCCCCTACCTCACTCTTTCCCCCTACTTCTGCTAGAGTACATCACAAGGAATCAGAAATCAGAGCTGTTGCTTTGAAATGAAAGCTGCCTTAGTTGTGCAACTAATGGAACATTGCATGCATTTTCTGGGTTTCCATATGATCACAGCATACATACAGCCTTGACCATATGCTCAGAGCACCAATATATATATATTTGGTCAGTGGATTTCTATTTCTGCTGCTCACGCACACAGGTCAGATTTTTGTCAGCACTTTCCCTCTCGCTGCCAGCATCACTTCCCAATTTCCTTTAAATCAGAAAATTACCGTATTTTTCGCTCTATAAGACGCAACGGACCATAAGACACACCTAGTTTTTGGAGATGGAAAACAAAAAAAATATTCTGAATCTCAGAAGCCAGAACAGCAAGAGGGATTGCTGTGCAGTGAAAGCAGGGATCCCTCTTGCTGTTCTGGCTTCTGGGAGAGCCAGTGTGGTGTAGTGGTTAAGAGCGGTAGTCACGTAATCTGGGAAACCGGGTTCGTGTCTCCGCTCCTCCACATGCAACTGCTGGGTGACCTTGGGCCAGTCGCACTTCTTTGAAGTCTCTCAGCCTCACTCACCTCACAGAGTGTTTGTTGTGGGGGAGGAAGGGAAAGGAGAATGTTAGCCGCTTTGAGACTCCTGAAGGGGAGTGAAAGGCGGGATATCAAATCCAAACTCTTCTTCTTCTTCTTCATAGCTGTGCAGCCTGCATTCGCTCCATAAAACGCACACACATTTCCCCTTACTTTTTAGGAGGGAAAAAGTGAGTCTTATAGAGCAAAAAATACGGTACTTGAAGGTAGCACTGGGTCTGATTTTAGGACATGGGTCACCCAGATTACGTGGTAAGAAGCTGAGCCTTTGCACAGCTGGACACCAGGCTCACCAGAGGAATCCCATTTATTTATTAAATTTGAATCCACCTGGTCCTCCATACATTACTCAAGGCAGACTCCCTGAGCTCTAGCAGCTGAACTGATGCACCATTCGATCATTCTCCAGGACAAAGGCATCAGCCTTGAGAGAATGCATGGGGAATGTGGAAAGTAAACGTTCTTATTTTGCCCCCCATGGGAATGCCAGCATTTGGGCTATCCTCACAGGTACATCATTCGCTCCATAAACAAGAATGCATTTTGAAAGATCTCCATTTCGAACACATCTCTGTGTTTTTGTACCATACCATCCGAAACATATTGTCTTCTATTGTCATTTCAATAGGGCTGCTTAAATAGGCTTTGGGACTCCCCAGATTGCAGAATTGTGTCAAATTTTTTCAGCCACAATTCTTCTAAGCATGTTGCATGTAAAGATCTTTCAGTTTCCCCCACCTTCCCCCCTTAATTTCCAGAGGGGTAGCTGTGTTAGTCTGTTGCCACAAATAAAGAGTCTTTGGCAAGTTAAAGACCGACACATTTATTATGGCAATTTTATTATTGTGGGACAGAGACCACAAAAGCTTATGCAGTGGTAAATGTGCTAGACTTTCAGGTACCACAAGAGTTGTTTAGTTTTTTAAAAATTCATTTATTTTAGGCATATATAACCTGCTCTTTCTTGAAAAGCTCAGAAAGGCCTGCACAAACTTCCTTGACCAGGTCCACAGCTGTTTAGTTTCAACAGTGCTACGCCATAACAGTTCATTAGGACCCTAGATTTGTTGGGGAGATGAAGAATACATATCTATGAGTGCTTGCTCATTGGCTGCAGGACCAAGGAACTGGTAGACTTCCAGATGTTGAACGCCAACTCCCATCAGTCTTAGCCAGCCTAGCTAATGGTCAAGGATGATGGCATTCCCCAGCCCTGATTTGCAGGGACCAATAGCAAACATCTGCCACAGTGCACTCAAATTCAATCACAACTTTTCAATTGAAAGCACCACTCTCTCTTTTTTTTTAAAGGATGTTCCTTTACATGCCACATTAACCATATTCATAATTAGATCCACACAGGTTTAAAAAGACAACAATGTGTTAGTTGTGGAGACTTAAGTTTCAAGCATGCAACATCTCCCAACAAAGACCTTTTTTTTACAATCAGCTATTCTATCTAGAGACATGCAAGCAACCGTTTCCCTTGTAAATCATTGGAGTTTTGACAGCCTACTTTGCACCCATGACCCAAGGTGAGCCAACCAACTCGGGCAGCTGTGGGGCACTGGTTGGAGGCATGACCTGCCACCTCCTTGGTAGCGCCCCCCATGGGCAAAGAGGAGGCACTGCTGGTCTCCTCCCATCCTTAGGCATGACTGAGAGCAGGATCCTCCCTTGGATTGGATTCCCACTTCAACCATCTGGTAAGATTGATTTGATTCCCCTGCTTGTCCCCAGTGCAGAACTTCACCCATCCCTTCTTCCCTGGTGGGGCGTAGGGATACCATTTTGTGGTTCCAAAATGTCTTGGACAGGCCCTGACCACCAGGAATGCTTGGAATAACCCTTACAGTTTTCACAGCTCTCCCCTCATTGCAAAGGGAGGAGGTAACCAGTGACAGGAGGTTGATGTGCTTGCTTCCACACTCCAAAGCACATGGACCAGTCTGCCCAAAGGACTTCACCCTTCTAAGCATGTGTTTTTAAGCTGCTTGCAATTGATTGAGCACACGATCTCTTGCCAGCCATTCCCTCCCTCTTCACCGAGGTAAAAGTAAAGGGACCCCTGACTGTTAAGTCCGGCCGCAAACGACTCTGGGGTTGCAGCGCTCGTCTTGCTTTATAGGCCGAGGGAGCCGGTGTTTGTCCATAGACAGCTTCCGGGTCATGTGGCCAGCATGACTAAGCTGCTTCTGGCGAACCAGAGCAGTTCATGGAAACGCCGTTTACCTTCCCTCCGGAGTGGTACCTATTTATCTACTTGCACTTTGACGTGCTTTCGAACTGCTAGGTTGGCAGGAGCTGGGACCGAGCAATGGGAGCTCACCCCGTCGCGGGGATTCGAACCGCCGACCTTCTGATTGGCAAGACCTTCTTCACTGAGGTACTTAGGTTTATTAATTTTTGTTATCATTACAAAGGGAGCCAGTGGCAAGGGTGAGCACACCAGAAAATTGTAATATGAAATGAATGGCAAAGGATTAAAAGAAGAAGATCACACATTGATTTCAATAGGGAGAGTTCACCAGGTGTCAAGGAAGGAGTCAGGGACAGGTCAGCAATAGCTCACAAGGTGTCAATGAAGTTAAATCTTTATTCAAAGAAACAAAACAGCTCAAGGCTCATGAGCACAGCCTGTAGGTTTTGCCCCCAATGAAGAAGCTTCAAGGACTTAAGATCCTTTGCCTTCTCTCTCTTCGCTCTGCCCTCTCCACCCCTCTCCATGTTCTGGGAGACAAGGTGGAGAGGAGCTGGACACTGTAGCAGGAGGAGACACCCTCACTTCTTCAGCACCCTGCCCTCTTCCTCCCCAGCCTCTGCTTCTGCCTCGGAGTCTGAACTGTGCTCTGCCACAGCCTCTTCCTGCTCCCTAAGCCCTGTTGCCTAGAATCATAGAATCATAGAATCATAGAGTTGGAAGAGACCACAAGGGCCATCGAGTCCAACCCCCTGCCAAGCAGGAAACACCATCAGAGCACTCCTGACATATGGTTGTCAAGCCTCTGCTTAAAAACCTCCAAAGTAGGAGACTCCACCACACTCCTTGGCAGCAAATTCCACTGTCGAACAGCTCTTACTGTCAGGAAGTTCTTCCTAATGTTTAGGTGGAATCTGCTTTCTTGTAGTTTGGATCCATTGCTCCGTGTCCGCTTCTCTGGAGCAGCAGAAAACAACCTTTCTCCCTCCTCTATGTGACATCCTTTTATATATTTGAACATGGCTATCATATCACCCCTTAACCTCCTCTTCTCCAGGCTAAACATGCCCAGCTCCCTTAGCCGTTCCTCATAAGGCATCGTTTCCAGGCCTTTGACCATTTTGGTTGCCCTCTTCTGGACACGTTCCAGTTTGTCAGTGTCCTTCTTGAATTGTGGTGCCCAGAACTGGACACAGTACTCCAGGTGAGGTCTGACCAGAGCAGAATACAGTGGCACTATTACTTCCCTTGATCTAGATGCTATACTCCTATTGATGAGGCCCAGAATTGCATTGGCTTTTTTAGCTGCCGCGTCACACTGTTGGCTCATGTCAAGTTTGTGGTCAACCAAGACTCCTAGATCCTTTTCACATGTACTGCTCTCAAGCCAGGTGTCACCCATCTTGTATTTGTGCCTCTCATTTTTTTTGCCCAAGTGCAATACTTTACATTTCTCCCTGTTAAAATTCATCTTGTTTGTTTTGGCCCAGTTTTCTAATCTGTCAAGGTCGTTTTGAAGTGTGTTCCTGTCCTCTGGGGTGTTAGCCACCCCTCCCAGTTTAGTGTCATCTGCAAATTTGATCAGGATGCCCTTGAGTCCATCATCCAAGTCGTTGATAAAGATGTTGAATAAGACCGGGCCCAAGACAGAACCCTGTGGCACCCCACTAGTCACTCTTCTCCAGGATGAAGAGGAACCATTGATGAGCACCCTTTGGGTTCGGTCAGTCAGCCAGTTACAAATCCACTGAGTGGTAGCATAGTCAAGACCGCATTTTACCAGCTTCTTTACAAGAATATCATGGGGCACCTTGTCAAATGCCTTACTGAAATCAAGGTAGGCTATATCCACTGAGTTCCCTTCATCTACCAGGCTTGTAATTCTGTCAAAAAACGAGATCAGGTTAGTCTGACATGACTTATTTTTCAGAAATCCATGCTGACTATTGGTGATCACAGCATTCCTTTCTAGGTGCTCACAGACTGTTTTCTTAATGATCTGCTCCAGAATCTTCCCTGGTATTGATGTCAGACTGACTGGGCGGTAATTATTTGGGTCCTCTCTTTTCCCCTTTTTGAAAATAGGGACAACATTTGCCCTCCTCCAGTCTGCCGGGACTTCGCCTGTTCTCCAGGAATTCTCAAAGATGACTGCCAGTGGTTCTGAGATCACATCTGCCAGTTCTTTTAATACTCTTGGATGCAGTTCATCTGGCCCTGGAGACTTGAATACATCTAAACTAGCCAAGTATTCTTGTACTATCTCCTTAGTTATTCTGGGCTGTGTTTCCTTTGCTGAATCATTTGCTCCAAATTCTTCAGGTCGGGCATTGTTTTCTTCATCGGAGAAGACTGAGGCAAAGAAGGCATTGAGGAGTTCAGCCCTTTCTGTGTCCCCTGTTTGCATTTCACCATCTTCTCCTCTGAGTGACCCCACTGTTTCTTTGTTCTTCCTTTTGCTACGAGCATACCCATAAAAGCCTTTTTTGTTGCTTTTAACCTCTCTAGCAAGCCTGAGTTCATTCTGTGCTTTAGCTTTTCTGACTTTGTGTCTACACGTGCTGGCTATTTGTTTGAATTCCTCTTTGGTGGTTTCCCCCATTTTCCATTTTTTGTACACATCCTTTTTTAATCTTAACTCAGTTAAAAGTTCTTTAGATAGCCACCCTGGCTTCTTTAGGCACCTTCCATGTTTCCGTCTCATTGGTATTACCTGACGTTGTGCTTTTACTATCTCCCTCTTAACAAACTCCCAGCCATCATGAACTCCCTTTCCTTTTAGTATTACTGTCCATGGGATCTCACCCAGCACTTCCCTAAGTTTTATGAAGTCGGCTTTCTTAAAGTCAAGAAATTGAGTCCTAGTATGCTTGGCTGCTCCTTTCCGCTGTATAGTAAACTTCAGAAGAGCATGATCACTCGCGCCTAATGATCCTTCCACTTCTACCCCACTAACCAGGTCATCAACATTGGTTAGGACCAGATCTAAAATGGCTGTTCCTCTTGTTGCTTCTCCCACTTTCTGGACAATGAAGTTGTCTGCAAGGCCAGTGAGGAATCTGTTTGACCTTATGCTCTTGGCTGAGTTTGACATCCAACAAATATCCGGGTAATTGAAGTCCCCCATTACTACTATCTTCCTTCCTTTTGCATGCTTGGCCATCTGTTCCAGGAAGGCATCATCTATGTCCTCCGTTTGGCTTGGGGATCTATAGTAAACTCCCACAATGAGGTCTCTGTTATTCTTCTCTTCCTTAATTTTGACCCAAATGCTCTCAATTTGGCTTTGAGGTTCTAAATCTTGGATCTCTTCACAGGTATACACATCCCTGACATATAACGCCACTCCTCCTCCTTTCTTGTCTGGTCTGTTTCTCCGAAATAGATTGTATCCCTCCATTATTACATTCCAATCGTGGGACTTATCCCACCAGGTTTCAGTGATGCCTATTATGTCATATTTAGTTTGCTGTACCAAGAGCTCAAGCTCATCTTGTTTATTTCCCATGCTTTGCGCATTAGTGTACAGACATTGAAGTCCATTAATCATTCCCCCATGTCTCTTATTTAAGGATTTTTTCCTCCCACCACTAGGTCTGCGTGCTCTTTGCTCCATTTGGTCTATGACATTTGGATGATCATCTTCATCAATTGATAGACTCCTACCTTCAGGAGCACTGTCTCCCTCCCCCACATTAGTCAGTTTAAAGCCCTCCTGATGAGGTTTCTGAGATTTTTGGCAAAAACATTTCTCCCAACCGTTGTGAGGTGCAGCCCATCGCTTGCCAGAAGTCCATCTTCAAGAAACTGGAGTCCGTGATCTAAGAATCCAAACCGTTCCTGTTTACACCATTTGCGAAGCCAGCTGTTCACTTCCACTATTTTTCCCTCTCTCCCTGGGCCACGTCGTTCAACTGGGAGGACAGATGAGATGACAATTTGTGCATTTAATTGCTTCAATTTCCTGCCCAGAGCCTCGTAGTCTCCTTTGATCTTCTGGAGGCTATTGCTTGCAGTGTCATTGGTTCCCACATGAACCAAGAGGAAGGGGTATTTGTCAGTGGGTTTTATGATTCCTTGCAGTCGTTCAGTTACATCTTGGATCTTAGCCCCGGGGAGACAGCACACTTCCCGAGACATCTTGTCAGGCCCACAGATCACTGCTTCTGTTCCCCTCAGTAGGGAATCCCCTATCACCACTACACGCCTCCTCTTAGGTTTGGTCGGGGTTCTTCCATGAGCTGTCCGTTCCAAGGTCGCCTGCACATTCCCTGAGGACTGACTTTGCTGCTCGTCTTCATATACCTGATCGACTGAAATGAGGGAGAGATCCTCAGATGGAGTCTGCTCTTCGTCTTCCATGCTAGGGGAGAGGACCTCAAAGCGATTGTGTATTTCTAAACAATCAGAACGAACCCTGGGCCTCCTACTTCTTTGAGTCACGTTTCTCCATATATCTGGCTCCTGTGTTGATGAACTAGCCTCCTTCTCAGGGGAGTCCCCTGTCTCCTCCTTGGTGGAGACGGTGTGCTCTGTTGCTTCCAAGAAGAGCTCTAGCTCTCTAATTCTTTGGAGTGTAGCTACACGTTCCTCCAGTTGCTGGACTTTGTCTTTTAAGAGGGCAATCAACATGCAATTGCTGCAGGTAAAGCTGCCTGCAACCTTTGGCAAGATGGCAAACATTGCGCAGGAACCGCAGGCGACTGCAGCTGTTCCCTCCCCCTCCATATTGAGAACGTCGTTGGGGTGGCTACAGCGGTCCTCCATCATAAAAAGCGTGAAGACAGGACAAATAACTCCCCCCACAAAAAAACCTAGGTCTCCCCCAACAAACGTTTGAGACTAGCGCCCCAAATCTAAAAGATGGATTAAACTTCCCTTTGCACAGGGAAAACAGCTAATCAGCCACAAAGAAACACACACACACAAGAAAACCCTTTTTGCTCCTTCTTCAACTGCTGCCCTGCTACCTCTGATAAGCTCCTCCCACAGCTAATCACCTTCCTCAACAGAAACCCTGCCCCCTCTGACCTTTGCACAGGGAGAACAGCTAATCAGCCACCTTCATCTTCCGACACCTCCTCCTCCAAATCTGCTCCCTCTTCATCTTCCGACACCTCCTCCTCCAAATCTGCTCCCTCTTCTCCCTCTGATCACCCATCCCTGTCCCACCACCAATCCCCACTCTCTGAGCTTTCTTCCCTTGGGTGTTCCCCAGCTGGTTCCTTCCACCGTACCTCTGCATCTAGCCAGTCCAAGACACCATGTGTTCAACTCTCTCCCATTGAAATGAATGAAATTTAGCATTTATTGTGTTATTAAGTTAATACGTAAAATTAGACATATATTTTTTTAAGTACTTAACTTTGGCTGGATTGTCCCCATGGGATCTACATCTACTCATTCCCACATGAAGAAAGAGGATCCACCAAGAGGGCTGATCTTTGCTTGGAAGACCTCAGCAGAAATAGGTGTCGCCTTGCGGCCTAGAACTAGCTAAACTGATATTGTAAACACCTGCGGCTTTTGCCATTTTAATCGCTTTTAAGGTTTTGTGATTCTAAACAGGGGCCCGAAAGTGTTTGTCAATGCAGCCAAAATCAGAGTATCAGACAATGCCACGTTATTTGCTCTTGTAATAAAAGATCTACTGGATCTACTACGGTTACCATCGTTAGAAATTCTCATGCTATCATTGCCAATGAAAGAATTGGAGAGCAAAATAAATTGGAGCAGGCATTAAGAGGTATGGGGAAGTTTGTCAGAGGAGAGGGGGAATTATTGTCATAATGACTACTTTTTTAAAGAAAGACTCTACAAATGCAGGGATTACAAAATGAAGGGTTGGGTTTAGTGGGACTTTGCATAGAGGTGGTAGAAAGAGTAAAAACAAAGTCATCTTTATAACTTGGTTATTACTGCCTGTGGGACTTTGGGGTCGGTATGGGGGGGGGGTGTTCGAGCGGGATAGCAGTGAAAGGGGGAATATTATGGTTCAAGGCCAACCCACCTCATCTGGGTGTGGAACAATGATCTTACAGCCTGATGACTGAAAGAAAGAAACAGACATCTGCAGTTTGACAGAGGTAAACACGCTAAAGAAATAAAGCAAGAAAAGCAAATTGAATCCATACATTTAGTACATCAAATGCTAGCGTACAGCTTTTGAGGGCCAAGGTAGAGATCAGAGGCAGCAGTGAAGGTAGCATATCAAATTGCAAGTTGGAGTCCTAAGCCACAACGCTCTCCTCCATGACTTTACGAGGCTATCGGCAGGCGACAGAATTGCCACCCCTTTCCTGCAGCCTTCAAATGGGCATAGCTGTCAACTTACAGATTGGAAAATAAGGGACCAGCAGCCCCGAAAATAAGGGATCAGCAGCCAAAATAAGGGATTTTAGTCAACCAGCTGAAGTACGAAGTTAAAAGGGACCAGATAATTTTGGAGAGCAGCGCCGGTTTTTAGCCCTTCATTTCCAGAGGTTGCTGCTCAAGACACCAGCTGATGAAACACTGCAATTAAATAACTACAAGCAGCAACAACTTTTCGCGCAAAACGAAGTCCAAGCTACGAAGATGCTGCTGCAGTTCTGTATCTTTTCTCTTGTGCTCCATCTGCAGCTCTCAGTTCCGTCAGGTGGGGCAGGAGGAAGCGGGGGGGGGGGAGAGAGAATAGCGCCTGAAGTAAACCCGCAGATCAGACCATCTATGCTAGTCTACGACTACAAATCTATGGGAGAAGTGCTTGCGGTCCTTCCTCCGCTTTCCCCCTCTATGGTTAGCCCTTGGAACACCTGCCGCCGCCTCCTCTCTCTGAACTGCTTTCTCTATAGTTGCCCCCGCTCTTCTCTCAAGGCTCCTCAGCAATTCATAGGCTGCCCATCTCATATGGGTTCTTCGGCGGCGCAGCCGCAGTACGGCCTAGCAGGAGCAGCAGCAGCGGCGGTGGGCAGAGGGGAGGCCCCAGGCAGAGACGCTCAGTTCGGCGGCCGCGAGGAGGATGGTGGCAGAAGGGCCCGAGGCTCCCGCCAGTCCCAGCGGGGAGGGGCTCCCGGGGGGCGAGGCTGGTGAGAGAAGGCCGGAGGGGGGCGGGCCAAGCAGCCAAGCAACACAGCTGGAGCCTCCCTCCTCCCTGGCCGGCAGGGAGGGAGGGAGAGAGAGGAGCTGCTTCCTTTGAAACCCGGGAAATTTAAGGGACATCATCAATAAGGGACAGCAGCGGGACACGGCGCTGGGATAAGGGAGTTTCCCGCCAAATAAGGGACGGTTGACAGCTATGCAAATGGGCTCTAAAGACTTTTCATTCTGTCAGGCTCTTAATGGATTTTATCAGTGGCCCTCCCTATATGTTTTGTACAATTGAGTGTGCTTTTCATATTTGTGCCGTTAAGCTGCCTGGCTGAGAGTGCTGATCTCAAGACCCGTTTGGAAGCTTCCTTCCTCTCAATCGACAAAGAGCCATTTGAAATCTCATGGGAGAGCAACAGCGAGGGAGCCATTTGGACTGCAGAAACTACAGACAGAGGAATGGTTACACACTTCTTCACCCCAAATTCCCCCTTCTCAACACAGGGGGAATCTAGACACATATTTAAAACGTTGCTTTTTAAAATAACGTTTTGAAAAAAAGTGTTGAATTTGTCATAGCTAGCCATCGCCATCTAGTGTCACATTTGCATAATGCACTTTGCAACACACTTTAAACATTTATTTGCAGCTGTATAGCCAAGTCCACAGTTTCTCTCTCTCTTTAAAAACTGAACAGGCTGCTAATGGATTGTTTCATAACAACTACTTGAGTGTTTACTTAGGTCTTCGAAAGCTCAGCATAGGATCTGTGCCTTGATGCTACTTGGTGGATGATCTCTCTAGCTTTCAGGGAAGATGTTTTTTAAAAAAATAAATTTGCTGTTTGGGAAGAACCAACAATATTGTGATGGCAAAGATGAGATGAATTCCCCAGCCCAGCAACTTCCCGTGCACTAGTTGGTATCAGATCTGTCCTGTGACTTACATTCTCCTGTTTCTGTTCTGTTCAAACTGTGATGTGCTTTTGTCGCAATATTTTAGTCTGACTGTTTTGAAACTTCTCTAATAGGATAAAATGTAAAAAAAAGAAGAAGTAGTTGTAGATCAGACTGTTGGTATAAACCATCTCCTTCCTTACTGAGGATATTCTGATTGTGGCACCACTTATCTGCCAGGCAGATAAATGCATCGTTTCTGTTACGAGCTTTTGGTTTTGGAGGAAAGACATTTCAGCTATGCCTTTAACTACAGCTGCAGATTCTTTAAAAGCCAGGCTGGTGCCACCTGTCTACTTTTATGGGGGGGGGGGTGAAGAGGGGCTTCCATCTTGCAAAGCTATGCAGTTTGCATGACAACAAACCTGCAGAACCACAAATGCATGCACAGAGTTGCTTAATTGTGTTAGAAATGAACCGAAAAGGATTTGTGGGGAAATATGCCAATGTGTTGAAGACCAACATTTGGCAGCTTCATTCTGATGTTCGCTTAAACTTCCCGCGTTATCCATCTCCCCTAACTTATCTGTCAAGACCCAAGAATGTTCTGCAGGGTTGTCAAAATCACACATTCTGAGCACAACCCTTAGCAATGTTCTCGGCGCAAACCCAACCGATATAGTAACGCTCACATACAGCTCCCAATCATTTTAATGGGACTTTCAGAGGAGAACTTTCCAACGGGCTGTGGAAATTTGCCATTTTCCAATACGTTTTCTCCCCACTGGCCCAAGAACTGATAGGATCTTTATCAGTGACTAGGTCCCAATGAAATGTTAGAAGCCAACAGAAACGCTCACAAGAATGTATTTTCATGCAGCTCCAAAACATGAATCAACAGAGCCAGGCAACCTCTCAGCTCAGAGTAGATTAATTTTCTGGAAATTCCCTGAGTTGACAAGCTTAGTTTCTCACACTGATGCGCAGAAGGAGATGACTTACTTGCCATTGTTAAAGATGACCGTGCAGTTTGGCCAACAGTCATGGTTCACCAAGCAAAGGTTTGGGAAGATACCTACACCAACTGCCTGCAGCCCGCGTTGATCACTCAGAGTGAAGCCATTGCAATTTATCTGTTCCGCAAAACAAAAGAGCAAGACAGATTAGGGGAGCTGTGGATTTCCAGAACAGGAGCAGCCAGGTTCTGTATTCTCAGGACTATTTCCTGGATGGTTTTTGAGAGGTAAAGGTAAAGGAATCCCTGACCATTAGGTCCAGTCGTGGCCAACTCTGGGGTTGCGGTGCTCATCTCGCTTTATTGGCCGAGGGAGCCGGCGTACAGCTTCCAGGTCATGTGGCCAGCATGACTAAGTGCACGGAATCGCCGTTTAACTTCCCGCCGGAGCAGTACCTATTTATCTACTTGCACTTTGACGTGCTTTTGAACTGCTAGGTGGGCAGGAGCAGGGACCGAGCAATGGGAGCTCACCCCGTTGCGGGGATTCGAACCGCCAACCTTCTGATCGGCAAGTCCTAGGCTCTGTGGTTTAACACACAGCACCACCCACGTCCCTTTTGAGAGGTAGGACAGAAGTATTTTGCCATGCAGCCCCAAAGCATTGCAAAGGACAAGGTCTGCAACAAAATCTCCAAGTAGCCAGTGCTATTCCTACTCAGAGGAGACCCACTGAAATGAATGGGCATGACTAACTTAGGTGTACTAAACTATGTTTGTGGAATGCTCAACTCAGGGAGGCTCATCTGGCACCTTCATTATATATTTTTAGGTGCCAGGTGAAAGCATTCCTCTTCAACCAGGCTGATTAAATGTGTTTAAATTTTAAATGTGTCTGTGGGAAGGGAGGTAATTGTTTTGCTGTTTTGCTTTAATGATTTCCTTGTTTTTAGCCTGTATTTTAGTCTGTGAACCGTCCAGAGATTGTATGATGAAGAACAGTAAAGGTAAAGGTAAAGGGACCCCTGACCATTAGGTCCAGTCGTGACCGACTCTGGGGTTGCGGCGCTCATCTCGCTTTATTGGCCAAGGGAGCCGGCATACAGCTTCCGGGTCATGTGGCCAGCATGACTAAGCCGCTTCTGGCGAACCAGAGCAGCGCACGGAAACGCCGTTTACCTTCCCACCAGAGCGGTACCTATTTATCTACTTGTACTTTGACGTGCTTTCGAACTGCTAGGTTGGCAGGAGCAGGGACCGAGCAACAGGAGCTCACCCCGTCGCAGGGATTTGAACCGCTGACCTTCTGATCAGCAAGTCCTAGGCTCTGTGGTTTAACCCACAGCACCACCCACGTCCCTATGAAGAATGGTATATACCAGTAAATGTAAATAATGATGATGATGGGTCTGCTATGAGTATGACTAGCAGTAGAATCAACCCTTTATATATAAAATTCAACAGTATGTTTAATATTGGAACCTCTTACATGTGTGCAATCTTGGGAAATAATCCTTTCTTTCCTACAGGCACACTATTTCTCTACATCTTGAATAAAATTTGGTAGGCTTCTGCAGACCAGCTAATAGTGAATTGTGGTTAGGGTAGGGCTCTAAGGCTGCCCATTGGCCAAATAACCATTCATTCATTCATTGCCTTTGTTACTCAAAATTCTATTGTCATAACATTCGATAGGTAGGTTTAACAGTGTATTACTGTTATTGCCATTACAAGCTTTGAGCATGAGTTTTTTGTGGAAAAGTCGCATACCAGTAAAGTGATGATGCCAGCACAGAATGATATAAACTAATGCAATGTCAAAAATACTACATCAGACTTAAAGAATAACCAGAGCAAAAACAGCCTCATCTTATGAAAAAGGCAAAGGTAAAGGACCCCTGACAGTTAAGTCCAGTCGGGAACGACTCTGGGGTTGTGGTACTCATCTCGCTTTACAGGCCGAGGGAGCCGGTGTTTGTCTGCAGACAGTTTTTCTGGGTCATGTGGCCAGCATGACTAAGCCGCTTCTGGCGCAACGGAACACCGAAACCAGAGCAGCACATGGAACCGTCGTTTACCTTCCCGCTGGAGTGGTACCTATTTATCTACTTGCACTTTTTTGGTGTGCTTTCGAACAGCTAGGTTGGCAGGAGCTGGGACTGAGCAACGGGAGCTCACCCTGTTGCGGGGATTCGAACTGCCAACCTTCTGATTGGCAAGCCCAAGAGGCTCAGTGGTTTAGAACAGAGGGCTAAAAAAAACCCTGACCAGCTATTATTAAAAAAGAGACCAATAGGGTTAAAACCAGCTTGCAAAATAAGTGGTCTTCAAAAAGTATAGAAGATGTTAAAATAGCAGGGAAGACCTAGGAGGACAAGAAAGCCTGGTTTTCTTGCCTTACAAGTACTCCAAAATCTGAAGCAAGGTTAGTCAGCTGGGGTCTTGAGAACCACACAAAACCCACATTAGATCCCTTCTGTTGTATAACCTGAATCAGCACATGCAAAAGCACCAACAGAGGCCCTTATGCCTACATAAGGTGGCACTAAATGATGGGATGAGCAGCACAATCTAACTACTGTAGCTTTTCCTTTATTCGTCCAGGCTTGGGTCACTAGGCAGACATACCACACCCAATATGTGAGAGATGTACGTCATGCCAAATTGCTTGTTGTCAGGTGGCCAGAACTCCAAGAAGCTCTCCAGGTCGATCCTCATCTCCTTCTTCTCTTCGTCTCCAAAGTGATCCACGTGGTTCTGTAGGTTGTCAATGGAAACCAAGCATCCCTCTGTCAGGCCGCCTCCTTCTTTCTCTATTCTCCACAAGATTCGGGCAGCCAACCTAGTAGGCCAAAAATGTGCATTTAACCACTGGGCCTTAAGGAGTTACAGTAACCGCTCCCCACATTAAATGGGGGGGGGGTGCCCTTTGCGTGGTCGTGCGCAGCCCCCTGGACCCCTATGCGGCACCATTAGCACAGGCTTGGCTCCGCCTCCCCCCAGGTGGGATACCTGGAGGTCTCTGCCTACCTCAGCCAGTTGCCCAATCCCGCCTGGGGAAGCGTTGTCAAGGTGATCAGGCCAGGTAGGGGGAGGGACTACCTGCCCACACAATAGGAGGAGGATCTTACCTGGGAAGTGTCAGTTGGCTCCAGAGCTTCTCCCACCCTACCCACCCTCAGTTAAGACTTCTTTTGCAGGTTAACCTTTTCTCTGCTGGTACGTGGGCGCTGCTACGTCAAGGTCGCTGTTGAAGGGCCAGAAAGGAATTCCCCTGCATTGGCAGGTTTTGCCTTTCCCGTAGCAAAACGTCACAACTTTGGCGGTATCAGGCCTTGGGTGGAATCCTTTAGGCTATCTTTTCTAAATGGGGGTGGGCGTGGAGCAGTGACCCACGCCCCTCCTCTTTGCGGCGGCAATACCAGGGATCCCCGTTAAAGGGATTGTGTTTAGGGGAGGCTTTGGCCGTACGGTGAGAGGTTGTCATTGCTCTCCCCTGCGACGGTGGCGTAATGGGGGCGGGCTCTCTCTGCTTGAACATACAGTGAGGGAAATAAGTATTTGATCCCATGCTAAATTGCCCATTTGCCCTCTGACGAAGAAATGACCAGTCCATAATTTTAATGGTAGGTTTATTGTAGCTGTGAGAGACAGAATCTCTGACTTTTGTCTTCTGGGTTTCTGGGGGTTTTCCTGTTGTTATTCTGTCTCTCACAGCTACAATCGCCTTCTCAATCCGGCCCTAGGACTGTCTAGGAATCAGCGTGTTTTCACATGAGTAGAATGTGTGCTTTTATTTAAAATGCATCTCTGGGTTATTTGTGGGACATAGGAATTTGTTCATATTTTTTCCCCAAAATATACTCTGGTCCACCACATAGGACAGCCCACGGTTGAAAAAGGTTACTGACCCCTGGCTTTGACCTATTGCTTCGTCATTCCATTCCATTTGTTAATCCATATGTAGACTATACTCAATTGATAAACATTTGATAATATCTTGCCTGATTTTGTATTAATTGCTATATATATTCCATTTTCCATTTTCTGTATACAGTGGTACCCCGGGTTACAGACACTTCAGGTTACAGACGCTTCAGGTTGCAGACTCCACTAACCCAGAAATAGTCCCTCGGGTTAAGAACTTTGCTTCAGGATGAGAACAGAAATTGTGTGGCGGCAGCAGGAGGCCCCATTAGCTAAAGTGGCACCTCAGGTTAAGAACAGTTTCAGCTTAAGAACGGACCTCCAGAATGAATTAAGTTCTTAACCTGAGGTACCACTGTACATTCTACACTTCATAGCATTTCCATGTTCCATTTCAATTCAGCTCTGTATAGCAATAAACCCATCAGATGTCAAGGAGATAAAGAACAAAACATCTGAAGGCAGCCCTTATGTTTTTATATGTGTTGGAAGCCACCTAGAGTGGCTGGGACGACCCAGCCAGATATGGCAAGGTATACCGTATTTTTTGCTCTATAAGACTCACTTTTTCCCTCCTAAAAAGTAAGGGGAAATGTGTGTGCGTCTTATGGAGCGAATGCAGGCTGCACAGCTATCCCAGAAGCCAGAACAGCAAGAGGGATCGCTGCTTTCACTGCGCAGCGATCCCTCTTGCTGTTCTGGCTTCTGGGATTCAGAATTTTTTTTTTCTTGTTTTCCTCCTCCAAAAACTACCGGTAGGTGCGTCTTATGGTCTGGTGCATCTTATAGAGCGAAAAATACGGTAAATAATTTAAATTTAAATTATTTCAGTTATGTTCAGTAGCTTGTGGTTTGTCTTGGTATTTGTAAGCTTTTATTCCCTGTAGCTCTGGGGTTGCTACTGAACAAAACCGAACTTTGACTGGGATCCAGTGAGTGTTACTGCATCGACCAGGGTTTGGCATTGTGTTCACTGATGTTGACTGGATCATCAGATTAACAGTATAGAAAGGAAGACCTTCTTGGGTTGGTCTTGCTAACAAAGCAGATTTTCCCCCTGTGCATTTGAGAATGGAAAATTCATGCTGGTATTTCCCTTCTGCTACAAACACAGTCACAGCTGGCAACCTTCCAGAAGGACTAACTCCATAGCTTGAAGCATACTTTCCATTACAGCTCACAATACCTTCCCGTCTCCTGTATCACAATGGAGTATTTTCAGCCACTTCTATAAATAGGACAAGTTGATAAAGGAACCCCACAGTTGCTGAACCTGATAGAGAACAAGTGCAAATTCCTGACGGTAGCTTAAGATATCTTCCTCTTAACTTCTTGAGATACAGTATCTTCTTGTTTCAGGATTTAGTGTTACAGGAGGTTTCTAAATTATTATTATTATTTAATTACTGGAATTAAAAATAATAAGAAGTGGTGGACAGTGGAAAAATAAGACATTCCCCACCTTCTTTTTACTGATGTCATTTGCCTCCAGAAGGGAATATCTGGTTATGTGGCAAACATAATTTAAAATCATTGTGCCCACGATAGAAATCAGGGCAAACTGTCCTTGGTTAGCAATGGTCATTTTAGGCATTTATATGTCGTTGCTTTAGCTCTCAGAAAGGCTTATAAATAAGTTATATAATATATATATAATATAGAACATTATATATATATATATATATATATATATATATGCTTTCGTAGATTTTCACGGGTACAGGAATGTAGGTTTTGGTGTCTTCGGGTGTCTTCCCGTGTAAGAGTTGGGGTGTCTAGGCGACGTTTCGACGAGGTCTCACTCGTCATCTTCAGGCTGGTGCTTTCGGCTCACCTCTACAAAATCTCGCTAAATTTCTCGCTAAGCAACTTCAGCCCTATGCAGAATCTATCGCTTCACACGTTACAAACTCCTTCCAGTTCATAGAAACAATAAAGAAGCAAAACCTACATCCCGATGACCTACTTGTGAGCTTCGATGTTGTATCTCTCTTCACACAAGTGCCCATTAATGAAGCCTTGACAGCCATTCAAAACAAATACAATCCCCCCGAATACATCCTGGACCTGACCAACCACTGCCTAACCAACACGTACTTCATCCACAATGGACAAAGATACAAACAGATAGAAGGAGCACCTATGGGATCACCCCTCTCACCGGTCATCGCAAATCTGTACATGGAACACTTTGAAACCAATGCTTTAGACAAGTCAGAACACAAACCCAAACTTTGGCTCAGATATGTTGACGACACCTTTGTAATTTGGCCACACGGGAAGGAAAAACTAGATAGCTTCCTCACACATCTCAACAGCCTACACCCCAAAATACAATTCACTATGGAAATAGAAGCCAACAACCAACTTCCCTTCCTTGACGTCCTAATCTACAAAAAACCTGATGGCTCCCTAGGACACACTATCTACCGGAAAAAAACACACACCAACCGCTACTTACATGCACAATCACACCACCACCCTGCACAAATAAACTCCGTAGCCAAGACTCTCATCTCCAGAACCAAACGCCTGGCTGACAAAGACCACTTGACAACTGAGTTACAGAATCTCTCAAATGTGTTAATCGCCAACGGATACCAGCAAAACAGGGTTACGAAGCTAATCCAAAAAGAAACACCCCCCAAAAACCAAGACACAGAAGAAAACAATGGCATGGCCCTCCTTCCTTATATCAAGGGCACTACAGATAAAATTAGCAAAATCCTCCATAAACACAATATCAAAACAGCCTTTTGCACCAACCAAAAAATAGCCAATATCCTCAGAAACCCAAAAGATAAAATCCAGTTAGAAAACCAAGGGGTCTATGAAATACCCTGCAAAGTCTGCCCAGCCACGTACATTGGACAAACAAACAGACGAATAAATGCACGTATCGCAGAACACAAGAATGCCGTCAAAAAAGAAGAAAAAACTTCCTCTCTTTACCAACACATGAAAGAAACAGGACACGAAATTAATTTTGCAGATTCCAAATTGCTCTTTAACATGGAACATCACCACAAGAGAATAATCATGGAAGCCATCGAGATAGAGAAACACCCTCACAACATGAACAAGCGTGACGACACGTCCCGCCTGCCAGACATCTGGAAATTAGCCCTCCCCACAAAAACCGACACCAGAACCAGAGGCACACAGAACGCCATCTCCAATCAACCACACCAGACCCAAACCCAGACCCTCTCCACAGATAAATTACAGACACCATCCAGTAGCCAAACCATAGTGGCACCTCCGGATGCTGCACCCCCCTGCAATCCCTACACAGATCTGGCTGGCACAGGGCACAAAACCACAGCTCGCCCCTATACACGAAGCCAAGCCAGAGCACAACTAAGTGCAGTACAGCCATCTTCTCAGAAAAACTCTTTACAAGGTCAAGAGGTCAAGACACGAAAGCTTTAGCAACTAATCCACACCTAATGACCCTCCTAAGTGGTACTCAGAATATCACTCAAGTAATCACTCAAGATATCCCTCAAGTAATTAATGAACAAAAGAAGAAAAGGCACATTAACCTAGGAACTTCCTCTCTGCCCAGAACGTTGGAGGCTATACACCACACCCCCTCAACAGTATTTATAGGAACTCAAACACTGAGATCCTGCTCTGTTCTAGTAACAAGAAGCCGAAAGCACCAGCCTGAAGATGACGAGTGAGACCTCGTCGAAACGTCGCCTAGACACCCCAACTCTTACACGGGAAGACACCCGAAGACACCAAAACCTACATATATATATATATATATATATATATATATGCTTTCGTAGATTTTCACGGGTACAGGAATGTAGGTTTTGGTGTCTTCGGGTGTCTTCCCGTGTAAGAGTTGGGGTGTCTAGGCGACGTTTCGACGAGGTCTCACTCGTCATCTTCAGGCTGGTGCTTTCGGCTTCTTGTTACTAGAACAACTAAGTGCAGTACAACCATCTTCTCAGAAAAACTCTTCACAAGGTCAAGAGGTCAAGACACGAAAGCTTTAGCAACTAATCCACACCTAATGACCCTCCTAAGTGGTACTCAGAATATCACTCAAGTAATCACTCAAGATATCCCTCAAGTAATTAATGAACAAAAGAAGAAAAGGCACATTAACCTAGGAACTTCCTCTCTGCCCAGAACGTTGGAGGCTATACACCACACCCCCTCAACAGTATTTATAGGAACTCAAACACTGAGATCCTGCTCTGTTCTAGTAACAAGAAGCCGAAAGCACCAGCCTGAAGATGACGAGTGAGACCTCGTCGAAACGTCGCCTAGACACCCCAACTCTTACACGGGAAGACACCCGAAGACACCAAAACCTATATATATATATATATATATAAAATAATATAATATATTATATATTATATAAAACGCAATAGAGCAGCAGCCATTAAGCAATATTTAAATATGAATAATGGCAAGATTTAGAATAATTGGGCAAATTTTTAAAAGTCTTCAACTGGCTTGCCTTGAGAAGGTGTTCTAGAGTCAGTGAACCATGATCATGTTTTTGTGTACACTGCTTACTGTTTATTTATTTATTTATTTATTAAATTTGTATCCTGCCCTTCAACTGAAGACCACAGGGCAGTTCACAACATAAAAATGCATAATAAAACAAAAGGAAAAGGAAAACAAACCAATAACCCCCCCTCCCGTAAGTGGTTTATAAATTCTTCTAAATAAATAAATAAATAAATAAATAAATAAATAAATAAATAAATAAATAAATAAATAATAAAAGAAATAAAGAAATAAAAATAAACAGCATCGTGAAATATTTTAAAAAGTTGCCGCATCACATGCAGACCACAGATCTCTGTTCGTTCTCATCAGGTTGTGGGACTATACCAGATCTACCCCTGAAAACATCTGGGTCCCCTGCAGATGTTTGAAAAGCTGTTTAACAAGTGACAGTTCTTAATACTGATCCTACTGTCCTACTGTCACCAATACTCATTGCATGTTGTGGAGAGACCACGCTCATGGGTTGGGTAGGAAGACAAGATGCCAAGCAGCCTAGACAGATTTTTCAGGACCCTGGACAGAGCACAAGGAGCAGAAGACTTGTTAAATGCTTCACTTCAGTCCTTGTGGCCCAGACGGAGATCCTTCAAGGAGAAGCCTTGTGGTTAGAAGTCTAGTAGTATTTCCAGAAGGTTATGAGTTTTGGGGAAAGGAGTAGATGCACCCATAGGGATTTCCAAGTTGGAAATCCATGGGGTGGTTATAGGGACATAGGAAGTCATCTCATAATGAATCAGTCCAGCTGATTGGTCCAGCTGGCCTAATGCTGTCTACAGGGGTCTGCAAGCTTTACCGGCCATGGGCTGGATTACTCCCACGGAGATTGTCCGTGGGCTGGACTGGCTCAGTGCAATGCTAGAAATTGCATCTGCGCATGTCCGTGGCGCCGGAAATCGCTTCTGCACATGCCCAGACGCCGAAAATCGCACCTGCGCAGAAGCGATTTTTGTCATCTGGACATGTGCAGACGTGATTTCTGGTCTCTGCACATGTGCAGACACCATTTCTGGCGCCACTTGATGAGTCTCCAGGCCATGCTGTGCTGGTCGCAGTGCACAGGGGACTCGCCGAGCAGGCAGCTTGGTTCGGGGGCAGCTCGTGGGCCGGTAAAACGGTCTTCGTGGGCCGCATCTGGCCCATGGGCCACACATTGCCGACCCCTGGTCTACAATGATTGGCAGCAGTGTACAGGTAAGGTTTGGACAAGATTGTGCCCCATTGTGTTTTTCCTCTGTTTGTCCATGGCTAAACCTGCGTGAGCACAAATCCATGGGTGAGGATAATGTTACTGCCTCGCAGATGTGAGGATACAGGGCATAGCCCGTAACTGGCTGTGCTCTTTTATCTCTGGTCGGGGACAGAGGGTGGCACTAGGGAGGGAAATGTCGTCGCGCCATTCCTTGGTGTGTGGAGTGCCACAGGGCACAATTCTCTCCGATGCTTTTTAACATCTTTATGCGCTGCCTTGCCCAGATTATCCGGAGCTTTGGGCTGGGCTGTCACCAATATGCTGATGACACTCAGCTCTATCTGCTGATGGATGGCCACACCGACTCGGCCCCGAACACACTGACCAGATGCTTGGAAGCTGTGGCTGGATGGTTTCGTGGGAGCCGATTGAAACTAAATCCTTCGAAGACAGAGGTCCTATGGCTGGGTCGGGATGGCATGGGGATGAGGGACCAAATCCCTTCTCTTGCGGGGGCCCAATTAGTGCCATTGCCTTCCGTTAACAGTTTGGTGTAATCCTTGACGCCTCCCTTTCCATGGAGGTGCAAGTTACAGCAACAGCCAAGGCGACAGTTTCCACTTTCGCCGCATCAAGCAGTTGGTCCCTTACCTTTCCCACCCTGACCTGGCCACAGTGATCCATGTGACAGTCACCTCCAGGCTTGACTACTGTAATTCGCTCTACGCGGGGCTGCCCTTGAAGCTGTCCCAGAAACTCCAGCGGATGCAGAATGCTGCAGCGAAGCTCCTCACGGGGGCTCTGCCATGGGAGCATATTCACCCAGTGCTTTTCAAGCTGCACTGGCTCCCGGTGGAGTACAGGGTCAGATTTAAGGTGCTGCTTTTGACCTTTAAAGCCCTTCACGGCCTAGGACCCTCATACCTACAGTACCGCCTCTCCCAGTATGCCCCATGGAGGACCTTAAGGTCCATAAATAGCAACACCCTAGTGGTCCCAGGCCCTAAGGAAGTTAGATTGGCTTCAACCAGAGCCAGGGCCTTTTCAACTCTGGCTCCGGTCTGGTGGAACGCTCTGTCCCATGAGACCAGGGCCCTTCAGGATCTGATTTCTTTCTGCAGGGCCTGTAAGACAAGAATTGTTCCGCCTGGCCTTCGGCTTGGAGCCAATTTGATTCGCTCCCCCTCTTTCTTTTTCCTTTTTCCTTTCTCCTCCTGCGATAAGGCTGCATTTTAATATTTTAATGTTTCAATATTTTAATGTTGCATTTTAATCTTGTTTTTAAGTTGTAATCATTCATCTTGTTTTTATTATTGCTTGTTAGCCGCCCTGAGCCCGGCCTTGGCTGGGGAGGGCGGTGTATAAATAAAAATTATTATTATTATTAATAGCCCTTGAGCAATTAATTACACACATTCGTTGGCGATCAGCCTATTCACGCACCTGATATTTTCGTTGGGCGCTTTGCCATGCCGCTTGATGGCCGAGCACTCGTTCTTGTGGTTCGCCCAGGCGTCCTTCTGGCAGGTTCGGTCACAGTAATGGGCAAACTTGCACTGACCGCAGCGCTGGAGCTTCTCGTGGCGCTTAAAGCAGGTGTGGCAGACCAGGTGAGTGAGGCTGAAAGAGAGGTTCCTGGTAAGACCGTAGGGACATCTCTATGCCTGACAACAAACCCCAACTATTGCCTCACCTTTTGGTGCCTGCCAAGGAGCCCTGCCATGATTATGATAGTATTTTATTCTCTTGTTAATTATGCTGTTTTGAATATGCATTTTATATTTGACTTCATTTAGCAGTGGTGTTTTTAAAAAATGTGTAAGTTGTTGTTTTTTTGTTAACTTGGTTTGTGTTAAACATGTATTCTGTAGCTGACCTTCTTTGTAATGTTTCGTTTTGAAATCTTTAAAATAATGTTTTAGTTTTCTGTTACCGTATTTTTTGCTCTGTAAGACTCACTTTTTCCCTCCTAAAAAGTAAGGGGAAATGTGTGTGCACCTTATGGAGCGAGTGCAGGCTGCGCAGCTATCACAGAAGCCAGAACAGCAAGAGGGATTGCTGCTTTCGCTGCGCAGTGATCCCTCTTGCTGTTCTGGCTTCTGAGATTCAGAATATTTTTTTTCTTGTTTTCTTGTTTCTGCCAAAAACTAGGTGCGTCTTGTGGTCTGGTGCGTCTTATAGAGCGAAAAATACGGTAATTATGTTGCTTTGACTGTATACTCTATATTTGATTTTCTTCATATTGTTTGTTTGATGTTTTAATATTCTGCAAACTGCTTTGTGATTTTTCTTAAAAATATAAAGCGTATAGAAATGAAATGAAATAATGAAATGAAATGAACAAATAATAAAGGAAACAGACTCATTTGTAGCCATTGGGGGGGTGCACTTTGTCTCTTACTGGTAAAATACCACAATACCCTCCCAATCTTACCTTTTTAATTTCATAACAGGATATAAGCACAACATTATCTAAACAACTGGTTTCCCCCCTCTTAAACAGCAAATTTTCCCATATACTGTATACAACAACTTTCCCCATAAATCTATATACATAGTTGGTGGGCGCCAGCCATCAGGGTGCTCATTTGAATACTTTATAAAGGGATGCAGTGTTTTAGCAAAATCATTCATATCAGCTGCATCGTTCAGGGCATGAGCTAGTTTCTCAGATAAATCAATTGTCCATACTTCCTGTTGTTTGTTATAGTAGACGATCCAATCTTTTGCCATTTTTTGCTATGTGCTGGTACAAGAAGAAAAGCAATAAGTTCCTTCTGCAATAATGTAAAATGCGTATCTTTAAAGATTGTTAATAAATGCAGGCATGGGTTGAATTGTACATTCTGCTTTGTAACTATTTGACCAGTGATCCTTCTGAAACAGAACAGAAGAAACATTAGCCTTGGGGCAGGCTTTGTCCAAGACATTTTAGTACAGTGGTACCTTGCCTTGGTTCTCAAACTTAACCTGTTCTGGCAGTCCATTCCAAAACCAAAGCGTTCCAAAACCAAGGCACGCTTTCCCATAGAAAGTAATGGAAAACGGATTAATCCGTTCCAGACTTTTAAAAGCAACCCCTAAAACAGCAATTTAACATGAGTTGTACTATCTAATGAGACCATCGATCCATAAAATGAAAGCAATAATCAATGTACTGTACGATAAAATAAATAAGACAGTATTTATAGATAGTAAAAATTAAAATTATTATTTTTTCTTACCTCCACTGATGATAGTCATTGTTTGGATGGGAGGCTTTTATCCATTTCCACAGTCACACAATCAAATTAATCAATCAATCAATAACTGAACTGGGTTCCACACAGTCAACAAAAACAAATAAACCGAAACAACTTCAAAAACAAAAACGCAAAATAAATAGCAAAAACAAAAGCGCCAAACTTAATCCATTCCGGAAGTCCATTTGACTTCCGAATTGTTTGAAAACCATGGCGCAGCTTCTGATTGGTGCAGGTGCCCCGGGAACAATAGCCGACAGCCGCATCAGATGTTTGGCTTCTGAAAAATGTTCGCAAACCGGAACACCTACTTCTGGGTTTTCGGCGTTTGGGAACCAAGGCATTTGAGAACCAAGGTACCACTGTATCCACAAGGTACCACTGTATCCACAACCATTGTCCACTCCTAAACAGACCTTCTCACCTCAACTTATATGGAACACAATGTACCAGCCAACAGTGGCAGCAGCACATTATTCATGATCCAGTCTCAGCACTCCATGGTTTATACTGTTTATGCAATACTAGGTATCTGTGCACCACTGCTCATAACATTGCACCATGCATTTATAAAGCGCAGTTTATAAAGTAGCAAAATATTCATGAAATATCACAAGCAGAAAGTGGAACTATTGGAAGAAGGAGCTCCGCATCCACACTCCGCCCCCCCCCCCCCCACATATTCCATACCGGTGAATCTGTGGACAGTCATTTCATTGGTTATAGGTTCACGAGGAGCCAAATGAAACTGTGTTGGGGGTTTGGCCCCTAGGCTACCAGAGTTGTTTGCTTGGACTTCCCAAATGATCTCTGGGGCAGGCTAAGATGTAATGCATTTGTGGAGTACTGCTATTCACACAGGCAGGCAGGCAGACACTTTATCTTACAAATGTCTTGCTCAACCCACGAAGAAATAAAGAAAATACACCGATGGAAGCAAAAGCTCTGAAAAAGCTCAATATGGAGGCCAAATGGCCGAAATATTGGGAAATTTTGGAACAAGACGGAGATAGATTGAAATTGCAGAGTTTTGAGAAATTAAAAAACAAAGTGCGAGACTGGCTTCATTATTATCAGATAATGGAGACATATAATTTGGACAAGAAAATTGGTTTCCAGGTGGAAAAATCAAAATTAGAAACAGAACTGTTAGAACCTAAAACTAAGATTTTGTCAAAAATGTATAACTTGCTGTTGAAATGGAATACTCAGGATGAAACGGTGAAATCTGTTATGATTAAATGGGCACAAGATGTTGGACATAACATAATGATGGCTGACTGGGAACAGTTATGGACCACAGGTATGAAGTTTACGGCATGTAATGCCTTGAGAGAGAATATTATGAAAATGATCTACAGGTGGTACATGACCCCAGTCAAGCTTGCAAAAATCTATCATTTGCCCGATAATAAATGTTGGAAATGTAAAGAAACTGAAGGTACATTCTTTCACCTTTGGTGGACGTGCCCAAGGATTAAGGCTTTCTGGGAAATGCCTAAGGATTAAGGCGCAAGGATTAAGGCGCAAGGATTAAGGCGCTCTGTTCGGAGGTAGATAGTGGCTTCCCTCGACCTGCTCTGCTCCGCCGTACTCCAGTAAAACAATAAAACAATAAAAACAATAAAACAATAAACTAAAAGCAAAGGGAAGCGAGGAGGTGATAAAACAGCTGATAAGACGTTAAAACTAAGAGTTTAAAACCAGGAAGTGGCTAAAAACTACTTTAAAAACTACTTAAAAGCTTAACTAAAAGCAGAGGAGTCTGACTAGGCTGCTGTGTCCGTCGCCATCTTGGCTTCCCCCAAAGAATGCTGGGAACTGAAGTTTGTTAAGGGTGCTGACGTCCAAATGATATATAATGAACTGAAAAAGGTATTTAAATATACCTTCTTGAAGAAACCAGAGGCCTTTCTCCTGGGCATAGTCGACCAATTGGTGCCAAAAAAGGATAGAACTTTTTTTTATGTACGCTACAACAGCAGCAAGAATACTCATCGCAAAGTATTGGAAGACACAAGATTTACCCACCCTGGAAGAATGGCAGATGACGGTGATTGACTACATGGAACTGGCAGAAATGACTGGCAGAATCCGAGACCAGGGAGAAGAGTCGGTGGAAGAAGATTGGAAAAAGTTTAAAGATTATTTACAGAAACACTGTAAAATTAATGAATGTTAGAATGATGTTGGATAGAAATTAAGTGGTTTCCAGCTGTAATGCTTTAAGGGAATATGAAAAATGGGTTGTTAATAGGGAAAAGTCTAATGTTACTATTTTAAGACCAAAGATTAAGATAAACAAAGAGGGTAAGGATTTGCTGAGCCAACAAATTGAACTGGAATACAAAAAAGGGAGGTATGAGGAGGTCCGGGAAACAAGCTAAGGAAAATAAGTAATAGAAAAATTGAGTGGTTTTTAATCATTTTTATTTTGTTTTGTTTTTTCATTTTGTATTGTAATATCTCAAAAAAATCTTAATAAATATCTTATTTTAAAAAAGAAGAAAAAATAAAGAAAATATTAAGAATATCGTATAGTAAAAGGCCAGAGACATTCCTTTTAGGAATTTTAAATGAAGATATTCCAAAAGACAAAACTAACATTTTCTTATATGCAACGTCTGCAGCAAGAATCCTGGTGGCTAAGTATTGGAAAGGGAATCAGTTACCCACTAGGGGGGAGTGGTTGTGTAAGCTTTCAGAATACTTAGGATTAGCCAAATTGACAGACATAATAAGACAAAAACCAAAAAGTGAAGTAAAAAAAGAATGGGAGTGCCTAAATGAATACCTCAAAAGTCAAGGTTCGAGGACAGAAATCTGGCTGAGTCTGGAATAACCTTGTGAAGTGAAAGGATAAGAAAGAGGGATTTATATCTAGATGTTAGGATAGAGATGATAAGGAAAACAGGAAGACACAATGAGAAATAAAGGAGGTGCTGTGGGATTGGTGGAAGTCAATGTTTTTGTTTTTTTAGTATTCATTATTAATAAGTAATATATGGATTTGTTGTTTTTTTTTTAGTTGTTGTTGCATTTTTAGTTTTTTTAATGTTGGTTTTTGTGTGTTGTATATTGTTATTTTTCGATATTTTTTGTGTTGTTATTGTTGTGTGGAAAATACTAATAAAATTTATAAAAAACGAAACACAAATGTCTTGCTCAATTCTGTCATACTCCTAATGGGTGATGGAATTGAATCAACTGGGAGTTATACATACAGAGAGTTGAGTATTACAGTGATACCTCGGGTGACAAACACCTCGGATTACAAACACTTCGGGTTACTGACTCCGCTAACCCAGAAGTAGTACCTCGGGTTAAGAACTTTACCTCAGGATGAGAACAGAAATCGTGTGGCGGTGGCCCCATTAGCTAAAGTGGCACCTCAGGTTGAGAATGGACCTCCGGAATGAATTAAGTTCATAACCAGAGGTACCACTGTATATGGAATAATGAGCTGCACTTCTGTCTCTGTAAACTTGGTGCTTGTTTAATGGTTAGTAGCAGTGGCGTAGCGTGGGGGGTGCAGGGGGGGCCGGCCGCACCGGGCGCAACATCGGGGGGCGTGCTCGCACTCGCAGCTCTCTGCCCCTACCTGGCTCACTCACTCTCTCTCACTGCAGTGCTGGCTGTGCGAATCCGATCCGAGCCGCTGGGTCGCCGCCCACTGTGGAGGGGGTGGGTGCCAGGCGTGCGGTGCGGAGAGAGGGCGAGGGACTATCTGGGGGAGGGACAGTGCAGCGGCCGCCCAGCGCAGCGCTGAGCGCGGGAGAGAACCATACCAGACCAGACCAGGCAACAGCAAGAAGAAGCTGGCAGCGGCAGGTTAGGGGGCGCAAATTACTTGCCTTGCCCCGGGTGCTGACAACCCACGATACGCCACTGGTTTGTAGAACACCTTTGTCACCTCTCAGGCCATGGCAAATGGTTTGGCTGCAGCTGCTCTTTGCACAAGAACCAGCTGTCTCCATAAATTCCATTTCAAATGTAGGGGACATTTAGTCAAAGGTGACACAACAGCTGCAAGCCAGCCTCTCTCTGCCTTTCAGATTCCATTATAGATCACGGTTTGAACGCGGAAATGTGGGCATTTGAGTTTTAAAGCGTTAACTAGTAAACACTTTTTAAGAGATGATGAAATGGTTCCTTGGCTTGAGAGAAAAAGAACCTACCAGACAACAGAGAAGTTGGAACAGTGATAAAACCTCCGTGGGCATTGCTGGTCTTTGAAAATACCACTTGGTGTGCACATACTGGCCAGCTTAAACTGGCCCGGTGCCAAGCATAATTTGGGCTTCAGACAAGAGTGCAATGTGGGTTTTAAAGATGCATGTTTTAATAGATCACAGGGCAGGGTCTTGGAAGCTGAAATGGACAGAGCTTCTGGTGTCAGTTAATAACTTCTGGGGATGAGGAAAGAATTCAGGATGAGGCCCAGTGTCAAGAAGTGAGGCTTTTGCCCTACAGAACATGAAAAAACCAAGGGGAATAAACTACAATAGACTCTTGTTACTGCCACACACTTCCCTGTGGTTGCACTTTTAACAAAACCAAACACCCTTCCAGTCACTGCTGGCACTCCCTGCTCTGTTTGTGTTTGGTTGGACACGTCTGTTGCTCTCCTCCAAAATTACATTTTAACCTGTTACTTTTGTCTTGTGGTGAGGTGTTTGGGATGCTTCCATCAAGGGCTCCTTTCGTCAGGCTCCATTCTTCAGTAGCAGTGTGCTCAAATTCTGTATCCAAGCCACAGCTTCACACAGCTGCTTCATGTTCTACAAACAGGCAAAACTATCTTCATAATCAGACCAAACAGACAACTTTCTGGAGTTTAGCTCTAGGAAGTGCTCCAGCATGCTTAAAGAAATGGGGAAGGAGATACGTAGGCCAAAACAGGAAAGGACATACAGTGAAACCTCGGTTTTTGAGCATCTCAGAAGCCAAACGATTTGGAGCCCCAACGCCGAAAACCTTGAAATAATTGCTTCCATTTTCAAAAGTGCCTCAGAAGTCAAAGGCTTCCACTGCATGTTTTTTCCATTTTTCAATTGATCCTTGTTTTTCAAACATTTCAGAAGTTGAACGGTCTTTCAGAATGGATTACATTCAACAACTGTATCTTGTTCTGTTCTGCCCCCTAACCAAGTCTACCCCTCTCTTTTCCAGCACTTCTCCTCATGCTGTGATGTAGTTATCAAAGGCATGCTAAAGTAAAAAAAAACATGCAATGATGCATTGTGTTCTGGGAAATTGCTTGCAAGCATGTGAGTATTTAAGGGACGCGGGTGGCGCTGTGGGTTAAACCACAGAGCCTAGGACTTGCCGATCAGAAGGTCGGCGGTTCGAATCCCTGTGATATATATCTCGGATGGGGTGAGCTCCTGTTGCTCGGTCCCTGCTCCTGCCTACCTAGCAGTTCGAAAGCACATCAAAGTGCAAGTAGATAAATAGGTACTGCTCTGGCGGGAAGGTAAACGGCGTTTCAGTGCGCTGCTCTGGTTTGCCAGAAGCGGCTTAGTCATGCTGGCCACATGACCCGGAAGCTGTACGCCGGCTCCCTCAGCCAATAAAGCGAAATGAGTGCCGCAACCCCAGAGTCGGCCACGACTGGACCTAATGGTCAGGGGTCCCTTTACCTTACTGAGACAGGAAGGCAGGAACAAGTTGTAAAACCACTGGGTGAAATGTTGCAGAAGTGTACCCTCTACTTCTGCAGCTGCCTTGCTGCCTATCTAGTAGGTTTTATTTATGTATGGAGGTGCTTTTATCTTATGCTGGTCTACGACCGTACTAAAGATTTGGATCGGATTGAAAGTGCTTATGTATCTCAGTCGGACACTGACTTACATGGCCTGCAATGCACTTGCATCAACATGGTAATGTGATATATAGTATCTCGGACAAGTGAAGTAGTGATCTAATAATTCCTTGCATTAATCCTTGCAACAATGCAGTAAGTCAAGTGTGACTTATTTTCAGGGAGATGTGAAACAGAAGTGTGGTCATGCGGCTCATTCCTATGTATGTTTGCTCTGAAATACCGTTTTTTTGCACCATAAGGCACACCGGACCATAGGGCGCACCTAGTTTTTAAGGGGGGAAATCAAGAAAAAAAATCTTATTCCCCCCCCCAGCCCCAAAGAGCAAAGAAGCCAAGACAGCGAGCGGGATCCATCCCGCTGGCTGTCTTGACTTCCTCTTTAGCTGCGCGCAACCTCTCCCAGCTGGAGAGGTTGTGCGCGGCTTTGGCAGAAGCCAAGACAGTGAGTGGGATGGATCCTGCTCTCTGTCTTGGCTTCGTTTTTAGCCGCGGGGCTGGGGTGGGGGAAGCCCAAGCTTCCCCCGGCCCCAGCCCCCAGAACAGGTCCGGGAGCAGCGGCAAGGTTGCGAAGCCTTTGGAGCGCAGCACGAGTTCCCGCTGTACTCCAAATGCTTAAGGCACCGATGCCTCTCGCTCCCCAGGCTTCAGCGAAAGCAACGCGTAGCCTCCAGAGCACGGAGGGAGCACTCCCTCTGCGCTTTGGAGGCTTCGCGTTGATATCGCTGAAGCCAAGGAGCCTGCATTCTCTTCATAGGACGCACACACATTTCCCCTTCATTTTTGGAGGGGAAAAGGTGCGCCCTATAGAGCGAAAAATACTGTAAGTCCTAAGGAGTAAAATGGGATGCAAGTGTCCCTCCCTCATTACAACTTGTGTTTATCATGGCCTCCTCTAAGACGGTTTATTTCTTCAGGCAGCAGTTGCAGTTGTTTTTATCCCAAGCCTTTGTCTCCTTGCTGCCATATATGGCGACAAGCTCTGCTGCCCCTTTTCACCCTGCTGACATGGCAGCTGACAGAAACCAGAACTTCTTGAAGTGGCCGAATCTCCGTTTCTCTCAGTTTCTTGTTTTCCCAGTCTAACGTTCACTTTGCCACCGTTTCACATCAGTCTAATTTTTTTGAGAGTCCTCTTGAAAATTCACCTGCAATTTTAGTTCCCATTTCGTTTGCAATTTTGCCAAATACACACGTAAGGTAAAGGGGCCCCTGACCATTATGGCAGCTTGTCATAATGTAATGAGCTACTGTCCTGTATCCAATTAAAAGCTTTCATCATTGCTTCAGAGGATTGTGATGAAGCAGTTTTTAACGGATGAGATATTGTTTGGTAAAATATAATTGAGGTAAAGGTAAAGGTAAAGGTAAAGGGACCCCTGACCATTAGGTCCAGTTGTGACTGACTCTGGGGTTGCAGCGCTCATCTCACTTTATTGGCCGAGGGAGCCGGCGTACAGCTTCCGCATCATGTGGCCAGCATGACTAAGCCGCTTCCGGCGAACCAGAGCAGCGCACGGAAACGCCGTTTACCTTCCCGCCGGAGCGGTACCTATTTATCTACTTGCACTTTGACGTGCTTTCGAACTGCTAGGTTGGCAGGAGCAGGGACTGAGCAACAGGAGCTCACCCCACCCGAGATACTATATATCACAGGGATTCGAACCGCCAACCTTCTGATCGGCAAGTCGTAGGCTCTGTGGTTTAACCCACAGCACCACCCTCACCACCATAAGAGGGCTAGCCTTGATCAAGGGGTGTGTGTGTGCGCGCAAGGTGGACTTTGTAAAGATACAGCTCATGAAAGCATTGACCACACAGGGTTCCTGACTGAGTGGAGAGCCCATTCATATGCAGCTGTTCGCAAATATGTTTCTTTTCCCCGCCCAATATATTTTTATTATTTTCAGTAAACATACATTTACAACACATTTATACTTTATATGCACCACATAATTATCTTTAGCTCTGCCGAGCTTCGGACTTCCCTCCACCACTTCGGTAAGTATCATATATTTTCTAACATTACGTATTTTGTTTAATTAACTTATTTTTCCACCCATTGTAAAAGTTATTCCAACCCAGCCAGTGTCTTTAACCCTATACAATTGTCTTTTATATACATCAGATATTTACTCCTGCACAAATATGTTTCAACATTGGCGCTCAATGTGCAGGCATTTGGGATGTGTGATGCTGTGGCAGGCCTGGTGGGCATGGACATGTTCTGCGCCTCTGTGTGTTGGATGGATGGATAGATGGACAGATGGATGGAATCACATAAGGCAGGTATGCTGAAGATGACCATTCCTGCAAGTGTTTCGTCACTAGAGAAGAGGAATCTGCCGCTCTCCACACGCTGTTGAAGTCCATCACCCAGCCACCAAAGCCACAGACATAGAAGCTGAAGTCCTACGACCCTGGGAGGGCTACAGCTTCCATATGTCATCTGACTCGGAGGATGCAGAAGCTCCCCTCCTCAGAAAGTTCACTGGACGTGAACTTCTCAAGTCCCTGAAACGAAACCCACGGCGACTGCACTTGCCCTTCTCCAAGTCTTGGCTGCGACAGCTTGCCAGGGAGAAAAAAATAGACCACATAAATCTGTCGACCTTGTCAGCACGCAAGGTAGTGGAGCCTGCCTAACAAATAAGGTTTCAGTGACTTCTGAGAGGAAAGGTGCGACATCTTCATTTCAAAGACCTGTATTAAAATATCATTAACTATCATCTCTCATCAGTTCTGTAGCTTATTTTCTGCTGGTTCCATAGTCGAGCAAAACGCGGCAACAGAACCTAAATCAGGAAAAGAAACCTGAGGTGAACCACAAAATAGTGCCCAACTCCCCACCAGGAAAGAACATCAAGAACACGGAGGGATAAAGATCTACACCAGGATCTGCTGCCCCAGTTGCTCCTGCCACCTGAAGCAGTCACCTTGTGTTGCCTCATGGATGGGCCAGCCCTGCCTGGCTGCATGAAAACCTATGGGCAAGCCGCTATTCACATGTAGGTTTTTTGCTTTGCAGACAACTATGCTAATATATGATGTCATGCTTCTCATCCCAGAGATAATGGCAACATACCCATCCTAGTAATAATAATAATAATAATAATAATAATAATAATAATAATAATAATAATTGTTATGTACTGAAGTTCTCACCCTGGGCCAGCAGGGGGATACTGTAGATAGTTATGCAAATAAGGGATTGAAAGTGACGTTCAGTGATTGGATAGTTTTAGGAAATGGTTACAGTTACGTTGTACTGGAGCTCTATAAAAGCAGGCTGACTGAACCCTTCAGTTCAGTTCAGTTCAGTTCTGGCCTGTGAATAAACAAGAGCTGTTTGAAGAATCACTGTGTCGTCTGATATGTTCACCCACACTTAACAACAACAACAACAACAACACAACAACAACAATTTATTTACACCCCGCCCATCTGGCTGGGCTTCCCCAGCCACTCTGGGCGGCTTCCAACAAAGTATTAAAATACAGTAATGCATCGAACATTAAAAGCTTCCCTAAACAGGGCTGCCTTCAGATGTCTTCTAAAAGTCTGGTAGTTGTTGTTCTCTTTGACATCTGGTGGGAGGGTGTTCCACAGGGCTGGTGCCACCACTGAGAAGGCCCTCTGCCTGGTTCCCTGTAACTTGGCTTCTCGAAGTGAGGGAACCGCCAGAAGGCCCTCGGCACTGGACCTCAGCATCCGGGCAGAACGATGGGGGTGGAGACGCTCCTTCAGGTCTAGTGGGCCGAGGCCGTTTAGGGCTTTAAAGGTCAGCACCAACACTTTGAATTGTGCTCGGAAACGTATTGGGAGCCAATGTAGGTCTTTCAAGACCGGTGTTATGTTAGTACTCGTGTGGTGCCCCCCCTTCTCTTATGAGCAACACGTGAAGGGGGGGTCAAGTATGGACAACTGCCTGGCATGCTGCCAGCTTTGATAAGGCCATGTTCCAGTCACAGGGAACAGGGTGTGCTGGGGGCTGTGAGGGAAAATAAGTAAATTGGGAAGACGAAGGGGAAAGGAGAGGTTTGAAAGAGGATTCCTGCTTCATCATAAATGCAGAGCTAGTGTAGCGTGGGTGCTTCGCTTAATAATAATAATAATAATAATAATAATAATAATAATAATACAGTGGTACCTCGGGTTACATACGCTTCAGGTTACATACGCTTCAGGTTACAGACTCCGCTAACCCAGAAATAGTGCTTCAGGTTAAGAACTTTGCTTCAGGATGAGAACAGAAATTGTGCTGTGGCGGAGTGGCGGCAGCAGGAGGCCCCATTAGCTAAAGTGGTGCTTCAGGTTAAGAACAGTTTCAGGTTAAGAACGGACCTCCGGAACGAATTAAGTACTTAACCCGAGGTACCACTGTAATAATTTATTATTTATACCCCGCCCATCTGGCCAGGCCTCCCCAGCCACTGTGGGCGGCTTCCAACAAAATATTAAAATATAGTAATGCATCAAACATTAAAAGCTTCCCTAAACAGGACTGCCTTCAGGTGTCTTCTAAAAGCAGAAGCAGTGGCACCGTTTTAGACGCAACCATCACAAAGATACAGGGTTGCGTCCGCAAAGCATCCTTTTACTGACAAGGAGCTGTGGGTCAGTCAGGTCTCACCCCTGCCCTACAATTTTATTAATAGCCCTCCTCTGCCCTTTGAGGAATGGCCCAGCGACCCATTGCATCCCTGTCGATGTGACAGCGCCTTTGGTAACTATGCATTTGTGAGTGGGAGCTACTTGTCACAGCAGAGTTCCCCAGATCACCCGAGGCCAAGAAGAGCAGGACATCCTGTCACCACCACACCAAAAGTAAACACAACATTAGCTACCCTGAGGTACGGGGTTTGCATCACTTCACCGTGGCCGAGTTTCTTGAGTTCTGTGGAAGGCAGTGTGTCTACTTAACGTATCTTAAGGGGGATTGTATTAATGGAACAGTCTGGTTCCCCCTCTAACACTTGCCTGGTTTAATCCTACAGGGGGGAATGTAACGTTGTGTGGGTTCATAGAATCATAGAATCATAGAGTTGGAAGAGACCACAAGGGCCATCGAGTCCAACCCCCTGCCAAGCAGGAAACACCATCAGAGCACTCCTGACATATGGTTGTCAAGCCTTTGCTTAAAGACCTCCAAAGAAGGAGACTCCACCACACTCCTTGGCAGCAAATTCCACTGTCGAACAGCTCTTACTGTCAGGAAGTTCTTCCTAATGTTTAGGTGGAATCTTCTTTCTTGTAGTTTGGATCCATTGCTCCGTGTCCGCTTCTCTGGAGCAGCAGAAAACAACCTTTCTCCCTCCTCTATGTGACATCCTTTTATATATTTGAACATGGCTATCATATCACCCCTTAACCTCCTCTTCTCCAGGCTAAACATGCCCAGCTCCCTTAGCCGTTCCTCATAAGGCATCGTTTCCAGGACTTTCACCATTTTGGTTGCCCTCCTCTGGACACGTTCCAGTTTGTCAGTGTCCTTCTTGAACTGTGGTGCCCAGAACTGGACACAGTACTCCAGGTGAGGTCTGACCAGAGCAGAATACAGTGGCACTGTTGCTCAACTTATCTGCAAGAAATTTATGTCCGTTTTGTGTGTGTGTTTTTTAAAGAAGCTTTTTCTGAGTCTACCCGTCTCTGTGTGCTGGTCCCGGATGGGTTACCGTGCGGCGAGGTCTGTGTCCAGTCCGGGGTCAAGGGTGTGGTGTGTAGGCTGTCCGTCAAGGCAGAAGCGGGGTCCAAGGCAAGGAGTTGGGTCAGGGCAGGAGCTCCAGCAGGACAGGGTGCTGGCAGGAACAGGTTACCAACAATGTTGCTCCCACAACCTGGGACTGGGGCTGGCCGGCTTTTATCTGCCCCCAGGCATAGGGCGGCCCCGGTTCACAGGTGACTCGCCTCTCCTGGCCTGGAGGCGAGCACTCCTCCTGCGGGAACTTAGTTCCCTCTGCCTCTCTGCCCTGAGCCTCTGCAGCTCAAGAGAGGCTGGAGGGTTACCGGACCCAGAGGCAACCTCCTCCTCACCTGACGGGGCTGAGAGTGGAGCACCTGCAGGCAATGGGTCCTCCATCCCCTCAGGAGCCAGAGCAGACTCAGATGGTGCCTGCACCTGAGGATCCAGCACAGGTGAGGACCCTTCAGGCTCAGGCCCCAGCCCTGGGTTCAGCTGGTTCTGGAGGCGGGGACTCCTGTGCAGGCTGGGATTCCTCAGGTTCAACCTCTGAGTCCGAATCCCAGGCCATCACACTCTGCTTGAGTGCTGACTTGGCAGCAGAACCTGTCAGGGCATGGAAACCTGAGGGAGCCTTGTACGCTTCCTTCCAGCATGTGATGGTCTGGGAATCCGATTCAGAGGATGAACCAGAGGAATCCCAGCCTGCACAGGAGTCCCCGCCTCCAGGGCCGGCTGAACTGGGGCAGGGCCTTGATTCTGAGGCGCCTACACCTGTGCCGGATCCTCAGCAGCAGGCACCAGGTGAATCCATTCTGGCTCCAGAGGTGGTTGAGGACTCAGTGCCTACAGGTGAGTCTCCCCCTGGGCCCAGTAACCCTTCAGCCTCTCCTGAACTGCAGAGGCTCAGGGCAGAGAGGCGAAGGGAACTGGTTTCTCCCAGGAGGAGTGCTCGCCTTAAGGCCAGGAGAGGCGGGTCTCCTGGGGGCCAGGACCGCCCCTGGCCTCAGAGAAGATAAAGGCCAGTCAGCCCGGCCCCAGGTTGCGGAAGCAACGTCGTCGTTGAGTACCTGCTCCTACCCGGACCCAGACCTGACCTTCCAGTGTTCCTGTCCCCGCCCGGCTTCCTGCTTCTGACCTTCCAGTGTTCCTGTCCCCGCCCGGCTTCCTGCTTCTGACCTTCCAGTGTTCCTGTCCCCGCCCGGCTTCCTGCTTCGGACCTCGCCTTGCTCCTTGTGAACTGTTTCCAGGCTAGTGACTCAGGACTGGACTTTGACTACGACAACGGTAACCTTCCCCCCGGGACTAGCAAACAGCAACTCATGCAGCTAAACTGGTGCCAAATGTTTTGCTCTGCTTTCATTTAGACCACATCAGCGAGGCTGAGAGCGTGGTCCTGTTGTCGGGGCAGCTCAGAACATCCATCCACGCTGCCCAGGCTTGTGCCACAGGGAAGTAAGTATCTATGGTTTGACTTCTCCCCTGGTGGCCCACTCCATTGTCTCTCAAGACAGATGGATGCCAGTAACAACAACTTGACTCCTGGAACCCACAGCCACAGTATACCACAGTATACCCGAAGGAGCGTCTCCACCCCCATCGTTCTGCCCAGACGCGGAGGTCCAGTGCCGAGGGCCTTCTGGCAGTTCCCTCACTGCGAGAAGCAAAGCTACAGGGAACCAGGCAGAGGGCCTTCTCAGTAGTGGCACCCACCCTGTGGAACACCCTCCCATCAGATGTCAAAGAGATCAACAACTACCTGACATTTAGAAGACATCTGAAGGCAGCCCTGTTTAGGGAAGTTTTTAATGTGTGGTATTTTAATGTATTTTTAATCTTTGTTGGAAGCCGCCCAGAGTGGCTGGGGAAACAAAGCCAGATGGGCGGGGTACAAATAATAGATTATTATTATTCACTCATTTTTCAGTCTTCATAGGTGCCAGACTTCAGACCCCACACAGGAAACTATCCCTCTGCAGTGCCACGTCGAAGCAAGGGAGACCTCCAGCAAGATGGTGGAACTTCCAGGTAGCCACCTAGGTGAGGAATATGCCAAGCAGCCCTCACTCAGCCCCCAGCCCCCCAAGATCAGCTGGGGAGGCCCCACTTACACTTTACCCCTCCTTTCCGCTTCTATCCATGCCTCTTCAATCCCCTTTGGCAAATAATTTCAGATCAACAAAATACAGAAAAAGGGTTTTACAGTGGTAAAGGTAAAGGGACCCCTGACCATTAGGTCCAGTCGTGGCCGACTCTGAGGTTGCAGCCCTCATCTCGCTTTATTGGCCGAGGGAGCCGGAATACAGCTTCCGGGTCATGTGGCCAGCATGACTAAGCCATTTATGGCGAAACCAGAGCAGTGCACGGAAACGCCACTTACCTTCCCGCCAGAGCGGTACCTATTTATCTACTTGCACTTTGAGGTGCTTTCGAACTGCTAGGTTGGCAGGAGCAGGGACCGAGCAACAGGAGCTCAGCTTGTTGCGGGGATTCGAACCGCCGACCTTCTGATTGGCAAGCCCTAGGGCTCTGTGGTTTAGACCACAGCACCACCCGCGTCCCTTGATTACAGTGGTACCTCGGGTTAAGAACTAAATCATTCTGGAGGTCCATCCTTAACCTGAAACTGTTCTTAACCTGAGGTACCACTTTAACTAATGGGGCCTCCCGCTGCCACCACACAATTTCTGTTCTCATCCTGAAGCAAAGTTCTTAACCCGAGGTACTATTTCTGGGTTAGCAGAGTCTGTAACCTGAAGCGCCTGTAACCTGAGGTATCCAGTTAAAGATATATAGAATATTGAAATGACATTTCCTGGCATGAGTGTTCATTTAGACTTTTACGGAACTGAGGGCAGGGGAGAGAACAAAACAGTAAGACCTTCCCTCTCACAGAGTAGTGCCTCACCATCTAGTGAACATTTATTTTTTAACATTTAACATTTTATTTTCGAAGCTTTTAAAATGTTCATTTCCCAGATGTGCACCAGGAGTTACTACCAAGTAGGGATGGTGGGGAAATTCCATATGGTTAGGATCTTCATGCAAACCCTACCCAATTTGTAATTTGAAAAACAATATGTAAACCGAAACACAGCGATCCTTTGAAATTCATGCTTCTCTGAATTTTGTGGTGCAGTGCTCCAACCAAATAAAGTGTCCAAAGATTGGTCTGTTATTGGAAGGCATTTATTAGTGGGGAAAGTCTATAAAATGAATTATATTAAGGGAAATTGCTTGCAAAGAAAGGTGTGCATTAAGAGAAATTGTCACTGAAATTTCAACAAGGACTCATTAAAAAGAACTGGCCAACTACCGGTAATTCAGAAATGTGAAGAACTGGAAAACTGAGAAACTGATAGAAACCCAAAGCATAGCTGTCAACTTACAGATTTGGAAATAAGGGACCAGCAGCCTCGAAAATAAGGGATCAGCAGCCAAAATAAGGGATTTTGTAAGAGTTACATACATTGGTAGGATTGAAAGATGCTGTCAATCTAGCATGAGGCAGTTGTGATGCCTCAGTGGCCGCTGAAGCGCCGCCCTTCTGCGTCCCTCCCCATCCCCTCCTCTTCCTCCTCCCTCAGGCCGCCTCCTCAGCTGCCACCACCGCTGCCGCCTCCGGGCTCGTGGCGGCCTGGGCGAGAGTCTCTCTCCCTCCCCCCCTCTCTCGGGCAGGGATGGGCCGATGGAATTCCTCGCACCAGGACGACAGCGCCAATGCGCTCTGTCTCGCACGGCGGAGGATTCCCGAACCGGGCAAGCATGAAACCCGGGAAATTTAAGGGACATCATCAATAAGGGACAGCAGCGGGACACAGTGCTGGGATAAGGGAGTTTCCCGCTAAATAAGGGACGGTTGACAGCTATGACCCAAAGTGACCCATTCATCTGCCCCTATTACAGAGTAGATATGCAGATACGATTGCACCCTATGCCCCACTGCTAGGTTCCTTGTTTCAAAATTTGTGGTGCATTTCAAATTGGACAAAGACATAACACATTACTCTGGGGAGATCAGACCACTCTAACCCTCAAATGCCCCATTCTTCACACAAAAAAAGCAAACAGGATAGCATTGTTAAGTGTGGAGCTATTCAGTCTGCATACATAACCTTTGCCTATATCAGGGTTGACATTGCACAAAATAGTTGTGCTTTGGTTAAAGGGTATGATCATTGATATTCAGAGTCATATATGGTTTCTCATAACCATATATATATATATATATATATATATATATATATATATATACACACACACACACACACATATATATAGTTATATATGGCACATATAGAGTTATATATGGTTTCTCATAACGTGGGTGGCGCTGTGGGTTAAACCACAGAGCCTAGGACTCAGAAGGTCGGCGGTTCGAATCCCCGCGACGGGGTGAGCTCCAGTTGCTCGGTCCCAGCTCCTGCCAACCTAGCAGTTCGAAAGCACGTCAAAGTGCAAGTAGATAAATAGGTACCGCTCCGGCAGGAAGGTAAACGGCGTTTCCGTGCGCTGCTCTGGTTCGCCAGAAGCGGCTTAGTCATGCTGGCCACATGACCCGGAATCTGTACGCCGGCTCCCTCGGCCAATAAAGCGAGATGAGCGCCGCAACCCCAGAGTCGGCCACGACTGGACCTAATGGTCAGGGGTCCCTTTACCTTTACCTTTACCTCAATTATATTTTACCAAACAATATCTCATCCGTTAAAAACTGCTTCATCATAATCCTCTGAAGCAATGATGAAAGCTTTTAATTGGATACAGGACAGTAGCTCATTACATTATGACAAGCTGCCATAGCTTCCCTCCCAACATGAATGCTTTGCGTGTAATGTGAGATACTGGAATAAGCTGTCAACGCATTAGAGACACAGCCAAGCTCTAGAATGTGCTCCTTGATTTCCAGTACATTGCATTCTGGATACTACCAGCTACATTCAGTGGAGAGACTGAAGTCCTAAGGCATGTGGACATATCACCAATAACTTTTAGATCCCTGTGATTAGAAAAGATTTGGGAATGCATGGCTGGCTATCCCTTGCAATCAACTCACATGTTGGACATTCTTGCGCCCTAGATTTTCTTTGCTGTTGTGCATCTGATATGTTGCAAGCACCAAGGATTGGGCCTAGTGCAATGTATTTCTCTGTTCTCAGAAGCTACTGGAACTCACTGATTCAGTATAGAATTGAATATTCTTAAATCTGTGTTGGATTATTACCCAGAAACACCAAGACAGCCTCGGCTTCGTTTTGACACTTGCGAGCAATTCTGTTAAGGAGTTTGTTCCTTAACAGAAAAGCTGTATGCACTTCACAGTGAAGACCAGAATTCATCCCAGTGATGTGCCAGACCAATAAAATCGCCTCATGTCATTAAAACTAGCAGTCCATTCACCAAGACCACATGGTCAGATCCCCAGTCATGGTTGGTTTCTTCCATGCAGGGTGAATGAGCCAGATTAAATGTTCATCAAAAGAAGGCTCACACACCATTCTGGATGTCCTGTGTTCTGGGGAAAGTCATGGAAAAAGCAAAAGTGTATAGATGAGTCTTCAGTTGAGCAGCCATGGTTTCTAAGTTGTGCAACAGCACAGGGGGGAAACTACCACCATCTGTTTGTGCATACAGTATTTAGCAATGGCAGGGGACCGGGTGGCGCTGTGGGTTAAACCACAGAGAATAGGATTTGCCGATCAGAAGGTCAGCGGTTCGAATCCCCGCAACTGGGTGAGCTCCTGTTGCTCGGTCCCTGCTCCTGCCAACCTAGCAGTTTGAAAGCACGTCAAAGTCCAAGTAGATAAATAGGTACCGCTCTGGCGGGAAGGTAAACAGCATTTCCGTGCACTGCTCTGGTTCACCAGAAGCGGCTCAGTCATGCTGGCCACATGACCCAGAAGCTGTACGCCAGCTCCCTCGGACAATAAAGTGAGATGAGCGCCGCAACCCCAGAGTCAGCCGCGACTGGACCTAATGGTCAGGGATCCCTTTACCTTTACCTTTTTATTTAGCAAGGGCATGTTCACCACCTACTATCCAAGCAATGGTGATACGGAACAAGCTTAAGGGTAACATCAACAGTTCCTGCTTCTACACATATAAACCCTTTTGTCAGAAGACTGCTGTACATAACGATCAAGAATTCCACAATGAGACATTGTTGTATGGGCCTGCACATCTTTCATGCCTTGCCTATTTATGTGGAAAACCTCCAATAAAACTGTTAATTAAAAACAAACAAACCCAAGTGAGCATGGAAGACATTGCACGTCTTAAAACTGTACCAACTTCAGTGTTTTAAAGTTTATACACCAGATCCTTAAAAAGATAAAGGTAAAGCGAAGCAAATTTTCCCCGTTTTTCAGTTTTGTTAAAAGTGCAAACGTTGTAGGCAGCACATACCGTATTTTTTGCTCTATAAGACTCATTTTCCCCCTCCTAAAAAGTAAGGGGAAATGTATGTGTGTCTTATGGAGCGAATGCAGGCTGCGCAGCTATCCCAGAAGCCAGAACAGCAAGAGGGATTGCTGCTTTCACTGCGCAGCGATCCCTCTTGCTGTTCAAGCTTCTGAGATTCAGAATAATTTTTTCCCTTGTTTTCCTCCTCCAAAAACTAGGTACGTCTTGTGGTCTGGTGTGTCTTATAGAGCGAAAAATACGGTAGAATACGTTGCAATTTTCGGTTTCTAGCAATCAACTTGTTTTAAATAGCAATTCGAGAATTCATGACTCTCTTCTGGACCTCACAAGAAATATCTTACTCTCATTTACAACCAGCTTTATTCCAACCTCACCCAGCCTCGGCCACAACCTCCAATCCCAAAGTTGCCCTAAATAGCCTGCAGCATATCTTCCACTTTCTCCTGTGTGAGTCAAAATGCAGGGAGGGTGGTTTTAAGTCACCCACCCACACACCCCAGTGTGAACAACAACAGAGCCTCTGCCAAATTTTGTGACCTGGGTACTACAAGGGGCCCAGAATTCAGAAGATGACATGTGCAAAGTCAGAACTCTTACTACTTTTCAGTAGTAGGGAGAGTTAGAAGATCTTTTGCCTATTTCTTGAAGTAAGAATTTGAACGGCCTACTAAAGGGGTGTGCATTGTCTGCTGAACCTTGAAGATGGACTTCAGGAGGGCTTTTTTCAGCTGGAACTCACCGGAACTTACCGTATTTTTTGCTCTATAAGACTCACTTTTCCCCTCCTAAAAAGTAAGGGGAAATGTGTGTGCGTCTTATGGAGCGAATGCAGCCTGCGCAGCTATCCCGGAAGCCAGAAAAGCAAGAGGGATCGCTGCGCAGCGATCCCTCTTGTTGTTCTGGCTTCTGAGATTCAGAATATTTTGTTTTCCTCCTCCAAAAACTAGGTGTGTCTTATGGTCTGGTGCATCTTATAGAGCGAAAAATACAGTAGTTCTGGCACCTCTCAGGTGGGCACCATTGCTATTTTAAGAGAATGAGGGAGACGTTCATTGTGAGTTCCAGGACCTTTTTCTAGAAAAATAGCACTGGACTTCAGGCTCCAAACATGGAAGAGTAATTTACTTGGTTGGTGGCACTGTGAGTTAAACCTAGGGATGAACAATTACAGTCACCACGCAAATGTGCTTAATTTGCATGTGGAACACATCTTTCATATATCATAATCTGGTTTAATGTAGTACAGGGTTTTTTGAAGGTATGTATATCTTGCCTAGGGATGCGGGTGGCGCTGTGGTCTAAACCACTGAGCCTAGGACTTGCCAATCAGAAGGTCAGCGGTTCGAATCCCTGCAATGGGGTGAGCTCCCGTTGCTCGGTCCCTGCTCCTGCCAACCTAGCAGTTCAAAAGCACATCAAAGTGCAAGTAGATACATAGGTACCACTCCGGCAGGAAGGTAAACGGAGTTTCCGTGTGCTGCTTTGGTTCGCCAGAAGCGGCTTAGTCATGCTGACCACATGACCCGGAAGCTGTACCCCGGCTCCCTTGGCCAATAAAGCGAGATGGACACGACTGGACCTAATAGTCAGGGGTCCCTTTACCTTTACCTTTACTAACTTACCGGCAGCCCCCTGGGAGGTTGTCAACACAGGCCTGCAACAGGAGATCAATGTCTCAAGGAAGACACTTGAGGCTGAGTTTTACTTAAGGGGAGCATGCACTACAAATTCACCATTCCTGACTACAGTGCACAGAGGAGTTATAGTGTTCACACCAGGGAGAAGGGAGTTATAGAAACCTTTGCAAGTGCCTTGTTTCAAGGTGGAGTGAGTCAGTGGAGCCAGTTGGGACATCACAACTGCTCGATTCAAAAAGCATCTCAGTTAATTGATAGGTCAACCATTTTGGAAAGGGGTATTTGAAGGTAAACGGCGTTTCCGTGTGCGGCTCTGGTTCGCCAGAGCAGCGATGTCACGCTGGCCACGTGACCCGGAAGTGTCTTCGGACAGCGCTGGCCCCCGACCTCTTGAGTGAGATGGGCGCACAACCCTAGAGTCTGGCAAGACTGGCCCGTACGGGCAGGGGTACCTTTACCTTTATTTACGGAAACAAGCAAAATTGCGAATTAGGAAGTATAATGCAACCCATGCTTGGGTTTATCAAGAATTTTTTAAGATACTCAACGTAAATTGTTGCACAAGGAACTTATCATTTTTCTTCTTGTAGCGACACGGTTGCTCATAGCAAAAGACTGGGAAAGACTTGGTCATTTCATATCACACCATGGAAACAGTAAGTATCTGAGAAACGCACTAAGAGTTCACACCCTGAATGATGCAACTGATATGGATGATTTTGCTAGAACATGGCATCCCTTTATAAAGTATTCAAATGAGCGCCCTGATGACTGGTATCCGCCAACTACACATATAGGTTTATGTGCAAATTTGCTGCATTCGTCTTCTGTTCCAGAGGAAGGGTGGGAGAGGGGGGACCAATTGTTTTGACAATGTTATGCTTATATCCTTTTCCTTGGAAATTAATAAAAATTATTATTAATAATAATTGATTAATTCCCAGTAATTTGGGGGAATCCTTGATCACATAATATATTTATGTGAAAACAATCACACTAAGCATCCACTTAGTAGCAGAGAAGAAGGAATAAAAGAGAGAATAAGAGGGAAAGTTGGAACTCAACGAGGAAATATTCATTGGTATACTGCATCTTGGGGGTCTTTGGGCAAATGGTTAAAAAAGCCTATCCAGACATGCAGAAGTTACATGTGTTTTCTAATTTTTGTAGCTGCTGTTGATTTTGAATGATTTTAAGTTCCTGTTTTAGACTTTTTAATTTAGATTTTTAAAGTTTTATATTTCTGTAAACAGCTTAGAGGTTTTCTTGTTATATAAATCTTGTTAAAATAAAATAAAATAAAATAAAATAAATAAAAAGGTTGTTTAATCCTACTCCCAACCCCTTGAGAGACATATCTCTGAAAAATTCAGTACAGTAAACGTATTAATAAAAGAGAGGCGGAAACATAGCTGTCAACTTTTCCGTTTACTTGCAAGGAATCCTATTCGGAATAAGGGACTTTCCCTTAAAAAAAGGGAGACGTTGACAGCTATGGGCGGAAATATCCCTGTAGCATGCAATCTGGTAGCCTCAGAGGAATAGTACAAACAAGTCATTCATATGCTTGACATACAGGAGACTTCTAGTGTCAGGTGACCATGGTGATAAATGTTTGCCACCCATGCAGTGCTTTGAATGCTAAAGCATCTTCATATCTCAGTAATTCCTATAGCCATTTACAGATAGGTAGCCGTGTTGGTCTGCCATAGTCAAAATAAAAAAATTCCTTCCAGTAGCACCTTAAAGACCAACTAAGTTAGCTCTTGGTATGAGCTTTCGTGTGCATGCACACTTCTTCAGATACACTGAAACAGAAGTTGCCAGATCCTTCTATATAGTAAGAAGGTGGGGAGGGGTATTACTCAGAAGGGTGTGGGAATAGGAGATTGGCAGATAGCTGAGATGAGCCTGTTGACGACTCTTAACGACTGCAATAGGTCTTACAGGAAAAAGCAAGGGGTGAGAAGGTGAAAAATGGCTTAGTCACCTTCTTTTTCACCTTCTCACCCCTTGCCTTTTCCTGTAAGACCTATTGCAGTCGTTAAGAGTCGTCAACAGGCTCATCTCAGCTATCTGCCAATCTCCCATTCCCACCACCCTTCTGAGTAATACCCCTCCCCACCTTCTCACTATATAGAAGGATCTGGCAACTTCTGTTTCAGTGTATCTGAAGAAGTGTGCATGCACACGAAAGCTCATACCAAGAACTAACTTAGTTGGTCTTTAAGGTGCTACTGGAAGGAATTTTCCTATAGCCATGTAAGGCAGATCAGTATTATTATCCCCAAGGTGTGGGATGTGAAACACAAGAGCAGTCAAGTACAACATTCCTAGAGTGAACATGTTTGCACATGGAGAGGGATGTTTGTCTAGCCAGCAGGTGAAACTTCCTTTTTCCTTCTGGGCTGGGGCAGACTTCCTCTACATGTGACTAGAGGTGGGTGTGGCCTCACCTGTGCAGGTAATGATAAAAGCACAGGGCAGGGCAGCCATCTCCCTCTTCCGTCTCTTTTTCACCACATGCATCGAAGAAGCAACATCTACTGAGTAAAAGATGCCCTCTTGGCTCCCAGCCAAGAGGGGACAAAGGGACTGTCTTCTTAAGAGATAGATTCCAAATGTATATTACTTCATTAAGCTTAAGTCTGCCTTCTGGGATCTGACTGTGAACAGAATGTGAGTAAACTCTTTTCATACTTTTGTAAAAGACTGTGTCGTCTATTCTATTTTATGAGGGAATAAGGGGAAATTACCAGAATAGTTATTATAGAGGCTTTAGCGAGCCTGAGCAAACGCAGCCGTTGCAAACTTAAAGGGGAATGTATTACTCTGCTGATATTGGGGGACTTGTCAACACCAGTTGGATAAGGATATAAGCAGACAATATATCCTCTCCTGCATCCCTGAACATTCCCACACAAGGCACAAATGGGGGAGACTGAGGCTGAGAACGAGTGACCTATCTAAGGCCACCCAGTGAGATCACAGCAGAGGTGAGAATTTAACTGGGAACTTTCTGACACAGCTCAGTCTTTGAGCTGCCACTCTGCACCAGCTCTATTCTGGTTATAGGGTCGTAAAGGTAAAGGGACCTCTGACCATTAGGTCCAGTCGCGGCCGACTCTGGAGTTGCGGCGCTCATCTCGCTTTACTGGCCGAGGGAGCCGGCATACAGCTTCCAGGTCATGTGGCCAGCATGACTAAGCCGCTTCTGGCGAACCAGAGCAGCGCACGGAAACGCCGTTTACCTTCCTGCCAGAGTGATACCTATTTATCTACTTGCACTTTGACGTGCTTTCGAACTGCTAGGTTGGCAGGAGCAGGGACCGAGAAACAGGAGTTCACCCCGTCACGGGGATTCAAACCGCCAACCTTCTGATCGGCAAGCCCAAGAGGCTCAGTGGTTTAACCCACAGCGCCACCAGAATCATAGAATTGTAGAGCTGGAAGTTACCTTGAGAGTCATCAAGTCCAACCCCTTACGGGAATCCTGTCCACAGCTGTCCCTGGATGGGCTTGAACCACTAACCTTCTAGCTAACAGCCAAATGCATCTCTCTTCCTGAAATGCTTCTCATTAGTAAATTAGACAAGGAGTCACAGCAGTCCCCCTGCTAAGACTGGGATGAATTAAAACCAGCTGTTTCCACATCAGCTCCCTCTTCCATTCACTGTCAGCAGCGAGGTTCAAATTTTCAGCAACACACTTCCATTTTATTTTGGTCCTCCTTACCTGTCAAATACTACTGCAGCATAGGCTCGTTCTGCAAAAATGACATCTCCTGCCCAAAATTCCTTCACGGCCTTCAGCCCCCTGCCTTTGGCTTCGCAGGTGAACACATCCACGTTCTCCATGCCCCCTTTTGTTATATCAAAGCATCCAAGCTCGTAAGACGAGGGCTTCCAAGTGACTCAAATCTCTTATCACTCCTGCTCTTTAAAGGCTTCCCAGCTTCCAGATGACCAATCCTATAAATGGTCTGCCTCGGCACCTCCCAACTAACACCAAATTTCCATAGCAAAGACACAACAACAGCTTCAAAGTGTCCTTGGATGGGAGAGGAGAGTTTGGTTCTGTAGGATCACAGTTTGTTTCATTAGCCCAATGAAATAACACAATATTATTTTTCCCCAAAATGAAAATTATTGTGCATGCGACAGCCACAACATTTACTTTACACCCTCCTACTGGAAAGATAATGTGTGTTCTTGTGTGTATTTTTAGAAACCACATGCTTCTGCCTGTCAGGAGCCAACAGCTGTGAAAGTGCTAAGTAGCATGCCTGGCGTGCAATGCCCAGTAACATTCGACGCTGTTTGCACTGTTTTAAAAAGAAATTCAACAATGCTGCCTTTGTTTGACACACAGGCGGAGTTATGTGGGGCTGCATTTGAAGACTGTGCACTGAAAAGATGTCCCCCAAGCACATAAGCTGCCCAGAGGGCACTAGCCACGCAACCTGCACTTGGAAGTCACTCAAAGGTCTTGCAGAAATCTGGCACCCTTCTCCCAAGCAGAAATGACATCTTTGCTTGTCCCTTTGGGTGAAGATGAGATTATACTCATGTAAACATGAACCATTGATGGTTGGATAGTGTTCTCGAAGCTACCAGCATGAGTTTGACCAAACTGCGAGAGACAGTGGAAGACAGGAGTGCCTGGCGTGCTCTGGTCCATGGGGTCACGAAGAGTTGGACACGACTAAACGACTAAACAACAACAACAAACATGAACTTGCTTGGGAGTGTAGGCAAAATATAAAGGTAAAGGAGCCCTGACAGTTAAGTCCAGTCGCGAACGACTCTGGGGTTGCAGCGCTCATCTCGCTTTACTGGCCGATGGAGCTGACGTATGTCCGCAGACATTTTTTCCGGGTCATGTGGCCAGCATGACTAAGCAGCTTCTGGCGAAACCACAGCAGTGCACAGAAACGCTGTTTACCTTCCCGCCGGAGCGGTACCTATTTATCTACTTGCACTGGCGTGCTTTCGAACTGCTAGGTTGGCAGGAGCTGGGACCGGACAACGGGTGCTCACCCTGTTGCGGGGATTCAAACCACATTGGAGTCAAATAGTAAAGGTAAAGGACCCCTGGATTGTTAAATCCAGTCAAAGGTGACTATGGGGTTGCGGCGCTCATCTCACTTTCAGGCTGAGGGAGCCAGCATTTGTCCACAGACAGCTTTCTGGGTCATGTGGCCAGCATGACTAAACCACTTCTGGCACAACGGGACACCGTGATGGAAACCAGAGTGCACGGAAACGCCGTTTACCATCCCTCCGGAGCAGTACCTATTTATCTACTTGCACTTTGAGGTGCTTTCGAACTGCTAGGTTGGCAGGAGCTGGGACTGAGCAGCGGGAGCTCACCCTGTCGTGGGGATTCAAACCGCTGACCTTCTGATCGGCAAGCTCTAGGTTCAGTGGTTTGGACCACAGTGCCACCCACATCCCTAGGCAAGATATACATACCTTCAAAAAACCCCACACTACGTTAGACCAGATTATGATATATATAATAGATGTGTTCCACGTGCAAATTAAGCACATTTGCATGGTGACTGTAACTGTTCATAACATAGATTGTAGCTTTTAATTCATTCTACTTCTGCTCAGTCACAGAGAAAAACAAATAGCTTAAGCAGAATTCTGAAGATTAACCCCACCCCTGAATAGTAGAAGTCTTATTTCTGAAATTCCTGTCTTTGGAGATTTCATCAGGCATTGTCCACACACCTTTAAGCACATGTGTGCAATTATAAGGCCGCCGTGCTATTTCTGTTCTCATCCTGAGGTAAAGTTCTTAACCTGAGGTACTACTTCCGGGTTAGCGGAGTCTGTAACCCGAAGTGTTTATAACCTGAGGTGTCTGTAACCCGAGGTACCACTGTACAACAAATACAAATGGCTTTTTGTATTTTTAAAAAGAGCAACTGGATAAAAGTTACAAAGACATACAATCAAATCTAAATTGTACAATTGTACAAGAATGTGACTCATATCTGGGGCTAGAAAGCATCAAAGTTAAAAATAGCATTCGCTGTGAACATGACTGAGTCAACTAATCTACAAAGGTGGATTGATTAAGACGGAAGAGACTTAAGGTGTTTTCTTTTTATAACAGGAGAGATAAAAATATTGGCTCGAGATAGGAAAGGGGGTGGTATCAATGTACCAGTCTGGTATGCAGGTCTGGTATGTCTCTGGAGGACGGCACAAAAATAGAAAGACCACTTTCTGTATCCAGACAGTGGCCGTTGAGACCCCACACAGCCACTGGATAATAATAATAATAATAATAATAATAATAATAATAATAATAATAATAATAATAATAATTTATTTGTACCCCACCCATCTGGCTGGGTTTTCCCAGCCACTCTGGGTGGCTTCCACAAAGATCAAAAATACACTAAGATGTATTTTACCACGGCCAAACAAGGCCAACTTTCTAGTCTATGCAACCAGCTAGCATCCCAGTTGGCCTTGTTCAGCCATGGGGGCTGGTGGGATAGCCTGCCAAAATTTAAACTCCTTTGGGCCAATCATGACCCTAGTGCAGTGTTTCCCAACCACTGTTCCCTGGTGTGCCGCGAGATGTTGCCTGGAGGGAGGCGGGCGAGTCGGGCGGCGAGAGGCAGGGCGGCGGCGGCGAGGAGAGGCCGCCCAGCGCGGGGCTCTCGCCGTTTGCCTGCCTGGCTGCCTGCGAGCTCGGCGGGCAGCGCCTCCGTCCGCAGCGCCCTCCGTCCGCAGCGCCCGCCTCGCGGCTCTCATTCCCTGCCCCTGCCAAAGCTCACCCAGCCAAGCCACGCTCTCCTTCCTGCCTCGCTTTGCTGCCTCCCCCCCCCACCCCCAAAGCTTGGAGGTTCCCCGGCAAGGGGGAGGGGAAAAAATTGAAACTTACACTTTCGTGCATCCCTCCCGGCGTGACGCTGCGCGCTGACGTCACGGGGCTGTAATGGTGGTGTGCCTCGAGATTTTTTTCATCAAACAAGTGTGCCTTTGCCCAAAAAAGGTTGGGAAACACTGCCCTAGTGGTCTCAGGGGTGGTCCTTTGGCAGTGGACCTGGCAGAGCCAGTCTTCTGTCAGGTCCGCTGCCGGGGACTAAAAACTGGCTGCACTGTGATCAGGCAGTGCCGTCCGAAATTGGTCACCCTGCGGCTCTGCCCAGGAGTTACGCAGGCATTGCATGTGTATGGCTTTGCTATGGAATTACTCAGTTGCTGCATTCGGGGCCAGGGAGGAATTTGCCTGCAGACAAATTGGACCGGTCTGGGGGGTGTGCTATCCTCATAGCAACTGCCCCTACTTTGGCAGAAAGACATTGGCTTTGGATCCTTTAGTCAAAAACCTACCCTCCTCGTTCATTCCCCTTGAAAGAGTGCAATCCAAACTCCTCAGAGCCCTTCTACAAGTTCCTAGATAAGTTTCAGATGCATGGGTCAGACTAGAAACAGGCATGATGAAAGTCGAAGCTCATATTAGTCTAACATCAACATATAAGTGGCTAACTCTGAAACTGAATTGATGCTTTTGAATTGTGGTGCTGGAGGAGACTCTTGAGAGTCCCATGGACTGCAAGAAGATCAAACCTCTCCATTCTTAAGGAAATCAGCCCTGAGTGCTCAATGGAAGGACAGATCATGAAGCTGAGGCTCCAATACTTTGGCCACCTCATGAGAAGAGAAGACTCCCTGGAAAAGACCCTGATGTTGGGAAAGATGGAGGGCACAAGGAGAAGGGGACGACAGAGGACGAGATGGTTGGACAGTGTTCTCAAAGCTACGAACATGAGTTTGACCAAACTGCAGGAGGCAATGGAAGACAGAAGTGCCTGGCATGCTCTGGTCCATGGGGTCACGAAGAGTCGGACACGACTAAACAACTAAACAACAACAACAACTCTGAAACTGCTTCCCCGAGGAATAGCCCCATTGATTCTGAGCGACCAGTTTCAGTCTGACAGGCAGACAGCAGTTCTAAACACTCTTCAGAAACTGAGCCTTGCTCCCCAAACCCTCATAACTATGGGCCTGGGCCAAGCTAGATCTGTGGTTAGGCAAAGAATCATGGACATAGAGAGACAACAGGACTGTACAAGGGTCCCCGATTATAAAATCATAGAAAATGGGAGATACGTAGCCGCTCCAGCAACATATCTGTATTTCCTCACATCCAGAAACGCAAGAAGTGCTTTTACTCTTGCTAGAAGCTCAGCCTTGCCCTCACCGGTTCTGGTAGGGTCCTATAGAAGAGTCCTGTACGCACAGAGACTTTGTGCCTGCCCATTAGGGGAAATAGGAAGCCCTGTTAAGGGGTGATATGATAGCCATGTTCAAATATATAAAAGGATGTCACATAGAGGGGGGAGAAAGGTTGTTTTCTGCTGCTCCAGAGAAGCGGACACGGAGCAATGGATCCAAACTACAAGAAAGAAGATTCCACCTAAACATTAGGAAGAACTTCCTGACAGTAAGAGCTGTTCGACAGTGGAATTTGCTGCCAAGGAGTGGGGTGGAGTCTCCTTCTTTGGAGGTCTTTAAGCAGAGGCTTGACAACCATATGTCAGGAGTGCTCTGATGGTGTTTCCTGCTTGGCAGGGGGTTGCACTCGATGGCCCTTGTGGTCTCTTCCAACTCTATGATTCTATGATTCTATGATTCTATGATTCTGAACATATATTTTTTTAGATGTCCTTTTTATGTTGAGATCTGTAGAGACACCATTGATCCTTTGCTGAAGAGGCTCGCCGATCTTTCAGACAAGTCTAAACTTAATTCTCTCCTCTTAGGCAAAGATCACAAGACGGCCTGGCTGGTAGCCAGATTCTGCGCCCATATCTGGAGGCACTGATTGTTATGTACTGAAGTTCTCGCCCTGGGCCAGCAGGGGGATACTGTAGATAGTTTTCACTCAGGTCCACATATGCAAATAAGGGATTGAAAGTGACATTCAGTGATTGGATAGTTACAGAAAATGGTTACTGTTGCGTTCCAGTGGTGCTCTATATAAGCAGGCTGGCTGAACCCCTCAGTTCAGTTCTGTTCTGGCCTGTGAATAAACAAGAGCTGTTTGAAGAATTGCTGTGTTGTCGGATATGTTCACCCACAACTTAACACATATCACCCTCTAGAATAAAATATCTCACTAGGTAAATGCTGAAGTCGCTCTTTGAGGCACCTCAAGGTCAATTTTTTAATGGTAGCCCAAATCTCAGTTGTATAGGTGTATGTATATATCTCAATTTTATGAGCTATTGCTGCAATCTGCTCCGATTGTATATTTTATCTTTATGAACGCTGTTTTTATTGTGTTATGTTACGTGAGCTGGTCTTTGGATTATCTATCTATCTATCTATCTAGTCAAAAACCTAGTGGATCAAAATTTGGGGCACCCTGGTAAAAGGCTCCAAGGGTAGGGTTCTGTCCAAAAGCTCAGATGGAGATTGATGGCATCCTGGTGGAATTGCCCTATTTGATCTGAGACATGGAGGGATCCTTAACCCCAGGATCAACCCTGACGGAGTTATGACTCAGCAATCGAGTTGGCTGATTCAGGATACATACCTAATGCCTATGCCAAAACCAGCTTACATCTGGAATCAATAAAGTTGTGGTCGTTTTTTATCCCAAGCCAGTGTAGTGACATTTTGGTTGCTTCTAAACCCTTCCTCCAAGTGCCCCCACCCCCGGCCCACTGTGCTGGGCTCTGAAAATATGCCTTTTATGCCCATTTCACTAAGTTTCCTTGTGTTACACTGCCATAAGGGAAATCATCTATAGGGCCTGTTCCAGTGCCTTTGGAACCCGAAACAGAGATAGAGGAATGGAGTGAAATGTTGAACTTTGAAGCAACCTGGCAGACCATCAGACCAACTTTCTGTCTGAAAGTTCTGAAGGAGCATCAAGTTCCGATGGTGGGTTGTCCAGGGAACAGTGCCTGCCCTCCTTCGTGACATCTCTTGCTGCCAGAAGTGTCCAGTGATGGAATCAGAAGAGAGGCATTAAGAGAGAGAGGAAGGAAAGTTAGAGATGTTAGTGACGAAAGAGCAGATAGATTGGGTTAGCTTAGGAGGGTGTTTCAGATTAGGTTTAGGTGGGGGCTGGCTCGTTTCTGAAAAAAAGCATTTCTTTCCAAACAGCTTTCATGATGTTAAAAATGTACGTAGGTAGGATTTGTTCATATTACAGCCGTACCTTGATTCTCAAACGGAATCCATTCCGGACTTCCAAAAATCCCCGCTACGGGGTGCGCTCCCGTTGCTCGATCCCAGCGCTTGCCAACCTAGCAGTTCGAAAGCACCCTCGGGTACAAGTAGAAAATTAGGGACCGCTTACCAGCGGGAAGGTAAACGGCGTTCCGTGTGTTGCGCTGGCTTGCCAGATGCAGCTTGTCACGCTGGCCACGTGACCCGGAAGTGTCTGCGGACAGCGCTGGCTCCCGGCCTACAGAGTGAGATGAGCGCACAACCCTAGAGTCTGGCAAGACTGGCCCGTACGGGCAGGGGTACCTTTACCTTTACCTTATACTCTGCTGTGCACTGCTGTCTTCTGGAAGTGAGTTCAGTGCTCACAGCTCTGAGTTGTGAGTCCACAGCACTTGGACCTGTTCCTGCAGAAGAAGGTCTCTGGAAGTGCTACCCCAGCTCGCCTCGCCCAGTTGGGGCTGAAGTGGTTGAGCCCAGTCGGTGGCACTGGCTCATAGGCGAAAATGACATCGGTCCACCTCGTTTACATCACGTGGTCCAACACGCGCTCGGCACTGTACGTAAGTAAGAGGCACCCAGATCGCAGCCCAGACGCCCTGCCGCACCCTCCTGCAAAGCCTCCCTGTAAGCGCCTGGCGCCCCTTAGCTACCCCGGCCAGGGAAGTCCGCGTGACAAGAGGGCCAGCAAACAGATCTGGTGGCTCACTGGCTGTCCAATCCTTGCTCGACGCTGGAATTGCGTAGGGTGCGTCCCTGCTCCGTTTGCAGACTCCGCAGGGAGGCACGCAGGCAGCGAAGCAGCCAAAGAGGGGCAGAAGAGACACGCCCTCCCCGGCCTTCCCCCACCCCCAATTGTACCCGCCAGGTGCCCAGGCAGCCCCAGCAGGAGGGGACGCAAAGGCGGCTCCCTGAGCCAGACACAGCCATAGGCGCCGACTCCATGGGGCTTGAGGGGGCTCGAGCCCCCTCAAAAAAAATTTGGGGGGGGCTCAGCCCCCCAATAATCTCGGGCGGGCGCCCTTCCAGCAGAGCGCCGCCGCCGTCCCCCGCCTCCTCCCCACCTGCTCCTTCGCCAGCCAGCCAGCCGCGCGCCCTAATCGGAGAGCCCCGGCCGGAAATCCCGCGAGAACAGGGGAATCCCGACTGGCCACACCTCCCAGCCAGCCAATCGGCTGGCTGGGGGGCGTGGCTTGCCCTATTTAGGGCCGGAGCCACTTTATTTGCATATTCATGAGCTTATTTATTATTCATGAGCTTTCCCGGGCCCCCCCAATATTTTTTCTAAGTCCGCGTCCCTGGACACAGCGCACTCCAATGGGTGGCTGAGAGGAGAGGAGCGGGCTGCCCCAGAGTGAGGAAGGGAGTGTGCCCTGACTCTCCTTCCAGACACTCAGCCTGTGGCACCCTCCAAAATCTGTCGTCCTGGCGTCCTGTGCCACTAACGTCTATGGGTAAGACATCCCTGCCAGTTGCTCTGCTGAATGCAAAATTCTCTTAATGGTTCACACACAATGACTGCTTCCACACCTACAGAGACCAGCAAGACCCTACCACTATGTTGTTGTTTAGTCGTTTAGCCGTGTCCGACTCTTTGTGACCCCATGGACCAGAGAACGCCAGGCACTCCTGTCTTCCACTGCCTCCCGCAGTTTGATCAAACTCGTGCTGGTAGCTTCGAGAACACTGTCCCACCATCTCGTCCTCTGTCGTCCCCTTCTCCTTGTGCCCTCCCTCTTTCCCATAATCAGGGTCTTTTCCAAGGAGTCTTCTCTTCTCATGAGGTGGCCAAAGTATTGGAGCCTCAGCTTCAGGATCTGTCCTTCTAGTGAGCGCTCAGGACTGATTTCCTACAGAATGGATAGGTTTGGTCTTCTTGCAGTCCATGGGACTCTCAAGAGTCTCCTCCAGCACCATAATTCAAAAGCATCCATTCTTCGGTGATCAGCCTTCTTTAAGGTCCAGCTCTCACTTCCATTCATCACTACTGGGAAAACCATGGCTTTAACTATATGGACCTTTGTCGGCGACACTATAATCTTATTCAAATGAATCTACAAGCAACTTGTGGAGCGAGATATACCACCCTTAGAATACACACAGACCAGGACACAGGTAGTCCAAACAGTGAAAAGGTAAGGGACCCCTGACCATTAGGTCCAGTCACAGACGACTCTGGGGTTGCGGCGCTCATCTCGCTTTATTGGCTGAGGGAGCCGGCATACAGCTTCTGGGTCATGTGGCCAGCATGACTAAGCCGCTTCTGGCGAACCAGAGCAGTGCACGGAAACGCTGTTTACCTTCCCGCCGGAGTGGTACCTATTTATCTACTTGCACTTTGACGTGCTTTCGAACTGCTAGGTTGGCAGGAGCTGGTACCGAGCGATGGGAGCTCACCCCGTCATGGGGATTCGAACTGCCAACCTTCTGATCGGCAAGTCCTAGGCTCTGTGGTTTAACCCACAGTGCCACCAGCGTCCCTTAGTCCAAACAGTAAATGTATATTAATCAAACAGAGTAATACCCAGAACTGCAATTAGAAAGCTAAGTTGAAACAATAAAATGCCTTGTTGAAATTTGCTGATGTGCAGCCAGCAGTTCAAGCAATGCCAGCAGATATTCTTCCTTTCATAAGACAAGCCAGAGACTACCGCATTGGATGGGATTTTTTAGTTCCAGAATGCTGCAAACATTCAAAAGACTGGCTTCTCTTAGCTTAGACATAAGTTGATAATATAGCCCCATCATGTGGTGAAAAACTGGGCAGCCTCAATTCAGGAAACTGTCACCAAGAGCTTCATTAATTGGCATGGAAGATTAATTTGGCTTGGTCTCTTCTGCAGTACAAATAATTTGCATTTGAAAAATAAAAATATTGGCCCCAATTCAGCTAAAATTGTGAAGAAGGGAGTTAAATGTGATGACCTTAAGTAGCCCCATAGAACTAAGGTAGTAATATAGTTAGCAATTGGTTTTAGCAAGAGCAGGGGGAGAAAATATATGTTGGTGCAGAATATCTTTTAAAATTCCCTGACAGGAAAGTGATATTCTTATTCATATAAGGATTAATCTATAAAACCCATTTTTCTTCACCTTTAGGATTTTGCCTTGGGTTTCCTGGTTCTCTATTTCCAGATATGGTTTTTTAACTGGAGGCTTGCCCATTAGGGTCTAAAATACTGGTGCACACTTCCGGGATTTCTGCTGCAAAAAAAATCAGATAAGCTTAGAGTGCTGAGATGCATATTGGTCTTACTAATGTAAACGAATAGGCACTTTCGTTGGAGAGCGCATTTCTTCTTCCACTTGTGGACCTGACTTTGTGGGAACAATTTTTTTCCCTTTTGTCCAAACAATACATAAAGGTAAAGGTAAAGGGACCCCTGACCATCAGGTCCAGTCGTGACCGACTCTGGGGTTGCGGCGCTCATCTCGCTTTATTGGCCGAGGGAGCCGGCATACAGCTTCCGGGTCATGTGGCCAGCATGACTAAGCCACTTCTGGCGAACCAGAGCAGTGCACGGAAACGCCGTTTACCTTCCCGCTAGAGTGGTACCAATTTATCTACTTACACTTTGATGTACTTTCGAACTGCTAGGTGGACAGGAGCAGGGACCGAGCAACGGGAGCTCACCTCGTGGCAGGGATTCGAACCCCTGACCTTCTGATCAGCAAGTCCTAGGCTCTGTGGTTTAACTCACAGCGCCACCCGTGTCCCCAAATAGTCCCCACAATACATAGTCTTGTACAAAAGCAGCCGCAGCCTATAAAACAGACCTGTTGTGAGAAAGACTTTGGGGGGGGGGACATTTAACTAGTGTGCTTCAAAGGTTTTCTGAAAATAAATCTGTTTTATTCCTGTCAATTGTTGCAAATTACCAAGGCGTCCGCCCTTTCTCAGCTTTTAAATTTAGAAGTTATGGAAAATTGTGAATTCACTTTGGACTCACTTCAGGGGGCATTGTTTTATGGTTATAATTACGTTATGTCTTTTTGTGTTTCTATATTGCAAACCCCCCTGTGATTATCAGATGAAGTGTGGTATAGAAATTTTAATAATGATAATATTCTTTAGCCTCTTCACACACCCATTCCCTCAATCTAGGTTTTTTTTTGCAGCCTAGGACTGCAAGAAGATCAAACCTATCCATTCTGAAGGAAATCAGCCCTGAGTGCTCACTGGAAGGACAGATCCTGAAGCTGAGGCTCCAATACTTTGGCCACCTCATGAGAAGAGAAGACTCCCTGGAAAAGACCCTGATGTTGGGAAAGATTGAGGGCACAAGGAGAAGGGGACTACAGAGGACGAGATGGTTGGACAGTGTTCTCGAAGCTACCAGCATGAGTTTGACCAAACTGCGGGAGGCAGTGGAAGACAGGAGTGCCTGGCATGCTCTGGTCCATGGGGTCACAAAGAGTCGGACACGACTAAACAACAGGAAAAAAGGCACACAACTATGAAACACCTTTGCTAAAGAATGTCAGTGTGAGGTGCTATTTTCCCTTTCACGGGTCCATGTGTTTGTAGCCGTCTTTTCCTCCAAACTACCAGTAGAGCAAAAATATTGACTGCCTTCAGCTCACCACTACAATGCCAGGACCCCATATCAAACATAACAGCAAATATATTTGCCATGATGCTATTTATTTGTACATGACGGAGGGAAGCAAACTGCAGTTCCAGTTGTTTACAACACAGCCCTGTACACATCTACTCAGAAGTACCAATATTATAGAATTACAGGCTTAAATCAGATTGGGTACCGTATTTTTCGCCCTATAGGACGCACTTTTTCCCCTCCAAAAATGAAGGGGAAATGTGTGTGCGTCCTATGGGGCGAATGCAGGCACCGACCCCTCTCGCTCTCCAGGCTTCAGGAGAGCCCCACCGCCAGCCCCACAAGCTCGGGGGACAGCGGGGAGGTGCAGCGCGCCTTTCCCGCTGTCCCCCGACTTGGTTGGAAGGCCGGCGAGGGGGAGAAGCCTGCTCCTCCCCGTCGCCAGCCCCGCAAACTCAGGGGACAGCGGGAGGCGCAAGCTCCCAGAGCCATGCCAGAGCTGTACGCAGCTTCGGCATCGCTCTGGGTCCCATTCTGGGGGCTGGGGGAGGGGGAAGCTCGGGCTTCCCCCGCCCCAGCCCCGCACCAGGGGGGGGGAATAATTTTTCCCCCTTTATTTACCCCTCCCAAAATCTAGGTGCGTCCTATGGGCCGGTGCGTCCTATAGGGCGAAAAATACGGTATATTTACTGACAACTTGCGCAGTCAGTATCTCTGTTGACTTTTCTGTCCTCTTGTCTGGCAAACATTGCAGGGATGTGACTTCTTCCTGGGTCCAACTTGGCTCATCATAACCAAAGGCCAAACAAAATAAGGTGGGTCCTTCTGGGGATGGTTGATCAGGTCTTATGAGCCATTATACCGTATTTTTCGCTCCATGAGGCACACTTTTTTCCTCCCAAAAAGTAAGAGGAAATGTCTGTGTGTCTTATGGAGCAAATGCGTGGGCCCTGGAGCCAAATTGCCCAGGGGGAAAAAGCAGATTGTGCTTTTTTTTTTTTTTTTTAGAAAGAGGGAAGGGAGTGTTGAAACAAAGCCGCTGAGCAAGCGATCAGGAGGGGAGATAAGGGACTCTAGCGATAAAGGAGGCTGCCTGGGAGGGGGGAGGTAAAGATAGCAAACTTGCAAGGAGAGGAGACAGGAAGATTAAAGCAATGAGGAGAGAAATTAGAAGAAAAGGAGGAGCAAAAAACTGCTCCAGCTAAGGAAAAGACACTAAGGCAAACAAGAGGGAAGGGGGTGTTGAAACAAAGCCACTGAGCAGCTGATCGGCAAGGGATCGGGAGGGAGATAAGGGATTCTAGAGATAAAGAAGGCTGCCTGGGAGGGGGGAGGTAAAAGCCCATGGATCCTCAGGATTTTTGCACTGGGTCACCCCAAATTCACCATCAGATCACATAGCATGTCCATGGCTATAGCCTGCACCAAAAAACCATGCATTCATTGTTTCGTGGGGCCGCAATGGCGCAAAAATGTGGTTACAAAGCACGGATCCACATGGATTCTCAGGATTTTTGCAGTGGGCTACCCCAAACTCACCGTCAAATCACATATCATGTCTGTGGCCACAGCATGAACCACAAAAATCATACATCCACTGTTTCATTCAGAATATTTTTTTTCTTTTCCTCCTCTAAAAACTAGGTGCATCTTCTGGTCGGTTGCGTCTTATGGAGAGAAAAATATGGTACTTCCCGCTTCACTGGAACAATCCAAGAGTGAGAAAACTGCCAATAAGAGGGACAGTGTGGGTGCATTATAGACTACAAAGGCGATGATAATCCTCCTCTGTAGTGGCTATTCATCGAGGAAGATTAAAACGCATTTGGTTTTGGAGAGCCAGTCATTCCTGAAGGTCAGAATCTCTACATCACACATACAGACATATAGAACGGGGAACAGCCTATCCAACAGATTCACCGGTGAGAAGACAAAACCTTTTCCCCATCAAAATTGGCGCCATTAGCTGTGTTAGGCTGCAAAATACCAATTGGAATGGAACACATCTGATTTTCCCACTGGGGTTTCAGCACTGAGACAGTTGCATCTCATATCACCAAAACACGGACATATTACAACAGAAAAGGTGGCCTGGTCAGACACTGTGATTGTGAGTGGTAATTCAGAGTGTGGTTACTAAGTCTGGCTCCAACAAACTAATGTACAGTTTGGTTATCAGTACATAAAAAATGGATTTCCTACCAGTCATGGAATTTGAGGGCGAAGTCCCATTTGCTTTGGGAAGTGGTTTTGAAATCCCACAATGTAAGTTTAATTGAAAATCCATTAACTTCCCCCAAATAATTTCTCCAGGTGTAGCTGGAAAGAGATGCATTGCAGAATTTGGGGAGAAATCTTAAGTTTGTGTTCCTCAAAGTTGAAATACACGACACAATATCCCTAAAAAGAATGGTGAAAATTGGAAGGGGTGGGGCAGGCAGGAATATTTTTCATATTCTTGGAGTTTTGACATGGGCCGTTTGAACTATAATTACATGTGTCCTTCCTGAGTTGCCCAGACCACTTTATTCAAAAAACAGCAACAAAAGACACTTACAAAAATGAACTCAACAAAGCCTCTCCTCGCAGCTTTACACAAGGAATAAATACTGTCAAAGTGTCTCCTCACAAGGTTACAGTTCCATTGAGGAGATCACTTTCCCCCCAGAAATTAAATTACAATAACTTATACCTGGGGGGAAGTAGTGGGGCACAACGCTTACTGCACGGATTATCACAGGCCACTTTTGATAATGAGCAACATTACAGATTTTTGGTGAAATTGTGACTCCGCGGGTTAGGGATTTTTTGGAAAAAAATTGTGACTGCACGGGTTAAGGCGTCGAGGGCTGAATTTTTGGACTATAAGAAAAACCCTTCTGTTCCCACTGCCAAACCTTCCAGGGGAAAACTTGCAACAGTTTGGCACCATTCTTGAGTGAATTGGATAAAGTCAGATTTTTGGTGAAATTGTGACTCCGGGTTAGGGATTTTTTCAAAAAAATGTTTTTCCGCAGGGTAAGGCGCTGAGGGCTGATTTTTTTCGGTCTATGATAAAATGTTCTTTTTGCACTGCCGAACCTTTAAGGGGGAAATTTGCAAGTTTGGCACCATTTTTGAGTGAATTGGAGAATGTCAGATTTTTTGTAAAATTGTGACCCCGCAGGTTAGGAAGTTTTTCGGAAAAATTGTGACCGCATGGGTTAAGGCACCGAGGGCTGATTTTTTTATTTATTTATTTTTTGGTCTATAATAAAATGTGCTTTTTGCACTGCCAAACCATGCAGTGGAGAAGTTGCAACAGTTTGGGAAGCTCCCAAATGTATAAAGCAGATTTTGTCTGATCATATAGGTAAAGGTAAAGGGACCCCTGACCATTAGGTCCAGTCGTGGCCGACTCTGGGGTTGTGGCGCTCATCTCGCTTTATTGGCTGAGGGAGCCGGCGTACAGCTTCCGGGTCATGTGGCCAGCATGGCTAAGCCGCCTCTGGCGAACCAGAGCAGTGCATAGAAACTCCGTTTACCTTCCCGCCGGAGCGGTACCTATTTATCTACTTGCACTTTGATGTGCTTTCGAACTGCTAGGTGGGCAGGAGCAGGGACCGAGCAACGGGAGCTCACCCCGCTGCGGGGATTCAAACCGCCGACCTTCTAATCGGCAAGCCCTAGGCTCTGTGTTTTAACCCACAGCGCATAGGAAGTTACTAAATACAACGTTGTCCTGTTTCATAATAAAATATCCTGCTTTTATATCTTAACAAAGAGTCCTTCAAAAAAAAAAATTTAAAGTGCAGGAGACCCTTTGCTGTTAAGTACTGCTCTGATATAATGGAAGCATAAGATGCCCACAAAAAAATCATCTACCTTTTGTGTTTTTCAAATATCTAAGAGACAAGACACACAGAAAAGGGAAATTTACACTTTCCAAATTCTCATTACTACAGTTACAATGCAACTCTCTTTTTTAAAGCAAAGCAAGGGGTCAGCTGCGCTCGAAACAGCCAACAGAAAACATCCTTGCCACGTAAAATAAAAAAAAACAAACATTATATCATCAATCAAAGCTGCAGCTATTTGTATAAATACAACATCCAGACCTCATCGGCATTTACATTTGCTCCTAAAGGCACACTTTGGTTCACGAATTCTGCTGTACATAAAAATACTACAGATTATTACATCAATTCCTGTAATATTTATATATATAAAAATTCCTGCTTCTCTTCCATGCTGGCAAATTCAAAGTGGGTTATTGAAGCACTGAAGGGGATATGAAAAGCAGCCCTGTGAAAATCCATTATGTGCTTCTGGAAATTCCTGTTTTTCCCATGGTAGACAATTCCTCCTGATTTTTTTCACAGAATCAAGTCACAAACGCACAGCAATTATTACACCTGCATCCATTTAGCCACATTGGTTTTCAAGTCACTAGCCCTCATGAGTTCCGTCAAGATGAAAAGGGCACTGGAAAGTATGGAACCTGACTGCAAGCACCTTTTGACAACCTGCGGGGTAAAAAGAGAAAGTAATTCAGTCAGGATTTTTTACCGTGCAGAACAACACTAAGCAGAAACAAGCTCCACTGTGTTCACTGCAGTCATTTCCAGGTTTGGAGGACTGTGTTCTTAATAAATTTGGGTCCCATCCTTCCTCCTCCCATCATTTTACAGAATCATGCCAATGGTCATTATCCCACAAGTCATGCAATTCCACAACCACCCACAACTCCTATTCAATGACGCTGTCATCTGCACATGTGCAATGGATGTCTAAACTGTACACACCTCAGCTTAAGTTTTTGAATTGGGTGGAAGCTGGTTTGAGCGAATGTGAATCAATCAGCAGTACAGTGGTACCTCGGGTTAAGTACTTAATTCGTTCCAGAGGTCCGTTCTTAACCTGAAACTGTTCTTAACCTGAAGCCCCACTTTAGCTAATGGGGCCTCCTGCTGCTGCCGCGCCGCTGGAGCACAATTTCTGTTCTCATCCTGAAGCAAAGTTCTTAACCTGAAGCAGTATTTCTGGGTTAGCGGAGTCTGTAACCTGAAGCGTATGTAACCTGAAGCGTATGTAACCTGAGGTACCACTGTATTTCTCAAGAAACGGCAGGATGCAGATGGATTGAGGCTAACATCTTGTGTACTCTAGTTTCAAACACCAGCAAAGGCTATGCACTGGAGTCAGAGTAAAGCATAATGTGTACACAATCTGAATCTCCTAAAATACATGCTTAACTGTGCCTTCCCATAGTTAGAAATCTGGAGTTAGCTAGAACATAATGAGCCCCCGCTCGTATTTTAGGAAAACGTTGACTAGCCTGAGCTCAGTTGATTTGAAGACAAACAAGCTAGCCCAACCATTTCAAATAAGCAAAGCAAGCGAAGAAGTAAATACCTTCATGCAATGTCTGTCTCTAGAATATCATCTGTTTTAATAGGCAGCCTCTTCTCAAATGTCATCATTTCTTCCTCTCTCCTCTTCCTGCGCCTTTTTTTACAGTAACTTGAAAAACAATTTGCAAATATGTGTCATTAAGCGCACATCTAGTCCGTAAAATTAGAACAGAGAAACACGCACCACTGCAACACATGCACCTTAAACGTATTTTATTTCTAATAAATCTAGATCATCTTTTCAAGTACCGTATTTTTTGTCCCATAGGACGCACCTAGTTTTTTGGGGGGGAAATAAAGGGGGGGGGAATTCCTTTATTTCCCCCCCAAAAGCAGGTCGGGGAAACCGAACCAGGTCGAGGAACAGCGGGATGGCGGCGCTGCGCCTCCCTGCAGTCCCCCGAGCTTGTGGGGCTGGCCGATGTCTGCCCGGCGCAAGGGGCGCTCTGCATCAGGGCGCCCCGCCCACCGGACGGCAGGCTGCTATCCGCAGCTTGGGGAGCCCTGCGGGGAACTCCTGCAAGGCTCCCCACACTGCGGATGTCTGCCGGGCGCGGGGGGCGCTCTGCTTCAGGGCGCCCCTCGCGCTGGGCAGCAGGCTGCTATCCGCAGTGTGGGGAGCCTTGCGGGGAACTCCTGCAAGGCTCCCCACACTGCGGATGTCTGCCCGGCTGAGGGGTGCTCTGCTTCAGGGCGCCGCTCGCGCCGGGCGGCAGGCTGCTATCTGCAGGGTGGGGAGCCCTGCGGGGAACTCCTGCAAGGCTCCCCACACTGCGGATGTCTGCCCGGCGCGAGGGGTGCTCTGATTCAGGGCGCCCCTCGCGCTGGGCGGCAGGCTGCTATCCGCAGCGTGGGGAGCCCTGCGGGGAATTCCTGCAGGGCTCCCCGCGCTGCGGATGTCTTCCTGAAGCCTGGAGAGAGAGAGGGGTCGGTGCGCACCGACCCCTCTTGCTCTCCAAGCTTCAGCAAAAGCCTGCATTCGCCCCATAGGACGCACCCAGATTTCCCCTTCATTTTTGGAGGGGAAAAAGTGCGTCCTATAGGACGAAAAATACGGTACATTCCCAAGTAAGAAAGCAAGTGCTTTCTCCAAATGAAATCAGTGACAAAACCTGTTGTGCTTTGGCAACTAAGCAGACCGTTGCCATAGTATTCAAACCCCACAGAAGTCAAAGGAATACAATGAGCCATCATGTGGTAACTCGCAAGTTAGGCCAAAGTAGTGTTATATGCTTCATTTTGCCACATAACTGTGGAAGACTTTGAGGAAGGAATGTGACGCGGGTGGCGCTATGGGTTAAACCACAGAGCCTACGACTTGCCGATCAGAAGGTCGGCGGTTTGAATCCCCGCAGCGGGGTGAGCTCCCGTTGCTCGGTCCCAGCTCCTGCCAACCTAGCAGTTCGAAAGCACGTCAAAGTGCAAGTAGATAAATAGGTACCGCTCCAGCGGGAAGGTAAACAGCGTTTCCGTGCTCTGCTCTGGTTTGCCAGAAGCGGCTTAGTCATGCTGGCCACATGACCCAGAAGCTGTACGCCGGCTCCCTCGGCCAATAAAGCGAGATGGGCGCCGCAACCCCAGAGTCGGCCACGACTGGACTTAAGTGTCAGGGGTCCCTTTACCTTTGAGGAAGGAACCATCGTTATTAGCCACTCAGAGGAATAAAAGGGAAAGGGAAAGGACCCCTGGATGGTTAAGTCCAGTCAAAGGCAACTATGGGGTTGCAGCACTCATTTCGCTTTCAGGCCAAGGGAGCCGGCGTTTGTCCACAGACAGTTTTCCGGGTCATGTGGCCAGCATGACTAAACCGCTACTGGTGCACGGAGGACTGGGGCGAGTGTCAGAGCGCACGGAAACGCCATTTAACTTCCCGCCGCAGTAGTACCTATTTATCTACTTGCACTGGCATGCTTTTGAATTTCTAGGTGGGACAGAGCAACGGGAGCTCACCCCGTCATGGAGATTCGAACCGCCGACCTTCCGACCAGCAAGCCCAAGAGGGCGCTGTTAACAGAGGCTTGCGGTGACATTTTTCCTAGGAGGACAGTTAGGGTCAGAGTCGCATCACACCTCTCTCCCTAAGCTGGGCAGAATCTTCTCGGGCTTTGGGGATGAGGTGCCAGGTGAAGATTTAAGAGACTAGCCTAGTTCCCCGGTCTACTGACCTCACACCACTGACTGTTAGCTTATCCAATCCAGCCTCAGGAGGGCTTTGTTTGCGTACAGGCAAGAGACACAAAAGAGTTCAGTCAGGGATCAGAATGCTGCCTAAGGGCTCACCTTTTGAGCTGCACTTTTCAGGCAAAGGTCCACACTTAATATATTATTATTATTATTATTATTATTATTATTATTATTATTATTATTATTATTATTATCCCACCCATCTGGCTGGGTTTCCCCAGCCACTTTGGGCAGCTCCCAACAGAATATTAAAAACACGAAAAAACATCAAACATTAAAAGCTTCCCTAAACAGGGCTGCTTTCAGATGTCTTCTAAAAGTCAGATAGTTGTTTATCTCCTTGACATCTGGTGGGAGGGGGTTCCACAGGGCGGGCGCCACTACCAAGAAGGCCCACTGCCTGGTTCCATGTAACCTCACTTCTCGCAGTAAGGGAACCACCAGAAGGCCCTCAGAGCTGGACCTCAGTGTTCGGGCTGAACGATGGGGGTGGAGACGCTCCTTCAGGTAGACTGGGCCGAGGCCATTTAGGGCTTTAAAGGTCAGCACCAACACTTTCAATTGTGCCCGGAAACGTACTGGGAGCCAATGTAGCTCTTTCAGGACCAGTGTTATATGGTCTGGGTGGCTGCTCCCAGTCACCAGTCTAGCTGCCGCATTTTGGATTAGCTGTAAAGATTATCTTCAAAGGTAGCCCCACGTAGAGCGCATTGCAGTAGTCCAAGCAGAAGATAACTAGAGCATGCACCACTCTGGCGAGACAGTCCGCGGGCAGGTAGGGTCTCAGCCTGTGTAAAGCTCCATGTCTGAGGTGGTTTTTTTGTTTTGTCCCAGCACTTTTCCCAGGAAAACCCACACTTTACCACCGAATCGAAGCAAACAGCAATCTGCAGAAAATCAGACTGATATTTGCACTGATTCAAGGGTAAAACATGAGTTTTTCTGGGAAAAGGACAGAGACAAAACAAGCAAGCAAACAAACAAACACAGAAACACGTAGCTAGAAACATGGCACAAAAGGAAGTCTGGATGAGGCCTAAGAGCAAGTTGCAATCCTTGCTTTATTCAGGTTGTTTGAAATGTGGCTTCCTTGAGAGGGATCTGCCTGAAGAAGGCATAAACTACCCCCTCAGATTTAGGGTACAGTAGGGGAGCTTGCCGATCAGAAGGTCGGCAGTTCGAATCCCTGCGATGGGGTGAACTCTGTTGTTCAGTCCCTGCTCCTGCCAACCTAGCAGTTTGAAAGCACATCAAAGTGCAAGTAGATAAATAGGTACCGCTCTGGTGGGAAGGTAAACGGCATTTCCGTGCGCTGCTCTGGTTCGCCAGAAGCGGCTTAGTCATGCTGGCCACATGACCCGGAAGCTGTACGCCAGCTCCGTCGACCAGTAAAGCGAGATGAGCGCCGCAACCCCAGAGTCGGTCACAACTGGACCTAATGGTCAGGGGTCCCCTTACCTTTAGCTGGGGGGGGGGGGGAGAAGCCAAAAATTAAAAGTGGGTTTCAGATTGGGGTGACTTGTTGGTCCTGGGTTTGGAAACCAAGGCCTAGACAGCTGACTTGAAAAGAGACAACCAACATTTCCCCTTTTAGAAATAATATTATATAGCTACTTTTGGAGCATTAGGAACCGTTTACAGTTTTACCTCAGAAGTCGAACGCCTTGCAAATCGAACGTTTTGACCCCCGAAACTCAGCAAACCTGGAAGTGAGTGTTCCAGTTTGCGAACGTTCTTTGGGACCCGAACATCCGACGCGGGTTCCAATTGGCTGCAGGAACTTCCTGCAGCCAATCGGAAGCCGCACCTTGGCTTCCGAACGTTTGCAAAGTTGAACGGACTTCCAGGAACGGATTCTGATCGACTTTCAAGGCATGACTGTACAGTCATACCTCGGGTTACAGCCGCTTCAGGTTGCGATTTTTTGGGTTGTGGACCGCCGAAACCCGGAAGTACCGGAATGGGTTACTTCCTGGTTTCAGCGGTCGTGCATGTGCAGAAGTGCTAAATTGCACTTTGCGCGTGTGCAGAAGCGCTGAATCGCAATCCGCACGCGTGCAGACGCGGGTTGCGAACACTGCAGGTTGCAAATATGCATCTGTGGCGGTCACACACAGGGCCCCCAGACGTTTGATGGTCAATTGACCCTGTGCCGCCACTGCAATTGCTTTTTCGGCTGCTGCTACCACCCCATATCTCACGGGGACACACGGAGTCCAGTCAGTTGTTAACATAAATAAATAATCAGGTTTATTTTTAAATGTAGGAACAAGCGTATGGTTTCAGTTAATTTTTCTCTTGTCAGTTTCTTGTTCTTAGTTCCTAACAACTCCAAACTGATTATACCAACTATCTATCAGACTCCACCTAACAATTCCTCCCACTCTCTCACAATACAACTCTACCAACCCACACCTAAACCTCCCTCTTCCTTATTCAACTCCCAAACCTCAACTCTCAACTCCCAAACCTCAACTGACTTTCAAAACCTCCCACTCTAACTTTTATTCCCCCCTTGCATTCTCACCGGCCAATCACATCACACCTATTTTAACCCTTTCCTTATGACCCATCCTAGGAGGCAAATGCCACAGCATCCCACACGGATCACGTTCGCGTGTCCACTGTACTGCTATTCGTGTAAAAGACCCAAAACACCAGAATTGACTCTCTGTGCTTTCGGGTCGGCATACTTACTGAGCGCAGGTGCATATACAGGCAGTCAGGACGATGAGCGTCACCATCACACCTATCAAAGACATCACCACAATCTGACCTTCATCCCCTCGCAAGTAAAACAGATCCAACCTCTCGCACCTTGCGCCGGTGTAGCCTTTCTCGCAGCTGTAAAGGAGGGAAAGGAGAAGTGAGGGTTGTGAGACGCAAAGGGCATTGTGTCAATGCACACCAATGGGCCCCACCAATGCCGGATTTACATATAAGCTAAAAAAAGCTATAGCTTATGGCCCCACTCTCTTGGGGGCCCCCAAAAAATGTAAAGGGAAAAAAATCTGATGTTCATTACCAAAATATAAGATAAAAAACAAATAAAATAAAACCTACACACAGCAACAGTGTTTTGTGTGGTGTAGGCTCCTATGATGTAAGTAAGTAAAGGGTAAAGGGACCCCTGACCATTAGGTCCAGTCGTGGCCGACTCTGGGGTTGCGGCGCTCATCTCGCTTTATTGGCCGAGGGAGCCGGCATACAGCTTCCGGGTCATGTGGCCAGCATGACTAAGCCGCTTCTGGCAAACCAGAGCAGCGCACGGAAACGCCGTTTACCTTCCCGCCGGAGTGGTACCTATTTATCTACTTGCACTTTGACGTGCTTTCGAACTGCTAGGTTGGCAGGAGCAGGGACCGAGCAACGGGAGCTCACCCCGTCGCGGGGATTCGAACTGTCAACCTTCTGATCGGCAAGTCCTAGGCTCTGTGGTTTAACCCACAGCACCACCCGCGTCCCTATGATGTAAGTAATGAGCCCCAATTGCTAGCCTGCTCCCTAAAATATCACTGGTTTGCTCAGTTCCATATATAGGGTGCCTACATTCTGCATGGACTTCTTAACTGTGTTTCAGTTCAACAATTACTTTGATAAAAATACATATTTTGTTAAGAGCAAATGGCTTTTGATACCTATTAGGTCAAAATATAAATAGTTAACTTATTAAACCTCACAATAATTTCATAATTATTGTATTTCTAATAGTATATCAGTAATTTTTATATAACTGTATAATCAAATCAGTAATTTTTATATAACTGTATAAGCCACTCTGAAAATTCATTATTCCAAAAATGACACTTCATCTGCTTGTAAATATTAAGATTATACCAGCAAGAATAAGTCTTTTTGTAAAAATATTATTTAAATCAAGTCTTACTGACGAGTGATTTAAATCAATTTGATTCAAATCAAATCCACCCTGGCAGAAACAGGGATCCTCACCTGACTACAAAAATTCTGGTCACTGACTGATATTAAACTGGGGGGAGACTTGACATCTTCACCTCTGCATTTCAGCAGCAGTGGTGGCAATATGCTTTTCCAAATATTCTGATGTTCTGGAACAGGGGTCAGCAACCTTTTTCAGCCATGGGCCGGTCCACCGTCCCTCAGCCCTTATGGGGGGGCCGGACTATATTTTGAAGGGGGAAAATGAACGAATTCCTATGCCCCACAAATAACCCAAGGATGCATTTTAAATAAAAGGACACGTTCTACTCATGTAAAAACATGCTGATTCCCGGACCATCCGTGGGCCGGATTGAGAAGGCAATTGGGCCGGATCCGGCCCGCGGGCCTTAGGTTGCCTACCCATGCTCTGGAATAAGCCCAGAACTGAAAGGCAAGCTGACGAAGAAAAGGCTCTCCATTTCCAGAGAGCCTGTCATGCCAGAATTCAACAGCGGACAAGTGACGCCTTTCTCTCTACTTCGGAAAGTCGACGTACACGCATGCCGGAATCTGTTCTGCTGCAACGTAACGGCATCTTCCCTTGATGCAGTAGTGCTTGTACTCCTCAGGACATTTCGAAAAATGCCCTCTCCACCTCAGTCCTGTGGTGCCGCCTGGAAATAAAAAAAGGGAGATAAATTAGGGCAGGGAAGTCCAACTCGGGACCTTCAGGTCTTTTTGTGCAGGACTCAAAGCCAGGTTAAGTGAGGTGCTGGGCTTTGGAAAGGAGGCAAAAAGCTATATGCTTTATAAGGGCGGTCTCTTAAAAAGCAGAGACATCACCTTGCCAACAAAGGTCCGTATAGTTAAAGCTATGGTTTTCCCAGTGGTGATGTATGGAAGTGAGAGCTGGACCAGAAAGCAGGCTGATCGCCAAAGAATTGATGCTTTTGAATTATGGTGCTGGAGGAGACTCTTGAGAGTCCCATGGACTGCAAGAAGATCACACCTATCCATTCTGAAGGAAATCAGCCCTGGGTGCTCACTGGAAGGACAGATCATGAAGCTGAGGCTCCAATACTTTGGCCACCTCATGAGAAGAGAAGACTCCCTGGAAAAGACCCTGATGTTGGGAAAGATGGAGGGCACAAGGAGAAGGGGACAACAGAGGATGAGATGGTTGGACAGTGTTCTCGAAGCTACCAGCATGAGTTTGACCAAACTGCGGGAGGCAGTGGAAGACAGGAGTGCCTGGCGTGCTCTGGTCCATGGGGTCATGAAGAGTTGGACACGACTAACCGACTAAACAACAACAACATACCGGGGCGGAGGAAGGGGCGGTGGGGGCAGTCCACCCCGGGTGTCTTCGCTGAGGGGGGTGACATTTGTACGCCCTTTACCCGTGATTCAAAAGCCTACGCTGAGCCGTCGGGCAAGGGGGGAACTGCACCACTTTGCCAGCGGCATTCTCCCCTTCCCCCTTCGTTTTGACAGCTGAGGGAGGCTTAGGAGTCGTGAGCGGGCTGCACACCGAATGTCCGCTATCGTCGGCTCTCTCTGCCCCTGTGGGCAGCTTGTTCTGCTCCTGGCTGCAGGGCACGCGCGCCGCTCCGTGCACCCGAGCGGCTAACCCACGTGGTGGCCAACAGTAGGTGGCGCCAGAGCCAATGACAGGCAGAGCTTGTCACTCTAGGAATCATAGAATTGTAGAGTTGGAAGGGACCCCAGTGGTCATCTAGCCCAACCCCCCACAATGCAGGGATCTTTTAGATCAGAGAAGAGCAACGTCCAGCCACTTTTGATTGATGGGGTCTGTGTGGAGAGGGTAACAACGTTCGGATTTCTGGGCATTGAATTACAAGAGGATCTGTCCTGGAGTGTCAACACAAGGGGGCTTGTGAAGAAGGCGCAGCAGAGACTGTACTTTTTGAGAATACTAAGGAAAAACCATCTTCCGCAGAAACTGCTGCTTGCCTTCTATCACTGTGCCATTGAGAGCGTGCTCACTTATGGCTTATGTGTGTGGTACGGAAGCTGGACTGCCCAGGACAGGATGGGGTTGTGCAGGGTTGTTAAGGCAGCAGAGAGCATTGCTGGCTGCCCACTCTCCACCTTAGAGCAGATTTATGCCACAAGGTGCCATAGGAAGGCACTGGACATAGTAAAAGATCCATCGCATCCTGGTCACTGTCTCTTCGAGCTCCTGCCATCGGGACGGAGATACAGGACGATGAAGACAAGAACGAGCCGTCTTAAGAACAGCTTCTTCTCCAGAGCGATCTCGGCCCTGAATGGGAAGCCCGGACTTTGAAAGTCATCTAATCTCCCTTGCTGTATTATACTGTATTGTTTAATTAGTGTTTTTATGGAGCAGTCAAGTAATTTCGTTGTCCCCGAAGGGGGCAATGACAATAAAGATATTCTTATTCTTCTTATTCTTCTTTTAGGGCAATGTGGGGCTGAAACCCACGACCCTGGAGTTGAGAATCTCATGCTTTACCGAGTGAGCTATCTAGGTCCATCCCCACCCTCTCCCCTGCTGATTTCCCAAGGGCAACATTGAGAGTAAGGAGGAAGAAGCTGGCCCCCCATGCCACCACCCTAGACTAGCTGTTCCTACTAAGAACAGGAGTGTCATGGTCCGGTTCATGGGTGATCGAAGTCCCGGCTGGGGACGTCGGGCCTGGGGGCAAGATGGCAGGGTGGGAGAAGGAACGAGAGTCCAGAAACCAGGAGTCAGGAAGCCAAGTGTCTGAGGGTTAGAGGGCCGGGAGTCAAGAAGTCAAGGGTCCGAGGGTCAGGAAGCAAGGAGTCAAGAAGTCAGGGGATTGAGGATCAAGAAGCAAGGAGTCAAACACAGCAAGGCAGGGAACATGTTGCTGTGGCAAAGAGCCGAAGGGAAAATGCTGACCTTATATCCCTTCCCGGCTCTTGCCACCAAGTGCTGTGAGTTACTAATTGGCCTCACCTGTGCGGCCGTGCCTTGCCTCTTCAGAACAAACTTAGAAAGGCCCCAGTCCTGCAAAGTCCTATTGGTCACCGGGCCTGGCTCCTGCACGCACACCTGACAAGGAGGCATGCAAGGGGTAGGTGGGGCAGTGCCCCATTCATCCCAGTGGAGTAGGCCCCGCTGCCACTATCTACATCTGCTTGAGGATACCCCTTTGTGCTTGCCACATGTAAAGTATCAGCTCCATCTACTATTCATGAAGGCTGAGGCACCTGAAAATTGAACTATGAAGCCTTGAATGCTCTGCGCCAGACTCTTTGGAAACCCAACAGCACAAGAGAACAGAAAACTCGGCTCCGTTCCACTCCGGGAACTATCATCACAGGGGTTAAAAGTTAATGCTGCTACAATAGAATGATTAGCTGTGCGGATTGTGTTACCAGGCTGAATACTAAATGACGCTCTGCGAAGAATGCAGTCCGTACCGTGGCAGATTACACAGTCTCCACTCTCGACAGAGGAGATCTCTCACAGTGGGCATTTTCAAAGAGACGGTGCAAAGGCAAGGGAAACAGGTCACCAGAGGTTCACATCTCAACAAGAAACTCTGGGCGGCTCCCAACAGAATATTAAAAACACGATAAAACATCAAATGTTAAAAACTTCCCCAAACAGGGCTGCCTTCAGATGTCTAGTAAAAGTCAGATAGTTGTTTATTTCCTTGACATCTGATGGGAGGGCATTCCACAGGGTGGGTGCCACCACCGAGAAGGCCCTGTGCCTGGTTCCCTGTAACCTCACTACCAAAGAATGATTAGCTGTGCGGATTGTGTTACCAGGCTGAATACTAAATGACGCTCTGCGGAGAATGCAGTCCGTACCGTGGCAGATTACACAGTCTCCACTCTCGACAGAGGAGATCTCCCACAGTGGGCATTTTCAAAGAGACGGTGCAAAGGTCACCAGAGGTTCACATCTCAACAGGACACTCTGGGCGGCTCCCAACAGAATATTAAAAACACAATAAAACATCAAATGTTTAAAACTTCCCCAAACAGGGCTACCTTCAGATGCCTTCTAAAAGTCAGATAGTTGTTTATTTCCTTGACATCTGATGGGAGGGCGTTCCACAGAGCGGGTGCCACCACCGAGAAGGCCCTGTGCCTGGTTCCCTGTAACCTCACTACTCGCAGTGAGGGAACTGCCAGAAGGTCCTCAGAGCTGGACCTCAGTGTCCAGGCTGAACGATGGGGGTGAAGACGCTCCTTCAGATATACTGGGCCATTTAGGGCTTTAAAGGTCAGCACCAACACTTTGAATTGTGCTCGGAAACGTACTGGGAGCCATGATGGCCGTCCCCTGCTTCCACGCTTGGAGGCAATAGTCTTTCTGAATATTGGTTGCCGGAAACAACAGGAGGAAAAGGGCTCTTGTGTTCGAATTCTGCTTGCTGGTTTCCCACAGGCTACGGTGAGAACAGGGTGCTAAACTAGGTGGCCCATTGGCCTGATCCTGCAGGCTCTTCTTATGTTGTGCATTGACTCCTATTCTAGACATCTGGAGGAATCATAGCAATACACACGTTAGGGAGGAGAAGAGATAACGTCTGGGTTAGAAGTCTGGGGGATCCTTAAGAGTAAAAGGTAAAGGTAAAGGGACCCCTGACCATTAGGTCCAGTCGTGACCGACTCTGGGGTTGCGGCGCTCATCTCGCTTTATTGGCCGAGGGAGCCGGCGTACAGCTTCCGGGTCATGTGGCCAGCAGGACTAAGCCGCTTCTGGCAAACCAGAGCAGCACACGGAAACACCATTTACCTTCCCGCCAGAGTGGTACCTATTTATCTACTTGCACTTTGACGTGCTTTCAAACTGCTAGGTTGGCAGGAGCAGGGACCGAGCAACGGGAGCTCACCCCGTCGCGGGGATTTGAACCACCGACCAACTGATCAGCAAGTCCTAGGCTCTGTGGTTTAATAATAAAATGATTTTATTTATATCCCGCCCGCCCCAGCCAAAGCCGGGCTCAGAGCGGCTAACAACAGTAAAATGATACAACATTCTAAAATCAGTTCATTATTAAATCAGTTCAAATCAAATTAATGGCAACCATTGGGCTAGAGTTCTGTGAGGATTACCAAAGGAGGGGGTCAGACTGTGCCTTGGCCAAAGGCCTGGTGGAACAGCTCTGTCTTGCAGGCGCTGCGGAAAGATGTCAAGTCCCGTAGGGCCCTAGTCTCTTGTGACAGAGCGTTCCACCAGGCCGGGGCCACAGGCGAAAAGGCCCTGGTCGAGGCCAGCCTAAACTCCCTGTGGCCCAGGACCTCCAAGATGTTTTTGTTTGAAGACCGTAAGGTCCTCCGTGGGACATACCAGGAGAGGCGGTCCGGTAGGTACGAGGGTCCTAGGCCATATAGGGCTTTAAAGGTTAAAACCAGCACCTTAAACCTGATCCTGTACTCCACCGGGAGCCAGTGCAGCTGGTACAGCACTGAGTGAATGTGATCCCGCAGCGAGGACCCCGTAAGGAGTCTCGCCGCGGCATTCTGCACCCGCTGGAGTTTCTGGGTCAGTCTCAAGGGCAGCCCCCGCACTGTGATTGTACTTCCGAAGAATGGGAAAAGGGGACTCCCATCCAGACATTCACGACAAAGAGATGGTGGAGGGCTATGTGCTTTAACTAAATTAAATGCACTGATTAAGAGCTCACCGTTAGTGGGAAAGGCGAACCAACATTTTAATCAATTTGGAAGTCTGAGATCTAGCGCAGTTTCTACCTCTGACCTAAATGGCTTCAAAACGAGCAGGATCGTCTCTCTTTGGTCTTGTGGAAGGTTCATGTTGTCAGTGATTTCAGATGAAGACTCTTCACTTCAGATGCCCATAACTCTTGCTGCTAGGAAGACTAGAGTGATTTCAGCCTGAACTGAAAAAATACCTGCTGGCCTTGAATATATTCTACAAAAAATGCTATATTTGGACATGGGCAGAAAGTAGAGCAAACTCAATCTTGGCCCCAAACAATTCTAAACATTTTAATCTCCAGTTGACATTTGAATGAGTAATAATCTGTCAGTTTGCAGTGGTATCCCAAACTAAAATGAGACTTGCATAACTCAGGTGGGAGGTAACAGAGTAGCAAGAAGATATAAGGAAAGCAGCCTGCATATAGTTATTATTTATACCAGGGGTCAGCAAACCTTTTCAGCAGGGGGCCGGTCCACTGTCCCTCAGACCTTGGGGGGGGGGGGTTGGACTATATTTTGAAGGGGGGAAATGAATGAATTTGTATGCCCCACAAATAACCCAGAGATGCATTTTAAATAAAAGGACACATTCTACTCATGTAAAAACATGCTGATTCCCGGACCGTCCGCAGGCCGGATTTAGAAGGCGATTGGCCCAGATCTGGCCCCCGGCCTTAGTCTGCCTACCCATGATTTATACTTTTAACTCCCTGCCCTTAATACAGTGGTACCTCGGGTTAATTACTTAATTCGTTCTGGAGGTCCGTACTTAACCTGAAACTGTTTTTAACCTGAAGCACCGCTTTAGCTAATGGGGCCTCCTGTTGCCGCCGCGCCGCCAGAACACGATTTCTGTTCTCATCCTGAAGGAAAGTTCTTAACCTGGAGCACTATTTCTGGGTTAGCGGAGTCTGTAACCTGAAACGTATGTAACCCGAGGTACCACTGTACAGTGGTGTGCCGCAAGACGAATGCCTCGCAAGACGGAAAACTTGCTAGACGAAAGAGTTTTCCGTTTTGGAGGTGCTTCGCAAAATGAATTTCCTATGGGCTTGCTTCGCAAGACGACAATGTCTTGCGAGTTCCTGCTGGTTTTTTTTTCCTTTCCCCCCCTTTTTCTAAGCCGCTAAGCCGCTTATCAGCTGATCCGATCAGCAGATAAGCCGCTAATAGTGCTAATAGCGCTAATCCGCTAATCCGTCAATGGGCTTGCTTCGCAAGACAAAAAAACCGCTAGACGAAGAGAATCACAGAACGGATTCTTTTCGTCTTGCGAGGCACCACTGTATACTCATTCCTTGCTCTCCACACACCCCTCTCCTTTTTAAACCAGGGTGGCATGATGGCAAGAGTGTCAGACTATGGCCTTGGAAACGATGGTTCGAATCCCCACTCAGCCATGAAGATCACTGGGTGAGCTTGGGCCAGTTGCCATCTGTTAGGCTAAACTACCTCAAAGGGTTGTGTGAGGATGAAATGGAGAGGAGGAGAACCATGCAAGCAACCTTGAACTGCTTTGAAGATAATAGTGGTATTTACATATAATAAGTAAATAAAATGGTTTTCCCAGTAGTGATGTATGGAAGTGAGAGCTAGACCATAAAGAAGGCTGATCGCCGAAGAAATGATGCTTTTGAATTATGGTGCTGGAGGAGACTCTTGAGAGTCCCATGGACTGCAAGAAGATCAAACTGATCCATTCTGAAGGAAATCAGCCCTGGGTGCTCACTGGAAGGACAGATCCTGAAGTTGAGGCTCCAATACTTTGGCCACCTCATGAGAAGACAAGACTCCCTGGAATAGATCCTGATGTTGGGAAAGGTGGAGGGCACAAGGAGAAGGGGACGACAGAGGACGCGATGGTTGGACAGTGTTCTCGAAGCTACCAGCATGAGTTTAACTAAACTGTGGGAGGCAGTGGAAGACAGGAGTGCCTGGCGTGCTCTGGTCCATGGGGTCACGAAGAGTCGGACACGACTAAACGACTAAACAACAAGTAAATAAAATAACTTATGCCAGTAGAGATTTCCCTTAGCTGGGGAGAGTGGGAGGAGACAATTGACTGGGAGTGGCTAACCATGCAATGTACTGTAGATCTGGGTTTAGAATAGCACCATCACATATAATCCATATTGTTACCTGTGCAATTTCCATTTGGGTAGCTGCACGACAGCCTCTTTGTTTCCTGTTCAGCGGTTCCATTGCCATCACCAGTCACACAGTCGAAAATGGCAAAGCCTTCAGAGGGGGTGGGGAGAGAGAAAGCAAAAACATTACACACATATATCTCAAGGACCTCTTTACACCCATGATGTTTGTTTTGCCAGGCACCACCATGCATTGGAGTCAAATAGTAAAAGTAAAGGACCCCTGGATGGTTAAGTCCAGTCAAAGGTGACTATGGGGTTGTGGCACTCGTCTCGCTTTCAGGCCAAGGGAGCCAGCGTTTGTCCGCAGACAGTTTTCCAGGACATGTGGCCAGCATGACTAAACCGCTTTTGGCGCAACGGGACACAGTGGCGGAAACCAGAGGGCACGGAAACAGCATTTACCTTCCCACCGCAGTGGTACCTATTTATCTACTTGCATTGGTGTGCTTTCAAACTGCTAAGTTGGCAGGAGCTGGGACAGAGCAATGGGAGCTCACTCCGTGGCAGGGATTCGAACCGCCGATCTTCTGATCGGCAAGCCCAAGAGGCTCAGTGGTTTAGGCCACAACGCCACCCATAGTGTAAACACAGGAGACTGAAGAACACTCTCCAGTGCTACTCTCCGGTCACAACCCTGCAGGTAGGAACCAAGCCATCAATATTCATCCTGCAGAGTCTGTCCAGAAGGAAACCAAGAAATAGAGCAGAAAGATCAGGGCCATACTGACCCTGTCCTTCTCTTTATTAAGAAAATCCATCAGGGCGGCCAAGGCTAATTCAATCTCCAAACCCAAGCAAGCATGGATCCAGGTTATCAGTCCCGTCTGGGAACATCTACAGTTGTTCCACCACAATCCACTTCATCACCTAGCTCAGAAATGAAGAATTTGCAGCCCAGGCTGTACAGTGGTACTTTGGGTTAAGAACTTAATTCGTTCTGGAGGTCCATTCTTAACCTGAAACTGTTCTTAACCTGAGGTACCACTTTAGCTAATGGGGCCTCCCGCTGCCGCCGCGCCGCCGCCATACAATTTCTGTTCTCAACCTGAAGCAAAGTTCTTAACCCAAGGTACTATTTCTGGATTAGCGGAGTCTGTAACCTGAAGCTCCTGTAACCCGAGGTACCACGGTAGTTGCTACAGTCAAACCTCGGTTCCCGAATGCCTCTGTTATCGTACGTTTTGGCTCCCGAACACTTAAAACCTGGAAGTAACTGGTCTGGTTTTCGAACGATTTTCAGAAGGCAAACGTTCAACATGGTTTCTGTTTTGAGTTTCCCTATTGCATTGAGGCTTCCACTCTCAGTTTTTGGTTGTCATACATTTTGGAAGTCAACGGTCTTCTGGAACAGATTACAGTGGAATCTCGGGAAAAGAACATAATTCGTTCTGGAGATCCGTTCTTAACCTGAAACTGTTCTTAACCTGAAGCACCACTTTAGCTAATGGGGCTCCCGCTGCCGCCGCACTGCAGCGGCGCGATTTCTGTTCTCATCCTGAAGCAAAGTTTTTAACCAGAGGTACTATACAGCATCTTAAAAAGCAGAGACATCACCTTGCCAACAAAGGTCCGTATAGTTAAAGCTATGGTTTTCCCAGTAGTGATGTATGGAAGTGAGAGCTGGACCATAAAGAAGGCTGATCGCCGAAGAATTGATGCTTTTGAATTATGGTGCTGGAGGAGACTCTTGAGAGTCCCATGGACTGCAAGAAGATCAAACCTCTCCATTCTGAAGGAAATCAGCCCTGAGTGCTCACTGGAAGGACAGATCCTGAAGCTGAGGCTCCAATACTTTGGCCACCTCATGAGAAGAGAAGACTCCCTGGAAAAGACCCTGATGTTGGGAAGGATGGAGGGCACAAGGAGAAGGGGATGGCAGAGGACGAGATGGTGGGACAGTGTTCTTGAAGCTACCAACATGAGTTTGACCAAACTGTGGGAGGCAGTGGAAGACAGGAGTGCCTGGCGTGCTCTGGTCCATGGGGTCACGAAGAGTCGGACACGACTAAACAACAAGTACTATTTCTGGGTTAGCGGAGTCTGTAACCTGAAGCATCTGTAACCCGAGGTACCACTGTACATTCGACAACCGAGGTTTGACCGTAGAATCCATTGGACCCAGGAAAAGCTATGTGACAGTAAGACAGCCTCCAGCCACCCTTTTCCAATGGACAGTCTTTACTCTAATCGCATCATAATACCCGTTTCCCATCTTTGAATTTCTCCCTCTTTAATTCACTACTTTTCCACCAGCAACCAACGAGAACAAACTGAGGCCAAGGTTTTTAAATCAACCAAAGCTCCAGGGCTATGGAAGAACAGGAGAGCAGCCCAAATGCCCTCCCCCAACAGAGGAGAAAACTGATGACAACTTATCTCAGAATCACAGAACAGTAGAGTTGGAAGGGGCCACACGGGTCATCTAGTCCAACCCCCTGCAAGGCAGGAATCTTTTTGCCCAACCTTAGGCTTGAACCCATGACCCCCGAGATTATGTTTTTGTTTTTATAAATATTTATTAAAGTTTTCACAATATTACATAATGAAAAAGAAAAAAGAAAAAATAGGAAATAAAAAACAGTTAAAAATAATTCCATCTTTACATCACTTATCTTTCATTTACTTGTTTCCCAGACCTCCTCATACCTCCCCTTTTTGTATTCCAGTTCAATTTATTAGTTCAGCAATTCCTTTCCCTCCTTATTATCCTGATCTTTAATCTTAATATATTATAACATTAAATTTTTACCTATTAAAAAACCAATCTTTCCATATTCTTTTAAACCATTACAGCTAGAAACCACTTAACTTCAATCCAACATCATTCTAACATTCCTTAATTTTGCAATATTTCTGAAAATAGTCTTTAAATTTCCTCCAATCTTCTTCCACCGACTCTTCTCCCTGGTCTCGGATTCTGCCAGTCATTTCCGCCAGTTCCATGTAGTCCATCACTTTCATCTGCCATTCTTCCATGACCCCCGAGATTATGAGTCTCATGCTCTACTGACTGAGCTATCACCACTTCCGTTTAGCTTTCTGATATGATCTAATCCCGGGCTCTCTGACACACCAGGTAAGCTCAACCTGAGATGGAATCTACCGATAGAAAACTTGGCTGTGCAGCAGCATGAGAATGGATGGATTTGACGGCTAACCAGCAGCCAGAATAATAAAGCAATTGTTGGTGAACACAAAAGCGGGGAAGGCTCTTTGCACTTTCAAGCCTTCAAGGGAACACTTCATCCTCCCAGCTCAGACTGGGAGGCCTTCACCGGGGCCTGTTTCAATGGACTTCAATGGGATTTATTTCTGGGTGCAAGATTGTAGCCATGATTTAATCCATTTGCTCTGAGACCCAGAAGTCTGTGAAATTAGATTATATCAAGAATGAAATACAGATGGTTTATTTGATTTAAAAAGTACCCAACAGGCAGGCATGCATACACACACACAAACACACACACACACACACACAGACACAAATTCCTCCCCGCAAAAAAAATTACCTGACAGCTTTTTAAAGAAGATAAACGGGTCATAAAACCAAATGTAGACTTGAAATGTGGTTTGCACACCTGAGAGTAGCAAAGCTTCAAATACAGTACAGGTAAAGGGACCCCTGGCCATTAGGTCCAGTCGTGACCGACTCTGGGGTTGCGGAGCTCATCTCGCTTTACTGGCCGAGGGAGCCGGCGTTTGTCCGCAGGCAGCTTCCGGGTCATGTGGCCAGCATGACTAAGCCGCTTCTGGCGAACCAGAGCAGCGCAAGGAAGCGCCGTTTACCTTCCTGCTCATCTCTTTATATTCAGTAAATTTACTTGTTTGATGCAAATATCATAGTGATCCTGAGAAAGAATTTTGCAATATCCACCCATCAATATATGGGAGTCAGTCCTATTGAACTGGTAAGACAGTTTGCAAAGGCTATCCCATCTTGTTTATCTGGAAAAAGGAAACCAAAGGACCTCCTGTTTGAGACAGTGTACCTTTAGTCCCTGAACCTACATCTGATTCTTAGGAACTGAGAGATAGGAATGAGCACTGAGCAGAAATTTACCTTATTTGATACTTGGAGAGAAACATCATGCAAACTGACAATATCTGCAGGACAGAAAGGCTTTTAAAAACCTATTGTCAGGTTTTCCTGCGATGAGGCTGGTGTACCTACAGATATACAGTAGTCGCTCATGAGAACATCAGCGTTCAAAATGGAAATGCGATTGCGCCATTAGGAAAATTTAGAGACCTAATAGTTCTGTAAGCCAACTCAAGTGTTAATTGAGTTTGCAATTTCACTTTTTAAAATGCAATGCAATTTTTGCTTAGTTTTTTTCCATTTATGACATGCGTTAGACAGCATTTTGATTTGTAGTTGACATGGGCCAGTTTTCCATGTTGGAGGGAATTTGAAATAAAAGAAGTTTTTTTATAAAAAAAATACTCCGAATCAGAGAGGAAGAAGAAGAGCGTTCAGTTCTGGGTTTTGACAGCTGGAGGGAAAGGGATTAATACCGAAAAAGCCATAACGCACGCCTGAGAGAAAAAAGGGTTATATATCTAAGGGTGATTTAGAAAAATAAACTGCAAGCACCATAGCACACTCTGCTATTTATTTTCTTTGCTGGAGCTCTTGTTTAACTGATCAAGAATGACCAACTGAGAGATCCTGCAAACCATTTTAACTGCCTAGAAAATTATTACATTGGTGGCATATTTAAAAGTTGGAACATCTTCCAGTTCTGTGCCATTTACTGTACTTTGAATGATGAATATGCATCACATTTTTTTGGAGGCGGAAGAATTCCCGGAATGTTCTGATACCAGCACTCTAAGCTTAGCACAGAAACATACCTTTCTGCTCTGCTCTGCTCACTTTCCCTGCGGGATGCGGCCAGTGTCCGCCTGCCTTAATAAAGTGTGCTTTCCTTTCTACAGGTTATTCCCTGCTTCTGATGAATAGCCTCTAGATAGCAAGTGCTCCGAGGTAGAAATGGTAGGAATGCAAACTTCCAACAGGCTATGGCAGTGTTCTCCCTTCCCTGTTGGAGGCAAGGGGTCTCTGAATACCAGTTGCTGAAAAATTCACAAGTAGGGAGAGTGCCACTGTAGTAATCAGGTGGGATACATGCCACTGCTTTCTGCTCCTGCCCACAGATTTCCCATAGGCATCTGATGGGAACTGGATGGGCTACTGTCTTGTTCCAGCATGGCTCTTCATTGATAGATTAATCCGGAAGAGCTTTAGCTGCTTGTTTAGTATGGCCCAGCGACGGAGCTGTTTTGGTACTCTTAAGTTCCTCTGAAAGAAGAACAACCCCCTTTTTTAGCATTAATTTATTGCCAGTAGTAGTCTTACGCTTCCTTCGAAATCTGAAAAAAGGCATCTCTTTTGAAGGTGTTTTTTTTTTTTTTTAATGATGTGGGCAGTTATTTAATTAATTAAAAGGCAGGTTAAACAAATTTATTTGCACTGATATTAGCAGCCATGCTGATACCTGTTCAGGGGTGCCCAAACTTTTTTTCAAAGAGGGCCGGATTTGATGAATTGAACATGCCTGAGAGCCCGCCAAAGTTTTTGAGGTTTTTTTTTTTATTGAAGTTGCTAAGCTTTTTTAAGGATTTTACCCCAGGACATATACTGCCATGGGGACTGGATTAAATCACCCCTGGCCGGATTAGGCCCCTGAAACGGACTTTGGACATGCCTACTGTATTTGAAGCTTTGCTACTCTCAAGTGTGCAAACCACATTTCAAGTCTAAATTTGGTTTTATGACCTGTTTATCTTCTTTAAGGGACGCGGGTGGCGCTGTGGGTTAAACCACAGAGCCTAGGACTTGCCGATCAGAAGGTTGCCGGTTCAAATCCCCACGAAGGGGTGATCTCCCGTTGCTCGGTCCCTGCTCCTGCCAACCTAGCAGTTTGAAAGCACGTCAAAGTGCAAGTAGATAAATAGGTACCGCTCTGGCGAGAAGGTAAAATGGCGTTTCCGTGCGCTGCTCTGGTTTGCCAGAAGCGGCTTAGTCATGCTGGCCACATGACCCAGAAGCTGTACGCCGGCTCCTTCGGCCAATAAAGCGAGATAACCCCAGAGTCGTCCGCAACTGGACCTAATGGTCAGGGGCCCCTTTACCTTTACTGTTCTAATGGATTGTTGAATATTACTTATTTAATATAAGTTGCTTATTTTAAAGTTATGCTTTATTATCACATTTTTGTATTGGATTAGATTATTAAAAGGTGTACATTCTTTGATTCTTCAGCTTGCAAACCGCCTTGGGTACTGTACAGGTGAAACTTGAAAAATTAGAATATTGTGGAAAAGTTCATTTATTTCAGTAATTCAACTTAAAAGGTGAAACTAATACATGAGATAGACTCATGACATGCAAAGCCATAATCATCACAATTATAACAAATAAAGGTTTGACATATCTCGCTTTGCATGTCATGAGTCTATCTCATGTATTAGTTTCACCTTTTAAGTTGAATTACTGAAATAAATGAACTTTTCCACAATATTCTAATTTTTCAAGTTTCACCTGTAAAATAGAAAGACGGTACAGTGGTACCTCTGGTTATCAATTTAATTAGTTCCGGAAGTCCGTTCTTAAGCTGAAACCGTTCTAATCCCGAGGTGCACTTTCGCTAATGGGGTCTGCCTCTGGCGCGCGATTTCCGTTCGCATCCTGGGGCAAAGTTTGCAACCAGGAGCAGCTACTTCCCGGTTAGCGGAGCTCATAACCCAAAGCGTGCATAACCACTGTCTACAAATCCAAAGTGAAATGAAAATGAAATGAAAAGGCAGACTTATCCAATGACTCTTTCTTGGAAGCACGGCTGCTTCATGGGATATAGTTTTGCCCTGAGCGCATCTCCCAGAGCTCCTCACAATCCAAGGCACATGATGAGCCGGCCTTTGGCGGGGTAAAACTATGTTCTCAGAAGCTCAGTGGTTCTTTTGACACCAGCGACATCGTGAAGGCTGTACGTTATGGAGTGTGAGGCACAGCTCACGTTGACACCAGTTCAGCAAAATTCCCTGTGCTATTGTCCTTGGGGCGTGTGTGAGAATGACTGGTGTAACTGGACACTGGCCCCCATCCTATTTATGTTTCCAGTTTATGTCACCCTTTCTTCTCTGGGACTTGGGTTATGGTTTTTTCCCACACCTTTCACCCCTCTTCACTGTCAAAATCCAGAAGTGAATAATATTCTTCTCTCTGAATGGTTGTTCTTGAAGATTACGTATTCTGCAGAGGTCAGCAAACTTTTTTTAGCAAGGGGGCCAGTCCACTGTCCCTCAGACCTTGCGGGGGGCCGGAATATATATTTTTGGGGAGGGGAAATGAATCAATTTGTATGCCCCACAAATAACCCAGAGATGCATTTTAAATAAAAGCCCACATTCTACTCATGTAAAAACACCAGGCAGGCCCCACAAATAACCCAGAGATGCATTTTAAATAAAAGGACACATTTTATGTAAAAGCACGCTGATTCCCGGACCGTCCGCGGGCCGGATTGAGAAGGTGATTGGGCCAGATCCGCCCCCCCCCAGGCCTTAGGTTGCCTACCCATGTTATTCTGCTTATGTTGCAAGTCTTCTCCAACAGGTAAGCTAGGGAAATAGAGAGCTAAGCCTCTGTGGATTGTAAACGGCACTAGTTTCTAGGAAGCAACTGTTCCATGAGTCTGCAAAGAACACAATTAACTTTGGAATAATTTGCTGCGTTATTTAATGCTGGTGGGTTTTGACATAAGTTTGTTTAACATTACAGAGCTAGGTTAATGTACACCTGCACGTTACAGCAAAGAAACATAATATATCCAGCAACATTCTCAAGCAAGAAAGGTTGTAAAACCATTTAAAACTGCATGTGATATACAACACCAGCACTCCGGGGCTCGGTCTGTTTTTAAATTCCCTGAACTACCGTTGATTCTAAGGCATCCTAAAATAAACACACAGAGCTAAATATAGAGAACTGGCCCCGTTCAGTAGGTACCCTGATGGACACGGCCACAGCACGGGCAACAAACCCGGCTGGCCTGGCATAGCTTGATACATCAAAAAATAATAATATATAAAATAAAATCTCTCCTGCTAGTGCTGCTTATCCCCCTCTCCTTAAACAAGCCGTTTGGGGTTGATTTGTGCTTTAAGTAAGTTCAGAACTAGAATGTGCTTTTAGTTTTAGGGCTGAGTCCCAGAATGAACTAAATTAAAAACTGCATCTGATCATACACAGAGTGCCTTCCTCCTTGTCATTAAGTGATCACAGCTTGCCTCAAAGATCAAGCAACCAGACTTTGTAGCATACAAAATGAGCCCTGGAATATGTATATTTTTAAGAAGAAGAAGTGAAGCAATGGTCATATATATTAGGAAAGAAGACATAAACTCCGGCCAACCACACTTTTCCATTCCGCACAGCTCTGCCAGCCCGTCTACAAGTTCTCAGATTGATGCAACTAACCTCTTTCATCCAGAGACTTCACAACCGCTGCTTTTTTCCCCTGGTCCTTTCCACAAACCCCTCAGTGCTGCTGCTGACACCACAAGCAGAAACGGATCAAGTGAAACTGCACCTGCTGAATTTCTGCCTGATAGGTACCATAAAGGCTCAGGAACCCCTTGCAAGGAGGTGGGGAGGTAAGACTAAAAGGTACTCCTGCTAGTACAGTGCAAGCAGTGCTTTTTTCTGGGGGGAGACGCATACCCCTAAACCTTTTGTGAATCTAAGTTTGGCCTCGTTGAGGGGCAGTATTTCAAAATGAGTAGGAAAACGAGAATACCCCTAAACATTTTTTAAAGAAATAAAGCGCTGGTGGTATCACTGCCTGTCACACACCAGACCAGGGTCTGACTCCCAGACAGGGAGACTGATATTATATAGCCCAACCGGTAGAGCATCAGCCCCTTTCTTTTTCCTTTTTCCTTTCTCCTCCTGTGACGAGGCTGCATTTTAATATTTTAATGTTGTATTTTAATCTTGTTTTTAAAGTTGTATTCATTCAACTTGTTTTTATTATTGCTTGTTAGCTGCCCTGAAACCTTGGCCTTGGCTGGGGAGGGTGGGGTATAAATAAAAATTATTATTATTATTAATCTCAGGGTCCTGGGTTCGAGAACTACCTCGGGCAAAATATTACAGGGTTGGGCTAGATGGCCCTCATGGCCCCATCTACAATTCTATGGCCCCTCCATGAAAAGGAAGGCAAGGAATGGAGCTGCCCTTGTCCCTTTTTCTTCCCAGGTGCAGCTAGCAGTTTGGCAACACAAACTTTGCGGCTGCACCTGTTGGACGTCTGCCTGCCGCGAAGCTCTTTAAAGGGCCGGGAAGAGAGGTGAGGGACCACGCTGGGAAAGACCCCCCTCCAGCCCCACCGCGGACCCCGACAGCCCCCCCCCCATCCTCACCCAGCAGCAGCAGCAGCGGCGCCGGCTCCATGGCAGAGCGCAGTCCCCGGCGCGCACAGCTCCGCACCTCGCCGCGCGCCCGGGCGCCCAGCGCCGAAGGAGGCGCCGGAGATGCCCGGGGCGCTGCCTCCGCCTGGCCGGGGGGAGGAGCCGCGTCCTTCCCTTTGCGGAGACGGGCGGGCGGGCGGTGAGAAGGCGCAGTGGGTGGAGCAGAGGAAGGGCGGGTCCTGCCCCACCTGGGGGAACCAGGGGGGTTCCGGGCGCAGGCTGGATGCAAAGAGAGCTACCGGTGGTTGTCAGGGTTGTTGCTTTTTTATATATTTGTTGTAATTTGCATTGAAATTTGTTGTGATTTTGTATTGAATATATATATTCAATGCTTTTGTTGTTGCCTATATATATATATAATTTGTAATTTGTTGTAATTTGCATTGAAATTTGTTGTAATTTGTTGAATATATATATTCAATGCTTTTGTTGTTGCCTATATATATATATATATATTATATATATATAATTTGTAATTTGTTGTAATTTGCATTGAAATTTGTTGTAATTTTGCATTGAATATATATATTCTATGCTTTTGCTGTTTCCTGTGTGTGTGTGTGTGTGTGTGTGTGTGTTTTGTGTTGAATATATGCTATATGGTAATTTACGGACCTAATAGGTATCTAAAGCCATTTGCACATAACACATAGGAGCCTACACAACACAAAACACTGTTGCTGTATGTAGGTTTTATTTTATTTGTTTTTTTATCTTATATTTTGGATATATATATATATATATATATATGCAAAATTACAACAAAAATTACAAACATAAGGTCCAAAACAAAGCAGTACAAAACAAAAACAAAGCAAAAAAACAGGGTTGTTGCTTTTTTGTCCAGCCACACTTTCAGAATGGAAATTTGCTGGCACCGCACCGAAAAACAATAAGAAACACCTAGCAGCCTTGGTTTATAACTTAGGGTACCATAGAAGCCCACTGCTAGGGGCCAAGGTCCTTTCGGCTCCCCCAATAAAATATTTGAGGGGCCCCCCAAGTTGATTCAATTGGGGGGTGTGTGTGTGTGTGTGTGTGTGCCATGTCATGTGATACCTGCCCCCTCCCAAATATTTTATTCAACTTGGCACCCCTGTATGGCACAGCTACTTTAAAATGTGATCATGGGACGTCCAGAAAATGTAAGACCTTGCAGCTACAAAAGAATGTGAATCATTCTGACATCAAGAATCACAAAACAGAGAAACCAGTAGGAGAACACTTCAATCTCCCAGGACATTCTATACAAGATCTCAAAGTAGTTGTTTTACTACAAAGGAATTTCAGAAATAGACTGGAAAGAGAAGCTGCTGAATTGCAACTCATTACCAAACTTAAAACCATGGAGAGACCTGGTCTGAACAGAGACATTGGATTCTTATCTCATTATACATGACTAAGCCATTTCTCACCTTCTCACCCCTTGCCTTTTCCTGTAAGACCTATTACAGTCGTTAAGAGTCGTCAACAGGCTCATCTCTGCTATCTGCCAATCTCCCATTCCCACCACCCTTCTGAGTAATACCCCTCCCCACCTTCTCACTATATAGAAGGGCCTGGCAACTTCTGTTTCAGTGTATCTGAAGAAGTGTGCATGCACACGAAAGCTCATACCAAGAACTAACTTAGTTGGTCTTTAAGGTGCTACTGGAAGGAATTTTTTATTCCCAAAATATGTGATCTTCCTGCCACACTTGCCACTCTCCCCTGTCACGTGGTGCCCACATCCTTTGATAACCACCAAGGCCAGCCTTTCTCAGCCTCGTGACCCTGGATGTTGTTGGACTACAACTCCCATCATTCCTAGTCAGCATGGCCAGTGCTCAGGGAATAAAGGAGTCGTAGTTCAAGAACATCTGGGGACCCAATGTTGAGAAAGGCTTTCCAGGACCATAGCAATTCCATTAAAAGGTAAAGGGACCCCTGACCATTAGGTCCAGTCGTGGCTGACTCTGGGGTTGCGGCGCTCATCTCGCTTTATTGGCTGAGGGAGCTGGTGTACAGCTTCCGGGTCATGTGGCCAGCATGACTAAGCCGCTTCTGGCGAACCAGAGCAGTGCACGGAAACAACATTTACCTTCCCGCTGGGAAGGTATTTATCTACTTGCACTTTGACGTGCTTTCAAACTGCTAGGTTGAAAGGAGCAGGGACCGAGCAATGGGAGCTCACTCCATCGCAGGGTTTCAAACCGCTGACCTTCTGATCTGCAAGTCCTAGGCTCTGTGGTTTAAGCCACAGCACCACCCGCGTCCCTCATTACTTCCTTACACCATGGTAAAAAGGTAAAGGACCCCTGACAGTTCAGTCCAGCCGTGAATGACTCTGGGGTTGCGTGCTCATCTCGCTTTACTGGCCGAGGGAGCCGGCGTTTGTCCTCAAACAGTTTTTCCGGGTGATGTGGCCAGCATGACTAAGCCGCTTCTGGCGAACCAGAGCAGCGCACGGAAACACCATTTACCTTCCCGCCGGAGCGGTACCTATTTATCTACCTTAGAGTTATTCCAAAGTAGCTATAGTAGGAATCCCAACCTTATCAAGCAACCTTAGCTCACTTGCTAGAATACGCCAGCTTCCTTAAAAGTGAGTTGGAAGGAAAGAAGAGATTAAGCTCTGGCATTTCTTTCGGCTGTGAAAACCTGTTCTTTACCATCAGTATTTCCTAACAAGAGAAGCAACCAGAATGCAGTTACACCATTGTCTTTCTTGAAGAAGCAGGACAGGATTTTCAGCATCAGGCCCATTCTCCTCCCACTGTAAATGAAATATCCAGTTACTACAGCAAGAGTAGGATGAGTGAAAATATTTTAATCCCTCTTACCTGAGCAAACCTTTGGAGTGAAGACATTCCAGTGCCTAAAATGTGCTTCTCCACTCCCAGAAGACATTTTCCACATGCATTAATTTAATAATAATAATAATAATATCTTTATTGTGGCAAAACCTGTGTTTGCTATGAAACTTTGCTCAGTTAGGAGCCATGCCTTATCCTGGTTCCCTAAATAGTGAACGCGTGTGTGATATACATTGGTACCTGGGGTTAAGTACTTAATTCGTTCTGGAGGTCCGTACTTAACCTGAAACTGTTCTTAACCTGAAGCACCACTTTAGCTAATGGGGCCTCCTGCTGCTGCTGCACCGCCAGAGCATGATTTCTGTTCTCATCCTGAAGCAAAGTTCTTAACCTGAAGCACTATTTCTGGGTTAGCGGAGTGTGTAACCTGAAGCGTATGTAACCAGAGGTACCACTGTACTGTATACATTGAAAAACACACAAATTAGTTCTCATGCGTTTTTCATACATTACACAGTTTCAAGGGCACACTTTAAAATACCCAGGTTTACAGTGAAAACAATAGTCACTTTATGCAAATTGCTTGGTGTCAACACACAAGCTAGGCTGAATCCGTTTCATTGGCGGTGAGGCTACCATCCATAGCAATTAATATCCAAGAAGGGTGTAAAAGCATACCTTCCAACATTTCTTATTTATACCCTGCCCATCTGCCTAGGTTTCCCCAGTCACTCTGGGCAGCTTTGAACATATACTGTATAAAAACATAATAAAACATTAAACATTATAAAACTCCACTATAGAGGGCTGCCTTCAGATGTCTTCTAAAGGTTGCATACAGTGGTACCTCGGGTTACATACGCTTCAGGTTACATACGCTTCAGGTTACAGACTCCGCTAACCCAGAAATAGTACCTCAGGTTAAGAACTTTGCTTCAGGATGAGAACAGAAATCGTGCTCCGGCGGCGCGGCAACAGCAGGAGGCCCCATTAGCTAAAGTGGTGCTTCAGGTTAAGAACAGTTTCAGATTAAGAACAGACCTCCGGAACAAATTAAATACTTAACCCGAGGTACCACTGTAGTTACTTATCTCCATACCCTCCAACAACACTTCATGTGATCTGACTAAAGCTATATGGAAGGAAAGAGAGACTTTTTTAAAAAAGCAAAAATGCTATTTCACAGGGGGGAAAGGTAAAGGACCCCTGACAGTTAAGTCCAGTCGTGAACGACTCTGGGGTTGCGGCGCTCATTTCGCTTTACAGACTGAGGGAGCTGCCGTTTGTCCGCAGACAGTTTTTCCAGGTCATATGGCCAGCATGACTAAGCCGCTTCTGGCAAAACTAGAGCAGTGCACAGAAACGTCGTTTACCTTCCCACCACAGCGGTACCTATTTATCTACTTGGACTTTGACGTGCTTTCGAACTGCTAGGTTGGCAGGAGCTGGGACCGAGCAACGGGAGCTCATCCTGTTGCAGGGATTTGAACCGCCGACTTTCCGATTGGCAAGCCCTAGGCTCAATGGTTTAGACCACAGCACCACTCACGTCCCAAAAAAGCGATACGGAAGGAAAGAGGGAGACACTTTTAAAAAAGCAAAAATGCTATTTCACAGGAAAGCCTTGCCCAATTACCGTATTTTTTGCTCTATAAGACTCACTTTTTCCCTCCTAAAAAGTAAGGGGAAATGTGTGCGCGTCTTATGGAGCGAATGCAGGCTGCACAGCTATCCCAGAGGCCAGAACAGCAAGAGGGATTGCTGTTTTCACTGCTTAGTGATCCCTCTTGCTGTTCTGGCTTCTGAGATTCAGAATATTATTTTCGTCCTCCAAAAGCTAGGTGTGTCTTGTGGTTTGGTGCGTCTTATAGAGCGAAAAATACAGTAATTATTTTCTTCCCCAAAAAGTGCAAGGGGGGTGGTTCAGGTGTGAGAATGACAGCTATTTCATTGAAAGGAGTTCCCCCGCCTCGCCACTTTTCATTAATTCGGATAGCCAGAAGATGCCTGCTTTCCTGAGCTTCAGCTTTGTTGTGAATGGGGTGTGTGTAACGTTTGGGTGCTTGAAGCAGCACCATTAAGAACTTGAAGTGTGAGAAAGCCCCACCCCACACGCCTACTGCCGTTTTCCACTACACTTGCAATCACGTCATGAGGTGTGGCACCGAAAAGTAAATGCAGCTGACTCTGTGAAAACACGCTACCCGAAAAAATGTGCCACAGCTGTCAGAATTATTACATCCCGTGGATGCGAGGCAAAATCTGTACTAATAATTACGAGAGGCAGGGCCACACCGCTGGCACGAACTAGGCGCTGCAAACTGGCATTTTGAAAAACAGCACCCAGAATGCCCTTGAGGATTTAGAATTGAGTGCTTATCAGCCTACTGTATTATTCATCCTTCGAACCAGTTTTTTTTCATAATTAACTGCACTATGCAAAAGGGCGATGAGTTGGAAACTGGAAATACGTTCCCAAATAACCCCTTGGGAGCAGACCAAGGCCATTGCCCTGTTTTAGGTTTCCCATTTCCCTGAATTTCCGGGGCAGGTTTAGAGCGTCAGTTTCTTGGAGGGGAGAAATATACCGGTGGTGATTCATTCGGGTTCTCTTTTCAGCAACAGCTATTTATTTATAAGTATATAGGTAAAGCAGGTGGCAAACAGGTTGTGCTAGTTTGAAAGCAGCCTCAGTGATGTGCACGCTATAGCTTTAAAGCTCATTTGAAACGCATTCTTATTTCCCAGAGAATTCTGGGCACTGTAGTTTACCCTTCACAGAGTTACAATTTCCCAGCAACACTAACTAAACTACAGTTCCCAGAGTTCTTTGAGGGAAAGAACATGCTTCAAAGTGCTTTTAAAGGTATAGGGTGAGTGTCAGGAGTTCAGCCTACACTTGAGTAGGACCCTGGTAGAGACACATGCCCGACTGGCATGTTCTCTCCCTCCTGGTCGATCGTTCGGGAGCTTCATTAGCTCTCTTCAGCCCAAACATCACAGCGACTGATGTCAACCAACACCGGCACACTTAGGGATCCATAGAGTCTGCACATTTTGTGTGACAGACGTCAGCAACTCGGCATTTTGGCTAATCTACTTTATTTACATCTAAACACACACGGAGCACTGCAGCATGGCTCCCTCTCTCTCTAGCATCAGAGAGCAAAGAACAAAGGACAATAGTCCCACTTCAAGGAACACAGTAACACCAACATCCTGTCTCCGTCACTTCCCACTCTGTGGAGTCAAAACATACACCGTCATGTGAAAGACAACAATCCCATGACTGCAATCACGGAGCAGGAATTCTAACAGTGAGTAGACAGCCTCCATCTCCCCCCAAAAAACAACAAACCCTTGCAACAACCTCAAGCTATTTCCTGCCAGCTTCTTGTTAGCTTGAAAACTCATTCTGTTTCTCTAATTGCCTCTTTTTGCCTCCTCGTGGCCCTCACACACTTGGGTAGGTGTAACTTACATTCCAGACATTTAAAAGAACTGAAAATTATCGTAATGAACCATTATCTCAATGAACCATCAGTGGTTAGTGCAGTTTATCAAGTCACATCCTATGTTTGTTTATTCAGAAGTAAGATGTTTTGCACTGTTCTGTTTTTTTTCCAGCTCCTAGCAAGCATTTCTGGGAGCTTCCAGATGACCTGTTTATTGCATTTCCATCCTGATTTGTTGGCAAGGAGATTAGACTACGTTGGCCACCAACTGAGCATCTGTTTGCGGGGAGGTTAGATGTTGTTGCATCAAAGCAAGTGTTATCTCCACACTTTCCTCTGCGCTTCCCATGGTATACGAAATCCAGACTCTGGAGGAAGTGGGTTTGTCACACAATACTACAATCATCTATAATTGCACACCCTCATTTTGTTGGTATGTGATTGAATGCCACTTGAAAATAGTCACAATCTGAAAGCACCCTCTATGGACAACCCTTGTTAATTCGGGGCATTGACACCAGCGGGGAAGGATGAGTGAAGAGTGGCGAATGACTGCTTATCCGCACCATCTCAAAAACCACCTTGCAACTTGCGTTTTCCTGCGTTTTTGTGGTATGAACCACATGGCATTTCCACTGTCCTGTTGACACCTTGGTTCTCCTGGAGCTCAAACCTGTTTTTCACCTGACCGTAGTGCAGAAAGTTTTCCTAAAAGGATCACATTGCCTCGTGCCATGCGATATGAGTTTGGCATGCCACGGTTTTGGAGTTACATCAGGTTTCCCAAAATTCAGCGCCTACCTCATCTGTGCCCACAATCATGTCACACTGTGTTTCCCACTTCTCTCTGGCTACAGATGCTGTACATGAATAACAATTTACAGATATTTTGGCATATCTACCATCTAAATATGTTGCGGGTGTTATGTACTGAAGTTCTCACCCTGGGCCAGCAGGGGGATACTGTAGATAGTTTTCACTCCACATATGCAAATAAGGGATTGAAAGTGATGTTCAGTGATTGGATAGTTACAGAAAGTGGTTACTGTTGCGTTCTAGTGGAGCTCTATATAAGCAGGCCGGCTGAACCCTTCAGTTCAGTTCTGTTCTGGCCTGTGAATAAACAAGAGCTGTTCGAAGAATCACTGTGTCATCTGATACGTTCACCCACAACTTAACAGCAGGCATAGCCTGGAACAGGGGTAGGCAACCTAAGGCCCGTGGGCCGGATGTGGCCCAATCGCCTTCTAAATCCAGCCTGCAGACAGTCCGGGAATCAGCATGTTTTTACATGAGTAGAATGTGTCCTTTTATTTAAAATGCATCTCTGGGTTATTTGTGGGGCATAGGAATTCGTTCATTTTTTCCCCCCAAAATGGTCTGAGGGACAGTGGACCGGCCCACGGCTGAAAAAGGTTGCTGACCCCTGGCCTGGAATTTCAAAACTGTAAATGCCTTCCTCGTTGCAGGAACCAATCATTCAAAAGAGAAATGTGGATTTGTGAGATCAGTGCTGAAGAGCCCGGAGATTGATCAGATACACTGTGACCCTAATGGAAGGTTTCTCCCACTATCTTTTCCCACTAAATCTGAGATTTTACGCATGGGAATGGCTGCAGTAGACAACATTTTCTTTAAACATAATAACTGCATTTGTCAGGGCTTCAGGAGCAGAGGCAAGGGCAAGGGAGGAAACAGAGAGCGAGGGGGAGGAGGCAGAAGAAAAGATGAGTGATGACGACGACCCGAGATCTCCGAGTCTTTCCAGTGAATCAGAAGATTCACAGAAAGGAGCGCCAGTGGCCAGGGCAAGGGGGGAGCCTAGGGGGACACCCCAGGAAGAAGGGTCCAGAGGGGGCTCAGAGGGGAGCAGTTGGAAATCGGGACCAGCGTCACCAACAGAGAGCAGGGGAGAGGAAGGGCGCCAGGTATCAAGCGCTGGCAGCTCGCAACAGGAGGGAGGGCACGAGTCAGGAGTGGCCACACCTCCATCGGGGAGCGAAGAAATGGTCAGGCGGAAAGTGGAAGGTTGGGCGCGCGCGCCAAGTTCAAATGCACAGGAAGGTGGCGCAGTAAGCAGCCCGGAAAGGGAGCCAGGTCCTAAAACCCGGCGCAAGGAGACAGGAGGGTCCGGGGGGTCAGCGTCAGAAGAATCCCGGAAGGAAGAGACCACGGGGGGCAGAGGGACCCAGAGAAGAACGGTCAGGCGGAAAAGGTGGAGTAAGGCTAGGTTAGTAAGCTGGTGCACAGGGGGCGGAGACTCAGACAGAGCTTCGCCGGTCTAACCCTTAAGACGTAGAGCTGCGCGCAGCAGCTTGAGAATGGAAACTGTTACTCAATAAAGACTTTTACAAGTGACCGCTGGCTAGCGTGATCCTCTGTGAGCTAGGATCTGGAAGCAGCTCTGACAGCATTGTTAAACTCACATGATGCAGACATCTTTCTTTTGTGGCACTATCATGTTTTCCCCAGTACATAAACCACAGTATTTTATTATTACGGCAATTACTACAGGTGAAACTTGAAAAATTAGAATATTGTGGAAAAGTTCATTTATTCAAGTAATTCAACATAAAAGGTGAAACTAATATATGAGATAGACTCATGACATGCAAAGCAAGATAGGTCAAGCCTTTATTTGTTATAATTGTGATGATTATGGCTTTGCATGACATTTCTGTTGGTCTTTAGAAATATATTACTCACGAAAGAAGAATGGCAAGCTAAACCTATGGAGTACGCAGAAATGGCAAAACTTATGGGGAGACTTAGAGACAATGGCAATAGAGACTTTAAAAAAAGATTGGGAACCGTTTATGCTGTATGTACAGAAAGGCTGTAAAGAAATGGACTCATTCGCAGGGTTTGAGTAAACACTTACAAGTAAGAAAACAAATGTAAAGATTAAGAAAAAACAATTTGGAAATTAATTAAATGTAAGACATAATTGGAAAGATAATATGGTATAAAAATATATAAGAACCTAGGAGCATTTAACTAAAAATTTAACAAAAATAAGGAAAAATAAATTAAGCAGAAGTAGCAAATATTTAAAGAACCGGAACTGGAAGTCATAGAGTGGGGGGCGATATTTGGATTATTTTATTATTATTTTTTATATGATAAGTGTGTGGAATATTAAATTGTAAAACTAACAAAACTTTTTTTAAAAAAAATATATATTACTCCTTTGAGGCTTTTGGAATTTTTTCCTGGTGAATAAGCACAGCTGCCTAAACTGGGTGGTTGTTTTCATTTGTGGCCAATAGATGGCGGCAGCAGTTTATAATGGGGCACATAGAAGCCTATTAGGTCATTTATTCTACAACCCCAGTTAAGCAAAACATGAAGCATCTTAATTAAATAATAATAAGCTTCACAGTGCAAAATGATTCTGAGATCTGCAAGAACACTGATGTTATTTGCAAATTTGTTAATTTCTTTTGTAGGTAGCATTATAAAAAAAGAATGCCCAATTTTATCGTCTGAAAAACATAAAAACAATACAGTACGATACACATACAGTTTTATGTGCATTTATCTTGTGCAATTTCAACTTTGCACGGTTGCAGGCTGCCTGGTCAAAATTGCTGACATTAAACGCACGGAAGATTTTCCTGGCATTGAAAGAGCTTTCAGTATTTCTGCCTTGCTCACTGGGCAAGGCCTTCTTGGCGTGCTAGGAGCCAGGGGATGTTCGCGTGAGATCTCACAGGAACACACACAGCTCTGCAAGATCTCACAAGAGGTGCGTCCTATAGAGCGAAAAATACAGTAAATGCTTTTAGTGTGTGAAGGTTGTGTTAACGGAAAAATCCGAGGGCTTCCTTGGACAAAAACAAAGACACCAACCAGGATTACTTGGAGCAAAACAGCAGCCTGTAGGCTTGGCCTTTATTGAACTCTTGCAACAGGGTGCTCCCCTCACCTGCAGGAGGGAGGAGGGACACAGAAAAATGGTGTGCAAGGCCTTATAAAGACTTTTGAAATTGCCACCCTGTAGATCAAGACCACCCCCAGAAACATCATACATACATCACAGAAGGGGTGTAACCTAAGACCACCCCTCAGATACATCACACCTACATCACAGAAAAGGTGGTATAAAACAGAAATTTGAATGTTGTTTTTCTCCTGTTGTTGTTTATCTCCTGTCTGGCAGGTTACTTGATTGGATTGCCTGGGGAGCCTGGCCAGTCTTTTGTAATGATAAATACTTAGTTCCTTGGCCATGTCACAGGCTCACACCATATTCAAACACAGACATGCCCTTAAGACAGGATTTGTGAAGGAAAAGACAGTGGGGAGGCTTTTCCATTTTGACCTTGCAGAGAAAAGATTTGGTCAGTTTAGGAATCAAAATGGTTCCAGGTTGGTCTTCCTGTGCTGATCTATGTACGTGCTTGGTTGGTACACTTATGAACATTACCATATATCTAAGACCATAAAATTCCTATCACAGTAGCAATTGTGAGTCACAATAACAGGGGAAGGTACAAGCTGGCTTCAGTGGGGCAGAACTAACCACCTAGAGTGTATTTGGAAAATATATGTGTGGAAGATGCCCTCCTGTTGCTGATGGCTAGTGTGCCCTGGTGCCCATGCAGAGCAGGAAGAAGGAAACAGATCCTGGAACGGATTTGTCTTTACTTTCTTCCTGCTCCTGGTTGTTTAGACCAGTGTTTCCCAACCACTGTTCCGCGGCACACTAGTGTGCCGCGAGATGTTGCCTGGTGTGCCGCGAGATGTTGCCTGGAGGGAGGCGGGCGAGTCGGGCGGCGAGAGGCGGGGCGGCGGCGGCGAGGAGAGGCCGCCCAGCGCGGGGCTCTCGCCGTCTGCCTGCCTGGCTGCCTGCGAGCTCGGCGGGCAGCGCCTCCGTCCACAGCGCCCGCCTCGCGGCTCTCATTCCCTGCCCCTGCCAAAGCTCACCCAGCCAAGCCGCGCTCTCCTTCCTGCCTTGCTTTGCTGCCTCCTCCCCCCCACCCCCAAAGCTTGGAGGTTCCCCGGCAAGGGGGAGGGGAAAAAATTGAAACTTACACTTTCGTGCGTCCCTCCCGGCGTGACGCTGTGCGCTGACGTCACGGGGCTGTAATGGTGGTGTGCCTCGAGATTTTTTTCATCAAACAAGTGTGCCTTTGCCCAAAAAAGGTTGGGAAACACTGGTTTAGAGTTCTAAATGAGTGATGGGAAGCAGTCTCTCTTCAGGGTGAGGCATTTATCCCTGCAGGATGCAACTTAGTGGGTCATCGCAGCCCCTCAGATGCAGGCCATTCACAGCACTTGTATGAGAATCAAAGAATGGTAGAGTTGGAGGGTACAATGGGGGTCATCTAGTCCAACCCCCTGCATTGCAGGAATCTTTTGCCCAACGTGGGGCTCATGCATTGAAGGGGGTTGGATTAGATGACCCTTGAGGTCCCTTCCAGCTCTACAATTCTTGGATCCCTTCTACGCCCATATACTCTGAGACTAAAGGTTTAGTTGTACCTGGTTCTTTCCAGTCCGATTTTCCCCACGCGGTTCTGACCAGCTCTAGAGTGGACTCCCTTCTTTCACTCCCAGACACTTTTCAAAAGTTGTTCCACTAATTCTTTGAATTCTCTCTCCTTATTGGGATTTAATTTGGGGAGTTTTCTCACTCCGGGGACAGTCTTAGAGGCTGTGTGCTGATGAGCTGATCTCTCCCCCTGCTGCCACGGCCCGTTTCCCAAATTGAGACAGCCTAAATTCTTCAGAGCTTGGGTTGCCCCGGTGGGGAGCTCGGTTTTTGTTTTGTTTTGTTTTGTTTTGTTTTGTTTGTTGCATTTATAGAAAATTTTATTCATTGTTTTTAGAAGATGGCATGTCATCAAGCACAAGGAAAGAAAGATTAAACAGCAAATACCTGGGTTATAGATGGCAAAGAACAAGAACATTCAATTTAAAATGTCTCTTTTCTATAGACTTTTTAATGTTTACAGTTCCACAGTTGCAGATGTGAAACAGTAATTGCCTTGAATAGAGATATTTCCCGATTTTTTAAAAAAAAATACCCACTTACAAGACATTTGTACTGACAGTAAACACAGAACAAAAGTAATATATTTAAGCATTTAATGTGCCTTGTTTTCATCAGGGTAAGTGAGACATTGTGTGTATCAAAACAACTGCTGTACAACTACTGTTTATATGGTTTACTTGAACCCACAGGGACACAGGTAAGAAACTTTTTCATGAACAGAAGGATAGAGGATGTGCGCATTATAAGAAACCAAGTTTGTGTTCTACCAAAAGATGAGGATCCCCCATTCCTTCACTCTGTGCCGGGTCGTTCAGTATATCTTCAAAACCAGTGCAGTCCCAGCTGCCTTTCCAGATATCCAGGGACAAGTTCGCACTAGGAAGGAAAGGAAGACGCTGGAGCAGCTTCACTGCTTGGAATCCCATCTGCAGCTTCAGCGGTGCATGCAGCCCCGGAATATTTCTCAGAGTAGAAAAATTCATCTTATCTTGATTTAGCAACAACAACAACAACAAAATTATCCGGTGTGTCCAAAGGATGAACAGGGAAAAGTTCGCTCTTCACATTTGTAAAGCCTCTATTTATCACATCACAGCTTTCAAATGCTTCAGCAGCTGAAAAATCAGAAACTGGAATACAGTCCTTCAGCTGAGATCCAAACACTCTGGAATTCGTCAAGCTGTGGAATCCTCAAGCTGTGGTTTTTTAATAAAAAACGAAGGGGAGAAAGGACAGTGGTCAAGGACAATGGGAGCTGTAGTGAAGCAACCCCTGTAGGAAGGCCCCTAGCCTTTTCCCTGCCCCATGCAAAGGTGTTCTCCCCACCCCATGCAAAGGTTACCTTCCTCTTACCTGGTCTTTTTGGGGGAGGCTTGGGCAGCAGCCACAGCGGTGCACGATCGAGATCCTGCAAGAAAGAAGGGATCTTTGAAGCACTGCTTCTTGGGCTCGAATCCTGTTGGCTGCTTTCTCAGTGGCATCTGGGTGGCCCCTGGGAGAAGAGGAGGCTGGACCAGACGGGCCCTTGGCCTGATCCCGCAGGCCCTCCTCGTGTGTTTCCTAGGGCCCCCCTCCTCCCCCCTGTCCCATTACCTCAGGGGCGAGAGGCCGTCGTCTGGGCTCCAATCCCTCCTGGAGGAATGCGGCGGTTCCACGGCTGAACTTCTCCCTCGCTGCAAAACAAACAGAGACATCATCAGGCGCCTGGCTCCCAGCCACGCTAGCCCCAGTCTGGTGCAGGAGAGTGGGGGACCTGGGAAGGGGCATTTCCACTTACCTGATCTTATCAGGGCTCCCCACTTCTCCACCGTACGGGCATCCGACCGGCCTAGCACAGAAGCAACAGCCAAAGTCTCCTCCCTCACCTGAGAAGCTGTTTTAATGGGAGGAAACTTTGGCTGCTGCTTCTGTGCCAAACCGGGCCGGGATGGAGCCATGCCCGTACGGAGAAGGGGCAGTGGGGACACGCCGCGAGGGCCGACAGCCGGGAACCGCCGGGATGTTGTTCGGTTCTTCATTCTGGGAGCCGGCGCTGGAGCCTCATCCCTGGAGGTGTAGCCCTGTGGAGGAAGAAGGACATCACATGAGAATGGAAGCCACAGGTGGGGAGAGTGTTTCTAGGACTCCCAAAACATGTTCCACAAAGATCCCTTCGTTCCCTCTGCCATCGTACCTGATGTTCACCACGCCTCTCCAGGGATTTGGCCAGAACAAAATACGTGTTGGGGAAAGGCTCCCACACTGCAAAGAAAAAAGAAACATGAGCAGGCGCCTGGTTCCCTGCCATGCTAGCCCCAGTCTGGGGCATGAGGGTAGGGGAGAAGGAAAGGAAGCATTCCTAGAATATGGGGCACTCAGTTGGCATTTCCACTTACCTGAGCTGGGAGCCTTTCCCCCTTTGTTCTGGCCGGCTTCTCGCCTAAGGAAGAAACAAGCTCAGTTAGTCTGATTGGCTGGAGGAGTTCCAGATAAATATATAGGTATATCTATTTCATTCTAAGGTTCATTATGGTAACTGAGACCACCAGTTGAGCTTGGCTAGAATCTCAGGAAGGACATTTGCATGGGATACAAAAATTAGAGAATAAGATGGGGTAAGAAGGCAAGGAGAGCCACTTCTTCCCCTGGTCCAGTTCCACACACCATGTCTGCTTCTGACTAAAGGAAGGAATGACTGAGGGGGGTGTTCTGGGATTGATCTCCACTAGAGCCAGATTACCCAATGGACAGAGCAGGCACCAGCCTATGGGCCAGGCAACAACGGATCAGAATAAATACTGTTTGTTTTAGCTATTAATTATTGTTGGTTGGTAAAATATATAAATATAAAATATATAAAATATATAAATAATTATTGTTGGTTGGTAAAATAAATAAATATTGTTGGTTGGTAAAAAATTAAACAAACATAAATCTCAACCGTATTTAAACCAAACTTAGTAACATTGTTAAGTGACTTCCTCGTATCCCCCTGGTTGAATTTCCGTGTATATCATTTTAACAGTTTTCCAAAACCTATATTCTTAAAAAATTAACTTAATCACTTAACATCTTTCTTTCTTTACAATTCAGCATTAAACATATTAATTCATCACATTATGTATTTAAATCCTAAGGCTATCTGGTATTTGCAAGCTTTTCCAATTATTTTCTTCTGGGGCACATTTTCTTCTGGGGCAGTTCGCCCTCCATCTTTTCTCTCCCCCCAGCCACATCAGGGCACATGCAGTGCATGGTAATGTCGTTTACCTTCCCGCCGGAGTGGTACCTATTTATCTACTTGCACTTTGACGTGCTTTCGAACTGCTAGGTTGGCAGGAGCAGGGACCGAGCAACTGGAGCTCACCCCGTTGCGGGGATTCAAACCACCAAACTTCTGATCGGCAAGTCCTAGGCTCTGTGGTTTAACCCACAGCGCCACCCGCGTCCCTTTTTCCTTTCACACATACTGCGGTTCAAATGAAAACCATCATTCAGCACACACGCACACAATCACAGACATTCAGGACTTCCCTCCTGGCTACAGAATATTATTTGGGTTCCAGAAATCTGGAGGCAGCATTGCTATTCCGCTTGCAGCTTAAATCAGCAATGACATGACTGGGTGCTGAATCTATGTGAAGCACCTCAGGTTGCTCACGGCATGGTGTAGAACTTAGTACTTTATTTTGCAATTTCCTTGGGGGTTTTTTTTGGAAAGGAAGCTCATGTAGATGAAATATCTTAGGGAGGGGAGCAGAATTTAACTTCCCTCCTCACATTTTAGAGTATTCTCGTTTTTGCTCAGTTCCTCCTCCCTTTTGCCTCACCCCGCTGCCGCTGTCAGTATTCTTATTCTTATTTATTATTATTATTAGCTACAGACACTGCAGACCTGACTCTGGGGGCAGCCATCTTTTTTGAGGGAGAGACAAATAAGGTCTGCAAGCTTTGCTTTTCCTATTGAAACAGTGGGGCAGCTTCCACCATATATAAAACCATAATTAAACATTAAAAAACTTTCCTATATACAGGGCTGCCTTCAGATGGCTCAGGGATCAGATAACTCCATAGCTTCAAACATTTGTCTGATGAACATAGGGGCGTCCTAAGGAAAAGCGGGTCATTCCGGAATCAAATCAGAAACCGGGACGGCTTCTGCAAATCCAGAACCGACCCTGGAAAATGGGGAAACTCAGAGGGTCTGCATTTATTTAAGCTAACCTTCCCCATGGAAGTGAGCAAAACCTGTTTCTGAGAAAGCAGGCTGAGAATTGCACTGCTAGACTTAGACAGAAGGTTGTTTAACCTATCTGCCTTAACTTTAGATACAGGGGCAGCTGATATTTTGGGTTCGTTGCTTTCCGAAACAGATGACGCAGCCGCTTTCAAAAGCAAAACTAAATATATAATCTTGTTTGTGTGGTGGGTCTGTACACCAAACAAACAAACAAGCAGACCAACCGATAAGCTCAAGGTAAGGTTTCTATATCCTGTTCTAATCTTGTTGTCTTCATTTCAACTCTGCTTAGCAATATGCGCGTTTCATTCCATGACCTTTAGGTATCTCTGCTGACAAACCTCCCCGCTTCCCAGTCGACCCAACTTTGGTCCATAAAAGTTTATGCCATAATAAAGTGGCGTGTCTTAAAGGTGAACGGGAGGGTTTTGTTGTTTTTCCTTCAACAGATAAATATAGGGCCACCCCTCTGGAATCCCAAGGCGTTTGTTTCCACAAATCAGGACTGCGGTCACGATTTTGTAAACTGCAAAACGAAACCACATTCCACATTCGCTTGTGATCACTGTTGCTTTTGTTCGGCTAATTGCGTATTTTAAAAGTGCCCAGTGTTTTGGGAGCAGGCAAGGCTGCGATTCATAGCAACACCAGGAGCAGATCATAGTATTTTGGTGAACGAGATGAATCTGAACACACACCATACATTTAAAACATACTACCCCTCCCAATAATCCTGTGAACCAGGGGTAGGCAACCTAAGGCCCGGGGGCCGGATGCAGCCCAATCACCTTCTAAATCCAGCCTGTAGACAGTCTGGGAATCAGCGTATTTTTACATGAGTATACAGTGGTACCTTGGGGTATATACGCTTCAGGTTACATACACTTCAGGTTACAGTCTCCAGTAACCCAGAAATAGTGCTTCAGGTTAAGAACTTTGCTTCAGGATGAGAACAGATATCGTGCTCCGGTGGCGCGGCGGCAGCAGGAGGCCCCATTAGCTAAAGTGGTGCTTCAGGTTAAGGACAGTTTCAGGTTAAGTACGGACCTCTGGAACGAATTAAGTACTTAACCCGAGGTACCACTGTAATGTGTCCTTTTATTTAAAATGCATCTCTGGGTTATTTGTGGGGCCTGCCTGGTGTTTTTACATGAGTAGAATGTGTCCTTTTATTTAAAATGCATCTCTGCGTTATTTGTGGGGCATAGGAATTCGTTCCTATTCCCCCCCAAAAAAATGTAGTCCGGCCCACCACATGGTCTGAGGGATGGTGGACTGGCCCACGGCTGAAAAAGGTTGCTGACCTCTGCTGTGAACTGTAATTTACCATTCGTGGACCTACAATTCTAGCACCTTTATCAAACTACAGTTCTGATCATTATTTTTTTAGGGTGAGCGAGTGTCTGGTGTGTCCTGAATCTTGCAAACAGACAACTTTGTTTAAAACGTTGGCATTTCTGCTATTTTGACTAGATGTATTTAATGTATGAGGGACGCGGGTGGCGCTGTGGGTTAAACCACAGAGCCTAGGGCTTGCCGATCAGAAGGTTGGCGGTTCGAATCCCCACGATGGTGTGAGCTCCCGTTGCTCGGTCCCTGCTCCTGCCCACCTAGCAGTTCAAAAGCACAAGGTAAATAGCATTTCCATGCGCTGCTCTGGTTCGCCAGAAGCGGCTTAGTCATGCTGGCCACATGACCTGGAAGCTGTACGCCGGCTCCCTCGGCCAATAAAGCGAGATGAGCGCTGCAACCCCAGAGTCGGCCACGACTGGACCTAATGGTCAGGGGTCCCTTTACCTTTACCTATTTAATGTATGTATTTTAGTGCATTAGCTTTCATAGAATCAAAGAATCTTAGAGTTGGAAGGGACCCCAGTGTCATCTAGTTCAATCCCTTGCCATGCAGAAATCTCAGGTTAAAGCATCCATGACAGATGACCATCTAACCTCTGCTTACAAACCTCCAAGGAAGGAGAGTCCACAACTTCCAGAGAGAGACTGTTCCACTGTCAAACAGCTCTTACTGTCAGAAAGTTTACCCCCCGAATATTTAGTCGGCATCTCCTTTCTTGTAATGTGAATTGTAGAGTTGGGAGGAAGTTATAGAACCCCCGAGCCAAGGAGATGAGTAACTATACAACCTTTGGAAGACATCTAAAGGCAGCCTTGTACAGGGAAGTTTTTAAATGTTTAATTTTGTTAGAAGCCACCCAGAGTGGATGGGAAAACCCAGTCAAATGGGCAGGGCATAAATTACTATTATTATAGTGGTACTTCAGGTTACATACACTTCAGGTTATATATGTTTCAGGTTACAGACGCTTCAGGTTACAGACTCCGCTAACCCAGAAACAGTGCTTCAGGTTAAGAACTTTGCTTCAGGATGAGAACAGAAATCGTGCTCCAGCAGCGCGGCGGCAGCAGGAGGCTGCATTAGCTACCGTATTTTTCGCTCTATAACACGCACCCGACCATAACACGCACGTAGTTTTTAGAGGAGGAAAATCCATAGGCATGCCACCCGTAGGCATTTCCTCCATAACACGCACAGACATTTCCCCTTACTTTCTAGGAGGAAAAAAGTGAGGGTTATGGTGCAAAAAATACGGTAAGTGGTGCTTCAGGTTAAGAACAGTTTCAGGTTAAGTACGGACCTCCAGAACGAATTAAGTACTTAACCCGAGGTACCACTGTATTATGGAATAAGATGTCCCTAAAAGGGACCCGGGTGTTGCTGTGGGTTAAACCACAGAGCCTAGGACTTGTCGATCAGAAGGTCGGAGGTTCGAATCCCCGCGACAGGGTAAGCTCCCATTGCTCGGTCCCTGCTCCTTCCAACCTAGCAGTTCAAAAGCACGTCAAAGTGCAAGTAGATAAATAGGTACCGCTCCAGCGGGAAGGTAAACGGCATTTCTGTGCGCTGCTCTGGTTTCGCCAGAAGCAGTTATGCTGGCCACATGACCCAGAAGCTGTACGCCGGCTCCCATGGCCAATAAAGCGAGATGAGCGCCGCAACCCCAGAGTCGGTCACGACTGGACCTAATGGTCAGGGATCCCTTTACCTTTAAGATGTCCCTATTTTCATCGGAGAAATGTTGAAGGGTATGTGATTTGTATAATTTGCATATTGAGGAAGGGACGCGGGTGGCGCTGTGGTCTAAACCACAGAGCTTAGGGTTTGCCGATCGGAAGGTCGGCGGTTCGAATCCCTGCGACGGGGTGAGCTCCTGTTGCTAAGTCCCTGCTCCTGCCAACCTAGCAGTTCGAAAGCACGTCAAAGTGTAAGTAGATAAATAGATAGCACTCCGGCGGGAAGGTAAATGGCGTTTCTGTGCGCTGCTCTGGTTCACCAGAAGTGGCTTAGTCATGACCCGGCAAGAGCTCGAAGAGACAGTGACCAGGATGCGATGGATCTTTTACTATGTCCAGTGCCTTCCTATGGCACCTTGTGGCATAAATCTGCTCTAAGGTGGAGAGTGGGCAGCCAACAATGCTCTCTGCTGCCTTAACTACCCTGCACAACCCCATCCTGTCCTGGGTAGTACAGCTTCCGTACCACACACATAAGCCATAAGTGAGCACGCTCTCAATGGCACAGTGATATGAAGGTACTTTTTTTCACCTTTGGTGGGCATGCCCAAAGATTAAGGCTTTCTGGGAAATGATATATAATGAAATGAAAAAGGTATTTAAATATACCTTCCTTAAGAAACCAGAGGCCTTTCTCCTGGGCATTGTCGGCCAATTGGTGCCAAAGAAAGACAGAACATTCTTTATGTATGCTACAACAGCAGCAAGAATACTCATTGCAAAGTATTGGAAGACACAAGATCTACCCACCTTGGAAGAATGGCAGATGAAGGTGATAGACTATATGGGATTGGCAGAAATGACTGGCTGAATCCGAGACCAGGGAAAGAAGACGGCGGAAGAAGATTGGAAGAAATTCAAGAACTATCTTAAGAAACATTGTAAAATCAATGAGTGTTAGAATGATGCGGTTTTAGAAATTAAATGGATTACAGCTGTAAAGATTAAGTTAAAAGAAAAGAAAGGTTAATAATTACATAAAAGTAAGGGTGAGGATTTGCTGAACTGAATATTTGAAATTGGAATGCAGAAAGGGAAGGTATGAGCAGTGGCGTAGCGTGGGTTGTCAGCACCCGGGGCAAGGCAAGTAATTTGCGCCCCCTAACCCGTGGATTTGCGCCCCCTAACCCGTGGATTTGTGCCCCCTAACCCTAACCCCCAGATGTTGCGCCCGGTGCGGCCGGCCCCCCCTGCACCCCCCACGCTACGCCACTGGGTATGAGGAGGTCGGGGAAGTAAGTTTTAAGAAAATAAGGATTTGAAATTATGCTTGTTTTTTCTTGTATGTGTGTTTGTTTGAATTGTTGTGTTTGTTTATATAATTTGTGAAAATTTAACAAATATTTTATTAAAAAAAAAAACAATGGCACAGTGATAGAAGGCAAGCAGCAGTTTCTGCGGAAGATGGTTTTTCCTTAGTATTCTCAAAAAGTACAGTCCCTGCTGCGCCTTCTTCACAAGCCCCCTTGTGTTGACACTCCAGGACAGATCCTCTTGTAATTCAATGCCCAAAAATCTGAACGTTCTAGGATTCTATTGTTTGTAAGCCGCTTTGGCATTTATTTGAATGAAAAGCGGCATAGAAACTGAATCAATCAATCAATCAATCAATCAATCAATCAATCAATCAATCCAGTGGTCAGGTCCCGGAGCAGTGTGGGGCCAAGAGAAGCCCGCTTGCCCTTGGGAAGTTAGATCTTCTGATCCTCTCGGCCCGGCGTCTCCTTTCCCCTCTTCAGGTTCCCATGGGGCTTAAGCCTGCGCGCAACGCCCAGCAGGGGCCGCCCTGAGGCCGAGCGAGGGCCGGCTGCAGCAGCAGCAGCGGCGGCGAAAGGGGAGGCGAGAAGTCAGCGGACGAGTCCCGGGGAAGGGAGGAGGAGCAGGAGGAGAAGGAGGCGTTGCACTGCAGCACCAGCAGCTCCGGACCAGAGAGGAAGGAAAGGGGAGAGAGAGAAAGACGCGCGCTCCTCGCCTCGAAGCAGCCGGAGGAAGTGCCGCCGGCTCCGGATCGCAGCAGCTCCTCTGCCCGCCAAGGCCGTCTCCAAGCGGGGCGCCAAAGCTCCCCACCCTCCCGGCGCCGCGGTCCCCCCGTGCGCAACAGGGCGCGCGTCATGGCGCACCGGGGTGGCCGGGCGCTCGCCGCCTTTCTCCTCGCTGTCACGGCGGCAGGTAAGCGCGGCGGGGGCTGGAAAGTCAGCAGCGCGCTCCGAGCCTTCCCTCTCTTTTTCAAAAAACCAGGCTTGCCGTCCTTAACCCCGCTTTTCCTTAGGAGGGAGAGAGGCGCGCAGAAGGCGACGCGACTTGCTTGCTTGGGTAGGCAGGGGGAGCGCTGCGCTCTTGGGAGGCGTTGGTACCGGCTTGGAAGCGCACGAGGGGGGCGGCAGAGACCAGAAATAAACTGGGTGGAAGGAGCCGTCTGGAGGTCCCTGGGGGAAATGTAGATTTCTTTACGCGCGCCTTTCCTTCCCCCAAAGAGCGCGAGGACCAGATTTCCAAGCGCAACGTTTTGGGCTCGATCGGGCTGCAGTCCCTAAGCACTTGCGCTTGAAAGTATGGGACGCTGAAACCAGGGGCGCTTACTTGCGAGTAAGGAGGGCCAGGGGATGCCAGTGAACAGGGCAATATTTAGAAGCCGATGGTTTGCATTTGAAGGGATGGTTTGGAGTGAATGTGGCCAGGCCCATCATCTCTCCAGTTCCTCGAAGCGCGCGTGTCCTCGTGGACGGGGGTGGGGCACTTATCGTCAAATATTTGGCGGAGAAAGAGGAGAGGGGGTGTGGAAAATCGAAACTTAAGCGTTGCAAAGGTGGCTCTCTTGCTGGTGAGAGCAGGAATATGAAGCAAAGGGTACTGTACCGTGCCCAGAGTTTTACTCAGCAAATTGCAATGGACACGGGGTTTATTTCGTCTCTGTTAGGTAGGTATGGCTAAGTTGGCTGCCCCCTTGTCATGGGATAGCAACTAAGAAGCAAAGGGTAAAAAAAATGTCCCTAATTTTCCCTTCTATGAAGTGTCGAGAGTTGTATACCTGTGAAAAGTTGAGCTGGGGGGCACAGTCATTAATAGCAGAGGGCTATTTCATAACTTTTGTAAAAGCCTACATCTAAAGTGACTGCGTCCAACATATATTTGCAAATGCACCTATTGTTTTGGCGTGTTAGTTGAAAAACCAGGATTGGCTGCACGTCAAGTATTAATTGGGTGGCAAACTCTGACTTAGCTGCTGTTTATTCCATTTATACATGGATCAGTGCCACAGTTAGCTTCTTTCCTTGTGTTGCTACAAATATCCTATCCTTCTTAAACCCAGATCAGTTTTCAAAATATTCATTAGGCTATTTTAAATGCTATACTTAAACATAGCAACATACCAGATACCTATGCAAACCATATAACTGTAAATAAATCCCTTTTAGAATCATGACTTTTTAGAGTTTGGAGATCATTGCAGACGGTTGGACTAGACGACTACCATTCTATGAATCTGTAACTCCCTATTTAGTGTACTTCTGAGAAAACATGAGTAAATCCTAACATAAAATATTAGCATTGCACTGCATGATTTCCGTAATTGGTTAACAGTAGTAGTCACAACATCACCCAGAAATAGTAGGCAAACAACATTCAACTCTTCCATCACATAGGGCAGGCATAGTACAGCAGCACAAACAGAGCTGTGAAGACTGTATTCCATGAGCTAAAAAAATAAGTTTGTACCCACGTTGTCCCATTTCTCTTCAAGTTTCTTTGGTAATCCTTTTGTGTATACATGGGTTCACCATTCCCTTTGGCATCCTGTCTCCGCCACCCCTTTTTTTGTTTCGTAGAGATTCCATGCTGGGAAAGCTGAATTGTAACCTATAGGTAAAGGTAAAGGACCCCTGACTGTTAAGTCCGGTCGCGGATGACTCTGGGGTTGCGGCACTCATCTCGCTTTACAGGCCGAGGGAGCCGGCGGTTGTCCTCAGACAGTTTTTCTGGGTCATGCGCCCAGCATGTCTAAGCCACTTCTGGCGAAACCAGAACAGCGCACAGAAACGCCATTTACCTTCCCGCCTACACCTTACCTATTTATCTACTTGCACTTTGACGTGCTTTCGAACTGCTAGGTTGGCAGGAGCTGGGACTGAGCAACGGGAGCTCACCCCGTTGCGGGGATTCGGACCGCCAACCTTTCAATCGGCAAGCCCTAGGCTCAGTGGTTTAGACCACAGCGCCACCCGCATCCCACTGCCACCTGCACCCCATAACCTATAGATTATGCCTATTGGATAAATTGGCCTAAATCTGTTCCTGCTTCCCCTTGCCATTTCTTCTTCTTTTTCATAATTTTTTTGGCTCATGCAAAGCTTGATGACGGATGAAAAACTAAACCCCCAAACACTGGAGTGCCTCCCCCGAATGCCAGGAAAACCTTTTCAGCAACTCCTTGGACTTCTGAGATTTCAGCAGGTGTTGCCTGCATACTTCCAAGCAGACTGCTCCATAAGGGTTAGAGATTTGCTTTAAAAGGTGGGGTGAAAACTGCAGTCCTATACACACTTACCTGAGGATACTGTACATTACACTGAACTCAGTGGAGCTAGCTTTTGAGTCAACAAAGCTGACTTCAAGCTCGCAGTACCATATTATTGGGCTTTACTGTGCTTCTTTGTTTTTGTTTTTGTTTTAATAAAATTTTTATTGGTTTTTCACAGTTTTTATAAACACAAACAATACACAATACAAACAAACAAACACACGAACGAACATGTATAATTTCATATCCCTTTTTCTTAAACCTTACTTCGCCGACTTCCCCATACCTCCCCTTTCTACATCCCAATTTCCAAAATTATTTCAGCAAATCCTAACACTTGGTTTTATCAAATTTTTCCCTTATTCTTCTTTTCTGTGCTTCTTTGAAGCATTCAGCTTTAGAGGGAAGCAGCCCGGCTGCCACAGGCTGCGGTTCTTCAAGTCAGACTCAAGAAAGGGCAAAATTTATTTGGTCTGAAGTACAGTGGTACCTTTGTTATCAAACCTAATCTGTTCCAGGAGTCCGTTCGGCTCCCGGAACCATTCGAAAACCAAGGTGTTACTTCTGATTGGCTGCAGAAGGTTCCTGCACTCTGCTGGATGTTGGTTTCCGAAAAACAGAACACAAACCCAAACTTTGGCTCAGATATGTTGACGACACCTTTGTAATTTGGCCACACGGGAAGGAAAAACTAGATAGCTTCCTCACACATCTCAACAGCCTACACCCCAAAATACAATTCACTATGGAAATAGAAGCCAACAACCAACTTCCCTTCCTTGACGTCCTAATCTACAAAAAACCTGATGGCTCCCTAGGACACACTATCTACCGGAAAAAAACACACACCAACCGCTACTTACATGCACAATCACACCACCACCCTGCACAAATAAACTCCGTAGCCAAGACTCTCATCTCCAGAACCAAACGCCTGGCTGACAAGGACCACTTGACAACTGAGTTACAGAATCTCTCAAATGTGTTAATCGCCAACGGATACCAACAAAACAGGGTTACGAAGCTAATCCAAAAAGAAACACCCCCCAAAAACCAAGACACAGAAGAAAACAATGGCATGGCCCTCCTTCCTTATATCAAGGGCACTACAGATAAAATTAGCAAAATCCTCCATAAACACAATATCAAAACAGCCTTTTGCACCAACCAAAAAATAGCCAATATCCTCAGAAACCCAAAAGATAAAATCCAGTTAGAAAACCAAGGGGTCTATGAAATACCCTGCAAAGTCTGCCCAGCCACGTACATTGGACAAACAAACAGACGAATAAATGCACGTATCGCAGAACACAAGAATGCCGTCAAAAAAGAAGAAAAAACTTCCTCTCTTTACCAACACATGAAAGAAACAGGACACGAAATTAATTTTGCAGATTCCAAATTGCTCTTTAACATGGAACATCACCACAAGAGAATAATCATGGAAGCCATCGAGATAGAGAAACACCCTCACAACATGAACAAGCGTGACGACACGTCCCGCCTGCCAGACATCTGGAAATTAGCCCTCCCCACAAAAACCGACACCAGAACCAGAGACACACAGAACGCCATCTCCAATCAACCACACCAGACCCAAACCCAGACCCTCTCCACAGATAAAGTACAGACACCATCCAGTAGCCAAACCATAGTGGCACCTCCGGATGCTGCACCCCCCTGCAATCCCTACACAGATCTGGCTGGCACAGGGCACAAAACCACAGCTCGCCCCTATACACGAAGCCAAGCCAGAGCACAAGTAAGTGCAGTACAGCCATCTTCTCAGAAAAACTTTTCACAAGCTCAAGAGGTCAAGACACGAAAGCTTTAGCAACTAATCCACACCTAATGACCCTCCTAAGTGGTACTCAGAATATCACTCAAGAAATCACTCAAGATATCCCTCAAGTAATTAAGGAACAAAAGAAGAAAAGGCACACTAACCTGGGAACTCCCTCTCTGCCCAGAACGTTGGAGGCTATACACCACACCCCCTCAACAGTATTTATAGGAACTCAAACACTGAGATCCTGCTCTGTTCTAGTAACAAGAAGCCGAAAGCACCAGCCTGAAGATGACGAGTGAGACCTCGTCGAAACGTCGCCTAGACACCCCAACTCTTACACGGGAAGACACCCGAAGACACCAAAACCTGCATATATATATATATATATATATATATATACACACACACACACACACACACACACACCTGCTGGTGAAGGACAGAATTGTAGGGTTGGAAGGGACCCCCCCCCGAGGGTCATCTAGTCCAACCCCCCTGCAATGCAAGAATCTCGACACAGCCCCCCATCAATTTGATAACTTTTCATGCACCTGACAAAGTGTGCAGTAAAACGGTTGCACCTTCAGTGTGATTCGGCCTGGATGAATTCAGCTATGTCAGCCTGGATAGCTCAGTTGGTTAGAGCGTGGTGCTGATAATTCCAAGGTTGCAGGTTCGATCCCTGCATATTCCTGGATTAATAATAATAATAATTTTTTTTTATTTATATCACGCCCTCCCCGGCCAGGGCGGCTAACACCAATAAAATCACAGTAAAAACATAATAGGGGAAAAAGAGAGGGGGGGAACCAATTTAAAATACAGGTTAAAATGCAATTTAAAATGCAGCCTCATTTTAAAGTAGCTGATAAATCAAGACCATAAGGGGAGGGAAACATAAGGGTCAGACGGAGTCCAAACCAAAGGCCTGGTGGAACAGCTCTGTCTTGCAGGCCCTGCGGAAAGATGTCAAGTCCCACAGGGCCCTAGTCTCTTGTGACAGAGCATTCCACCAAGTCGGGGCCAGTGCTGAAAAGGCCCTGGCCCTAGTTGAAACCAATCTAACCTCCTTGAGGCTCGGGACCTCCAAAGTGTTGTTATTTGTGAACCTCAAGGTCCTCCGCGGGGCATACCAGGAGAGGCGGTCCCATAGGGGTTGATGTTCTTCCGGATCCCTCCCTACTTCAGTTCTATGATTGTTTTCGGTTTTTCTAAATAATCAAGTTATTTTGCAAAGAGCCATCTCCTTGCAATCCAAAATAGCATTTTAATCTTTCTCCCCTGGAATTTTGAATAGTTTAATAATAATATTTTTATTGAGTTTTAACAAGAGAAAAGATTACAAAAAACATAACAACAAACAATAAAAAATAAACACCAGAAAAACCCCAAAACCAAGAATTCCGCATAAAAGCAGAAAGAAAAAATTAAAAAATCCCTCCCTTCAATTTCTATCATTCTTTTACTTATTTTCCTGACTTCCTCTCACCTCCCTCTTTGTATTCCATTCAAAAATTTATTCAGCAAATTCGTACCCTCATATCTTACCCTTAATTATATGTCCTCATATAATATTACTTCATATTTTCACTTATGATCAAACCATTCTTCCAGATTCTAATTTCTCCTTATTACTCAGCCACTTCATTTCCCCCCCCCATTAGTTTCATTAACTTTATCTTATCCTTAAATCTCTAAAGATTCTGAAGTTTTAACCATATTTAACCTTTCTGCAAAAGCCAATTACTTCCTTTCCAACATCTCTTAGTATTTCCTTAGTATTACACTAATTCCATAGATATAGATTATTTACAAAAAACATTTCTCATTCTAAGTTTATCCAACGTCCTTTTTCCTGGTTCTGGGTGATGTCAGTCCTTATGTCATTATATCCTCATCAGTCAGGTGTTCTGGAATTTTGAATAGTTTAACAGTGGTACCCTGGACCCCATTCTGGGGTTTAGCTTCAACTCAGTTACTTGTAAGAAGCAGCAGCCGTTTATCACTTACCACCTGACTTTATGACATCCTCTACATGCTGAATGACTTTTGGCACCATGCAATTCTTGCTTAGTTATCCTGTAACTTTCTAGGTCCAAAATTCACCAAAGAAATTGCAGGCCGCCTTAGCCTTTTGTGAACCTTGCTTGCGTGAAAAGGAGTGCAAACTTTCCTCCTTGCCCCTACTTACCTGGACAGTGAAAACAGTTTATTGGCTGTAAGTCCTACCTTTTAGTGAGCTTTTATGAGATCAGCAGGGAAACCTGCTGACCCAAAGCTTTGCGTATTTTCTCTTTCCACCGTGACACTTGGATCTTAAGATTTTTATTTTGCCTTAATTTTGTGGAGGGCAAATAGATACCTCTTTCCTTCTTGAATTAGGAAGCCCGGCTCTGACCGCATGTAGTCAGTTGTGACTTGCCTGAATTGGGGAAAATGAAACATAACAATGGTACCTCTTCGTTTCGTTTTTTTTCTTTTTAAAAACAAAACAAAAACTGCTTCTTATACAGTGGTACCTCAGGTTAAGTACAGTGGTACCTCGGGTTACATACACTTCAGGTTACATACGCTTCAGGTTACAGACTCCTCTAACCCAGAAATAGTACCTCAGGATGAGAACAGAAATTGTGTGGCAGCAGTGGGAGGCCCCATTAGCTAAAGTGGTGCTTCAGGTTAAGAACAGTTTCAGGTTAAGAACGGACCTCCGGAACGAATTAAGTACTTAACCCGAGGTACCACTGTACTTAATTCATTCCAGAGGTCCGTTCTTCAGGTCACAGACTCCGCTAACCCAGAAATAGTACCTCGGGTTAAGAACTTTGCTTCAGGATGAGAACAGAAATCGTGCTCCGGCGGCACAGCAGCAGCAGGAGGCCCCATTAGCTAAAGTGGTGCTTCAGGTTAAGAACAGTTTCAGGTTAAGAACGGACCCCTGGAACGAATTAAGTCCTTAACCCGAGGTACCACTGTAGTTTAATCTGCCACTCCTCCTTGGTTGGTACAGAATCTTCTTTCCATCTTCGCAGGTGTGATCCTTCTGACTCCTGATCCATTTCTGATCGATGACCTCCAGGTTCAGTTTAAAAAAACAACAACCCACATTTCATCAATGATAACCTGTTCCACCCCCCACCCCCACTATGTTGTAATGTATATTATATATACATTAAACATACATATAAACAAACAAACAAACATATAAACATTATATATACGTGTGTGTGTGTGTGTGTGTGTGTGTGTGTGTGTGTAGTGATTGGTATCCCAAGTCTACCCAAGATTATATCCCTCTATGTAGAGGTGAGGTGGGTAGCAATTTTTTTTTGGGGGGGGAGAGACACCTGCCATCACCTCTTGACATCTTTTCAGCCCTTGGCAAAATATGTTTTAATTTTACAGGTGTTTCAGCGTTACAAGTTTCCTGCATTGCAGGGGATGGCACTAGGCCAGCGGTTCCTAACGATTTTTTTGGCTATGCCCCACATAAATGTAAAGGGTCCCCTGACCATTAGGTCCCGTCGTGGCCAACTCTGGGGTTGCGGCGCTCATCTCGCTTTATTGGCCGAGGGAGCCGGCGTACAGCTTCCGGGTCATGTGGCCAGCATGCCTAAGCTGCTTCTGGCAAACCAGAGCAGAGCACGGAAACGCCGTTTACCTTCCCACTGGAGTGGTACCTATTTATCTACTTGCACTTTGAGGTGCTTTCGAACTGCTAGCTTGGCAGCAGCAGGGACCGAGCAACAGGAGCTCACCCCGTTGCAGGGATTCGAACCGCCGACCTTCTGATTGGCAAATCCTAGGCTCTGTGGTTTAACCCACAGCGCCACATGCGTCCCATGCCCCACCTAAGCATCTCTAAAACCTTGATGCCGCCCCCCCCCCCGGTGACATATAGTTCTGATTATTCAAAAAGCGAACTCCTGTTCACGTGGAGGAAGCCCAAAAGGCCATTCACTGTTAATAACTCATTCTTTAATTGCCCCCCTTAAAAATCAGATTGCCCCACTGTGGGGTATGTGCCCCACATTAGGAACCATGGGACTAGGCGACCCAATTCTATAATTCTATGATCCCATGATGCTAAGTTTCTCATCTGTGGTAGAATTTGCAATGGGTGCTTGTAGCCTGTTGTCAGTTTTACTGTTATAATAATAATATTATAATAATTTATTATTTATACCCTGCCCATCTGGCTGAGTTTCCCCAGCCACTCTGGGCGGTTTCCAATCGGGTGTTAAAAACAATACAGCGTTAAATATTAAAAACTTCCCTAAACGGGGCTGCCTTCAGATGTCTTTTAAAGATAAGATAGCTGCTTATTTCCACAGGGCGGGGGGCCACCACCAAGAAGGCCCTCTGCCTGGTTCCCTGTAACCTCACTTCTCACAATGAGGGAACCGCCAGAAGGTCCTCGGAGCTGGACCTCAGCGTCCGGGCAGAACGATGGATGTGGAGATGCTCCTTCAGGTATACTGGACCAAGGCCATTTACGGCTTTAAAGGTCAGCACCAACACTTTGAATTGTGTTTGGAAACATACCATTGTGTTTGGTTATCTGTTGACACACTCCTGTTGTCGCTGGGCTTTGGCACAGCTTCTGTAGACTTCCGTGAGTATGTCTTGATGCTAGGGGAAAGGCATAAAAATATTAAACAGGTAACCTAACTCCTATGGGCCAAAGCAAAACACTATATTTGTGGTGTTGGCCTTCTCATCTGTCCCTGCTGCACACAGAGACGCATTTCTCCATACAAAGAGAAAATAGATTCCCTGCTATATATGCACACTCTTAGCCACTCAGCCACCCTACTGACAAGCAGTCCGTCCCCATCCCCTCCAGTTTTACATGGGGACAGCTGTTTCCTGCAGAAACCGCACATGTGTTCACATGCCCTGTACATAAATGAGATACCAGCGTCGTGTGTCTAGAAACGAACTCTCAGCACTCAGCAATACAGTGGTACTTCAGTTTAAGAACAGTCCTATTTACGAACGATTCGGTTTATGAACTCCGCAGCGTCCTGGTTTGCGAACTTTACCTTTGTCTAAGAAGGGAAGCCGAATGGCAGAAGGGCACCGGAGGCCTCATTAGGGAAAGTGTGCCCCAGTTTAAGAATGGACTTCTGGAACGGATTAAGTTCGTAAACCGAGGTACCACTGTACTTAATAATTCTGGATCTATTCTGGTTCCCACCAGAAAAAAATGTGGCACTTCGCTTTGACCCTGTAAGAAATCCATTGCTATTCTTTTAAAAACCTTAGATGACTAGTTGTGGGTCCTGCCCCTTTTCTGAATAATGGTTCTTCAAATCCCTGTGGGCTGCAACTGAGATTTAACTGTTAAGGCATTTTCTCATGCACTCGAAAAAAGCTTGTTAAACGCAGGACCGGCGTGCCTTAAGAAACAAACACTCCATTTTGAAAAGCAGGGTGGCGAAGAATAATTTAGAAGGATTTGATGCTATGAACTGTTGTCTTAATGAGATCAAAGCTCATGCTGAGATGAAAAGCTACAAAATGAGCCAGTTGCCTCATTATGGGTTTAAATTCTGAACTAGTGCCCTGTTGCTGCTTTAATGTACAGGGACAGCAAACTAAACAATTTCAGAAATCGGAAGCCTGGCTGCTGGAACCTGAGAGCACTGTGGTGACATGAAAAAAATAATCATTCAATAAGTTCAACATTTAGCAGCATGGCTTTTGAGCCCACTTGAGAACCCAAAATGTTTGCTTTTACAGTTCTTTTTGGAGTTCCCCCGCTATAGAGCTGATATCTTGAGTTCTTGGGGTCAGTAGAGATGCAATTCCACCTCCTTTGTTTGGCAACCGTTGAGAAGCCATCCCTTTAAAACCGCTTTGGACAAAATGGGAACTGTGTGGAAGGACGATACTGTCTCTCAGGCCAGTACTTCCCTCAGACTGAGACAGGGCTCCACGATCCTTTCAGGCTCAAGGGCGGAACATTCCGGAAATATAAGGAACCGTCACAGTCACCAAAAAATGTACCCATTTCACAGAAGAAGGATGTTGTTGTTCAGTCATTTAGTCGTGTCCGACTCTTCGTGACGCCATGGACCAGAGCACGCCAGGCACTCCTTCCACTGCCTCCCGCAGTTTGGTCAAACCCATGCTGGTAGCTTCGAGAACACTGTCCAACCATCTCGTCCTCTGCCGTCCCCTTCTCCTTGTGCCCTCCATCTTTCCCAACATCAGGGTCTTTTCCAGGGAGTCTTCTCTTCTCATGAGGTGGCCAAAGTATTGGAGCCTCAGCTTCAGGATCTGTCCTTCCAGTGAGCACTCAGGGCTGATTTCCTTCAGAATGGAGAGGTTTGATCTTCTTGCAGTCCATGGGACTCTCAAGAGTCTCCTCCAGCACCATAATTCAAAAGCATCAATTCTTCGGCGATCAGCCTTCTTTATGGTCCAGCTCTCACTTCCATACATCACCACTGGGAAAACCATAGCTTGAACTATACGGACCTTTGTTGGCAAGGTGATGTCTCTGCTTTTTAAGATGCTGTCTAGGTTTGTCAGTGCTTTTCTCCCAAGAAGAAGGATAGGCAGTGCTCAAACTGGCAAAACACACACAATGCCCCGAACTACCAAAACACAGGGGAAAACAAGCAGGCAATACCCCACCACCATATTGGGGGGGGGTGCTCAGCACCAAAATAATAATAAATAAGGAAAGCAATATACACCATTCCCCCAGAAAACACCCACACACAGACCCGCCCCAACACAACAGGGATTCCAGCAGAGAATGACAAGAAAGAAGGTGGGCTGTTGGTTGGCCTACACTTCATTTCCAGTCAGTCCAACCACTGTCCCCAAAAATATAAATGGCAGCCACCAAGGATAACAGGTGCTTCAGGCAATCTGTTCGATGGAGCATACACCCTGATTTGTTGGCGCAAAGTTTGCAAGGTGGTTAGACAGCATCAACTGTATTTTGATCATTCATTCTGATTTGCTTGTGGGGAGGTTAGACGATTCTGCGCCAAGGAGTTGTTTTTGTGTGTGTGTTTTTCAAATTTTCAAATTAATTTTCCAAATTTATAACAAACAGATAGGAAAAAGAAAATAACCAACAAACTTTTATCCTGATTATAGTAATTCCACTTTTGTTAACATTGTTAAGTGACTTTCTCGAATCCCCCTGGCTGAGTTTCCATATAAATCATTGTACAGTGGTGCCCCGCAAGACGAATGCCTCGCAAGGCGGAAAACTCGCTAGACGAAAGAGTTTTCCGTTTTGGAGGTGCTTCGCAAAACGAATTTCCTATGGGCTTGCTTCGCAAGACGACAATGTCTTGCGAGTTCCTGCTGGTTTTTTTCCTCCCCCCCCCCTTTTCTAAGCCGCTAAGCCACTTATCAGCTGATCCGATCAGCAGATAAGCCGCTAAAAGCCACTAATAGCGCTAATCCACTAATCCGTCAATGGGCTTGCTTCGCAAGACGAAAAAACCGCTAGACGAAGAGAATCACAGAACGGATTCTTTTCGTCTTGCGAGGCACCACTGTAACAGTTTTCCAAAACTATTTTCACATACTTGGTCAATTAACATCTTACTTTCATTTCATTTTTAACTTTAACATAATATTTTACACATCACATTTTCAAATCCTAGGCCTATTTGGTACTCGCAAGTAATTCTGTTTATATTATCTTAAGATATTTAGCTAAATAGTCTTTGAATTTCCTCCACTCCTCTTGGTGTTCCTCCTCCCTCTGGTCACGGACACTTCCAGTCAGGTCTGCTAGCTCCCAAAAGTCCACCATCTTCATCCTCCATTCCTCCACTGTTGGTACTTCTTGTAATTTCCAATTTTTGGCCAGCAAAATTCTAGCTGCAGTTGTGGCATACAAAAACAATCTAACATCTTTTGGGGGCAATTCCAAATCTATTATTCCAAGTAGAAAGGCTTCTGGTTTCTTAATAAATGTATATTTCAACATTTTTTTCAATTCATTATATATCTTTTCCCAGAAGTCTTTCACCTTGGGGCAGGTTCACCACATATGATAAAAAGTACCTTCTTTTTCTTTACATTTCCAACATAGGTTATCAGTCTTATGGTAAATCGTTGCTAATTTTACAGGGGTTAAGTACCATCTATACATCATTTTCATAACATTTTCCTTTAACACCGTGCATGCAGTGAACTTAACCCCTTTCCTCCACAACCTTTTCCAGTCTTCAAACATTATATTGTGTCCAACATCTCTTGCCCAAACTTGCGCCAAGGAGTTGTTATCCCACACTTATCTAGTGAATTTTCCCATCCCTTTCCCCATAGCTTTTGCTACACGGTCCGCTTTTAAATGCATATTCATAGTGGAAACACCGTACGAAAACAGGCTATGTGCTGTCGCAGTCGAGGCCAAGCCTGCCAGAGGAGTTATCGGCTGGCTTGCACAGTGCTTTGGTGACAGAAAGCAGAGACCAGTAAACTCAATAAAATAGGCCTGGCAGTGAAGCTTATTAATGTGGTGATGGGATGTCATCTCCTAAGCAGCAGCTGCCCAGAACTATAGAGCTATAGAGAGTGATTTACGCAAGACCGAGAGGGATGCGTGACTCCAAGAATATGCAATCCAATTACTTGGAGGGAATGCAAGCTGCTCTCAATCGTAAACAGATAAGTCTTTCTTACGGGAAACTTAGAAGAAACCTTCCCTTCTTCAACTCCCAGTATAACAGAGTATGCTGCGGGGAAAGATTATAGCTCAGTATTGCTGTCCCTGCAAAAAATATCCTCATGCCAAATCCTGGGATTTTCAGAAAACTTTGCGTGGCAGCCAAAAAGGCACAGAGGGGTTTGAGACACTGACCTGTTTCCTACTGGTGGGGGCATGTTTAAAAGTCACCTGCAGATAGAAAACTGGTATATCAAGGAGAATATTCTGCTGGAATTCTCCTCCCCGGCAGCTGGTTTTCCAGGTCCAGGGATTTGGAGGGCAGAAAGGCGTGGCAGGGCATTTCGCCATGCAAATTCCGGTCTGTTGTGGTACATCCTCAGACATAGGCATAGGTTTAGCATCTCAACGAGAATTTAGTCCTCTCGGGCAGCATGTTCCGGTGGTTGTCATCCATTCAAGATCAGAACTGGTTGCTGTTGTTACAGTGGCAAGTGGTTTTGAGTGCCTTGCTGCCTAACCCAGGGGTCCGCAAACTAAGGCCCGCGGGCCGGATAAGGCCCGGGGGACTCGTTTATCTGGCCTGTGGCAACCCCTGCCGCCCACTCTTACCTGCACTGTGCCACTGCCCACTTCTGGGTCGGAGGAGCACCGGAAGTAGCTTGTGCGCATGCGTTATTTGCGCATGCACAAGGGTTATTTGCACATGCACAAGCGTTATTTCTGGTGCACATCCGGGTCGGAGGAGGCCCGTGCACATGCACACAAGCGATTTCCGGTGCTCCTCTGACCCGGAAGTGCGCCGGAAATAGCATATGGGCACGCGCTCCCCCGCCCTCCGGCCCGCTGCGCAATCGGCGCTGGAGACACCGGCCTGAGGCGTGGTAAGTTTGCTGACCCCTGGCCCTACCCATGACGTGTGAATTTAGAGACTGGTTGTTGTTCCCCCACATATGCAGTTTAGCATATAGCCTCTCAAGTCTTCCATCTCCCATAATGCCTTTATCCAAAGGAAAGTCTTAATATAGCTATGCTGGTGCCAATTCTGCAACATAGCGCAGCAGAGAGTTCAGGCGCATTAATCTCAATCGATATAAAAGCAGCAGAAAACAAACTTTGTCGTTCCCCTCAACTACCACTCAGTACTTAACTTTGGCTGGATATAAATTATGTCATGAAATGTGCTTTATGACATTTATGCCTGCCTCAAACACAGCAAGGGAAAACCTGAATGTAGTAAGTGCTTAAAATCATAGAATTGGCCCTCCAGCTGTTTTGGGACTACAGTTCCCATCATCCCTGACCACTGGTCCTGTTAGCTAGAGTTGATGGGAGTTGTAGTCAAAAAACAGCTGGAGGGCCACGTTTGACCATCACTGAGCTGGAGAGTAGGCCTAGAAACAAGTGCTTATCAGCAGATGGATACTTCCAGCAAAGGAAACGACAAGTGAAAAATAATAAGCAACCCATGTTTTAACAATGCATTGCAAAAGCGATTATTAGCTGCAGAAAGGCGATAGTGTGTTCTCTCATCAAAATAATAAAAACACCTGGATCCTGCAGCTGTCTGATTTTAGTACCGTATTTTTCGCTCTATAAGACGCACCAGACCACAAGACTCACCTAGTTTTTGGAGGAGGAAAACAAGAAAAAAAAATATTCTGAATCTCAGAAGCCAGAACAGCAAGAGGGATCGCTGTGCAGCGAAAGCAGCAATCCCTCTTGCTGTCCCGGCTTCTGGGATAGCTGCGCAGCCTGCATTCGGTCCATAAGATGCACACACACTTCCCCTTACTTTTTAGGAGGGAAAAAGCGAGTCTTATAGAGCAAAAAATACGGTATATGCCCATCATATGGATAGAGATTATCACAAGAGCAATTCACACCACCTTTGTCCATTTTTAAAGACTTGGCGTGAGAGAATTTGCTCAGCGGTTAAAGCAAAAGCTTAAGTTTGATTTAAAAATAGGAGAACGCATTGGGGCTCACAGGTCATCAGGGTGTGGGGTGGGAATGGGGTTACCTCCTGCAGCCAATTGGAAGCCGCATCTTGGTTTTTTAACAGTACCGGGAGTCGAATGGACTTCTGGAACCCATTCTGTTCAAGAACCAAGGTACGGCTGTACTACAAGTTTCAGCCGGAGGACCAAGATTCTATATAACTGGATAGAAGCACACATGTATGCTAAAATTTGTTCCAGTGGCCTCTTCCATTTGAGCAAGGTGTCATTCCATTTGAAACATTTTCCGTCATTTCTCAACGTTCTCTGGTGCTTGAACCAGAGGTCACATTTACATAAAACCCTCAATTTGAGATACCCCGAAGCTAGGGGATGGGATCCACAGAGCAGATAAAATAAAAGGGAAAACAGAAGAATTTTTAAATAATAGCATCTACTGCCGCCATTGTGCGACTAAATGCCATATCTCTGGAATGGAAGGGCCAGACAAGGCGTGATCCGAATTTTCCACATGCATCCAGCTTGTTTATTTGTGTTAACTTCAAAGCAGCTATAGGAGACTGTAAGCTTTGATTAAGGAATTGTCACTGGGGGGAGAGGGGGGTCTGATCCTTTTCTCCCATGGTATTTCCATGATTTAATCCCCCCACCCCTTGCAAAACATAACAGAAAACCCCTTATTATCTTCACAGGGTGAAAATAGAAAGGTGCAACAGGCTCAAATAGCAGGTTTGGGAGGGCAGATTTTAGATCAGGGAAATAGCTGTGTCACGTATAGTTTCACCCTGCCTTCAGCAAACACAACACTCAACCTTGCGACGTCAGCATAGGTTAAATTTCCCAGCAAAGACCTTATTAAGCAGAGAGTTAAAAGAAAGTGATTTGGGGGGGGGGGGGTTGGCTACGGAAAGTAAGTAAGAGGAAAGTCATCTTGACATTTTACTGTACAAAAATGAAGATGTGAAATTACGTGTCCCGATAACATTAAGCTACAGAGCATTTTAGTAACGGCCAGTTCGTGACAGCTTCTTCCAAAGTCTTTCCACCCTCGAAGCAGACATATCTGCCTTGTCTCTGTTTTCCTGCCCTTTGCTTGTGTTCTGTCAATTACGGAATGTTACAGGCTTGTCATCAAGCAAATCTTGATTGTATTTTGGCAATGCCTAGGTTTCAAAACCGGTTCAGATATCCCTGTGGGTCTGCTATCGCGGCTCGTCGCTGCAGCAAGGCAACGTCTCAAGTTACAGACTTCACAGAAAATTACAGCGGCTACTGTATTTCCGTGGCTTGAAACATAACAATATGCTTCCCTCCCTCCCTCTCTCTCCCCCCCCCCCATTTTGTCCCTACATCAAACCTTAATTGCTGCAGGAAATCATTCAGAATATAATGGCTCTACCAGCGTTCTGTTTCTGGATTCAATCCCACGCAGGGCTGAGGGCCACACAGAAACATTATAGGCTTGATAAGGATATCGGGCTGTTTGGGTTTTTTTGCTCATTCACAACCCTGTAGGGACGCTCTGCCCTGCAGATCAGAGAGGTGATGCTCTGGGATATGGTTTTGACTCTTTGCCTTCTGTGATTCATCCCACCTAAACCAGGCCTAGGCAAACACGGCCCTCCAGATGTGTTGAGACTACAATTCCCATCATCCCTGTCCACTGGCCCTCTTAGCTAGGGATGATGGGAGTTGTAGTCCCAAAACATCTGGAGGGCCGAGTTTGCCTACGCCTGCCCTAAACTCACCTGCTAGCTCTGCAAAGCGGGGAAAGGCGAGGATAGGGGAGATTTTTCACTGGAGAAAAAATTCCATTGCAGACATGAGGAATAGTATACCGTATTTTTCGCCCTATAGGACGCACCTAGATTTGGGGGGGGGGAATAAAGGGGGGAATCCCCCCCCCCAGGCGCGGGGCTGGGGCGGGGGAAGCCCGAGCTTCCCCAGCCCCCAGAACAGGTCGGAGAGCGATGGCGATGGTGCGCGCACGTTCGCCATCGCTCTCGGAGTTTGCGAGGCTGCGGGCGGGGGAAGACCGAGCTTCCCCCGATCCCAGCCCCCAGAACGGGTCCCAGAGCGATGGCGAAGCTGCGCGCAGCTTTGGCATCGCTCTGGGAGCTTGCCGGGCTGGGGGGAATAGCTTCCTGAAGCCTGGAGAGCAAGAGGGGTCGGTGCGCACCGACCCCTCTCGCTCTCCAGGCTTCAGCGAAAGCCTGCATTCGCCCCATAGGACGCACACACATTTCCCCTTCATTTTTGGAGGGGGGAAAGTGCGCCCTATAGGGCGAAAAATACGGTAATCCCGCCATCATAGGGCCTTGTACCAAGTGAGACCATTGGCTCATCCATCTCCATATTGCCAGTCAGACTGGCATCTTTTCCAGCCCTGCATGCAGCTTCTGGGGACTGGGGAGAGGACATTTTGCATGCAAAACATGTGCTGTGACCCTCCCATCAGTAGAACCCCGGTGGAATTACAGCAAACGGAATGACCAATATAAAATGAATATGAATGAACTTTATTACGGTCACAGACCAGGATAAAAAACAAACGAAACAAACAAACAAACAAAAAATATAAATAAAATAGCAGTTAGGATTTATTTTTTTAACCAATAATTGTTAGAGCAAATAAGGACAAAGAAATAAGCATAGGATAAAACATTGGGAAAAAAATACAAGATTAAACACGGATAATGGATGGATAAAAACTGATAATTAAAACAGATAAGAACTAAAAACAAATAAAAGCGTGCAGTTAAAACAACTGTAAGCGCATAAGAACTAAAAGACTCGCAGTTAAAACAAGTATAAGAGGCTGCAGAGTGGAAGCCTCTGAAATAGACGACACTCACAACATTAGAAACCAACAATTAAAACAGACAATTAAAACAATGTGCAACAATAAATTTAGAAACAATTTACAACAATAAACTACCCCAGGGAGTTGACTCAGAGTCACCCATGGAACCGAGTTTGGGGATTTTCATGCCGGACCAGTGGCGTAGCGTGGGTTGTCAGCACCCGGGGCAAGGCAAGTAATTTGCGCCCTCTAACCTGTGGATTTGCGCCCCCTAACCCTAACCCCCAGATGTTGCGCCCGGTGCGGCCGGCCCCCCCTGCACCCCCCACGCTACGCCACTGTGCCGGACTATTTTGAGTTGGGCGAAGGTCTGCGTCTACAGATTTGTACACAGAATCTGGCGACCAGATAATGAATATGATTCTAGAAAGCAATTTGCTACCAGACTCTTGCATTGCTAAAGCTACTAGGGCTGCTGCTGTATTTCTCTGAAGGGGACCGGATAAGGACCGGTAGGGTGGAGAAGTCAACGTCTTTTATCTGTTCACCGTCACAGTTTGGAGTGGCCCTCATAACTCCTCCTCTGTTGCTGTTGCTGCTTTTCCAGAGAATCTTTGGCAACCCAAAACCCTTATCAAGCGCCAACCAGCTAATGCAGAAAGACAGCTGGAGCAAACAGGCCTTTCACCAGCCAGTGAGATCCGAAACTTATTATTTCTTGAAGGGCACTTTGAAAAGAAAAGAAAATTACTCTGTTCTACTTCTTGCCCATATTCCTGTTAACTAGGCAGCCCAAAAACCTAAACCACTGATAAGAAATGTAGTAAGTAGCCCCAAAACCTAGTTATATTTTGATCGGCAGTAACAAACATTAAAAAGCAGCTGATGTTTCAATTAAAACAACAATTCAGCCTTCTGAGGATTGGGAGTAAGGAACCTGAGAAGCCACTATAGTGTGTCAAAAGCTATCCCACGCCCAACTCCCAAACGCAGTTTCAGTAACTTGACCTGAAGATTATAGTAAATGCTAAAACCAAAAGGCTAAAACCTTAGACTTCCCAGTTCTCAGGGCAAATGTATCCTGTTGTAGAATTTTTTTAAGCCAACCTGTTTATCTGCTGGAGGCAACCTAGAAGGCAGGTTAATTGCATATTCTGTTTGTTTATATATAGACCATTACACATGCTTTTTAAAAAGTCAGGCTGGGTTATTTTCCATCGGCTACTTATTTCGTTGTTGGATGCTGGTCACTGGCTGGAGTTAGCCAGGGCCTTTTTTTTTAATTATTATGTTTGCATTTGAAAATAATTAAACCAAGGCAATGGATTAATCAGACTGTAGGAACTGTAAAGGGACCACTGACCATTAGGTCCAGTCGTGACCGACTCTGGGGTTGCGGCGCTCATTTCGCTTTACTGGCTGAGGGAGCCGGCGTACAGCTTCCGGGTCATGTAGCCAACATGACTAAGCCACTTCTGGCGAACCAGAGCAGCGCACGGAAACGCCGTTTACCTTCCCGCCGGAGCGGTATCTATTTATCTACTTGCACTGACGTGCTTTCGAACTGCTAGGTTGGCAGGAGCAGGGACTGAGAAACAGGAGTTCACTCTGTCACGGGGATTCGAACCGCCAACCTTCTGATCGGCAAGTCCTAGGCTCTGTGGTTTAACCCACAGCGCCACCCACGGTAGGAACATAGGAAGCTACTTTCTACAGAGTTGGATGTTGGACTCTGCTAGCCCAGGTTTCCCTACTAGGACTGGCAAGCAAGCGCTGCATTTGGTCCCAGCGCTACCCAGAGGTGTCTTACCACTGTACTCCAGCCACGTCCCCAAACATTTTTAATATACTGTACTGGTATCAAAGGGACGCGGGGGGGGGGGGCACCGTGGTCTAAACCACTTAGCCCAGGGCTTGCCAATCAAAAGGTCGGCAGTTCGAATCCCCACGACGGGGTGAGCTCCTGTTGCGCGGTCCTTGCTCCTGCCAACCTAGCAGTTCGAAAGCACGCCAAAAAGTGCAAGTAGATAATTAGGTACCACTCCGGCGGGAAGGTCAACGGTGTTTCCGTGTGCTGCTCTGGTTCACCAGAAGCGGCTTAGTCATGCTGGCCACATGACCCGGAAAAACTGTCTGCGAAGCGGACAAACGCCGGCTCCCTCGGCCTGTAAAGCGAGATGAGCACCACAACCCCAGAGTCGTTTGTGACTGGACTTAACTGTCAGGGGTCCCTTTACCTTTTTACTGGTATCAAAATACAGTGATACCTCAGGTTACATATGCTTCAGGTTACAGACTCCGCTAACCCAGAAATAGTACCTCGGGTTAAGAACTTTGCTTCAGGATGAGAACAGAAATCGTGCTGTGGCGGCTCGGCGGCAGCAGGAGGCCCCATTAGCTAAAGTGGTGCTTCAGGTTAAGAACAGTTTCAGGTTAAGAACGGACCTCCGGAACGAATTAAGTTCTTAAGCCAAGGTACCACTGTAATGACACCTCGCTCAAAGAAAAGCAAGGGGAATCTTACTTACTAAATCCAAATGATAAATCATTCATGACTGACTATATTCTTGGTGTGTATCCCTGATCTGTTCCAGAACGAGATTCCCTGTCCTGAGCTCTCCACCGTATATTGCATCTCCTTTTAGAAAATAATCTGTTAAGGAAAAATACCGACATGACATTTTAAGACCAGTGGGTCCCTTGTCGAAATACCCTCATCACTATCAGTGCAGTCGTATATTCCTCTGCCTTGGGATCATGTTTTTGAGGGGTGGTTTTTGCACGCTTGCATTATGGCTGACTCAAGAGGAAGCCACCTCAATTCTCACAGGAATTTTGCAACCGTATCTGTGGACCTTTTAAAGTAAGATTGGGTGTGGATGTATTCATACAGTTATTGGTAAATACGGCACTTTGGAATAGAAGCAGGACTGGCTATCTAATACATGACTGGTGGGGGAAGCCATGATTGGCAGCTGAGTCTGTGTTTGACTTTCTACAAGTTGCAAAGCCAGAATTAACACCATGGATGATGAACCTGCTGTGTCCCCTTGTTAAATATTGCATCTATATTCACTCTTAAATGGAAAACACCTGCCATGACCAGTTGACTTGAAGCTTAAAAATAACACAACTCTTAGAAATCTTGAGGGTGGGAGAAATTTGTGGATTATCTGAAATGCTCAGATCAGTATCTTCTGGTCCCGAATGGTTACCGGTAAGTGTGAGGGAGCAAACAAACGTATTAACAGTCTCAGAAGGACTGGAAAGTTTTGATACTAGCTATTTTTCATTGCCACCAAAGAGAAGAACAGAAGGTTCAGGAATTTCATTCATGAACACGTAGTCCTCCTAGCACAAAAGCGATAATGGCTTTTAATAGATATGCTTCCACAGGGACAAAAGAAATTGTTCTTGAGTGCGTATATTATTAACCCCACAGGGCAGTTCTGCATTTTTCAGTGACGGTTCTTGACAGTACAATTCCTGTCAAGCAAGTGGATAGAGAAACAATTGGCATAATTTCAGGATCTAGTTCTGTCCAAAGACAGGCACATGTGACGTGCTTGAATACCACCCAGGTCCAAATAAATAATAATTATGTCGTTTTATTTTATGAGTGGGTTGCTCTGGTTATCTCCCGCTTGGTCTACTGCAATGCGCTCTACGTGGGGCTACCTTTGAAGGTGACCTGAAAACTACAACTAATCCAGAATGCGGCAGCTAGACTGGTGACTGGGAGCGGCCACCGAGGCCACATAACACCGGTCTTGAAAGACCTACATTGGCTCCCAGTATGTTTCCGAGCACAATTCAAAGTGTTGGTGCTGACCTTTAATTAAAGCCCTAATCAGCCTCGGTCCAGTATATCTGAAGGAACATCTCCACCCCCATCTTTCTACCCGGACACTGAGGTCCAGCGCCAAGGGCCTTCTGGCGGTTCCCTCGCTGCAAGAAGCCAAGTTACAGGGAACCAGGCAGAGGGCCTTCTCGGGAGTGGTGCCCGCCCTGTGGAACGCCTTCCCACCAGATGTCAAAGAGAAAAATAACTACCAAACTTTTAGAAGACATCTGGAGGCAGCCCTGTTTAGGGAAGCTTTTAATGTTTGATGTATTACAGTATTTTAATATTTTGTTGGAAGCTGCCCAGAGTGGCTGAGGAAGCCCAGCCAGATGGGTGGGGTATAAATAATAAATTATTATTATTATTATTGCCTAACCATACTGTTGGGACGCAGGTGGTGCTGTGGGTTAAACCACAGAGCCTAGGCCTTGCCGATCAGAAGGTCGGCGGTTTGGATCCCCGCGACGGGGTGAGCTCCCGTTGCTCGGTCCTTGCTCCTGCCCACCTAAGCAGTTCGAAAGCACGTCAAAGTGCAAGTAGATAAATAGGTACCACTCCGGCGGGAAGGTAAATGGCATTTCCGTGCGCTGCTCTGGTTTGCCAGAAGCGGCTTAGTCATGCTGGCCACATGACCCGGAAGCTGTATGCCGGCTCCCTCGGCCAATAAAGCGAGATGAGCGCCACAACCCCAGAGTCGGTCACGACTGGACCCAATAGGGGTCCCTTTACCTTTAACCATACTGTTACGTTGGGTTTCATTTTCCACGATTGAAATCGGTGTAACAGTGGGTGAGGAGAGAGGCTTTCTGGCAGAGCCAGCGCACCCATGAGGAAAAGTGAGGGGACCCTCAGGCCTCAGGATCCACAGAGGCAGCCGGCCTCCAAGGAACGCATAGCCTCTTGCTGCTGAATCAGTCACCTTCTTGGCTGACTCCACAATGCCACCTGTACAGCCATCTCTTGGCAAACACTCTTGGCCAGTGTTCGATATTAGCCAGGCGCCTGGCACATTTTGGACCGGGCTATCAGCCACTTGTGACCAAGTGAAGATGCCTGACATCTCCATCATCTGGAGGTGCATGCTGGGATCGTCGGATCAGGACTGCTTCCGCACACTAATACCCCACCTTGTAAAATTCTAGCAGTTGTGTTTTATCGGCACAATCGGAGTGAATTTCATGAAGCAAAATGCTGCCTCTGTGCAGCCTGAGCAGGAGCGGCAAACAGTTGTTGTAGCTTATTTTTACTTACTTACCCCCCACAATGCCCTCCCCACAGTTGTGAATAATATTCTTATGTTATGAATGGACTGTTAAGAAAAAGAGGTAGGGATAATCTATGTCCCTGAATCAAGTGACTTCTTCCTTATCAGAGTTCTCAACCTAGTTCAAGGTTGTCTTCTAAATTAGCCATATGTTTAACTAATAATACAGTCAGACCTTCATTTGAAAAATAAGAGTCTATAGCTGTCTTGCCCCCAAACAGCAACTAGAGGTTCTGTTTTGGAGACTGCAACCCTGGTTTAAGGTTCCGTTTGGCACCTAGCCTCTATATCTGAGTTTCTAATACTGACCACTGCTGATGTACATCCTTTTCTCCCCTTATTCCTGATGTAAAGGTAAAGGTAAAGGGACCCCTGACCATTAGGTCCAGTCGTGACCGACTCTGGGGTTGCGGCGCTCATCTCGCTTTATTGGCCGAGGGAGCCGGCATACAGCTTCCGGGTCATGTGGCCAGCATGACTAAGCCGCTTCTGGCGAACCAGAGCAGTGCATGGAAATTCCATTTACCTTCCCGCTGGAGTGGTACCTATTTATCTACTTGCACTTTGACGTGCTTTCGAGCTGCTAGGTTGGCAGGAGCAGGGACCGACCAACGGGAGCTCACCCCGTCGCAGGGATTCGAACCGCTGACCTTCTGCTCGGCAAGTCCCAGGCTCTCTGGTTTAACCATAGTGCCACCCACGTCCTGATGTAGATCTTCACTTTTTCTTTCCTGGCTGAGGTACACTGGGGGATGGGAGAGAGAAGTACCATTTTGCGGTTTGCCTCAGGTGCCAAAATGTCTTGGGCCACCCCTGCTTGCTGGGAAAATAAAAATCTTGGATGAAAGCAGATTTCCCATTCGCAGAGCAATAGGCAAAGGGGAGCTGGAATTGCATTCGTTATAAATTTTTCAAGATGAACGATAAAAGCGTCCTGCGGCTTTTTAGAATCTGCTCCACTCAACTGAGGGAAACCACAGCTGTGGCTGACACCAGTTGGCTGGCACAACTTCCCTGTCAATCGCTGGAGTAGTTTGGCCGGTTCGGAAAGTTTTCACTTTTTCGTCTAACAAAGGGTGAGCAAATAAAGGTGGTGGGCTGCTTTCGCTTTAGTTTTATTTAAAGATAGCCTGCCTTGAGGCCTGAGGGGAGAAGCCAAGATCGAGGGAGGAGCCGGCATTCACCTTGCTGGCGTGCAATTGCGGGGTGGGGGGACAAATTGCAAAGTCATGCTGAGCTCTGTTCTTGCCCTGTGGGCAGAAAACGCGCTGCGGTCCCCGTTGCAATGTTACGCCTGTCTTCACCCTTTGAAAACAGGAAGTTAATTGGGCTTGATTTAGCGACGCAGACTCCGCTCGCTTCAGAATGAATGAGCTAAGGTTCAGCTCGATGGGACAAATGCGACGTTTGGGCAAGCAGGGTTCAGTGAGTGCTTTGCCAAACAAAAAGGAAGCCAGGAGTCTTAAATTTTCCACCAGTTGGATTTTGCAGCATGGATGGGCTGATTAGATTTGCCTGTGTCCCTTATTTTTTCACAGTTGACTCTGCTAATGTGAGTCAGGGTGGAGCGTGGGGAGAAGCTAAGAAATATGGAGGCTCCGTCTAGCCCAGGGGTCTGCAACCTTTAAGACAAAAAGAGCCACTTGGACCCGTTTCCGAAGAAAAAAAAACTGGGAGCCGCAAAACCATTGCGACATTTAAAACAAATATATCTCCGGAGCCACGATCTGACAGCGGGCGGGAAGGTGACGTCGGGAGGGTGCGTGACTAACGCACGCACCGCCCCCATGCGACGTCACAGCCAGTACAGCACCTGCCACAGTGGGGAGTGTCGGGGCGCACAATGCGCCTCCTCCCCTCGCTAGTATCCGCCCCGGAGCCGCAGCAAAGGTGTAAAAGAGCCACATGCGACTCCGGAGCCGCGGGTTGCAGACCCCTGATCTAGCCCCTGACAACTGAATCCTTGATCCACAGAGGGCTGAGTTTGAGCCAGGAGAACTAGAGGTTGTGAGGATACAGCCTACTTGCGTCTCATCCCAGTCACAAGGGGAGATGGAGAAGAGCCCCAAACTAAGAGGGGTGTGGTGACCCTCTGTGTCCGTTACACTGCTGGAAGCACCTCAGGAGTGTGGTTGATAAAAGGTTGGGTCACTGACAGAAAGGTCCACCTTGTTTAAGAACCAAAGTAGTGAGATGTGTTGGAACAACTGAGTTATGGAACTGAAGGGGAATAACTGGAAATAAGCTGAGCATTTACCTTCTGGTCTAGAAACCTGTAAGGTCTACCTGAAGCGCAATACAGTGGTACCTCGGGTTAAGGACTTAATTTGTTCCGGAGGTCCGTTCTTAACCTGAAACTGTTCTCAACCTGAGGTACCACTTTAGCTAATGGGGCCTCCCACCGCCGCTGCGTGATTTCTGTTCTCATCCTGAAGCAAAGCTCTTAACCCGAGGTACTATTAGTGGAGTTACTGGAGTCTGTAACCTGAAGCATCTGTAACCCGAGGTACCACTGTAACGGAACTTAAGCAACTGAAGTTTAAAAGAAGCTGTGCTAGATTAGAAGCCTGTAACATCTGTTAGATTTAGTATAATTAGTATAATTTAGTACTTGGTTAACTGTTTCCTGAAAGGACATTATCTCCTGATAACATCCTTTGTTTTATTCACTTTGTTCTATATAATAAATATTTCTTATTCGTTCAACTTTTGCCTGAGGAAGTATTTCCTCACACAAAATCCAAAAGATAACCTGTGGTAGTTACTACAGAGTGTGTATGTAGGTGGGATCTGCCACAGTTGGTATACGGCGGTGGGATCTCTAAGGTGTTGTTGTTTAGTCGTGTCCGACTCTTCGTGACCCCCTGGACCAGAGCACGCCAGGCACTCCTGTCTTCCACTGCCTGCCCAGTTTGGTCAAACTTGTGCTGGTAGCTTCAAGAACACTGACCAACCATCTCGTCCTCTGTCGTCCCCTTCTCCTTGGGCCCTCCATCTTTCCCAACATCAGGGTCTTTTCCAGGGAGTCTTCTCTTCTCATGAGATGGCCAAAGTCTTGGAGCCTCAGCTTCAGGATCTGTCCTTCCAGTGAGCACTCAGGGCTGATTTCCTTCAGAATGGATCAGTTTGATCTTCTATGCAGTCCATTGGACTCTCAAGAATCTCCTCCAGCACCGTAATTCAAAAGCATCAATTCTTCGGTGATCAGCCTTTTTTATGGTCCAGCTCTCACTTCCATACATCACTACTGGGAAAACCATAGCTTTAACTATATGGACCTTTCAAACAGCAATAAAAGAACACTGTTTTTATTAACCGGCCAAATTTTGCCTGACATTCAAAATGCATTGATAGTGCCAAGTGAATTTGCCTGGAGAAGCAACTTCACAACTGAAGTGCCACCACAGAAAAGATCTTCTCTCCAGTAGTCAGATATGTAGCCTTCTGATACCTGGCAACACCTGGTGAAGGGCCTCAAGTAAACCATTCATTTAGATGGGAGAAAGTATAGGGGTGATTCAGAGGCACTGTTGGGTTGGGGAACTCAACCTGCAATATCCCTGCTTTGGTCATTGAGAATCCAGCCTCCTTCCTTCCTTCACAGCCCTTCCAATCCACATGCACCCATCCCCTGTAGGTTCTGTTTCCCGCTCATGCTAATAATATGGCCAACTGGTTATAAATCAAGAAGGTAATAATAATTTTGCGTGTGCTTCACCTGTGCAGGCTTAAATGTCTCCTGTGCCTCTTCACCTGGTCCACCTACTCCCTCAAGCACGGTTCCCTCAGAAACAACAGAATTTAATGATTCCGCTGCTACAACCAGTGTTGGCACTCCTTTGAGCACCCAGAAGGGAGCCTCCATGACAATTTCGCTCCCATGGAGATTTTCAACTCAGGATAGCGCCACTACTCCTAACACCACTGTGGAAGTTTTGCCTGCAAACCCCGTTTCAGCTGTAACGCCCCTGTCAAGAGCAACAGCCCCGGATAGCTCAGCAGCAACCCATTCATCACCGCAGCCAAACACTGGATTACAAACCACGGAAGACACGTCAGCCCCTGCGACATCAGTTGCCGGCCTGGTCACAGGCGCCACTCCTCACTCGGAAACCGCACCAGTCAGCTCTTTGCCTACTCTAAATGGATCGTCCACCAACCCTTTTCCTACTAACGCCACCTATCTAAGCACCACCCAAGTGCCGAGTGCAGGAACATCTCCAGCACCTGTGTCTTCAAGCAAACTCCCTACTGGAGAGGCAACATCTGGAAAGACATCTGTGGCAGCATCCTCCCCGGGCTCCACGCAAGGGGCTACTATTTCTTCACAAGCAGATATGTCAAGTAAGGCTACTCCAGCGACCTCCCCTGCTGGCAGTACCACGTTCTCGGTGGGGGTAACCATACAAGAAGTTCAACGGGCCTTGAGTTCGGGTGAGTTGGTCTGTTTCCGCGCTTTGCACGGCAATGGTTTTGTCAACCTTGCGGCTTATTGTTGTCTGTTTTAGGGAGTTCATAAGGCTCCCTAAATTATTGTTTTAAATTATTATTATTATTATTATTATTATTATTATTATTATTATTATTATTATTATAAATTGGAAAGACTCAAGACAGATTATTTCCCCCCTAAAAAATAAATAAATGTCTGATGCAGGATATAAAGATAATATGGCATTAGTGACATAGCTGAAAGGAGTATGAAAATAATTGATTTATAAGAACAAAGGCGAAATTTGAATAATATTATGTCAAGCTTAAATATTTGATAACAAAGGGAAAAATTGGAGACATAATAGCTGAAACGTATAATTTAAAATAAGTTTTGAGAGAAGGTGAAGCATTGCTGAATAAGATTTTGTAAATGGGAATACAGAAAAGGGAGATGTGAGGGAGTCAGAAAAGAGGGTTATGGAAACTTTATTCATGAAACTGAACTATTTTTCATGTCTTTTTTATGATTTTTTGTCCTTTGTCTTTTTTTTGTATATCTTTTTTCGTTTCTTTTTTCTTTCTTTTTTTCTTTACTGATTGACGGTGATGGTGTTTTCTCTTTTTTGGGTTGTGTATGTGAATGGTGTTTTATTGTTTAAATTCTTAATAAATATTTTATTAAAAAAAGAAGTAGTTCTGCAAAACCTAAAAAATTAAATAAATAAATAAATAAATAAATAAATAAATGTCAAAATAGAAAAGGATGCATCCATTTTCCTCTTTAACCAGGCCTGTGCCCTCTAAAGAGTGCATGGGGCTTTTTTAATGTATTGTTTTAATTGGGTGTGTTAATATATCTATGTGGGTTTTTGTTTGTTTTGTTTGTAAGTCACTTTGAGTTGCCTTTGGCAAGCAAAAGCAACCAGTAAATTTAATTAATGATAATACACAACAGAACACACCTACTAAAAAAATTCTGTCCACTCTGATACATTTTAACGTTCTCGCTTATCTTCTGAAAAATGGACTCCGTGCAGGCCTTGTACTAACCCACGGTTTGTTATTCACCATAGCATAGAACCCAGACTACAATATATAATAGGCAAGCTGTGGTTTAGAGCTGTTTGTCTGCTTTCTTTCTCCGTCCTCTCAGCCCTCAACTTTGAAGGTGCATTCCTGTCTCTTACTTTCTGTCTGTGATGCAGCAACTTGTAGAGCGATGGCCACAACTATTGTGTTTCTACCATCACTCCATGCATGCCTCACGCCAGATCATAATGAGAATAAACCAGGGTTATAATTCTTCTGTGTGGCCCTCAGTCACTGCAAAAATATATTTCTGAATTTATCTGGCAGGGGAAGAAGCCAAGAATAAAATATAAATTATTAACAGATTCTAAAGAGAGAGGCGGCTTCTCCCTGTAGTTCCCAATTCTGGTTTGCTAGCCAATTGCAAACCATGTCATGTCAATTCACACAACAGGCCAGAGCAAATTAAACTTAGCCATGGTTTAGATGTCTGAATTCATCTGTAGAGTTTAAATCATAATCGTGGAAGTCGCAGAGATCCTCCTTGAAAGCTGTAAATAAATCCTTAATATCATTATAATTTCATTTGTATGCCGCCTTTCCATAATTAAAAGCACACTCGAGGCAACTTACTACGTGAAAAGATTTACATAATTACAAATATAACGAAATAGTCATGAGCAATAAATAAAACACATAAAAAAGCACACAACCAAACTGAACAGTTTCCACATAAAGCATAAGATCGAAAAATAAAGATCCACCAAATTAATATCAATAAGAGCAACAAAAAGAAACCCGAACAATACCCCAGCCCAAGCATCTGTTCAGCAGCTTCAGTTTTTGTCACTCAGTCAGGGCCCAGCCCTCTCACGCTAGGTGGAAAAAATCTAGCAGGTCTTCCAGGACACACAGCTAAGATGGTGGGCTTCCGTGTTTATTGGACCGGAAGGGGACCTGTGACCCTCAGTTCACAGATGGATAGATAATTTATTACGGCCAAAGACCAGCTCGCATAACACAATAAAAACAGAGTTCATAAAGATAAAATATACAATCAGAGCAGATTGCAGCTATAGCTCATGAGTTTAATTGAGATATATACCATATTTTTCGCTCTATAACACGCACCCGACCATAACACGCACGTAGTTTTTAGAGGAGGAAAATCCGTAGGCATGCCACCCGTAGGCATTTCCTCCATAACACACACAGACATTTCCCCTTACTTTCTAGGAGGAAAAAAGTGAGTGTTATGGTGCAAAAAATACGGTACATACACCCGTACAACTGAGATTTGGGCTACCATAAAAATTGACCCTGAGGCACCTCAAAGGGCAACTTCAGCATTTCCCTAGTAAGCTATTTTATTCCAGAGGGTTATCTGTGCCTACAAATCTGGGCGCAGAACCTGGCCACCAGACAGGACCCTCGGTTCAGATATTGTTGGACTGCAGCTCCCATCCTCTCTCACCATTGACTGAGGCTGATGGGAATTGGAGCCCCAGCGACTGGAGTGCCACAGGTTCTCCAGTCTTGACTTTGAAAGTACCTTGAAGACATGGGACCTGCTAGGCTGTCTTTAGTGAATGAGACAAGGAGAGAAAGAGCAGATAGAGGGCCTCTAGTACTCAGGCAGTGATTGGTTCTTTTTTCCCCACTACAAAGATTAATGTCGCCCTCCAGTCCCTCTCCTTGCTTTTACAAGCTAGTATTAAAAAAGCTGGAATAGCAGTTAGCCACTTAATAAGAGCGCACAGGCTTTGAACGCAGAAGTTCAAAGCCCCAGAGATTAAATCTCATAGCCATAACGTCACTTGATGGCCTTAAGCAAGCAACCATTTTCTCTCCCCCTCACTTCTGCTGCTTAAATCGGAGGATGATAGGACTGACCTCAGAGAAGAAAGGCGCTATTTAGGTCCTAGTGGCTATTATAATTACGCCACACTGTCTGTCTGTGTGCGTGCAGATTTTCAAATCGCAGGATTTGGAGTCGGAGCTTAATATGCTTTGAGCACTCCATGCTGAAAGCTTCCTTGGTTTGCCATGTTTTCTACATTAGAGGGCAGTGTGCCTGCAGACTGAATCGTAGGATGAAAAATAATCTGGATGGTTGAAGGTGAAACTGTGATCTCTGATGCATCTCCTTTGCTGTGCAGGTAGCATTGCAGCTATTACCATCACAGTGATTGCAGTGGTTCTGTTGGTGTTTGGCATAGCCGCATTCCTGAAGATCAGGTAAGAATTGGTGCCTTTACTTAGAGGAGAGGCAGTAGTTCCTTGGGGAGAGGCTGGCTTCTTAACTATGGTTCTTACAGTCACTCCTCTACAGCTGAAAGTGGAAAGAACCCCTATAAAATTCACTTCTTATCCAGATAGCATATAGACACCTGGTGAGGAGTAAGGTAAAGGTAAAGGGACCCCTGACCATTAGGTCCAGTCGTGGCCGACTCTGGGGTTGCTCATCTCGCTTTATTGGCCAAGGGAGCCGGCATACAGCTTCCGAGTCATGTGGCCAGCATGACTAAGCCGCTTCTGGTGAACCAGAGCTGTGCACGGAAACGCCGTTTGCCTTCCCGCTGGAGCGGTACCTATTTATCTACTTGCACTTGACGTGCTTTCGAACTGCTAGGTTGGCAGGAGCAGGGAACAAGCAATGGGAGCTCACCCCGTTGCGGGGATTCGAACCGCCGGCCTTCTGATCGGCAAGTCCTAGGCTCTGTGGTTTAACCCACAGCGCCACCCGTGTCTCACTGATGAGGAGTACCCCATCCCAAAGTATTCCCAGGGAGGCATACAGAAGCTGTGCCAAAACCCAAGAACAATAGAAGTATCAACCGATAACCAAATGCAACAGCATACTGACAACAGGCTACCACAGGTGAGAAACTTAGAATCCTAGAATTGGAAGGGACCTTGATGGTCTTCAACCTCCTACAATTCAGGAATCTCAACTACAGCATCCATGAGAGATGGACACTCAACCTCTGCTTTAACAACTCCAAGGAAGGAGAGTCCATCAGCTCCATTGTTGAACAGCTCTTACTGTCAGAAAGTCCTTCCCTGATCTTTAGTCGATATCTCCTTTCTTATAACTTGAAGCCATTGGTTTTGAGACCCACCCTCTGGAGCAGGAGAAAACAAGCTTCCTCCATAGGCTTGCTAAAGGGTTATAGTCCTTTAGATATTTGAAGATGGCTATCATACCTTAAGAAGGGATGCAGGTGGCGCTGTGAGTTAAACCACAGCCTTGGGCTTGCCGATGAGGTCAGCAGTTCGAATCCCCGCGACAGGGTGAGCTCCCGTTGCTCTGTCCCTGCTCCTGCCAACCTAGCAGTTCGAAAGCACGTCAAAGTGCAAGTAGATAAATAGGTACTGCTCTGGGGGGAAGGTAAACAGTGTTTCCATGCGCTGCTCTGGTTCACCAGAAGTGGCTTAGTCATGCTGGCCACATGACCCAGAAAAACTGCGGACAAACGTCAGCTCCCTCGGCCAGTAAAGCGAGATGAGCGCTGCAACCCCAGAGTCGTTCGTGACTGGACTTAACTGTCAGGGGTCCTTTACCTTTTTATCATACCTCCATTTGGTCTCCTCTTATCCAGGCTGAACATATTAACTCCCTCAACCATTCCTTGGCTTGGTTTCCAGACCCTTGATCATCTTGGTCACCTTCCTCTGCAAACGCTCCAGTTTGTCAATATTCTTCTGCTGCGCAGAACGGGACACAGTGCTCCAAATGGGGTCTGACCAAAGCAGAATAGAGTGGGACTATTACTTCCCTTGATGTGGACACTAGACTCCTGTTGATGTACTCTAGAACAGCTGCTGCATCACACTGTTGACTCATGTTAAGGTTGTGGTCTGCTAAAATCCTTAGATCTACTTTTTAAATTACAGTGGTACCTCAGTTTAAGAACAGTCCTGTTTATGAACTATTCGGTTTACGGACTCCTCAAAACCAGAAGTAGTGTCCCGGTTTGAGAACTTTACCTCAGTCTAAGAACGGAATCTGAACTGTGGAAAGGCAGTGGCGGCAGGAGGCCTCATTAGGAAAAATGTTCCTCGCTTTAATAACGGGTTTGGTTTAAGAGCGGACTTCCGGAACGGATTAAGTTCGTAAACTGAGGTACCACTGTAATCACAATTTGATCTTCTGAGATAGCAGTCCTTTCACAAGCACTTTTAAATGTCTGATCAGCCTGGATGTTTTAAGTAATGGAAGTACAATCCCCAAAAGGGCAGAGGGAGGAGGCAGGTGAAGGAGGGATTCTTATTGTTATAATTGTTACTCCAGAACCTTACATTTCTGTAATAAGCATAGGCTGACCGGAGTACGCTTCTGTTTCTGTTCCCTCCCTCAGGCATTCTTCGTATGGAAGACTCTTGGATGACCACGACTATGGATCCTGGGGAAACTACAACAACCCTCTCTATGACGACTCTTAAATGGAGGAGAATCCATCAAAGCCAAAAACTGCTCGTGTATTTATGAAGCACTTATTTCACTAAAAGCGCCATGGTCCGATAATCCTTCTGCATACAGTGTCCGCGTTGTCGCTCCTCCTGCTGTTTCTGCTGATGCGTTGTCAACATACCTTTTTGCAGCGCAGGCCCCAAACGAAAAACAAGCCAACCTGAGTGGAGCGTTCAGCAAGAAATCGGGCAAGAGTTGGAATCCGTAGCTACGAGAATACTTGCTTGCGGGTGCCGTTGCCTCCAAACCCTAACGTTCTGCAAAGTGATTAGGATTCCTGCAAAAAGGAACGAAGTCCGTGGAAAGTTTCGCCACCAGTTCTGCTGTGGCCGTTTGGGCTCCCAGCAACTCGGTTGTAACAGGAGACCTGCAATGAAGAATGTGACCTTTGAGAGTTGTCAGATAGCAGAAAATCGTGGTAGAAGTTGCTCAGGGATCTCCCAGAATTAAACGGCAGATCTTGATTCTTGCTTTAATTGCCTTTTCTGGCTTGTCTCCTTAAGAAAGTGTTCTGATTAGAATTCAGCTGAAGGTTGGAGCAACCTGATATATCACTGAAGTTCTTATTAAATGTTTTGCTAAAGAAAGGCAGAATGTAACAGTAATAGGGGCTTTAGCCAGAAATGGCAGTCTGTTGTCCTGCTCCCCTCCCCAGCCTTCTGTAGGGTCCAGTTCATTGGGGCCTCCTTTCACAAAAATCTATTACAGTTTGGGCAAATGTTTTTGGAAATTTATTGAAGCCCAGTGTTAAGTCATGAGCCCACCAGCTCATGGTAAAGTTATTGTTACCTCCCAAATACAGAGGCTCTCCATGGAATTGCCTTCAATAAAGTTTGTTTTGTGGGGACCATTTGGAAAAGCAAACTCTCAAGGGCTATTTTTCCACACCCCAAGTTTGTCAGTTCAGACGTGTTTTCAGAAGTGTGTTAGATAAGGGGGTCCTCGCCTTTTGAGCACATACAGATTAGGAAAAAGCAGAAAAGGCAGCTTCGTGATGCAAAGGTAGCGAAGGCCAGCGGATAATTTGCATTACAAATCAAAACTTCTCAAGCCAAATAGAAGTAAAACACCTCATTCCTCATTATTGAGTTCCAGCCGATGGCGACTAACGTTAAGCTGAACCCTAGACGCAAGCCTTTGATGTATTTTCCATTATAGAAAGAAGGAAAGAAGGATTCCATTTCAGAAAAGACATTTTCAGTACTACAGTGTTGCTTTCTGCCTTCTCAGTATGCAAAGTCTACCAGTTGCTGTTGTTTTTTTATCTCCTTCCCTTCCATTTTTAAGGGCACAAAGTCACATTGGTACATTGAATTGATTTTGCAAGCAAGTTTGCTGTCACAATGAGGTTTGAACAACATATTATCCAGAGTTGGGGGGGGTACCCTCCTTTTATTTTTATATCAACCCCCAAAAAGATAGGGCAGCATGTCTGTGGCTAGATGCTAGGGCAAGTGAGGAAGGAAGGAATGATTCTCGCACATTTAAAAAGTTGCTGCTGTGCTGGATGGCAGAGACACCGTATGAACCTCCAGCAAAACACCTGTGTTTCTCTGTTTTTTCGTTTTTCTGTTTTGTAGCACTCTTGTCTCTGCAACCTTTTTGCATTAAAAGCTGGATGGAGGAAGATTCTTGTGCTAAACTCTTTAGTGCACAGTGTAAGGGGGTGGGAAATTGATTCCTCCCTCCCAGAGGCTAAACAGCTACTTGTTTGCACTACAAATAAACTTTGACAATAATAAAGATCTCTCTTTCACGCTTTTTTTCTATAGAAGTAAACCTGTTAAACAGGAGTTAGCACAAAGTATGTGGGTGCGAACACATTGCCAGCTTGAAGCACAGCTAGGCCATTGCTTTTCTCAGGCTGGCTCGAAGCTGGATTTGGGGGGAAATGCATCAAAACACAGTCTTTCAAAAGAAAGGACGGGATAAGGATGGATTGCGGCCAATGCCGTGTGCCGCTTCCCAAACCAGTTTAGGAGCACATTGAATGCAGAATAAATGGGACTGTGTACACAGCCTTGCTTTCTTAAAGGTAAAGGGACCCCTGACCATTAGGTTCAGTCGTGGCTGACTCTGGGGTTGCGGTGCTCATCTCGCTTTACTGGCTGAGGGAGCCGGCATACAGCTTCCTGGTCATGTGGCCAGCAGGACTAAGCCGCTTCTGGTGAACCAGAGCAGCGCACGGAAACGCCATTTACCTTCCCGCTGGAGCGGTACCTATTTATCTACTTCCACTGGCATGCTTTTGAACTGCTAGGTGGGCAGGAGCAGGGACCAAGCAACGGGAGCTCACCCCGTTGCGGGGATTCGAACCACCGACCTTCTGATTGGCAAGTCCTAGGCTCTGAGGTTTAACCCACAGCGCCAACCTTTAAAAAAGTGCTTCCCCATTTTTGCTTTGGAAAGCTGTTGGTCACGTCTAGGTGCAAGGCCTTTTGGGGCTAGGAGTAGGTGTTCCCCCCATTTTAGCTCTCTTCCGTAACAGAACCTTCAGAGTAATGCCATGCCAGCGTTAGAAACTCAGATATACAACTCCTTAAACCAGGGTTACAGTCGCCAAAACATCTAGTTTGCCATTTGAGGACCAGATGGTTCTAAAGTCTTAATTTTCAATACGCCTTTTTGGTTCCTGAAATTCATTCTGATAGTGCAGATAAAATATCACTGATGGAATTCTAAATGATGTGTTGTTAGTGTGTGAAAACAGCCAGGATCCAGTGATTTCCCAGATGATGAAGACATCTTCACTTGGTCGCAAGTGGCCAATAGCCTGGTGCAAAATGCACCTGGGGAATTTCAGATGCTGCTGTCATCATCCGCAGAGCACATCCAAGAAAGCAGGCCTGAATAAAATAATTAGGAGGGGATGGGAAACCTAAAAAAGAGATACTGCCAACAGGAACTATGGGAATGGTTTGGGGGAGGGAGCTAGAGAGCACATGGCTAAAAGCGGTAAGAGGGAAACCCGGGAACTAGCACTGGGCATTTACTAAGCATTCTCTACTGTCTTTTGCTTCCATGTTTGCTGGAGGAGAACCCAGCCATTAAGTGTGCTTCTTCCATTCACAATCGATAGCATGCATTAAAATGCTGGCACGGGGTCAGGGACTGGGATTCCAGTAGACGCAATTTGAGTTGCACAACTCAGATTGATTTGGCTGGGGAAACCCAGCCAGATGGGCGGGGTATCAATAATAATACATTATTATTATTTTATTTATATATTTTAATTCCAAAGTTTTTGAGACTCAGCTGTTGTAAAGGTGTGGTGATCTGTCATGGAACAATCCCATTCAAGAAGATAACAGTGTGGTTTCACAGACCTTGTTGCTGGTTGCGAAGGGGCCCCCGTGACTGTTCAAGATTCAGGGCCACAAAAATGTAGGGAGAAGAAGTACACTCCTTGCTAATAGCCCTGCTGCTGCGGGAATCCCAGTCCCTGACCCCGTGCCAGCATTTTAATTGCAAAGTTGGCAAGCCTGTTCTGAAGAACATAAGCAGGCCTACTGTATCCATTAAACCTTTTGGAGTCGTAACAGAAGCCGCTGAATTATGGCGAGTCTTGCATCTGTTCCAATGGGGATCTGTTGTGGGCAGGATGTCAAATCAGATGACGTTATATGGAAGACCGCCTCCAAGTTTGCCACTTTGCAGCCCTGCGTATATCCCTCAGATAAGGGGACAGGTAAGGGGCGCGGGTGGCACTGTGGTGTAAACCACTGAGCCTATGGCTTGCCAATCGGAAGATCTGCAGTTTGAATCCCCGTGACTGGGTGAGCTCTCATTGTTTGGTCCCTGCTCCTGCCAACTTAGCAGTTGGAAAGCACGTCAAAGTGCAAGTAGATAAATAGGTACCACTCCAGCGGGAAGGTAAATGGCATTTCTGTGCGCTGCTCTGGCTTCGCCAGAAGCGGCTTAGTCATGCTGGCCACACGACCCAGAAAAACTGTCTGTGGACAAACATTGGCTCCCTCGGCCAGTAAAGCGAGATGAGCGCCGCAACCCCAGAGTCGTTCACGACTGGACTTAACTGTCAGGGGTCCTTTACCTTTACCTTTTTAAGGGAACAGGTATGCTGAGGTGACATCTGATTGACTCACCTCAGGCTCTTCTTATAGCCGTGAAGTGTTAGTGTCTAGATGTAACATAAGTAATTGATCACTTATCTGTTAATGGATGCTGAGTGGCAGCCCCTTTTCATGAAGGCTGACAGGAAATAGGGCAGCCAGGCACTTAACTGCGTAGGCATCTCCATGTCAGAAACTGTCAAGAGCCAAGTCGTGGAGAACAATCTAGGTCCAATGATCTTATCTCCAAAGGCAACTAGGCCAGGCAACATACACCTTAAAACCAGATGCAATCAGCCTCTTTCCTGCTGCGACAGCCACAAACAGCTTTTCCTACATTCACAACCACATCTAAAAAAATATGCAAACTACCGGGTATATGTTATACAGTGGTACCTCGGGTTACATACGCTTCAGGTTACAGACTCCGCTAACCCAGAAATAGTGCTTCAGGTTAAGAACTTTGCTTCAGGATGAGAACAGAAATCGTGCTCCGGTGGCACGGCAGCAGCAGGAGGCCCCATTAGCTAAAGTGGTCTACAGGTTAAGAACAGTTTCAGGTTAAGTACAGACCTCCGGAATGAATTGAGTACTTAACCCGAGGTACCACTGTATATTAGGGACGCGGGTGGCTCTGTGGGTTAAACCACAGAGCCTAGTACTTGCCGATCAGAAGGTCGGTGGTTCGAATCCCCATGATGGGGTGAACTCCCGTTGCTCGGTCCCTGCTCCTGCCAACCTAGCAGTTCGAAAGAACATCAAAGTGCAAGTAGATCAATAGGTATTGCTCCGGCAGGAAGGTAAACAGCATTTCCGTGCGCTGCTCTGGTTCGCCAGAAGCGGCTTAGTCCTGCTGGCCACATGACCTGGAAGCTGTACGCCGGCTCCCTGGGCCAATAAAGCGAGAGGAGCGCCGCAACCCCAGAGTCAGTCACGACTGGACCTAATGGTCAGGGGTCCTTACCACTGTATATGCATACTGTATATTTGATTGACTATACCAGGGGTTGTCAACCTGGCCCCTACACCCTACGAGTGGGTGTTTCAGGATTCTAGGTGGGCGGTAGGGGGTTCTACGGCACAAGATGATTCCTTCCATTGAGCACTGGTGGGTGGTAAGGAAATTTTACCATCAAGAAAGATGCATTAGTGGGCGGTAGGTATAAAAATGTTGACTACCCCTGGACTATACCATCAACAACAAGTGTGTCAACTGGAAGGACAAAGCTATTGCCAGGAGAGAGATCTATTAAAACATACAACAATTATGATAAAAGCAGCACAGCACCAGCCCTTTCATTAGAAGCAGTCAGTTCCCAAAAGCCTGTTGTAATGGTTCTAGGGGTTGCTCGTGCGTAAATCGGCGCCACACCTGGCTGGGTTGCCTGAGTGAACCCTTTCTGTCTGGACAGCCACTCGCCCGTGGCTGTCTCAATCGCTGGCAGAATCCGTCAGTGGGCATTTCTTGAACTTCTTCCAGCAAAGAAGCTCTTTGACGCCTAGTCTCCCTGCGCGGAAGCCTTCTGCGCAGGGAGGGTGTGGGCAGCGGAGGACCCGTGCTCTCCCCGCTGGTCCCCGGCGAGGAGTCATGGAGCCACCTCGCTGATTCCCCCATCTGCCCCCCTTCTCCACTGGTGCTACGCTGATTTCCTTCCCCAGAAGATGTGCTGCTTCTCTCCCTCCCGGGACGCTCTCCGGAACCCCTCTGGAGCCCTCCCTCTCCCCCTGGCTCCGATGGCAGTTCCCTGACACCTGTTGATACAAGAAGGACAACAAGGAGGGAGACAGGCTACCTTCTCTAGGGAGGGAGTTCCAAAGACCAGGAGAAGCCACCACTGAGAAGAGGAAGAAGAAGTTTGGATTTGATATCCCGCTTTATCACTACCCTAAGGAGTCTCAAAGCGGCTAACAATCTCCTTTCCCTTCCTCCCCAGCAACAAACACTCTGTGAGTGAGTGAGGCTGAGAGACTTCAGAGAAGTGTGACTAGCCCAAGGTCACCCAGCAGCTGCATGTGGAAGAGCGGGGAATCGAACCTGGTTCACCAGATTACGGGTCCACCGCTCTTAACCACTATACCACACTGGCTCTCTGAGAAGTGTGGGAATGTTGAGGATAGTAGGAGAGGATATACTGATTAAATATTAACCTTCCTCACTCATGCTAGTGAGCTAGTAGCAGAGCACATTCCCTTGCACATTGCAGGAAGCTAGTTGATGGATTTGTGAGAATCATTTGAGTTGATCAATCCAGTCTGGCTTGTCCAGATTGGATTGTTCCTGATAAATCCCTTTTAGTTCCCTCTTAAAAACAATAATGACACAACAGTCTTCTTTTAAAAGGAACGATAAGGTTTACTTACATTCAGTTCACAGTATGGTCCTGAAGGCAGGCTTTATCTTGTAGTTAGAGTTACAGATAATAATAATAATAATAATAATAATAATAATAATAATAATAATAATTTATTTGTACCCCGCACATCTGGCTGGGTAGAGCCATAAAACAGTAGATAATAAAACAATAAAACAATAATCCATTGGGCTAAAAGCAGAGGGGGTAAAAAGTAACGACTAAAAATATAAACATAAGGTCAGAAGATGGCTAAAACCTAATTAAAAGCTTAATTAAAAATGGGAGGTTCTGGTTAGGCTGCTACCTCCGTCGCCATTTTCCTTCTCCACCTCCATCTGGCTGGGTTTCTCCAGCCACTCTGGGCGGCTTCCAGCAAAGACCAAAAATACACTAAAATGTCACACATTAAAAACTTCCCTGAACAGGGCTGCCTTCAGATGTCTGAATGTCAGGTAGTTGTTTATCTCTTTGACATCTGATGGGAGGGCGTTCTACAGGGCGCCACTACCGAGAAGGCCCTCTGCCTGGTTCCCTATAGCTTTGCTTCTCGCAGTGAGGGAACCGCCAGAAGGCCCTCGGCGCTGGACCTCAGTGTCCGGGCAGAACGATGGGGGTGGAGATGCTCCTTCAGATATACTGAGCCGAGGCCGTTTAGGGCTTTAAAGGTCAGCACCAACACTTTGAATTGTGCTTGGAAACGTACAGAGAAAAGTGTGGGTTCATCCTCTGTGAGGAATGAGACCATGTGCTGCTGGCTGAGACCCAGCAGAGAGCATAAGGGGGAAAGGCAAAAAGGGCAAAAAGGGAAGATGGCTATGTGACCAGCCCTTTTGTAGGGTCTGCTAGGGTCATGCCCATCTACTTGGTCACACACAGGGGAAGGATGCTCCAGACCAGGTGTGACAGGAAGTCCTCCTGGCTGGAGCAAACATTCCCCGATGCGTCCACTCTGAGCAAACAGGAAATGTTGGACTTGACTGCTTCAGTGATGTTACATCCCACAGGAAGGCCCTCTCCTGCGTCCCCACCAAGTGTGCCTCTAAGGGTGGTAGAACTGTGAGAAGGATTTCCTCCAAAGATCTCAGAACCCAGACAGTTTCTTATGAGGAAATGAATAAAGGTAAAGGGACCCCTGACCATTAGGTCCTGTTGTGACCGACTCTGGGGTTGTGGCGCTCATCTCGCTTTATTGGCCAAGGGAGCCGGCGTACAGCTTCCAGGTCATGTGGCCAGCATGACTAAGCCGCTTCTGGCGAACCAGAGCAGCGCACGGAAACACTTTCCCGCCAGAGCGGTACCTATTTATCTACTTGCACTTTGACGTGCTTTCGAACTGCTAGGTTGGCAGGAGCTGGGACCGAGCAACGGGAGCTCACCCCGTCACGGGGATTCGAACCGCCGACCTTCTGATCGGCAAGTCCTAGGCTCTGTGGTTTAACCCACAGCGAAATGAATACAAGGACCTTAAACATTGCTCTGTAATAGATGGGCGCCCAGTGCATATGTCTTTAGGATGGTGTCACATGTTCTCATCCATATGCCCCCATCAGTAGTCTGGTTGCAGCATTCTGCACCAGCTGGAGCTTCCAAACCAGAACCAAGCGCAGCCCCACATCAAGCATGTTGCAGCAATCCAGCCTCAATATTGCCAATGCAGGCACTACGGTGGTCAGGCTATTCCCCTCCAGGAACGGCCATAGCTGGCAAACTGGACAGAGCTGCTAAAAGGCTCTCCTAGCCATTCAACTTTTTCATAAATGATCAGAAATCAGCAGCAAAGTACACCAAGTTTGAACGTTGGCATCAAATGATTTACGATGGCGAAAGCCCAAGTGGACTGTGAAAAGCAGCAAAACGATTCCTTCAAAATTGGGTAAATGGGCAAGGAAACTGGGGGAAGATATTCCTTCTAAGAGGTGATACTTCCAAAATTGATGAGGACCAGGACTTTGTGGTTGCAACCAGTATTGGTGTAAGTTCCTATATACACCAATATGTATTACAGTACAGTGGTACCTCGAGTTAAGTACTTAATTCGTTCCGGAGGTCTGTTCTTAACCTGAAACTGTTCTTAACCTGAAGCACAACTTTAGCTAATGGGGCCTCCTGCTGCTGCCGCTCTGCCGGAGCACAATTTCGGTTCTCATCCTGAAGCAAAGTTCTTAACCCGAGGTACTCTTTCTGGGTTAGCAGAGTCTGTAAGCTGAAGCGTATGTAACCTGAAGCATATGTAACCTGAGATAGCACTGTACAGTTAATTATGACAGACTGTGCACTACCCCATTGGGGGTTGGATTGTTATTTTTTGCATAGCAAATAGTTTGCTTCCATCTTAAAATGCACATACACATGCATGCACGCGCACTTCCTAGCAATTATTTATCTCACATTACATCATTTCCCACTTTATTCTCTCTGTTGCTCATCTTCCTTCTGTGCTAAGCAAGGCAGTCCACATTCTCGCCAAGATTATGTTTGTGGTGTCTTGTTATGCTTGATCCCAGTCAAGAAGAGGAAACTGTAACCATGGGGACAGAGGCAATAGATTTAGAATCTTAGCTGGGTCACGTCACTCCCTCTCTGCAGCTCCTATCTGAAAGCTAATTCAGCATCTAAAAATATCACACCAACATAGTACCTTTTAAGGGCAAGTCCAGCTGGTCCCCTGCTCTCAAAAATGAGAGTGGAGAGACTATTGTGACTTGTGTGTAGCACAGCCAAGAGAGTTGGTGCCTCTAGATACAGCTTGAACCGAAGGAGAAATGAGCCCTGTGACACTTGGGAGCTGACTGGTGTTCAGTTTTTAGCTGCCGCACTCAGGATTTGCACAATCGCAGCACAACACACTTTCATGAATTAAATTACTAGTGTCGGAGGAGAGGGGTGGTATATTCAGTTCTCCTTTCTGTCTGACAGTGGTTAGTAGGGCTTGAGCTGGAAGACTCTCTTTGCATCACCTTCAACCCATTGACTGATTGTTACAGGCATGTTTCCCAGCACAATTCAAAGTGTTGGTGCTGACCTTTAAAGCCCTAAACGGCCTCAGCCCACTAGACCTGAATGAGCGTCTCCACCCCCATCGTTCTGCCCAGACACTGAGGTCCAGTTCTGAGAGTCTTCTGGCAGTTCCCTCTCTGCGAGAAGTGAAGCTACAGGGAACCAGGCAGAGGGTCTTCTTGGTGGTGGCACCCGCCCTGTGGAACACCCTCCCATCAGATGTCAAGGAAATAAACAACTATCTGACTTTTAGAAGACATCTGAGGACAGCCCCGTTTAGGGAAATTTTTAATGTTTGATGTTTTATTGTGTTTTTAATATTCTGTTGGGAGCCCCCCAGGGTGGCTGGGGAAAGTTGTAGTGAAAAAAAACCCTAATCTCTTGTCCTCAATTTCTTCTGAGCCACGCAGGCAAGTCCTTCTCACCAAGTTCCCAAATGCACAGGATAGGTTCTGTCTCGCAGCAAACAAGCAATCCTGGGGATCTAAACCACAGAGCCTAGGGCTTGCCGATTAGAAGGTCGGCGGTTCGAATCCCCGCGATGGGGTGAGCTCCCATTGCTCGGTCCCAGCTATTGCCAACCTAGCAGTTCGAAAGCACGTCAAAGTGCAAGTAGATAAATAGGTACCACTCTGGCGGGAAGGTAAACGGCGTTTCCGTGCGCTGCTCTGGTTCACCAGAAGCAGCTTAGTCATGCTGGCCACATGACCCGGAAGCTGTACACCGGTTCCCTCGGCTGGTAAAGCGAGATGAGCGCCGCAACCCCAGAGTCGTCCACAACTGGACCTAACAGTCAGGGGTCCCTTTACCTAGCCACTTCCCCAGATTGCAAAAAGTGTCAGCCCTCCCATTCCACTCCAAAAAAGGTGTTTACAGACTATCTGATAAACATGACCCACAATATATTTGTCGAGAAGGTGCCAGTTGCTAGTCAAATGGGCAAGAAGCTCTTCAAAAGGGACTAGATAAATGGTTTTTTTGCAGGGTCACCAATGGAGGTACACATATACGAGGCCCCAAACCAGAATATCTCCAAACTCTAAGCTTTAATTTTATTTAATTTTAAAGTAACTCAATCAAATATTTACAAGTTATAAAACAAACTGTGGAAACAAATCTAAGGCTTCAGCACTGGACAGGCAGTACCATTGCTAAGGAAGCTTAATCACTTAATTACTGTTGCTATTAGAAAAAGTAATGTTGACCACCTCCACCTGCCCAAAGCAATCTGCCTATAACCTACCCTCTATACACCCATATTTTTACTTAGTCTTTCAGGTCCAGATCTGGATGAGGAGGACAAAGCACCTGGGACCAGCAAAACTGTTTCACCTTATGAAGCATCTTGACTATACTGTGTTGCTTAGAGGAATCCTATGAGTTGACCTATGTCTATTTGTTGCTTACGTCAGCAATGCGAAAAGGGGTCTGGATTCAACATGGGGCAGGTGCTGCAAGTTTAGGAAGAAGGTCTGTTTCCCTTGGTGCTCCATATTTGCAGAGCAGCATGATTTTAATTCTTCTGACAAAAATACTTTCGTGAAATTTAATTTAAAAATTTATGTCCTGCTTTTTTCATCAAATCCATAGGGGCTGTTATTGGCCTCAGTGGCGTAGTGTGGGGGGTGCAGGGGGGGGCGGCCGCACCGGGCGCAACATCTGGGGGTTAGGGTTAGGGGGCGCAAATCCACGGGTTAGGGGGCGCAAATTACTTGCCTTGCCCCGGGTGCTGGCAACCCACGCTACGCCACTGATTGGCCTTACGAGTGAGACTTGCAATATGGAGTCCTTCTGTTCAGAATTCCAGCTCCACCTCCAGTCTTCAATCCAAGACACACACACACACACACACACACACACACACACACACGACAAACAGCATACTTATGTCTTGTTGGGCTGTTTTTAGGGTTTTGCCCACTTAGGGTTTTTTCCCCCTTCTAAAAATTTTGAACTGCCCTAAGCCAACGGATACTTTGCTTTTGCGCATGGGTGGTGTTAAAAGTTATCCAGACACATTCTAGGCTGCAATTCTACACTCTGTTCCAGTGAGTAAGGCCCATTGAACTTGACAAGATTTACTTCTGAGTAGACGTGCATAAGGTTGCACTGTAAGGATATTTTCAGTTTGTACAGCTGCCAAACTGTGCAGAGCATTTCAGGAATTTACAGTTCGAACTGCCATCAATCTAAAAACAATAATGGGTCAAGATAGCGACTCCAACAACAAGTTCTGAAAACAGCAACGGTGAAACAGGCTTTTCCTACTTTTTAAAAGCTTGTTTTAATTATTGCTGTTCAGCGAAAAGCAGCATTTGCCTGCCTTTAACATACTTTAGGTGATATATTTGCCTATAATAATAATAACAATAATTTATTTATACCCTGCCCATCTGGCTGGGCTTCCCCAGCCACTCTGGGCAGCTTCCAAAAAAATATTAAAATACTGTAATACATCGAACATTAAAAGTTTTCCTAAACAGGGCTGCCTTCAGATGTCTTCTAAAAGTCTGGTAGTTGTTGTTCTCTTTGACATATGGTGGGAGTTCCACAGGGCGGGTGCCACTACTGAGAAGGCCCTCTGCCTGGTTCCTTGTAACTTGGATTCTCGCAGTGAGGGAACCGCCAGAAGGCCCTTGGAGCTGGACCTCAGTGTCCGGGTAGAACGATGGGGGTGGATACGCTCCTTCAAATATACTGGACCAAGACTGTTTAGGGCTTTAAAGGTCAGCACCAACACTTTGAATTGTGCTTGGAAATGTACTGGGAGCCAGATATATATGACCAACATTCTGGTAGTGGTTTATCTTTTGACAGACGTATTTGCAATGTAAAGACTACCACAGTGCTTTGGAATACCCTGAAAAATAAAACAGCCCATCCCATTGGAATGAGTGGACTTGTTATAGAGCAGTAGACACACCGCCAAACCAGTGAGGGCTGAGGGGCATTGGGAGTCCAACAACATTCAAGGTTTCTCCAACTTTGCTGTAAAAGGGCTGGGCAAGAATTAAATGATTTTGAAGTGACAGCTGTGTGTGGTTTACATTTTAATATGTTGATAAGTATCAGGGACGCGGGTGGCGCTGTGGGTTAAACCACAGAGCCTAGGACTTGCCGATCAGAAGGTCGGTGGTTCGAATCCCCATGATGGGGTGAGCTCCCGTTGCTCAGTCCCTGCTCCTGCCCACCTAGCAGTTCAAAAGCACGTCAAAGTGCAAGTAGATAAATAGGTACCGCTCCGGCGGGAAGGTAAACGGTGTTTTCGTGCGCTGCTCTGGTTCGCCAGAAGCGGCTTAGTCATGCTGGCCACATGACCCGGAAGCTGTCTGCAGACAAACGCCAGCTCCCTCGGCCCATAGAGCGAGATGAGCACCGCAACCCCAAAGTCAGCCACGACTGGACCTAAAGGTCAGGGGGTCCCTTTACCTTTACCTTTAAGTATCAGACAGAAGCAGCTTCACCCAAAGGTGGGGCGAGGAATTGAAGAGCACCTCTCCCTCAGAGCAAAATCAAAGCCACCCCCTTTGAGCACAGATTTATTTGTGGAATATGCGGTATGTAAATAAATTGGCTAAGGCTGACTACACAGATGCAGAAAGGCATATTTAATTGCTAGAATATTTGTTGCTGGCATCCGTCTGTCTCAAGAGACAATAGAGTGCGCCTTCAGGGGTGAAGTCAAACTGCTGTGTTAGCAGCACCAGTGACTTCCCCAGGGTGCAAGCTTGGGCAGTGGGCGTGGAGGTCTTGGGCTGCCTAAACAACAAGATCCCCCTCTCAGCCTTATTGATGGGGCCCAAAGGAAAGCAGAGCAATATGTTCGGCATCAGCTTGGCTGCAAGAGTTGCCAGGAGGTCTTATTCAACATCTTTATCAACGACTTGGATGATGGACTCAAGGGCATCCAGATCAAATTTGCAGATGACACCAAACTGGGAGGGGTGGCTAACACCCCAGAGGACAGGATCACACTTCAAAACGACCTTGACAGATTGGAGAACTGGGCCAAAACAAACAAGATGAATTTTAACAGGGAGAAATGTAAAGTATTGCACTTGGGCAAAAAAAATGAGAGGCACAAATACAAGATGGGGGACACCTGGCTTGAGAGCAGTACATGTGAAAAGGATCTAGGAGTCTTGGTTGACCACAAACTTGACATGAGCCAACAGTGTGACGCGGCAGCTAAAAAAGCCAATGCAATTCTGGGCTGCATCAATAGGAGTATAGCATCTAGATCAAGGGAAGTAATAGTGCCACTGTATTCTGCTCTGGTCAGACCTCACCTGGAGTACTGTGTCCAGTTCTGGGCACCACAGTTCAAGAAGGACACTGACAAACTGGAAGGTGTCCAGAGGAGGGCAACCAAAATAGTCAAAGGCCTGGAAACGATGCCTTATGAGGAACGGCTAAGGGAGCTGGGCATGTTTAGCCTGGAGAAGAGGAGGTTAAGGGGTGATATGATAGCCATGTTCAAATATATAAAAGGATGTCACATAGAGGAGGGAGAAAGGTTGTTTTCTGCTGCTCCAGAGAAGCGGACACGGAGCAATGGATCCAAACTACAAGAAAGAAGATTCCACCTAAACATTAGGAAGAACTTCCTGACAGTAAGAGCTGTTTGACAGTGGAATTTGCTGCCAAGGAGTGTGGTGGAGTCTCCTACTTTGGAGGTCTTTAAGCAGAGGCTTGACAACCATATGTCAGGAGTGCTCTGATGGTGTTTCCTGCTTGGCAGGGGGTTGGACTCGATGGCCCTTGTGGTCTCTTCCAACTCTATGATTCTATGATTCTATGAGGAGGCGAACAAGGAACCATCCAAATGTCCTAGGGACTCCCCTCCGGATTTGTGTAGGCTTTCCTCCTGAGCCTATTCTTCTTCCAAATACAGTGGTTCCTCAGTTTTCGAACAGCTTAGTTCATGAACAACTTGGAACCTGAACACTGCAAAACCAGAAGTAGGTGTTCCGGTTTTCAAACTACAGTGGTACCTCGGGTTAAGTACTTAATTCGTTCCGGAGGTCCGTTCTTAACCTGAAACTGTTCTTAACCTGAAGCACCACTTTAGCTAATGGGGCCACCTGCTGTCGCCGCCACGCAATTTCTGTTCATTATCCTGAAGCAAAGTTCTTAACCCGAGGTACTATTTCTGGGTTAGCGGAGTCTGTAACCTGAAGCGTATGTAACCTGAAGCGTATGTAACCCAAGGTACCACTGTATTTTTCAGAAGCTGAACATGCTCCGTTTTGAGTCCCCCTGTGTTTCCTGTTGCGCTGCTAATTTGTGTGTGTCCCCCCCCCCATTTTAATTCAAGCCTTCTGTTTCTGGTTGCAGTGTTCTAAGGTGATATTTGGAGCTTATATTTGGTGCTTTGTTTTTGCTATTTATTTTGCGTTTTTGGTTTTGAGGCTTTTTCACCTAATTTGTTTTTGTGACTGTGTGGATCCCAGTTCAGCTACAGATTGATTGATTGATTGATTGATTGATTGTGTGACTGAGGAAATGGATAAATGCGCCCCATCCAAACAATGACTATCATCAGTGCAGGTAAGATAAAATGTTCATTTTAATTTTTATCATCTACAATGCTCTTTTATTTATTTTATAGTACAGTACATTGATTCCCGGACCGTCCGCAGGCCGGATTTAGAAGGCGACTGGGCCAGATCTGGCCTCCGGGCCTTAGTTTGCCTACCCATGGTGTATACAGTGGTACCTTGGTTCTCAGACACCTTGGTACTTAAACAACTTGGAACCCAAATACTGCAAACCCGGAAGTAAGTGTTCTGGTTTGCAAACTTTTTTCGGAATCCGGGCATGCACCGTTTTGAGTGTTACTACTACTACTACTAATAATAATAATAAAAATTTATTATTTATACCCCGCCCATCTGGCTGGGCTTCCCCAGCCACTCTGGGCGGCTTCCAAAAGAATATTAAAATACTATAATACATCAAACATTAAAAGCTTCCCGAAACAGGGCTGCCTTCAGATGTCTTCTAAAAGCCTGGTAGTTGTTGTTCTCTTTGACATCTGGTGGGAGGGCGTTCCACAGGGAAGGTGCCACTACCGAGAAGGCCCTCTGCCTGGTTCCCTGTAACTTGGCTTCTCGCAGTGAGGGAACTGCCAGAAGGCCCTCGGCACTGGACCTCAGTGTCCGGGTAGAACGATGGGGGTGGAGACGCTCCTTCAGATATACTGGACCAAGGCCGTTTAGGGCTTTAAAGGTCAGCACCAACACTTTGAATTGTGCTCGGAAACGTACTGGGAGCCAATGTAGGTCTTTCAAGACCAGTGTTATGTGGTCTCTGCGGCCGCTCCCAGTCACCAGTCTAGCTGCTGCATTCTGGATTAGTTGTAGTTTTCGGGTCACCTTCAAAGGTAGCCCCACGTAGAGCGCATTGCAGTAGTCCAAGCGGGAGATAACCAGAGCATGCACCACTCTGGCGAGGCAGTCCGCAGACAGATAGGGTCTCAGCCTGCGTACCAGATGGAGCTGGTAAACAGCTGCCCTGGATACAGATTTGACCTGTGCCTCCATGGACAGCTGTGAATCCAAAATGACTCCCAGGCTGCGCACCTGGTCCTTCAGGGGCACAGTTACCCCATTCAGGACCAGGGAATCCTCCACACCTGCCCGCCTCCTGTCCCCCCAAAACAATACTTCTGTCTTGTCAGGATTCAACCTCAATCTGTTAGCCGCCATCCAACCTCCAATCGCCTCCAGGCACTCACACTTCCATTTTAAGTGTTACACTGTGGTCTGTCTGTTTTTGCTATTTATTTTGCGTTTTTGTGGCTCTTTTTTGTTTTGTTTTTGTGACTGTGTGGAACCCAGTTCAGCTACTAACTGATTGATTGTGTGATTGCAGTACATTGTTTATTGCTTTAATTTTATGGATCAGTGGTCTCGTTAGATAGTAAAAGTCATGTTAAATTGCTGTTTTAGGGGTTGTTTTTAAAAGCCTGGAATGGATTAATCCATTTTGCATTGCTTTCTATGGGAAAGTGCACCTTGGTTTTGGAACGCTTTGGTTTTGGAACAGACTTCCAGAACGGATTAAGTTTGAGAACCAAGGTACCACTGTATATCCCACAAGGCAATAGAATCTTCCTGCTCCTAGGTTGACAAGCCCCACCTGCCCCTTACTTCCCTCTGCAGCATGTGCAGAAACCACCTTCTTGACCATTGGACCCACTATTGGTCTCATCTGCTCAGTTCGCCAGAGCCTGTCTTTGCGTGAACTCACCAAGGGTTTGAGACCTATCAGCTGCCCTCACCTGGTTTAGCCAGCCAGTTGAAGACGTTCCCAGGGTGCGGCCGCCATCACATGCTAACAGCTTCTAGGAGCCACAGGTGAGAGTGCAGGATGGAGACCAAAAGTGGACAAACTAGCTCAGAAGAAGGAGGAGGAGTTCCCCACCAGAGGTACTGCCCCTCTCCTATATACACCTTACTTGCATAAAGCTGTTGAGAAAAGGCAATATTAATGTTCTCTTCAGTGAGTACTGAATTACCCACTGAATGTGGACTATTTCTTTGTTTAGTCGTTTAGTCGTGTCCGACTCTTTGTGACCCCATGGACCAGAGACTATTTCTTACTGCTAATCTAAAGGTAAAGGGACCCCTGACCATTAGGTCCAGTCACAGACGACTCTGGGGTTGCGGCGCTCATCTCGCTTTATTGGCCGAGGGAGCCGGCGTACAGCTTCTGGGTCATGTGGCCAGGATGACTAAGCTGCTTCTGGCAAACCAGAGCAGCGCATGGAAACACCATTTACCTTTCCACTGCAGTGGTACCTATTTATCTACTTGCACTTTGACGTGCTTTCGAACTGTTAGGTTGGCAGGAGCAGGGACCGAGCAACGGGAGCTCACTTCGTCGCAGGGATTCGAACTGCCAACCTTCTGATCGGCAAGTCCTAGGCTCTGTGGTTTAACCCACAGCGCCACCCACGTCCCACTGCTAGTCTACATCCTTACATAAACTACACGGAACTCATTCTGTTAATCAGTAATACCTTGGATAGCTCAGTTGGTTAGAGCATGATGCGGAGAACGCCAAGGTTGCAGGTTCAACTCCTGTATCGGTCAGCTGCATATTTCTGCATTACAGGGAGGTGGTCGAGATGATCTTCAGGGTCTCTTCCAACTCTATGATTCTAATAACAAATGTTCTGTGAAGTTTAGCTATGGAAGAAACCACTCTCAAGGCCTGGTACTGGTCAGCTGCAGGCAATTTTCAACACTGTGATTCCACATGGAAGCAACTTGAAATTGTTCATAATATACACACACGCTCCTAATGGCAACAGGTGAACTGGATCTAATATGACCTGCCAGAGCATCATTGGAATAGGATTACATGGACGGGCCAGAACAACTCAACAACTGCCATTAGAAAATAGCACATAACACACATGGCTTTTCAGCTGTTTCCATGTCAGGTTACAGCCCTCCCGTTGAACTCCGGAGAGCAAACTATTAAAATACTGGGAGGCCCCCCGAAAGAGATTCTTACTGCCCCAGAGGCAGTTGCATTTCTGGTACAAAGAATGTCTCTGCGGCAGGTGGAGCCCTTGGAAGCCCAGGACAACTGCAAAACTGCAGCATTTACTCAGCTCATTGAGTAGGTTTTAAGGGACGCGGGTGGCGCTGTGGGTTAAACCACAGAGCCTAGGACTTGCCGATCAGAAGGTCAGCAGTTCGAATCCCCGCGACGGGGTGAGCTCCCGTTGCTCAGTTCCTGCTCCTGCCAACCCAGCAGTTCGAAAGCACATCAAAGTGCAAGTAGATAAATAGGTACCGCTCCGGCGGGAAGTTAAACGCAGTTTCCGTGCGCTGCTCTGGTTCGCCAGAAGTGGCTTAGTCATGCTGGCCATATGACCCGGAAGCTGTATGCCGGCTCCCTCAGCCAGTAAAGCGATATGAGCACCGCAACCTCAGAGTCGTCCGTGACTGGACCTAATGGTCAAGGGTCCCTTTACCTTTTTAAAGGGACAAAATCCACTAGGGGCAATTTGTCCTACCACGACACCATGATCCTATTTATGTTAAGAACAGATACTGGTTTTAAACCACTAACTGGCATGGCTTCCTTCGAAGGACCTGGGTAAGTATAGATGTTCATTGATAGAGATCACTAGGTAGGCCATTCTTTTTCTCAATTCAGATTGAAACTGGTTTCGGGGGAGATGCATAGTATTTTACGACAGGATGCAGGATAGCTATGGATCGGGGCTAACGTCATGCGCACACTACTTCCCAAACCAGAAGTGGGAGCACACTGGGTGCAGAGCTAGTCGGAGTGCACACAGCCTATGTCCCTCCCTAGACTTTGGATTTGCCAGAGAAGATGTGCTCCATGCCCTGTCTAACAACAGATATAATCTGTGAGAATGAGGAACAGGGCCTTCTCTATTGTGGCACCCCTTACCATCTTTCCCTGGTAAATCAAGTGATTCAGTTGCTAGAAAATCTCCTTATGTCCTGGTGTACACTGGCTGCATGGTGGTACAAGTGAATATCTTATCAGAATAAGTTTTCAGCTTGTTGATATTTTGTGTTTCAGCGATTCTATCATAGTTGGTGTTCTTTTATCCGATCTTCTTATTTGTGCTTTATGTTTATACACCATATTGGGAACTCTTAAGGGGAAATACAGTGATTAAGTGAAAAACAACAGCAACAATACACTAGTTAATAAAACCGCAAAGCTACCTCTGAATGCTTAGCTGTACGACTAGCCTAGGTGTGACTGGACTGAACAGCCTAAGCTGATGGCTGAGACAAAACTAATCTCCAAATCTTCCATCTCAGGTGGTTTATAATTATCCCCCTTTATTTTCCCTGCCTTATTTGGGAGGGTGGGGTGGGCTTTGACACACCATATGGGAGACCACAGGAGTTTCAGAGATTTGCACAAAGTCTTAAAGCTGCAATGCTCACTGTAAACTCATGCTGTCTGGCAGTAAAGATTGAGGCTTATGTGAACGGGGTTATGAGCTTTCCAGAAATAGTCACCACTCGCTGACGTATCAATGAAACACGTAACTAAGCAGAACTGGGCCCCTTCTTAATTCTCAGGGACGGCTCCACTGAGAAGGCAGGCATTTTGTCAGACGGACAGCCGGACACCATGCAGTCCTTGTACCATGGCTTGAGCAACCCCAACTGATAACGGAGAGGTACTACAGGTGTAGCAAATTGTGTGCCAGAGGCAGGAAAGTGAGATTTGTGTTCACAAGTGACTCTTTGAAAGAAATGAATTGCTTGTGGGCTTACTTGCTTTATTTACAGGTGAAACTCGGAAAATTAGAATATCATGGGAAAGGTCATTTATTTCAATAATTCAACTTAAAAGGTGAAACTAATATATGAGATAGACTCATGACATGCAAAGTGAGATATGTCAAGCCTTTATTTGTTATAATTGTGATGATCATGGCGTACAGCTGATGAAAACCCCACAGTGGACCAACACCAGCTGATGACACGGCTCCCCAAATCAACACAGACTGTGGATACTTCACACTGGACTTCAAGCATCTGGCATCGTGTGCCTCCCCATTCTTCTTCCAGACTCGGGTCCTTGGTTTCCAAATGAGATGCAAAAGCTGCTCTCATCAGAAAAGAGATTTGGGGAACCATGTCGTCAGCTGGTGTTGGTCCACTGTGCTTCATTAAGTCCAGGGTCATCGCAGCCGTCTACCAGGAGATTTTGGAGCACTTCATGCTTCCTTCCGCAGACAAGCTTTATGGGGATGCTGACTTCATTTTCCAGCAGGACTTTGGTACCTGCCCACACTGCCAAAAGTACCAAAACCTGGTTCAGTGCCCATGGGATTACTGTGACTGATTGGCCAGCAAACTCGCCTGACCTGAACCCCATAGAGAATCTATGGGGCATTGCCAAGAGAAAGATGAGAGACATGAGACCGAGCAATGCAGAAGAGCTGAAGGCTGCTATTGAAGCATCCTGGTCTTCCATAACACCTCAGCAGTGCCACAGGCTGATAGCATCCATGCCACACCGCATTGAGGCAGTAATTGATGCAAAAGGGGCCCAAACCAAGTACTGAGTACATATGCATGCTTCTCAGAGGTCCAATATTGCTCTATTTGCAGTCCTTGTTTTGCTGATTTCATTTAATATTCTGAGATTGTTAATTTGGGGTTTTCATCAGCTGTACGCCATGATCATCACAATTATTACAAATAAAGGCTTGATATGTCTTGCTTTACATGTCATGAATCTATCTCATATATTAGTTTCACCTTTTAAGTTGAATTACTGAAATAAATGAACTTTTCCACGATATTCTAATTTTCCGAGTTTCACCTGTATATCTATTATCTCTCTCTCTCTCTCTCTCTCTCTCTCTCTCTCTCTCTCATCTATCTATTTATTTATTTATAGAACACAACAACTTTATAATATGATCATGGGACACCCAGAAAGTATAAAACAATGCAGCTACATAAGAACATGAATCATTCCCAAAATATATTATCCTTGAATCTTCCTGCCATATCACTATCCTCTCCTGCCACATCAGTGTGGCGCACCACAACCTTTGAGAACCACGGGTCTGAATATATAATGCTGACTATATAATGCTGATATAAATAAAATTATTATTATTATTATTATTATTATTATTATTATTATTATTATTATTATTATTTGGTTTAAGGTCAAAGAGTGAGAGAGAGGTCTAGCCTCACAAACCCAAGGCAAGGTGAGGCGGCTGCCTTGGGGAGTTGAATTTGGGTCTCATAAAAGGGTTGTTATTTAATTCATTATTGTTGTACCTGGGGAAGTGGAGAAGTGCTTGTAGGATTGTCTGCCTCAGGTGCCAAATTAACTTTTTGGCCTTGGGTACCGCTATGCACCTGGACTTTGAGGGTACTGCTGCCCATTGACCATGCGCCAGAGAGTGAATGGAAATGGACAGCCAGAGACTGTGTACGCCCCCACCCTGAATCATGGGAGCTATAGTTTACCCCTCCCGGAACTACAATTCCCAGCACCTTTAAACTACAGACAAACGCTTTTCCTTATGCGCTGCTACTCTCGCCACCGCAGGAACATTGCCACACCAAGCCGGAGTAACAGTGAGCCACCTTGCCAATCTCTGTGTTTACAGAAGGAGGAGAAATGTGTCAAAATGTCAGATAGTGGCTTGTGAGCTTTCTTTACGAGAGTGCAAACACATATCTGGATCAACCGAAGTCCAAGGAAAAACAGATGTCCTAGGTTAAAGATCTCCTCCTCAGTATTATTTGGTATTTGCTGACTTTGTGCTACCTGTAATGAACATTTTTAAAGTATGGAATGTAGTAACAACTACATAATGTATGAAGAATCACTGAATGGGCTTCTGTTTTTTACCTCACCCTTTGTGATTCTGTTCATAGCTGTCAACTTTTCCCTTTTTTAAAGGGAAATTCCCTTATTCCGAATAGGATTCCTCGCAAGAAAAGGGAAAAGTTGACAGCTATGATTCTGTGTTTATTGTTCCTGTTCTTTATATTTTGTGTGTCTAAACCAATTTTAAAAAGGGAAAACTCACAATATTTCCTGTCCTGTCCCTAAATTTCTAGCAGCCATCATACTAGATCTCTGCAACCATCCTTTAACGCATTAGGTACCAGCACTGTGGTGGAAAATAACACCCATCATGTATCATTCATAGGTTTGAGCTTTTAACTACTAGACGGCATGTGAGTCATTGCTGGCCAGTGTTTCCTCAGTTTCTCAGTCAGGGCACCTGGGGAATTAAGAAATGGCATACTAACTAAGCCATCAGGACTGAAGCACAATTTAGTCACAGCAAAAAAAGAATAAAAGCCTCTGTTTCAGCAACGACTTCCTGCTTGGTGTTACTCAAAGAGAAAATGATGGAAAGTATTCATTCATTTGTTCTTTTCATTTATCTATATACCATATACAGGCATCATCTGCACCTAAGCATGTATGGTGGAGAACACTAGCAGTAGATCCCAGAAACACAGGCCACATACCATTTTGTTGTTGTTGTTTAGTCGTTTAGTCGTGTCCGACTCTTTGTGACCCCATGGACCAGAGCACGCCAGGCACTCCTGTCTTCCACTGCCTCCCGCAGTTTAGTCAAACTCATGCTGGTAGCTTCAAGAACACTATCCACCCATCTCGTCCTCTGTCGTCCCCTTCTCCTTGGGCCCTCCATCTTTCCCAACATCAGGGTCTTCTCCAGGGAGTATTCTCTTCTCATGAGGTGGCCAAAGTATTGGAGCCTCAGCTTCAGGATCTGTCCTTCCAGTGAGCACTCAGGGCTGATGTCCTTCAGAATGGATCGGTTTGATCTTCTTGCTGTCCATGGGACTCTCAAGAGTCTCCTCCAGCACCATAATTCAAAAGCATCAATTCTTCGGCGATCAGCCTTCTTTATGGTCCAGGTCTCACTTCCATACATCACTAAATACATACCATTTTGAGATTAGTCCAAATAAGAGTTGCACAGTATTTTTAAGAATAGCAGATGAAGATGATGGACTATATGGAACTTTCCGAACTGACTGGGAGACTCTGAGACCAGTGAGAAGAGGTGGAAGAAGATTGGAAGAAGTTTAAAGAATACTTGAAAAAAATATGTTAATATTTAAATCTTAGAATAGCTTTGGAAGTGGATATAGGCTGTAGGGTTAGAAGTAGAAGATAGTGTATTTTAAAACTGTATTATTTGTAAGGGATAAATTGTGAAGATTTTTATGGTAGAAGTAAGTGTGATAAAAAAATTGTTAAAAATTATGATATATGTAAACCGCTGAGGTAAAATGAAAATCAGATAGGTGGGACTTGGGGAAGCCCACCTAACAATATTTAGAAGAAATAAGGATAAGACAAGAATTTGTTTGTATTGTTTGTTTTTCTGTTTATGTTGTTTATTTGTGTTATAAAATGAATAAAAAAAATTGGGGGGGGGAAGAGTTGCACAGTATTTTAGACACAATCCTATGTACCTGCTTGCCTGGGTGCAGGCTCATTAAATACAGAGGTGCATACTTCTGGGTAAACAATTTAAGAAGGAAATTGAGAAACTGGAGTGTGTGGAGGAGGGTGACAGAGATTGTAGGGCCATAAGGAACCCCCCCAACGGCCTTTCTGAGAAAGGAGAGGTCCGCTGGCATTGCCAATGTTATGTTCTCACCCTGGACCAGCAGGGGGATACTGTAGATAGTTATGCAAATAAGGGATCGAAAGTGACGTTCAGTGATTGGATAGTTTTAGAAAGTTGTTACAGTTACACTGTACTGGAGCTCTATATAAGCAGGCCGACTGAACCCTTCAGTTCAGTTCTGTTCTGGGCCTGTGAATAAACAAGAGCTGTTTGAAGAATCGCTGTGTCGTCTGATATGTTCACCCACAACCTAAACAGCCACGGTTGGCATTGAGGGGCCTCTCAAATGTTTATTCAAGGTTGTAAAGAGATAAGGAGGACTCAGGAATCCACGTGGCATGGTGGGGCCAGTGGGGCCATTGCAGGATGGAGGGGGGCGATGCCCATGTAAGGAAATAGAAACTTACTATAACTTTCGATTTCCCAGAAATCAGGTGGTTTACAAGAAATCAGGTGGTATTGTATTCTGCAAATGTATAAAAAGCTGGCACACTCAGAATTGAGAGTGCAGATTGCGAGCTTATTGCGCTGCACCTTTGCTATGCATATGCATTTCAAATAAACCCTGTTGTATCCTGCAAGGTCGTTTGTGTGAATCTGTGCTCCGGGGACCCAATAGCAGATGTGGAACAGGTCCATCAAGAGGATTAAGGGTCTGGAAACCAAGGTTTATGAGGAATGGTTGAGGGAGTTGGGTATGTACTGAAACACAAAAAACCCACAAACATTAAAAACTTCCCTGTACAGGCTCGCCTTCAGATGTCAAGTACTGTATTTTTTGCTCTATGAGACTCACTTTTTCCCTCCAAAAAAGTAAGGGGAAATGTGTGTGCGTCTTATGGAGCGAATGCAGGCTGCGCAGCTATCTCAGAAGCCAGAACAGCAAGAGGGATTGCTGCTTTCACTGCGCAGCGATCCCTCTTGCTGTTCTGGCTTCTGAGATTCAGAATATTTTTTTTCTTGTTTTCCTCCTCCAAAAACTAGGTGCGTCTTGTGGTCTGGTGCATCTTATAGAGCGAAAAATACGGTAGATTTTTATTTCTTCACATCTGATGGGAAGGCATTCCACAGGGCGGGCGCCTCCTGAATGGAGTTTAGGAAACTTGCTGCCCCAGGTTACAGACTCCCCTTGACCTAAACTGCAAGAACAACAAGGTCTGGCTGGTGGAGCCTCAAATTACCGTATTTTTTGCTCTATAAGACTCACTTTTCCCCTCCTAAAAAGTAAGGGGAAATGTGTGCGCGCCTTATGGAGCGAATGCAGGCTGCACAGTTATCCCAGAAGCCAGAACAGCAAGAGGGATTGCTGCTTTCACTGCGCAGCGATCTCTCTTGCTGTTCTAGCTTCTAGGATTCAGATTTATTTTTTTCTTGTTTTCCTCCTCCAAAAACTAGGTGCGTCTTGTGGTCTGGTGCGTCTTATAGAGCGAAAAATACGGTAAGCTGTCAGCCATTTGTCCTCTTTCTCTAGAGCAGTGTTTCCCAAACTTTTTTGGGCAACGGCACACCTGTTTACTGAAAAAAAATCTCGCGGCACACCACCATTAAAGCCCCGCCCCGTGACGTCAGCGCGCAGCGTCACGCCGGGAGGGACGCAAGAAAGTGAAAGTTTTTTCCCTCCCCCCTCAGTCCCTCGCTCGGAATTCAGCTCGTTTGGGGCATCGCTCCGGCTGCTCCCTCTCCCGCCGCGCAGGAGCGATGCCTCTCTCTGGCTCTCCCTCCGCGCAGGCTGAGGGAGGGAGGGAGGGGCGCGTGTGACCCGTCTCTGCTGGGAGACCAAACCCAGCGAGGCAGAGTCGCGCGGAGGCGCCCAGGCAGCGCTGCCGGCTGCGAGGAGGAGCGCCAGGCAGCAGCAGGAGGCGCGGCCTCTCCTCGCCGCCGCCGCCCCGCCTCTCGCCGCCCGACTCGCCCGCCTCCCTCCAGGCATCTCGCGGCACACCAGCCGATGTCTCACGGCACACTCGTGTGCCGCGGAACACCGGTTGGGAAACACTGCTCTAGAGCATCCCATTCTCTGATACCAAGGTGAAAACAGAGGTATTTGATAAATGTAAACATTCCTCCTGGATCACACTTCAAAAAAAATTTCTTTCCAGACAAAACTGGTGGGGTGGGGTTCCTCTTTAAGACTCTGATTCAAAGCAGGAAGGCAGCACTTTTTACCTTGTGGTCCACTTTGCAAACTTTGCAAACTAATCCAGCGGAGAGCTGTGCCAAGCCCTGACTCATCCCCTCTTCTTAAAGGCAGGGCTGCTGGGACGCTCAGAGCGTAGAAAATGTCTCTCAAGCAAACCGCTGGCTTCTCCTGCAGGTGGCTGACTTTCTGGATAGCTCTGTCCATTGTGGAAGGTAAGTCTTCTGTGGTTTGTGATATTTTTTTCAGTTGTAATTCAGAATTCAAGAGCATATGTGTGTACAGCAGTGTTTCCCAACCTTTTTTGGGCAAAGGCACACTTGTTTGATGAAAAAAATCTCGAGGCACACCACCTTTACAGCCCCGTGACGTCAGCGCGCAGCGTCACGCCGGGAGGAATGCATGAAAGTGTAAGTTTCAATTTTTTCCCCTCCCCCTTGCCGGGGAACCTCCAAGCTTTGGGGGGGGGGGAGGAGGCAGCAAAGCGAGGCAGGAAGGAGAGCGCGGCTTGGCTGGGTGAGCTTTGGCAGGGGCAGGGAATGAGAGCCGCGAGGCGGGCGCTGCGGACGGAGGCGCTGCCCGCCGAGCTCGCAGGCAGCCAGGCAGGCAGACGGCGAGAGCCCCGCGCTGGGCGGCCTCTCCTCGCCGCCGCCGCCCCACCTCTCGCCGCCCGACTCGCCCGCCTCCCTCCAGGCAACATCTCGCGGCACACCAGGCAACATCTTGCGGCACACTAGTGTGCCGCAGAACAGTGGTTGGGAAACACTGGTGTACAGTGATGCATGAGGGACAGCTGTACGGCAAATGTTGTTATGGTCCAGCTCTCACTTCCATACATCACTACTGGGAAAACCATAGCTTTAACTATACGGGCCTTTGTTGGCAAGATGATGTCTCTGCTTTTTAAGATGCTGTCTAGGTTTGTCATTGCTTTTTTCCCAAGAAGCAGGGGTCTTTTAATTCCGTGGCTGCTGTCACCATCTGCAGTGATCATGGAGCCCAAGAAAGTAAAATCTCTCACTGCCTCCATTTCTTCCCAGATATTAAACAGTCAAATATCAGTAGTTACAGGTAGGTAGCCGTGTTGGTCTGCCGTAGTCAAAACAAAATAAAAAAATTCCTTCCAGTAGCACCTTAGAGACCAACTAAGTTTATTATTGGTATGAGCTTTCGTGTTTTGCATGCACACGAAAGTTCATACCAATAACAAACTTAGTTGGTCTCTAAGGTGCTACTGGAAGGAATTTTTTTTATTTTGTGTCAAATATCAGGTTGTTCTAGGGAAGTTTTGTGGTGTTAACATGTGAAGATAGTATCTGTCTCATTTGAGAGATCTTTAAAGCTGGCCTAGTTTGTTTGGAGCTTATTACATAGGCAATTCTAGTAAATGTTGAGGTGTTGGCTTGTGGGGAAAACACTACAAAAATTTAGAAATGAAGGACACTTTGTCTACTCATTTATATAAGTGTTGATATAGTCCCTCAATTCATAATGTATAACAAGGTGGTGTACTGACACATATACAATAAAAGCACGACACCATTTAAAAAACAGTATAAAATGGTATTTAAGAGACTGGCTAACCCAAAGCATTTAAAAATGTGCTCAAGAGACAAAGACCAAAAGCAAGAATGCTTGCCAAATCTTTGTTTGATTTAAATAAAGAATCTTCTGCCAAGGAGTCCAGGGCAACGTACTTTGGGTTTTCTCATTTTTATTATTTAGACAGAGCATGTGTGTGAGTGTGACTGGACCAAGGTCACACTGTGAGCACGAAGCTGAGCAGGATTCAAACACAGGTCCTTCCCCACCCATGCCTGTACTCACTGTGTCACACTGGCTTTTCATGTGCTTAATATGGAAATAGATGTTTGCAATGGATCTCAAGAAATGACAGCTGGACATAGATAGTTGCACATAAAGGCATATGAGTCTGGGACCAAGAGCTAAACTTGATGAAGTGTTCATTGTGTGAATGCAATTGACATGCATTTGGGGGGGGGGTTATATAAATTAGCAGCTAATGGGGAAGCCGAGATAATCTCTGGGATCCGCAAGGTGGGAAAGCTCAACTTATTGCCCCTGCCATGACCCTGACAAAAACTGGCTCTCCAAAACTATCTACGTTTCTATAGCAGCTCCCATCAGCACCAGTGGAGACTTCCCTAAAACTGGAAATAGCAGCCTGGGGAAGATGGTTTTTATCCCCCTTCCCCACCTCTCTAGTCCTAAGGCTGCTCAGGCTTCCTCACAGCTGCTATTTACGTAACATGTGTATACTATTTATTTACCACAGTATTTCAAATGTATAACCCACCCTTCCTTTCCAAAGGGAGCCCAGTGCATTTCATGATAATAAAATGACATAAAAGCAATTTAAAGCAGTGCAGTAGCATATTGCAGACAACAGTTAAAACGAGCAGTGCAAAAAACTTAATACGGCTTGCAGCCAAAATTCATTTGTGCAATTTACCTCATGCCTCAGTTTGCCGTAAGTATATTCAAAATGGCATTCTAGACAGATCTGGTCCCATAGCAGTTTACTGATGGATGCATGAATTTGGGTGTTTCTGTTGTCACCTAGTCACAATCGGAGCAGCTGTTCATAATCAGCCTATTATTTTTCTTAAAAGCTGTTAGTTTCCCAGGTATTTACAATCTGTGCATCAAAGTTCATTCTGCAAAGTTTCAAACAATAAAATTGGTGTGCTTCGCTGATTCAGGCAAATCCACATTATTTAATGCATTTGAAGTGAGCTTGCTTCAAGAAAGTAAATTTTAAATGCTCCTGATATCTTTCTTTCTAGATTTTGGCACATACTTCCTATCCACATAATTGTAATTGAGTGTTACTTCCATGGGCTGGTAAATAGCAGGTTACACCGAACTACTGTGGCATCAGGAGTCTGTGTTTAGCATAGAGTGTAGGTGAGCGACTTAAATACAAATCCCACGAAGAAAACAGATACTGAAGCACTAGAGAACTGTGGGTAGCTTTGGAGAGACAGTTTTCGTCCTTTGCCCGAAAGCTATATTCTGTAATGTACCATCTTCTATGAAAACGCTGTAGCAGAATGGACAATGTGATCACAAGGCACATGTTCCCTTTGGAATACCGGGATGAAGGGATTAGAGCAGCCTTTCTCAACCTGTGGGTCCCCAGGTGTTGAACTACAACTCCCATCACCTCTAGCTAGCAAGGCCACAGCTCAAGGATGATGGGAGTTGTAGTCCAACAACATCTGGGGGCCCACAGGTTGAGAACCGCTGGATTACAGCGTCCACCGCAATTCTATGCAAGCTAGACACCTAATTGCTCCTCGCATAGCTCAGTTCCTAATCCGAGAGCAACAGAAACACATGGGTGTAACCAGGATTTTTGGAGGGGGGGCAGAACCTGTTACCTATTGATTTGGGGGGGGGGTAGATGCCCCTCACTGTCCCCCCAGCTATACCCATGCTTCTGCGTGTGGTAAATTTTGCAAGGCAGCCGCTTCTGGTGACAGCCCTTACCCTATAGCCAGACTCCTATAGAGAATTTGTAAATGCATGAATTGGCATGTAGACAGTGTTAGTATGTTCAGTTCAGTTCCTAAGTTTATTGTTCCAGCCAAAGGCCAGGGCAAACACGTAGCAATAGTATTCATAAAATAATACAGAACGTACTGTACATCCATAATGTAAGTCGACATCCATCAGCTAGCTACTGTCTGAGGCTAGCCTACCTTAAAAAAAAAAAAAAAAAGTATCATGTTGCAGCCCAGGTCTGTCCTCTTTGCCCCATGCTTACAACACTCTTGCAGATAAATGGAATTTCTGTTCCTGCTGGGGGGCAAATACTGGGACAGCACAATTCCTGCCTCATTGAACCACTGTGTATGAGTGAGATGCAGACACCTCTTCCTCCTTGTAGAGCATGGGTAGGCAAACTAAGGCCCAGGGGCCGGATCCGGCCCAATCGCCTTCTAAATCCAGCCCACGGATGGTCTGGGAATCAGCGTGTTTTTACACTAGAATGTGTCCTTTTATTTAAAATGTATCTCTGGGTTATTTGTGGGGCCTGCCTGGTGTTTTTACATGAGTAGAATGTGTGCTTCTGTTTAAAATGCACCTCTGGGTTATTTGTGGGGCATAGGAATTTGTTCATTCCCCCCCCCCTAAAAAAAATATAGTCCGGCCCTCCACAAGGTCTGAGGGACAGTGGACCGGCCCCCTGCTGAAAAAGTTTGCTGACCCCTGTTGTAGAATCTGAGGCTAAATGCACTGGCAAAATGGGCACGTGATGGTGTCTGCGTGCTTTTCCTGGCACAGTAAACTAGTTTAGGCTCTAATCTTTCTAGGGAAATATTCAAGTCATTTCTCTGGTGAAGAAAACCAGGATGTCACTGTTGAGCTGCCCACGGCAGATGATGAGCGTATTGACAACACTGAGTTCCCAGTGGGATGTGGCCCAAGAAGTAAGTATGAGAATGAAATAAGGAAAACGTGTGGATGTCCTTTACAGGCCAACAACAAGGGCTTCAGGGAAATTTATAGGCTAAGTCTACCCTACAGACTATGAGGGACGCGAGTGGCGCTATGGATTAAACCACAGAGCCTAGGGCTTGCCGATCAGAAGGTCAGCGGTTCAAATCCCCGCGATGGGGTGAGCTCCCATTGCTCGGTCCCTGCTCCTGCCAACCTAGCAGTTCGAAAGCACGTCAAAGTGCAAGTAGATAAATAGGTACCGCTCCAGTGGGAAGGTAAACGGCGTTTTCAATGCACTGCTCTGGTTCGCCAGAAGCGGCTTATTCACGCTGGCCACATGACCCGGAAGCTGTACACCGGCTCCTTCGGCCAATAAAGCGAGATGAGCACACAACCCCAGAGTCGGTCACGACTGGACCTAATGGTCAGGGGTCCCTTTACCTTTACCTTTACCCTACAGACTGCACAGGCTAAGTCTACTCTAGAATGTTACATACAGTTTCAGGTTTCAGGTACAGTAGTACCTCGGGTTAAGTACTTAATTCGTTCCGGAGGTCCGTTCTTAACCTGAAGCACCACTTTAGGTAATGGGGCCTCCTGCTGCTGCCGCGCCACCAGAGCACGATTTCTGTTCTCATCCTGAAGCAAAGTTCTTAACCCGAGGTACTATTTCTGGGTTGGCGGAATCTGTATCCTGAAGCGTATGTAATTCGAGGTACCACTGTATTTGGTAAAATTCTACATCTAACACACGTGCATCACAATTAAATTTAAATAAATGGGAGTTATTTACTATATAACTGGACTGGATCATAGATACCATATATATTAAAGATATCCATACAAAGAGTGAAATCCCATTATCTCAAGGATGTGAGCACACATCCAATTTGGAACAAGAGACAGTGGACGCAGATGCACTCTCTGGGGGATTAGAGCACCTTTCCTGTCACAAAAAGGTGTGTTTTGAGGGTTTGGAATAAGACACCCCTGAAATGGAAGCACAGCCTTCGAGTGCAACGAAAAGGAGCTTCCAGCCTAAGCCTCACTTCTTCCTTAACATCACCCAGGTGGCTTTAGACAAGCCGCTATCCCTCAGCCTCCTTGCAAACCCCAGCAGGGGCACATGGATGTTGGCTTGCCTGGCAACAGGGATGGAGAAGCTGGTTATGGACTACAGCTCCCATCATCCCTGACCACTGGCCAAGATAGATGGGGCAGATGGAAGTTAACAGTTCGACAACATCGGGAGGATCTGATGCTCTCTATCCCAGCCTTGTAAGCAAAAGCATATATGAAATTCTTGCATCGCTCTGAAGTGCAATATAAATATGATTATGTTACTATTAAAATGCACTCCTCCCTAGTTGTGCAGGAAGGCCTTAACAAGCTCTAGAGGGGGATATATATATATATATATATATATATATATATATATATATATATATTACTGGGATGTGGGTGGTGCTGTGGGTTAAACCACAGAGCCTAGGGCTTGTGCTTGGTCCCTGCTCCTGCCAACCTAGCAGTTCAAAAGCACGTCAAAGTCCAAGTAGATAAATAGGTACTGCTCTGGTGGGAAGGAAAATGGTGTTTCTGTGCGCTGCTCTGGTTCGCCAGAAGCGGCTTAGTCATGCTGGCCACATGACCTGGAAGCTGTATGCCAGCTCCCTCGGCCATTAAAGCGAGATGAGCGCCGCAACCCCAGAGTCATCCGTGACTGGACCTAACGGTCAGGGGTCCCCTTTACCTTTTACAGTGGTACCTCAGGTTGCATACGCTTCAGTTTACACACTCCGCTAACTCAGAAATAGTACCTCGGGTTAAGAACTTTGCTTCAGGTTGAGAACAGAAAATGTGCTCCGGCGGCGTGGCAGCAGCAGGAGGCCCAATTAGCCAAAGTGGTGCTTCAGGTTAAGAACAGTTTCAGGTTAAGAATGGACATCCGGAACGAATTAAGTACTTAACCCGAGGTACCACTGTGTATATATAATACAGTGGTGCCCCGCAAGACGAATGCCTCGCAAGACGAAAAACCCGCTAGACGAAAGGGTTTTCCGTTTTTTGATGCGCTTCGCAAGACAAATTTCCCTATGGGCTTGCTTCGCAAGACAAAAACGTCTTGCGAGTCTTGCGATTTTTTTCGCTTTCCCCCCCTTTTTCTAAGCCGCTAAGCCACTAATAGCCTTTTAGCCGCTAAGCCTTTAATAGCCGCTAAACCGCTAATAGCGCTAATCCGCTAATCCGCTAATAGGATTGCTTCGCAAGACGAAAAAACCGCTAGATGAAGAGACTCGCGGAACGGATTATTTTCATCTTGCGAGGCACCACTGTATTATTAATATCTTTCTATCATCTATCTATCTATCTATCTATCTATCTATCTATCTATCTATCTATCTATCTATCTATCTGTTGTTGGCTGAATCTGCAAGAAATGTTCCTATATAATCAAATAGTATACCAGACTTTCCTAACTAACTCCATTTGCAACAGGGCTGACAAAACGGTCCAGGGCCTTTGGTGTGCCGCAGCTCAGCAGGCTGGAGAGGGAGGAAACCAACTGCCAAATTTTCCCCTTAACAACACCAACATCGCCAACCACCAAAGCAAGAACCACAACCCCCAAAACCAGGAAGGCGACAACTCACCGTATTGTGGCGGCAGCGGCCGCACCTCGGCTGATATATTGGAGGCCTTTTTACCTACCCAGACAGCCCACTTTCTATCGTGCTTTCGTTCCCTTTAACAGACATGCCCGTCACTGGAATGGCAAATCCGTCATTGGAATGCCCTTGTGGAATGGCAAATCCCAAAGTGAGGACTCCTCGGAAGAGAAGTGAAGGAAAAGAGACACACAACTGAGCGATGTAGGGATGATCGCGGCGTGGGCAGTGGGGTCCGGAGGAAGCACACTCCCCACCAGCAGGCAGCCACAGTCTGCCTGCACGCATGACCCTGGGGTGTAGGGCACATTCCCCCCCAGACAAGCCACAGCTGTCTGAACATTGTTCCCTCTGTCTGACCTTTTGTGGTCTTAGCAGTCTGCGGTGTCCTGTCTGTAACCTTTGTCTCTGAGACCTTTTGTCTCCTTCGTCATACACTGTGCAAGGGGAAAATGACGTGGTGGAAACAGGTGCCAAAATAACTTTGCACCACCCCACGATCTCGGGACCGGAAGATGTGTAAAGGTCATAGCCCAAAATGTATCTGCCTGGTTTGCATATTTGTCTGAATAAAAGGAGGCTCCACAGGGCTGGCCGGCAGCTTGCATGCAGCTCACCTGTGCGCAGCTCACCTGATGATCAACACCTGTCTTGTGCCTTCATTTCAGAGCAAGGACTCCCTGTGGGATTGAGCAGTACTAACTCCCCCCACCCCTTAGCCACAACAGAGAACACTTTAAAGCAACAAATTTAAATCCTGGACTTAAGCCTGCAAACGGGTTAGCAGAAAAGGGCAAATCTGCCGGTGGGCTTGCGCAGTTTCTGAATCTAGGCTAAAGATCTACTTGTGAACAAGTAGGTGAGCAAGATTCCTTTCGGATGGAGTTGGAAAAGGTTCTTTGTAGCCAACGGTTATGTTTCTCCCAGAAATCTGAAATTCTATAAGGAAACTATCTGGGATTCTGTAAGGTTTGATCTCTGGTAAAGAGGCAAATAGAATGAGTTTGGTTTTTCGCTACTGGCTTCTCTTGTGCTGAATTTCACCAATTCTGCCCCCTGGTCTTGCCCAGTTTCAGAATTTCTGAAATCAGAAGTTGGAAACGAGACCACAACAATCTATTTGAGGCTTGGGTTTGCATACATGGGCAACTCCTTGCCAGAGGAAGAACTGAGATGCTTGTCCAAACCTATCAGGACATTTAGACGCTGTATCATTGCGCGGAAATAGTCTTCTGAAAATACTTGCGGTTTTGAAATCTACACATTCTCACAGCCTGTATCATGTAGCCGCTGTCAAATCACCGTGCTGCGTATTCTAACAGAACGGACTGCAAGCTGCTCAAATAAATGGATTCTGTTCCTTTAGCAACACAGGTTCTTTTGGATAAATTATCCAAATAGTGATCAAAGCCAGACAGAAATTTGATTAAGGCTTTTATTTACAAGAATGTGATGTACATGTCTGAACATTGCAAAGCCACAGCGCTCAGAAATTACAGGTTATTAAGCAAGCGTTGAAGTCAAAATGGTATTTTTGTGGTAACACTTTTGAGGGGAGAGGTATATATTTGTATAAAGATGATGTTACTTCATGTCACCTTGGAGAGGGTTCAGGTGTAGAATAAGCACATCTTACAATCCACAAAGGAGTTAAACAGAATTTATTACATATATACTGAAGGTTTCACCATAAATCCTGACAGACGTTTCACCTGGCAAAGGAAGTTTCCTCCCACTCCACAAGGAAGGCAGAGTTACGGTATTTCTGGCACAAATAGTATTGATTTTTATTAGCTGTAACGGCAGCATCAAAAACAAACATCCAGCACATATAAAAAGCATGTTGCCATCAGGAATTTTTTAAAAAAAACAACAACCACCACCTCGAAACAAAATTCAGTATAAAAAGGTCCCTGTGATAGGAGATTACATTAAAAAATATACACCCATTTTAACAGACCAGTGAGAAATGCTTTTCAAAATAAGAGGCAATAGCTCATGTCAGTTAAAGGGGCCAGGACTGAAGATAAGACTTCCTAGAACAGGCTTCCTCAACCTCGGCCCTCCAGAGGGTTTTGAGACTACAATTCCCATCATCCCTGACCACTGGTCCTGCTAGCTAGGGATCATGGGAGTTGTAGGCCAAAAACATCTGGAGGACCAAGTTTGAGGAAGCCTGTCCTAGAAGGTAGGCAGCACTTCCAATAACAGTGGAATTTGCTGCCAAGGAGTGTGGTGGAGTCTCCTTCTTTGGAGGTCTTTAAGCAGAGGCTTGACAACCATATGTCAGGAGTGCTCTGATGGTGTTTCCTGCTTGGCAGGGGGTTGGACTCGATGGCCCTTGTGGTCTCTTCCAACTCTATGATTCTATGATTCAATAAACATGCTAGTACTTAGCATTTGCCTTTATTTGTTCTTAGGTAATGGTAAAAGGACCCCTGACCATTAGGTCCAGTTGCGGGGTTGCGGCGCTCATCTCGCTTTATTGGCCGAGGGAGCTGGCGTACAGCTTCCGGGTCATGTGGCCAGTATGACTTAGCCGCTTCTGGCGAACCAGAGCAGCCGTTTACCTTCCCGCTGGAGCGGTACCTATTTATCTACTTGCACTTTGACGTGCTTTCAAACTGCTAAGTTGGCAGGAGCAAGGACCGAGCAACGGGAGCTCACCCTGTTGCGGGGATTCGAACCGCCAACCTTCTGATCGGCAAGTCCTAGGCTCTGTGGTTTAACCCATAGCGCCACCTGGTTACAATCCTTACAACCCTGCAAAGTAGTTCAGTATTATTGCCGCATATTGTGGATGGAAGCTGAGTGGTTTGCCTCAAATAATCTAGTGAGTTCATGTCAGAGGTGGGATATGAACGGGGTTTTGTGTTATCAGTCTTCCTAGTCCTACTACAGCAACTCTTTATCCACCCCAAACATTATTTAGCTCCCATTTTTTATCATTCTAGTTTCCATTGGTGTAGTTTCCATGCAGACTCCATGAATTTCTCCTACTTGTTCTTGCCCACTGCTAACTTGGGATATTTAGTGATTCAGAGGCAATGGTGCCCCCTTCTATTTCAGCTCCTAAAATATGGACCCGAACCTTCGTCATGAACTCGAGTCCTTGCTCTTACTTCAGCCCCATCTCTAGACCCCCACATAATGGGATATCCAGCATAATTGTTATTTTCCTATCCTAGTTGCTTGAAAGGGTGAGCGGAGAGGCAGGGCCTTGACGCACAATCGCTGGCTTGGGCTGCTGTTCTGTGTTCACATTTAGCTTAAACCCATTGAGCAGGGTTTGTCTTACCTTCACATTGCCACACTTGTGACAATGCAGGCTAGGTCGAAAGAGAGTGATTTGCCCAAAGTCCACTTTCTTCCAAAAAACAGGCTGCTGATACTTATGAGCAGTAATAATAATAATAATTTATTATTTATACCCCGCCCATCTGACTGGGTTTCCCCAGCCACTCTGGGCAGCTTCCAACAGAATATTAAAATACAATAATCCTTCAAACATTAAAAGCTTCCCTAAACAGGGCCGCCTTCAGATGTCTTCTAAAAGTCTGCTAGTTATTTTTCTCTTTGACATTGCAACAATTATGTTAAGAAAGCTGGGTTTATGACTTGGCTGCACCACGATAAGGTAAAGGTAAAGGGACCCCTGACCATTAGGTCCAGTCGTGACCGACTCTGGGGTTGCGGCGCTCATCTCGCTTTACTGGCCGAGGGAGCCGGCATACAGCTTCCGGATCATGTGGCCAGCATGACTAAGCCGCTTCTGGCGAACCAGAGCAGCGCACGGAAACGCCGTTTACCTTCCCGCCGGAGTGGTACCTATTTATCTACTTGCACTTTGACATGCTTTCGAACTGCTAGGTTGGCAGGAGAAGGGACCGAGCAATGGGAGCTCACCCCATCGCGGGGATTCGAACCGCCGACCTTCTGATCGGCAAGTCCTAGGCTCTGTGGTTTAACCCACATCGCCACCCGCGTCCCCATCCTATCTTTTCAAAAAACCAGTTGGGAACATACCGTTAACAATGTAATACTGAGAACAAATGAGGTACAGTTTTGTTTTTCCAAATTTGCCGCCTTGAAAGTAGTCAAGCAAGCAGCTTCCATGTTTAAGACCCTAAGAAGCTTTAGAAAATAAAACACAGCTTGCTCATTAAAGCTAGCCTCGTTAGCTGCATTGCCCAATGACTTGACTGCATAGCAATTTGATCCACATGTTTTTGTGTTTTTCTTAAAAGCAGAGACCGGATCACTCCAACAGGAAACACAAACGACATTTCTGTACTGTAAAAATGTATTGGTTTTATACCAGTTTAACCGTCACCGCTTCCCCCAAAAGAACTGGGAACTGCAGCTTGTGTACAGCGTTGATAATTCGCTCTAAAGAATTCCAGTTCCCAATTTGTCTGGTGGTGAGAAGGAATCACTATCAAACCAGTTTAAATCTGTGTTGTAGATATAAAATGCTACATGTTCTGTTATTATTGTCCCACCAATGTATACAGTGCTTTATAGCATCACATATTTATACACTTAAAACGTCATCAGCGCCCAGAGCTTGCAAACGTGCTAAGAAGGTTGAGCTACGAAGAAAAGCACTTGCAAATACAGATTATTTACAGACAAGAGTTTTCCAACTTCTTGGATGAGGTTTCTCAGATAAGCTCTTTAGAAAAGCCTATTGTCAATTCACATTATCCGGGACTGGGGGGGCGGGTGTACATTCACCATGGAGAATGTGCACATAATCCAGCCATAAAGGGGGAGCTCTGCACATTTCCTGGTCAATCATACATAATCTCCAACAGGCCTTGGGAAATGTGCATATAATCAACTGCATTTTTATACGTTCTTCAGCCATCATGCATAATCTCTAACAGGCTTTGGGGAAAGTGAATATCTCAAATGCATTTTGTGCATTCACTGGGTTATAAACACATTCCCCAGTCAGTATGCAGATTCTCCAAGAAGCATGACCTATAAAGCCTTAAAAGGCTCAAACCTGCCATACCTCAAGGATCTCCTCTCCCCATATGAACCTACCCGGACCCTGAGATCATCCTCTGAGGCCCTTTTTTGTGTGCCTCCTCCACGAGAGGTCTGGGGGTGGCAACACGAGAGCAGGGCCTTTCCTGCAGTGGCTCCCGGCTTGTGGAATACTCTTCCCCAGGGTCACTGAGCTGGTGTCTTCGTCACATATCTTTAGGCGTTAGGCAAAAACATTCCTCTTCTCCCAGGCCTTAGCCAACCTATGGCCTTTTAAATTATGGAGGGGGGTATTTTTAAAAAAATTGGTACTGTTATCTATTTTTGTGTTTTTATATTGTAAACTGCCCTGTGATCCTCAGATGAAGTGTGGTATAGAAATTCAATAAAAATTACCGTAATAATAACAACATGCCTTTCCTCCCTACATCTCTTGTTCAGAAGTGTGTAATCTGCACCCTGAAGTGTAATTTGGTGTGTGATCTGGCCCCCTGTCTAATCTTACACTCTTACAATTGTACCCTCCAACTGAGCAATAAGAAGGGGTGGGGCTCCAGCTAAATATTAACCCCCCCCCGAAATCCAGCTCTCTTTTCAGCACAGCTTCTAAACCTTCCCTCCCTCTTTCACAATTCTGATGGAAATCCCCCCGCCCAATGCTGCTATTAAGAAAAGGGCTGTTGGAAGATTATGCATACAGACCAGGAAATGTGCACAATTCCCTCTATATGGCTGGATTATGTGCACACGGATGGCATTTATTTACACAAAAATATCCATGAGAAAAATCAGGACCAGGATAAAATAGGGATCATGCTTGAGCTACAAGCCTAGGATGAGTGAAGGGGAAAATGAGGAACAAGGGCAACTCCATATGTTTTTATTTATCTAACAAAATGTATATACCGCTTGATTGAAACGTCTAAGCGGTCCACAAGAAGTGATATGATGTTTTTGTTGAATTGAATCTATGCAATCTTACCAGGAAACATAGATGTACGTATACAGTGTTAGGATTCATTCCCCGTGTTGCAGTCATGGGATTATTTTTATCACATGACCGTGTATGTTTTCATTCCACATTGTGGGAAGTGATGGAGACAGGATAATTTTATGACTGCGTTTCCGTGATGTAGGACATTTGTCCTTTCGCTTTGCTGTCTGATGCTGAAGAGGAAGGAGCGGAGTTAGGATGCTCCAAATGTGTATAATAATCATAATAATTTATTATTTATACCCCGCCCATCTGGCTGGGCTTCCCCACCCACTCTGGGCGGCTTCCAAAAAAATATTAAAATACTGTAATACATTAAACATTAAAAGCTTCCCTAAACATAGGGAAATAAACGTATACGTAAATAAACGTAGTTTAGCCAAAATGCTGCGCTACTGAATCTGAACGCTGACTGCCTATACTCTGCTGATCCTGAAGTGTGCTGATGCCTCTGAGGCATAGCTGTCAACTTCCCTTTTCTTGCGAGGAATCCTATTTGGAATAAAGGAATTTCCCTTAAAAAAAGGGAAACGTTGGCAGCTATGCTGTGAGGTATCAGTCGCTGTGATGTTTGGGCTGGAGAAAGCTTTTGAATCTCACGAACGACCAGCCAGGAGGGAGAGAACATGCCAGCCGGGCATGTGTCTCTGCTGGACTCTTACTCATGTGTAGGACCTCCTGACACACATAACTGCTACAGAAGATTTCAGGTACTCTTACAATCTGAGCAGCAATCAGTATACACATCTTATTATGGTTAGTGGGAACCCGAGGAGAACTACTTAGAAGGAATCTGTTTTGTAGCCACCACATGCACAAGTCAGCATTGACAACAGTTAAAATCCTTTCTTTCCTTTAGAGATTGCAAAAACTATATGATCTAACATTGCAGCATCATGCAAGCTGTTTCTGACAAAGCTACTCCTGTACCACTGGCCTCACAGATGAATATATCTATACTGCAGGTATGAAATATTCATTTCTCGTAAGATGAAAGAGGAATTTGCAAAGGCTGTTTTTAATATTGCTGAGTTCTTAGGGCTTTGATCTGCACATTATACAAAAAGGGAGTTAGCTGTCTGCGCAGTGGGATTCTAGAATGGAAAGCTCCACCGAGCAAGAAACGCACGTTTGCAAAACACAAAAGAAGACTCCCCGTGAGGGAGTTTGAGGCAGGAAACCAGCACATCATGCTTAGCAGTTTACAAACACACATTTCCACGTCTCACTTGACAATATTTGCATGTGACGAAAGATTCTTTCCTGGAGAAAGTGTAACGAGTGCCAGGGAGTCGTTCAAGTACTGAAGCGCTTCACATTTGTACTAGGATTCTGAAAAAAATAGCTACGTTACTCCCAGACCTCTTCCGGAAAAAGACGCCGGGCAGTACTCAAAACTCATAAAAGCCTGACGCTGCCATGACTGGTATCGTTTCTCCCAGACGCACTGAAATAATTCATTCCAGATGACATTTTATATACATTATAGTCTTATAGCACCTTGGCAACTGTAAAGAAACTGGGAATATTTGTTTCCTTTTGCTGCCATTACCTAGAATGTGGTGAAAACACATGCCCTCACCCCTGCTCCCACGTATATCCTCCTCAAAGGGATTCTGCACTTCCCAAAAGGCAACAGGGGTGTAGAAGCACTGCAGACACTTGCAGGATCGAAACCCTTCCGTCTCACTTGACGTTAATGCTCTACTCTGGGGAAAGTGGCGTCTGAAGAGTCTTGCAGAGATATTCCAGATACCTGCAAATTGAGTAAATTTTAATTGGGTTTCAATCAAACCACATCTGTCTGTGGCAACTGATATTCAGAGGTATTTCCATAAACCACTTGGAGGCCCTCTTAAAATATTATCTCTCCATATGGAAGTGCCATACAAGACAGCTAACAGCCATTAATAGACCTATTCTCTAGATCATGAGTAGACAAACTAAGGCCCGGGGGCCGGATCCGGCCCAATCGCCTTCTCAATCCGGCCCGCGGACGGTCCGGGAATCAGCGTGTTTTTACATGAGTAGAATGTGTCCTTTTATTTAAAATGCATCTCTGGGTTGTTTGTGGGGCATAGGAATTCATTCATCCCCCCCAAAAAATATAGTCCGGCCCCCAAAAGGTCTGAGGGACAGTGGACTGGCCCCCTGCTGAAAAAGTTTGCTGACGCCAGCTCTAGATGGATGAGAGACAGGGAAATGTTGGTCTCCCAGGGTGAGAGGCTGGGAGGGGAAAGGAAAGACCTCAGGTGAGAACTGGGATCAGCTACTATCCTCTGTGGGTGGCAAGAGCTAATAATTACTTTTTAGAGAGGCCTCAATTTTCTACTTATTTAACATGTATTTCTGGTAGCAGCTATTCTACTGTATTATGGAAATTTTAAAATAAAAATCTCATTCTAAAAACAAAAAGACCTACTCCCTGTGAATTTAAATTTCTTTTACATAACCCCCTTAAAAATAATAATAATAATTTATTATTTATACCCCACCCATCTAGCTGGGTTTCCCCAGCCACTCTGGGTGACTCCCAACAAAAGATTAAAAATACAATAAAACCTCAAACATTAAAAGCTTCCCTAAACAGGGCTGCCTTCAGATGTCTTCTAAATGTCAGATAGTTGCCTATTTCCTTGACATCTGATGGGAGGGTGTTTCACAGGTTGCAGGGAACCAGACAGAGGGCCTTCTTGGTAGTGGCACCCACCTGTGGAACAACCTCCCTTCAGATGTGAAGGAAATAAGCAGCTATCTTATCTTTAAAAGACATTTGAAGGCAGCCCTGTTCAGGGAAGCTTTTAATATTTAATGGTGTGTTACAGATAGGTAGCTGTGTTGGTCTGCCATAGTCAAAATAAAAAAATTCCTTCCAGTAGCACCTTAAAGACCAACTAAGTTAGTTCTTGGTATGAGCTTTCGTGTGCATGCACACTTCTTCAGATACACTGAAACAGAAGTTGCCAGATCCTTCTATATAGTGAGAAGGTGGGGAGGGGTATTACTCAGAAGGGTGGTGGGAATGGGAGATTGGCAGATAGCTGAAATGAGCCTGTTGACGACTCTTAACGACTGTAATAGGTCTTACAGGAAAAGGCAAGGGGTGAGAAGGTGAGAAATGGCTTAGTCACCTTCTCACTATATAGAAGGATCTGGCAACTTCTGTTTCAGTGTATCTGAAGAAGTGTGCATGCACACGAAAGCTCATACCAAGAACTAACTCAGTTGGTCTTTAAGGTGCTAATGGTGTGTTGTTTTTAACACTCGATTGGGAGCCGCCCAGAATGGCTGGGGAAAGTCAGCCAGATGGGCGGGGTATAAATAATAAATTCTTATTCTAATTATAGGCTCTGTTGCTTTCTAAAAGGCAGGGCAAGGAGAATGAACGTTGGCATACCAAAACACTACAAATCGCCATCTCTATTCCCAAGAGTCTCTAAGAAGGGGTTTCTCAGAAGCCAACAGGAGTCACATGGCACAAGGGCCAACTGGGTTCAGCCTGGACCTCTGTGGCTTGGGCACTTCTCTAAGGCACACCCTGAATCCTACGAGCCCCGTGGACTGCGGAGACAGGCATCTCACAAGAGATGCCTTACTAGCTCAATAGCTGGAGACTTACCCTCTCCTTCCCAAACTCTGAGCGATTTAGTACCTGGTGAAGGGCGAGGCTCGGGTTCTGAAGGTCTATTGTGGCGAGAGACGGCATGCGAGACTCGGAAACAATTTTGTTTTCTTTCTTCAGAAATCTGGAATTCCGAGCTACGGACAAAGGCAACACAATTTGTTTTCACATCAGCTTATCGTCATTCTTTTCTTGCGAAAGTAGTCTCTCCTTCCTGTGGCTCGCAGCCTAACACATTTTTCTTTTGATTCGGCTTACGCAAACATCAAAAGCTATTTTGATATTTATGTTCGTTTATCTGAACGTGGTTCACGTCTGCTTAGCTGGTCTCCCCCCACTCCGCCCCCATTTCCACGCCCTTTTTCTGTAGAAGTTTGACCACAAAAAGGAGGGATGGGAAAACCTGGACTAAAGATCACTCTTGCCAGTTAAGCAGGCTGGCACCGTGATTCCTCACAATTGCTGTACAAGCCGATGGGTGGATCATTATGGGCTGAGCATTTGCACACATGCATCAATTAGCGCATTTTTGGAATGAACTTATCTGTGCAAGTTGGAAGCACATCAGTAATTCCAAGAACCATCCCAGGAATGTAAAACATCAAAGCTGAATCTAACAACACATTTCTCTCAACTGCTTATTCACAACTTTCGTGTGTCTGGCTAAGGGCACGGCAAAACTTCATACACTTAAATACGTACTTTTACTTTTCTATGGACAGTCTAATTTCATAAAGTTCAATCGTGGTTCATGTTTTTCCCATTTCTTAAAAAAAAAAATTACAGCAGTACCTTGGTTTTCGAAACAGCTCAGTTCACAAGCAGCTTGGAACCTGAACACTGCAAAACCAGAAGTAGGTGTTCCGGTTTTCGAACTATTTTTCAGAAGCCGAACGTGCTCCATTTTTAGTCCCCCTGTGTTTCCTGTTGCACTGCTAATTTGTGTCCCTCCCCCATTGTAATTCACACCTTCTGTTTCTGGTTGTAGTGTTCTGACGCGATATTTGAAGCTGGTATTTGGTGTTTTTATTTTTATTTTGCGTTTTTTGTTTTGAGGCTTTTTCAGTTAATTTGTTTTTGTGACTGTGTGGATCCCAGATCAGTTACTGATTGATTGCGACGGCAGAAATGGATAAAAGCCCCCCCATCCCGACAATGATCAGCGCAGGTAAGAAAAAATCAGCGCAGGTAAGAAAAAATTTAATTTTAGTCTTTATCATCTACAATACTGTTTTATTTATTTTATAGTACAGTACATTGTTTATTGCTTTCGTTTATGAATCAATGGTCTTGTAAGATAGTAAAATCCATGTTAAATTGCTGTTTTAGGGGTTGTTTTTAAAAGTCTCGAACGGATCAATCCGTTTTGCATTACTTTCTATGGGAAAGCGCGCCTTGGTTTTGGAATGCTTTGGTTTTGGAATGGACTTCTTCAACGGATTAAGTTTGAGAACCAAGGTACCACTGTATCATTATTATTTAGCTGCTAGATCCCATAATTGGTTGGATATCTATCATGAACTCTTACCGTCCACACCTTTGAGTTCAGGGAGATAGCCGTAGTTAAGCTCTGGCAAACGTACATCTGTTTTGGAAAACTCCCATCTTTTCTTGTTTGTCTGAAGAACGTTGTTTTCATTCGAGACCTGTTACCAAGCCGTTAATTGGAGAAAACATGAAGAAAAAGTTGCTTTTAAAAAACAACAACCCTAATCCGTGGTCTACATTTACAGTGGTGCCTCGCAAGACAAAAAGAATCCGTTCCGCGAGTCTCTTCGTCTTGCGGTTTTTTTGTCTTGCGAAGCAAGCCCATTAGCGGCTTAGCGGATTAGCGCTATTAGCGGGCTTAGCGGATCAGCTGATAAGCGGTTTAGCGGGACAGCTGTTAAGCGGCTTAGCGGCTTAGGATCAGCTGATAAGCGGCTTAGTGGCTTGGGAAAGGGGGGGGGAGGGAAAAAAACCGCAGGAACTCGCAAGACATTTTCGTCTTGCGAAGCAAGCCCATAGGAAATTCGTTTTGCGAAGCACCTCCAAAACGGAAAACCCTTTCGTCTAGTGGATTTTCCGTCTTGCGAGGCATTCGTCTTGCGGAGCACCACTGTAGTACTTATTTAAAGGCCACTTTCCATAACATACAGAGATTATACAAAGTACCAACATCCACTATCTCTGGGCTCCCTCATCTGACTGGCCAAGGCAGGAATGGTTAAAAGCAGAGTTTCATCCAGATATGCTAAGCTCCAGACAAGAAGCATAGCTGTCAACTTACAGATTTGAAAATAAGGGACCAGCGGCCTCGAAAATAAGGGATCAGCAGCCAAAATAAGGGATTTTTCAGAGCACAGGTATGTTCAACTTCTGAGCCCCTCCGAGCCAAAGGCAGAAAGCCCAGCCAGCAGCCAAACGAAGCCTCAAGCGGTGGTTCCCACAGCGCAGCAAACCGGCAAAGGGGATGCAGCAAGAATAACCACACCGTCACCTTTCCGCTGGGAAGCGCTGAGCAAAGGCGAGTCCCCAGGCAACATGGTCGATTTGATCGGCACAAGGCATGCAAGCTCCACCCCCCAGTCGTTCTTAGACTCCTTATTGGGTGAGCAACGCAGCCAAGCAACACAGTTGGAGCCTCCCTCCTCCCTGGCCGGCAGGGAGGGAGGGAGAGGAGCTGCTTCCTTTGAAACCCAGGAAATTTAAGGGACATCATCAATAAGGGACAGCAGCAGGACACGGCGCTGGGATAAGGGAGTTTCCCACCAATTAAGGGACGGTTGACAGCTATGTTCAAAAGCAGTCTAGAGTTTGAAAGCAAATCAGCCCAGTTGGTGCGATGTCTCCCAAGGCTGAGAAGGAGGAAGCCGTGGAGAAGGGAGCCAGTGGAGATATTCAGTACCGTTTCAGATGGGGGTCTCTCCCAGTCCTGCCTGAAAATGCTGGCACCCTCCTACATGCACTCTGACATTGAGCCGTAGTTCTGCCTGTTATAGGAATTCTAAGGTCTCAGATATAGAATAAATGCTGTCGAAATATGATTTTTTTTAAAAAAAATAATTGTCCATTTATTTTATTTATTTTATATATTTCGATTGCGTCAGACCAACCTACCTGAATCCAGAATAAATGCTGATAATTGCACACACACATACCATACTTTTCTGTGTATAACACCCCACCGTGTAGAAGACTTTTTGGGGACTCCAACTTAAGGAAATGGGGGGAGATTGCCCAGAGTTTTTGAGCTTTTTTTGGGGGGGGGAGTTGCCAGAAATTAAGCCGCCTATCGTCTGTCCCCTCACCGGCAGAAGCCGCCAATCGCCTGCCCAATTGCCGCAGCGACAGCAAATCAATACCAGTCCTTGCCGCAGCCACCAATAGCATGCACAATAGCCTCTGACAATCTCCGGCTAGCGGAAGCAACCAATCCCATGTCACCAATATGCACTGGCCGTGTATAAGACGTCCCCGCGCCAATTTTTTAACATCATTTTAAAAGAAAAAGCCATCGTCTTATACACGGAAAAGTACGGTAAGTATATAAACTGCATATCTAAAATAGTACAGGGGAGCAAACCAAAGCCATCTTGGCTTTCCTAAAGACTCTCAGTATTTCCTCTGCCTCCTTCATCCCCCTTGCTTGAGAACACAGGCAGAGAGGAACCAGGGGAAGTTCCTGAAGGGATTCCTCTCCTATATCTAGGAACCTCCTTTGTATTACCGTATTTTTCGTTCTATAGGACGCACATTTCCCCCTCCAAAAATTAAGGGGAAATGTGTGTGCGTCCTATAGAGCGAATGCAGGCTGCGCCGCTAAGCCCAAAGCCAGAACAGGAAGACGGAGCACTGTGGAGCGCTCCGTCTCGCTGCTCTAGCTTGGGGACGGTCCCTTCACCCCGCTGTCCTGCAGAAGCTAGCAAGGCTGTTCCCAAGCCAGAACAGCGAGACGGAGGGCTCCATCTCGCTGCTCTAGCTTGGGGACGGCTGCACGCAAACCTCTGTAGGGCAGCGGGGCGCTGCGCTCCAAAGGCTTCAGGGATCTTTGAGGCTGGCGGTGGGGGAAAGCAGTGCTTCCCCCCACCACCAGCCCCACAAGCTCTGGTGAATGTACCTTGAACGCACCTTGTTTTAGAGGGGGAGAACAAGAAATTTTTTCCCCCCTGTTTTTCCCCTCCTATGGTCCGGTGCGTCCTATGGTCCGGTGCGTCCAATGGAGCGAAAAATACGGTAATTGTCATTGCTTGCCCAGATGCTCCACATTGAGGGATGTCTGAGGGGCATCTTGATGGTCTTATCCAGGGGTCAGCAAACTTTTTCAGCAGAGGGCCAGTCCACTGTCCCTCAGACCTTGTGGGGGGCTGGACTATATTTTGGAAGGGGGGAAATGAACAAATTCGAATGCCCCACAAATAACTCAGAGGTGCATTTTAAATAAAAGGACACATTCCACTCATGTAAAAACACGCTGATTCCTGGACTGTCCATGGGCCGGATTTAGAAGGCGACTGGGCTGGATCAGGCCCCCAGGCCTTAGTTTGCCTACCCATGGTTTTATCAAATGCTAATGTTTTGTGTAAACTGTGTCTGGAACTATGTAAAACTTGCTAAATCCTCAGGAAAATCACACCTTGGCCTGTCTGAGCCACAGTAACCCCACCTTACGTGTGATGTAATTTCTGAATTTTTGTAGAGGGGGTGTCCTCCTTCTCCATGCCAAAATGAAAACACTTAAAAGAGAGGTTTTCTTCTGTGTTCTGGGTCTCTCTTGCCTCCTTGCCAGGAGGGGAGGGAACTCTGTTGCAACAGAAAAATAAAGATCTGCCTTGCTTTCACTGTCTCCTGCCTCCATCCATTCATATCTGAAGGAGCGTTTCCACCCCCATTGTTCTACCCAGACACTGAGGTCTAGCTTCTGGCGGTTCCCTCACTGCAAGAAGCCAAGTTACAGGGAACAAGGCAGAGGGCCTTCTCGATAGTGGCACCAGCCCTGTGGAACGCCCTACCACCAGATGTCAAAGAGAAAAATAACTACAGTGGTGCCTCGCAAGACGAAAAGAATCCGTTCTGTGATTCTCTTCGTCTAGCGGTTTTTTCGTCTTGCGAAGCAATCCCATTGATGGATTAGCGGATTAGCGCTATTAGCGGCTTTTAGCGGCTTATCTGCTGATCGGATCAGCTGATAAGAGGCTTAGCGGCTTAGAAAAGGGGGGGGGGGGAAAAACCAGCAGGAACTCGCAAGACATTTTCGTCTTGCGAAGCAAGCCCATAGGAGATTCGTTTTGCGAAGCACCTCCAAAACGGAAAACTCTTTCGTCTAGCGAGTTTTCCGTCTTGCGAGGCATTCGTCTTGCGGGGCACCACTGTACCAGACTTTTAGAAGACATCTGAAGGAAGCCCTGTTTAGGGAAGCTTTTAATGTTTGATGCATTACTGTATTTTAATATTTTGTTGAAAGCAGCCCAGAGTGGCTGGGGAAGCCCATCCAGATGGGCGGGGTATAAATAATAAATTATTATTATTATTATTATTATTATTATTATTATTATTATTATTATCTCCGACCGATCATGGACTTAGGGGAATCAGTCCCTTGGGGAGCTGGGCAGCAAAGCCAACCACCCATATTGTTTTTATATCATGCACTTCAAACAGAACACGCTGCTTGCATTAGGACGTTAGCCAAGAATTGCGACACAACCAACTCTCAAAGAGAAAGGAATTGAATTCAAACCTAGGACTGGCGTTAAGAACAAGGCGTCCCGTGACAGAGTCTCTGAGGCATGCCTGCTTTCACTGGAGATTTTGTTTTAAAGAGCTTACCGATGCTGTCAGGTTGATGCTATAGTGTCCTACGGGTGACTTTTTCCCTTGCTTTAGGAAAGGGTTGAGGTATCTTTTAGACTTCTCATCAATCCTGGAAATGCAACACACAAAAATCCAGAGATCGCGTGAAATTATTTAAAAAACCCATTTCCAAACATTGCATCATGGCTAACAGACAGAACTCTTTCCGGGCATGGCTGGGAAGCAAGCAAGAAGGTCTGCTTCAGTACCTTGACCTCCATGGAAGAAATTAAATACAGTGGTACCTTGGGTGAAGTACTTAATTCGTTCCGGAGGTCTGTTCTTAACCTGAAAATGTACTTAACCTGAAGCACCACTTTAGCTAATGGGGCCTCCTGCTGCTGCCGTGCCACTGGAGCACGATTTCTGTTCTCATCCTTAAGCAAAATTCTTAACCCAAGATAATATTTCTGGGTTAGCAGAGTCTTGGACTACTGCAACGTGCTCTATGTGGGGCTACATTTGAAGGTGACCCGGAAACTGCAATTAATCCAGAATGCGGCAGCTAGACTGGTGACTGGGGGCGGCCGCCGGGACCACATAACACCGGTTCTGAGAGATCTGCATTGGCTCCCAGTACGTTTCCGAGCACGATTCAAAGTGTTGGTGCTGACCTTTAAAGCCCTAAACGGCCTCGGTCCTGTATACCTGAAGGAGCGTCTCCACCCCCATCGTTCTACCTGGACACTGAGATCCAGCACCGAGGGCCTTTTGGCGGTTCCCTCATTGCGAGAAGTGAGGCTACAGGGAACCAGACAGAGGGCCTTCTCGGTAGTGGCGCCCGCCTTGTGGAACACCCTCCCATCAGATGTCAAAGAGATAAATAATTACCTGACATTCAGAAGACATCTTAAGGCAGCCCTGTTCAGGGGAGTTTTTAATATGTAACGCTGTACTGTTTTTAACACTGATTGGGAGCCGCCCAGAGTGGCTGGGGAAACTCAGCCAGATGGGCGGGGTATAAAATATAAAATATATGTAACCTGAAGCGTATGTAACCCGAGGTACCACTGTACTAGGCAGCAAGCCCAGGGCAGAGGTATGAAGATAGGGGCTGCAGACAGGGTCTCGGGCTTGGTTCAAATAATAATAATAATAATAATAATAATAATTTATTATTTATACCCCGCCCATCTGGCTGGGCCTCCCCAGCCACTCTGGGCGGCTTCCATAGAAAACAAAAATACAATAAAATATCACACATTAAAAACTTCCCTGAACAGGGCTGCCTTAAGATGTCTTCTGAATGTCAGGTAGTTGTTTATTGCTTTGACATCTGCTGGAAGGGCGTTCCACAGGGTGGGCGCCACTACCGAGAAGACCCTCTGCCTGGTTCCCTGTAGCTTTGCTTCTCGCAATGAGGGAACCGCCAGAAGGCCCTCGGCGCTGGACCTCAGCGTCCGGGCAGAATGATGGGGGTGGAGACACTCCTTCAGATATACTGGACCGAGGCCGTTTAGGGCTTTAAAGGTCAGCACCAACACTTTGAATTGTGCTCGGAAACGTACTGGGAGCCAATGTAGGTCTTTCAAGACCGGTGTTATATGGTCTCGGCGGCCGCCCCCAGTCACCAGTCTAGCTGCCGCATTCTGGTTCAAAGAGTTGCAGGGCACCTTAAAGACTGGAATATTTATCGTGGCATAAACTGTTGTGGACCACTTCCCTAAAAATCACACGGGTTCCTCAGCCCTCCACGTCAAAGAGTGGAGCAGGTTGGCTAGGACTGATGAAGATTTGTTTGTCTGCAAAAGCCTTTAGAGGAGCAAAACGAAAGAAGAATGAGCTCCACTCTGAATCCAGCATTTACCAATCAAATCAAAAGTCGTATCTCGAGAATACCATCCTGTTTCCCCCAGTGACCAGCCCAATGCCTCTGGGAAGCACACAAGCAGGAAGTTATAAGCTCAGAAGACAGACTTGGGCTTAATTAGGCCACTTAATTAGCAAATGGAAGTTGTGTCAACATGCTTATAGCTGGCTTCCCCACTTTAGCACAGTTAATGGGAAGAACTCACAGATAAAAAATCCACGATAGTGGACATGGGATACTTTTAAGTACCTATTCAGGTCATGTCCTATGGAAAACGGACCTAACTTTGTCATAAAAAGGTATGCCAAGGACTCAGAAATCATGGAACCCAGAAAATCCAACCGAAAGCCATGAATCACTGGGATTGGTCCATTCACTTCAACGAAGCTGTGTCAATCCCTGACTCAAATCTCGCCTCAATCACAAATGTACCCAGTAGTTTTAGGACCGGCAAACTTAAGCCCTCGACCCCCATTCCCTTTCTGCAACGCAAGGATAATATATTAAGAGACACTGAAAGCATGCTAACCATTTTATCAGAGCATTGTAGAAAATGCTAAGCAGTAAGGACTGTTTTGCACAACAATATCTTCGGCACCAACCATGTGGGTTGGTGCAGCCAATCACAGCTCCCTAACGAGCTACTCTTTAGGATATTGATGTTCCGTTCCACCTTAAAAGGAACAGGCATGACTGTTGTGTGTCACATGCCTGTTTACAGTCCAGCACAGCCTGCTGGGAACTTCCGTTGTGTATAGCTTTTGTTTTATGCTGTTTGCTTAGACACGAAGGGAAGCAGACATGTTTTTCCTTTGTTCTAATGCTGAATAAAGGTAAAGGTACCCCTGACCATTATTAGGGACACGGGTGGCGCTGTGGGTTAAACCACAGAGCCAAGGACTTGCTGATCAGAAGGTCAGTGGTTCGAATCCCTGCGACGTGGTGAGTTCCCGTTGCTCGGTCCCAGCTCCTGCCAACCTAGCAGTTCAAAAGCACATCAAAGTGCAAGTAGATAAATAGGTACCACTCCAGTGGGAAATGGCATTTCCGTGCGCTGCTCTGGTTCGCCAGAAGCGGCTTAGTCATGCTGGCCACACAACCCGGAAGCTGTACACCGGCTCCCTCGGCCAATAAAGCAAGATGAGCGCCACAACCCCAGAGTCGGTCAGGACTGGACCTAATGGTCAGGGGTCCCTTTACCTTTTTACCCCTGACCATTAAGGCCAGTCGTGGACGAGTCTAGAGTTGCGGCGTTCATCTCGCTCTATAGGCCAAGGGAGCCGGCGTTTGTCCATAGACAGTATCCGGGTCACGTGGCCAGCATGACTACGCCGCTTCTGGTGAACCAGAGCAGCGCACGGAAATGCCGTTTACCTTCCCGCCGGAGCGGTACCTATTTATCTACTTGCACTTTGAGGTGCTTTCAAACTGCTAGGTTGGCAGGAGCAGGGACCGAGCAACAGGAGCTCACCCCGTGCAGGGATTCGAACCGCCGACCTTCTGATTGGCAAGCTCCAGAGGCTCAGTGGTTTAGGTACTTTGTTATTTTACTTTACCTGTAATTATGCATTCCCAGTTTTGACCCCAAGCCAGGATTTCCACCGATGCTGGAGGATATCGTGGAATAATTCTGTGTAATGGGAGGGATCACCGTGCCGGGATTTTTCACATAATCCAGGCTGCTACTGGAATCTTTCAAAGTTGTCGAAGGAATCGCCTTGACCTGCCCAGCTCCACTCTCATACAGGAAACTCGCATTTGAAGATCTGTCCGATTTCTCGGCGTCAACCTTGGACAACTTCATTCTGAACAGCTTGGAGTCTTTCAGCTTGGATTCCATGCCCAAGTCCTGTTTCAAATCCAAGCATTGTAGTGTTAAAAAAATGAGTGGCAGGTTGTTTGGGGGAAAACCCTGGAGAGGAGGGGACGGGTGACTTCGGGGAAGAGGGGAATTTCAGTCTCTGTAACTACCATATTTTTTCTCTATAAGACTCACTTTTTCCCTCCTAAAAAGTAAGGGGAAATGTGTGTGCGTCTTATGGAGCGAATGCAGGCTGCACAGCTATCCCAGAAGCCAGAACAACAAGAGGGATTGCTGCTTTCACTGCGCAGTGATCCCTCTTGCTGTTCTGGCTTCTGAGATTCAGAATATTTTTTTTCTTGTTTTCCTCCTCCAAAAACTAGGTGATTTTGTGGTCTGGTGCGTCTTATAGAGCGAAAAATACGGTAATTCATGGGTTCAGAACGACTGGGGATAAGCTGATCAGGCCTCACAGCTAAGTCTGCGGATATCGTGTTGTTATAAGAATTCTAAGGTCCCAAACATAAATTAAACGTTCATAAATGTACAAGGCAAACACACACATAATTAGAAATTATTTATTGTAACCGTTGGGTGGATTTCTGTTTATCTTTTATATGCTGATATTCAACAATATTTTCAACATTTTTTTGATGTAGGTTGCTTATTTTAAAGTTTTGTTTTATTATCACAATTTTGCATTGCATTAGATTGTTATACGATGTACATTTTTTGTTTCTTCAGCTTGTAAACCGCCTTGAGTATTGTAAGATAGAAAGACGGTATACAAATTAAAAACGATGATGAAAATGATGAAGTATATAAACCACGTGTCTGAAATAGTACAGGAGAGCAATCCTGAAGCCATTTTGATTCTCCCAAATTGACCTCAAATATTTCTCTGCAAAGAGAAAGGAAATGCGAAAGCCTTCGGGTTGTCTTTTGCTTGCAAATCCTGTCTTTAGGGCGTATTTGTGTATGAATAGGGTGAGCCTGTGACCTGCATTCAGGAACTAAAGCAAGCATAGGCAAGCTCGGTCCTCCAGATGTTTTGGGACTACAATTCCCATCATCCCTGACCCCTGAGTCCTGTTAGCTAGGGATGATGGGAGTTGTAGTCCCAAAACATCTGGAGGGCTGAGTTTGCCTATGCCTGAACTAAAGTATTAACCACCACCAAAGAATTGCCAGGCTGCCCAGGTAATGCAACCAGCGACCATTATCAGGTATCCTGGCAGAGAGGATTTCTGCTGTAGACCACCTCCTTCTGTGATGCATGTATGATGTTTTAGGGGGGTGGTCTTGGGCTATAGGGTGGGCAATTTCAAAAGACTATATAAGGGCTTGCGCGCCCTTGTTCTGGGTTCCTCCTCCTTTCCTGTTTGTGAGGGGAGCACCCTGTTGCAACAGATCAATAAAGATCAAGCTTACTAGCTGCTTTGCTTCTCAATATTCTCTGGTTGGCCTCTGTTATTTTCTCCTGCCAATAGGGAACCCGCTTAAGGACTCTATACGGGCTCTTGGATACCCCATAAGGGGAAAAGAGCAGGGGTTTTTTTTTCTTATAACAGTGTTTTTGCTAACAAAGAGTTAATTCCAACTTTGAACAGTGTGATTTTACTGCCTGCTGGCATCTATCTTGCATGGCATGAATTTGCTAGTGGCATCACCAACAATTCTTCTTCCTAATCAGGAACTATCCTCATAGAATCATAGAGTTGGAAGAGACCACAAGGGCCATCGAGTCCAACCCCCTGCCAAGCAGGAAACACCATCAGAGCACTCCTGACATATGGTTGTCAAGCCTCTGCTTAAAGACCTCCAAAGAAGGAGACTCCACCACACTCCTTGGCAGCAAATTCCACTGTCGAACAGCTCTTACTGTCAGGAAGTTCTTCCTAATGTTTAGGTGGAATCTTCTTTCTTGTAGTTTGGATCCATTGCTCCGTGTCCGCTTCTCTGGAGCAGCAGAAAACAACCTTTCTCCCTCCTCTATGTGACATCCTTTTATATATTTGAACATGGCCATCATATCACCCCTCAACCTCCTCTTCTCCAGGCTAAACATGCCCAGCTCCCTTAGCCGTCCCTCATAAGGCATCGTTTCCAGGCCTTTGACCATTTTGGTTGCCCTCCTCTGGACACGTTCCAGTTTGCCAGTGTCCTTCTTGAATTGTGGTGCCCAGAACTGGACACAGTACTCCAGGTGAGGTCTGACCAGAGCAGAATACAGTGGCACTATTACTTCCCTTGATCTAGATCAGTGTTTCCCAACCACTGTTCCGCGGCACACTAGTGTGCCGCGAGATGTTGCCTGGTGTGCCGCGAGATGTTGCCTGGAGGGAGGCGGGCGAGTCGGGCGGCGAGAGGCGGGGCGGCGGCGGCGAGGAGAGGCCGCCCAGCGCGGGGCTCTCGCCGTCTGCCTGCCTGGCTGCCTGCGAGCTCGGCGGGCAGCGCCTCCGTCCGCAGCGCCTGCCTCGCAGCTCTCATCCCCTGCCCCTGCCAAAGCTCACCCAGCCAAGCCGCGCTCTCCTTCCTGCCTCGCTTTGCTGCCTCCTCCCCCCCCACCCCCAAAGCTTGGAGGTTCCCCGGCAAGGGGGAGGGGAAAAAATTGAAACTTACACTTTCGTGCGTCCCTCCCGGCGTGACGCTGCGCGCTGACGTCACGGGGCTGTAATGGTGGTGTGCCTCGAGATTTTTTTCATCAAACAAGTGTGCCTTTGCCCAAAAAAGGTTGGGAAACACTGATCTAGATGCTATACTCCTATTGATGCAGCCCAGAATTGCATTGGCTTTTTTAGCTGCTTGTTCTCCTCCATTCTCAGCAACTTTTAACTTGAGAACTTCATCAGCAGAGACAAGACCAGGGGACATGGTCTGACTCAGAACAAAGCATTACAGATAGGAATATGGAAGAATAAACCAAGTTCCACATACCTTGATTACAAGCGTTTTCTTTTCATCACCGGAATCGTCTTTGTCTTTCCTGCTTATTTTCGATTTCTTGGGCAAAGGGTGCTCTCTTTCTTTCTGGATCTTTGCTTTAAGTTCCTGGGTGAACCTTTATTTGTTGTGTTTGAAGAAGAAGAGCACATGTACAAAATGAAACCTTTTTTAAATTAATTGCTCTGTAGACAAAATTCTGAACCCACCGAAGGCAGCCCTGTTTAGGGAAGTTTTGAATGTTTATTTTTTAAAAATATTTTTTATTGATTTTACAAAAATTTTATAGACAATACAAACAAATAAAGAAACAAACAAACATGTATAATTTCATATCCTTTTTTCATAAACCTCACTTCACCGACTCCCCCAAACCTCCCCTTTCTACATCCCAATTTCCAAAATTTTTCAGCAAATCCTAAACTTATTTTTATCAAATTTGTCCCTTATTTATTCTTTTCTTTTACTTAATCTTAATATTATCTGAAGAAATATTATAAAATTGATGAATGCTAAAATATTGAGGTTTTAGGGAAAAAAGGAGATTACAGCGGGAAGTTTTTAATGTTTAATGCAGTATTGTGTTTTTAATATTCGGTTGGGAGCCGTCCAGAGTGGCTGGGGAAACCCAGCCAGATGGGCGGGGTATAAATAATGAATTATATTATTGTTATTATACTGGAATCCTCTCCCTTTGCAACAAGGACTCTGGATAATATGTTCTGCCCCAATCTTAACATCACCACAAACTTGTAAGGTAAATGAACAGCGAAACCCAAAGCCACCCTTGGAGATAAAAAAGGAAGAAGAGAAATATAACTCCAGCATCTTAAGAGGCGAAGGAAAAGAGATCAGAACAAGAAGCATGCATATAATTTGTAGACTTAAAATTCGCACACGATATCCCATTGCTACCCTCTCTCCATTTCCCCCCTCAGTTCATACAGCTCACGTGAAGAGATGGTAATTTGAGCCGGGGATTCAGAAATTTCAACTACAGCAACTTCCATGGTAGCTTTTTAAAAACAAAAATAATGACAATGTGGGAAATCACACATTCTACTCATGTAAAAACCCACTGCCTACCCATGGCATGGGTAGGCAAACTAAGGCCCGGGGGGCCGGATCCGGCCCAATCGCCTTCTCAATCCGGCCCACGGATAGCCAGGGAATCAGCGTGTTTTTACATGAGTAGAATGTGTCCTTTTATTTAAATTCATCTCTGGGTTATTTGTGGGGCCTGCCTGGTGTTTTTACATGAGTAGAATGTGTGCTTTTATTTAAAATGCATCTCTGGGTTATTTGTGCGGCATAGAAATTTCCCTCCCCCCGAAATATAGTCTGGCCCCCCACAAGGTCTAAGGGACAGTGGACCGGCCCCATGCTGAAAACGTTTACTGACCCCTGCCTTAAGGGGAACCGCCCTAAGTCTGGTGGTGGTACTAGACATTTGGCAGTGGTACAGTGGTACCTCAAGTTAAGTACTTAATTCATTCCGGAGGTCCGTACTTAACCTGAAACTGTTCTTAACTTGAAGCACCACTTTAGCTAATGGGGCCTCCTGCTACCGCTGCACCACCGGAGCACGATTTCAGTTCTCATCCTGAAGCAAAGTTCTTAACCTGAAGCACTATTTCTGGATTAGCGGAGTGTGTAACCTGAAGCGTATGTAACCTGAAGCGTATGTAACCCGAGGTACCACTGTACTTCAAAATTTGTGTTCACTTCACTTCCGACAGCAGGGAGTGGGGGTTTCCGGTGAAGTAGTCAAAGGAGAACCAGAAAGTACTAAACCTTTTCTTTGCACCTCTCCCCTGGAAAGCTTTCATTTCCCAAGATGGGCTCTGAGATCCAGTATGTAAATTTAAAGCCCACTTGAAGCACATTCTTCCCCTCAAGGAATTATGGGCACTGACAGAGTTATAGGAAACCCTTAACTGACTGCAATGCCCAAAAATTCTCAGTACAGTTTCCTTTTAAGGCCCAGCTCCGCTAAACAAGGAAAAGCCACACACCTTTCAGTGAAGGAATCTTTGTTGAACAGATCACACTGCAGCAGCTCAGTACAGGATGGTCTTTTGTCCGGATCAGTCTGCAGACATTGCTAACATAAGATCAAAATTTTTCTTGTAAATACAGTGGAGGGGGGGGGGGGAGGAAAATCCCAAAGGTTGAATTTCATTGATATTTGCCGGGATCCAAAGAACAACGCAGTTGGTTCTGCACTCCCAAGGTTTCAGGCAAACCATAGCTACTCTCTCCATACCACATAACAAATGACGTTTGAAATGGTGAGGGTGAGGGCTTTAAAAACAGTTTGCAATGTTATGGCGTTGTAAGGACATTGCAAGGGGAAAATCAACTGAGCATCTTCAAGCATGCTTAAAATACCGTATTTTTCGCTCTATAAGATGCACCAGACCACAAGACGCACCTAGTTTTTGGAGGAGGAAAACAAGAAAAAAAATATTCTGAATCTCAGAAGCCAGAACAGCAAGAGGGATCGCTGCGCAGTGAAAGCAGCAATCCCTCTTGCTGTTCTGGCTTCTGGGATAGCTGCGCAGCCTGCATTCGCTCCATAAGACGTACACACATTTCCCCTTACTTTTTAGGAGGGAAAAAGTGAGTCTTATAGAGCAAAAAATACGGTAGCTCACCGGGTCCTGTCTAGTAAGTCATGGAAGGAAGGAAGGAAGGAAGGAAGGAAGGAAGGAAGGGGAGGGAAATGATGTACCATTGACCTTTAGAGATAGAAAGTGCAGCTTTCTCTAGGCTAGGGTCTCACTGTCAGTCCCAAACTCTATGGCTGAGACGTAACTACCATATGACATTATGTGCCCACTGGTGAAACTGGTTAGGCCGACAAGCACCTGAGACTACGGGGCCTTCTTGATGGTGGCCCTGCAGTTCTGGACCTCTTTCGGGCCTCAAAACCACAACTTTCTGCTACTGCCTCTCCTTAAAGGAACTGTGGCTATCTAATTCCGCAGCTGTCATGCCCCGGTTTGTCTCCATTCACTCAGTGCTTCATGCATTGCCTGAAGTTCTGTTGCTTTATTTCTGTCTCTCCACTGCTTTGTGACTTGACCCTGATAAGCAGCTAATAAATAACTGGAATACATAGTGTGTTACATGCGCATCGCAGCTTATAATGTGCGTATGCATGACAGAAGTTTGAGAGCAGCAAACAGAGAAGTCTGCTGACCAGGCAAGGACAGAAGGTTAGGCTTCAGGTATTTATACGAGGGGATGCGGGTGGCACTGTGGGTTAAACCACTGAGCCTAGGACCAGCAGGTCAGCAGTTCGAATCCCCGCGACGGGATGAGCTCCTGTTGCTCTGTCCCAGCTCCTGCCAACCTAGCAGTTCAAAAGCACGTCAAAGTGCAAGTAGATAAATAGGTACCACTCCAGCGGAAAGGTAAACGGCATTTCTGTGTGCTGCTCTGGTTCGTCAGAAGCGGCTTAGTCATGCTGGCCACACGACCCGGAAGCTGTACGCCGGCTCCCTCGGCCAATAAAGCGAGATGAGTGCTACAACCCCAGGGGCAGTCATGACTGGACCTAATGGTCAGGGGTCCCTTTACCTTTATTTATACGAGGCCTGGCTAATTTAGGGGCTTTATACAGTGGTGCCTCGCAAGACGAAAAGAATCCGTTCTGTGATTCTCTTCGTCTAGCGGTTTTTTCGTCTTGCGAAGCAAGCCCATTGACGGATTAGCGGATTAGCGCTATTAGCGGCTTATCTACTCATTGGATCAGCTGATAAGTGGCTTAGCAGCTTAGAAAAAGGGGGGGGGAAGGGGAAAAAACCAGCAGGAACTCGCAAGACATTGTCGTCTTGCGAAGCAAGCCCATAGGAAATTCGTTTTGCGAAGCACCTCCAAAACGGAAAACTCTTTCGTCTAGCGAGTTTTCCGTCTTGCGAGGCATTCGTCTTGCGCGGCACCACTGTACTTCCTGCCAATCTCAGGGGCTGATACTGGACAGCTGTATTCCTTTCTGTGTCTGAAAAGGCCTCTAGCACCTGAACAAAAGCAAATCTGGGTAGGCTGACTCAGCTCCCAGTTAAGTTCCCACGGATCTCAATCTTCCTAACTCATTATCAAGGGCTGGCTCCAGAAAGCAAACAGAAGGCTTTGCCAACAGGAACAAAATGGAAAGCTACGGAATCGGCAAGGCACGTACCTTAGCAAATTCTATGACGGCAACAGAGAGTTTGGGATATCGTTTTTCAAGAGGTTCGATTTCCTTGACTTCAGGCAACCGCACTCCAGCAAAAAGAGGGTTTTTGTAGAACAACTCTTGGTGCCTTGGGATTAAGTTACCTGGAATTAATAATCATTTATAAGACTGTTCAGTTTTCAGAACGCAAAACTGCAGACAGCTTAAGCCAAATTATTTGATCCCTGAGTTTTCTGCTACTTCCCTGCGCTTGGCTTTGAAGCTGGTGTTTTAATCCACTGTTTCCGATTACCTTGCTTTAGGATAGCTGTGTAGTTTATCTTTTATTTGCTTTCTTTAATTCTGCAAACCGACTCTCTGTGTCCTGGAGACAAACAGGTTGCTGCTGATAATAAATTACTGTGGGTTAAACTACAGAGCCTAGGACTTGCCGATTGGAAGGTCGGCGGTTCAAATCCCCGCGATGGGGTGAGCTCCCATTGCTTGGTCCCTGCTCCTGCCCACCTAGCAGTTCGAAAGCACACCAGTGCAAGTAGATAAATAGGTACTGCTCCGGTGGGAAGGTAAACGGCGTTTCCGTGCACTGCTCTGGTTCACCAGAAGCGACTTAGTCATGCTGGCCACATGACCCGGAAGCTGTACGCCGGCTCCTCGCCCAGTAAAGCGAGATGAGCGCCGCAACCCCAGAGTCGGCCACGACTGGACCTAATGGTCAGGGGTCCTTTTACCTTTACCTTTAATCATGAATTATTATTACTAATCATAATCCAGTTGTGCTACATGGATCAGACCTATTGCACTCTGCCATCCTTAATGGCGTGCAAAATCTCTTGCTGTCAACTCATAGAAAGGCCATCTGGATTTACAAGCCAGGACCCTGAAGGATTTAGGAACTGATCAACATAATCTTATCCAACAACCTAAGTATTTCAGGCTCTCTTTCTTCTGCCTTCGCTATCAGCTTGAAGGTTCCAAAGCTCTGCTGGCTGCACAGAAGAAAACAAGGGATGCTTTCTCACCCAAACATTTCATAATATGGTACAATTGGTCAATATCCGAGTCTCCAGGGAAAAGCGCCTCTCCGGTAAGCATTTCTGTTACCAGGCAGCCAATGGCCCACACATCAACAGCCCTGGGGAGGGAAAACAGGCGCCATATTTAGAGACAGCTCCACCAAAAATACGTTTTACAACAATAACAGGCAGCTGATTGTGACTGGCTACACCTGAGGCAGCTTATATTCATTACGGCCTCGGCCCAGTATACCTGAAGGAGCATCTCCACCCCCATCGTTCAGCCTGGACATTGAGGTCCAGCTCCAAGGGCCTTCTGGCAGTTCCCTCACTGTGAGCAGTGAGGTTACAGGGAACCAGGCAGAGAGCCTTCTCGGTGGTGGCACCCACCCTGTGGAATGCCCTCCCATCAGATGTCAAGGAAATAAACAACCATCTGACTTTTAGAAGTCACCTGAAGGCAGCCCTGTTTAGGGAAGTTTTTAATGTTTGATGTTTTATTCTGTTTTTAATATCCTGTTGGGAGCTGCCCAGAGTGGCTGGGGAGGCCACTTGCAATTCATTAATTGTAATTAATAATAATTACAAGGATGGTGCCAAAACCAGCCTCCCTACAGTGACGAAACCCTGCTTTGGCTGCAATTTATCACCCCCTGAGCTTGAACAGCAACATTTCTGTTGACATTAATAATAATAATGATGATCTATTCCTGGAAATGTAGGGGAAACCCAGTAACGTATTCTACGATTCCTTACTTGCCATATTTGATATCTCCAACAAGCAGCTCAGGAGCCCGATACCATCGCGTTGCCACGTAATCGGTGTAAGCTTCGCCAGGGGCTGCCAGGGTTCGAGCAAATCCAAAATCGCAGAGTTTGATAATTCCAGAATAGGAGACCAATATATTCTCAGGTTTAATATCTCTGTGTATGATCTTAAAAAAAAAGCAGAATGTGTGTGTTTAGATTAGCCCAGGTTCTTTGCACTTAAGCACCAAGGTGGCCGGCTAGTCCACATGTAAACATTCCTAAATTGATGACTGCAACATCAAGTGATGATTTGCAACTACTGGCATAAAAAACTCCATCTATATCACATCACATAAGTTAAAGGTAAAGGGACCCCTGACCATTAGGTCCAGTCGTGACTAACTCTGGGGTTGCGGCGCTCATCTCACTTTATTGGCCGAGGAAGCCGGTGTACAGCTTCCGGGTCATGTGGCCAGCATGACTAAGCCGCTTCTGGTGAACCGGAGCAGCGCACGGAAACGCTGTTTACCTTCCCACTGGAGCGGTACCTATTTATCTACTTGCACTTTGACGTGCTTTCGAACTGCTAGGTTGGCAGGAGCAGGGACCGAGCAACGGGAGCTCACCCCATCGTGGGGATTTGAACCGCCGACCTTTTGATCGGCAAGTCCTAGGCTCTGTGGTTTAACCCACAGCGCCACCCGCGTCCATACCATGCTTTAAATATATTAATGCAAATCGAAGCACACTAATAAAATCATAATATAAATTTGCTACAGCAAGGCAAAAAAGCTGAAGCAATTCCTTTTTATCCATTAACATGTGTGGAATGAAGTAGAATTTAAGAATTTCCCTGCACTAAAAGCTCTCTCCACCCAATCAGAAATATTGTTTCTCAGGTTTCCAGATTATGCAGAGTGTTTTTTAAAATACTGTGTTCCTGATTCTAGAAGCAAATTCTTTGAATGTTCAAGAAGAGGAGACTATGAAAACTGTTACCTTACATGAGCATAAAATCTACATGCAAAAACGTTCATATGCTATCATCTATGCCTATTTTCCAGAGGAATCCATATTGTGCCGTAAGGCTGAAGTCATATTGCATCTTAAATTATGAGGCCAAACCATTTTTCCTTTGACAAAAAAGATGGCAATATGTTTAAGAACCTCAGTTTTTTCTATACCGAGGTCATCAGTCTAGACTGTAGTGAAAACCCTGAAATTACACCACAAAATTCCTAAATTCTCAGAAATTCTCAGAATTTCCTAAATTATTAGAAATTCAAAAGCAAATGTATTTTGAGTAGATAGAATCGGCACATCTAGCAAACATTCTACCCAGCTAACACTCAAAATTAGGTTTGTTGCAATGATAATTCCCATTGTTAACTTGGGTAATTTGAACTAACTCTTACTACTGTGACATATAGGTAAAGGTAAAGGGACCCCTGACCATTAGGTCCAGTTGTAGCCGACTCTGGAGTTGCGGCACTCATCTCGCTTTATTGGCCAATAAGCCAGCGTACAGCTTCCGGGTCATGTGGCCAGCATGACTAAGCCGCTTGGAAACGCCGTTTACCTTCCCACTGGAGCGGCACCTATTTATCTACTTGCACTTCATGCTTTCGAACTGCTAGGTTGGCAGCAGCAGGGACCGAGCAACGGGAGCTCACCCCGTCGCGGGGATTCGAACCGCCGACCTTCCGATCAGCAAGTCCTAGGCTCTGTGGTTTAACCCACAGCGCACCCGCGTCCCTTACTGTGACTTATATTTGAAACTAAAAGCTCAGATCCTCGAATCGATAAATCTGATGTGTTTGACCAAGAACAAACAGCACACAAACACAAATAACCAAGCGGACATAACAGCTTACTTACATTATGACTATGGCAAAATCCTATCCCTTTTATAATCTGAAATAAGTATTTCCGAACTCTGTTGTAATCCAGGCCATTTGGAAACATCTCAAGATCATCAAGAACTGTGTGGTCCACGAATTCAAACACCAGATACCATCGTTTCTTCTTCTTACAGACTTCCAGCAGGTTCACCAAGTTCTCGTGCCTTAATTGCTATCAGGAGACAGCAAATGCGTCACAAAACACAGCAGACAGAGAGTCTGAAAACACTCACTATAATTGCCCCTTGAATACATACAATGCGAAGGAAAAAGAAAATAATATTTGCAGCCTGATCCTGTGCGTGTTTACTTGGAAGCAAGTCCCTCTGCGTTCAACAGGGCTTACTCCCAAGTAGACATGACTTAGGATTGCAGCTTTTGTTTTCACACGATGCTTTTTAAAATTACTCCAAATGCTTCACATTGCTTCAGTAATCCTGACAAACGCTCTCATATACCGTATTTTTCCCTCTATAAGACACACCAGACCACAAGACTGTTTTTGGAGGAGGAAAACAAGAAAAAAAATATTCTGACTCTCAGAAGCCAGAACAGCAAGAGGGATCGCTACGCAGCAAAAGCAGCGATCCCTCTTGTTGTTCTGGCTTCTGGGATAGCTGCGCAGCCTGCATTCGCTGCATAAGATGCACACACATTTCCCCTTACTTTTTTAGGAAGGAAAAAGCGAGTCTTATAGAGCAAAAAATACGGTAGCTTATTCCACAGTACTAAAATCGCAACCTTTAATACCTACAGCTAAATGTAATCGACGGAAGAGGCTGAAAGTTAAGAACTGCCCTGGATCTGGTGCCTAACTTGTATTAGGGAATTTGTCGGGAGGGAAATTGCCTTTGCCTAACAATGTTTATAACATAGTGGCTTCTTTGAATTTAATGCTAAGCAATACTGTGGCTGAACACGAACAAGCAAATGTGTGGGTACTCAAGAGCTAAAATTGTGGCGACTTGGCACATGCTGCATGCAAGCCAAAGCTTATGATGGTTTGTCTCCCCCAGACAACCCACAAAGCCACTTCCGACCTAGGGAATCCTTGGGCGCGTCATCCCCAGCCCACCCAAGCAGCTGGCCTGGGGGGCGTGGCCTCATCATATTAAGGTCTGGCACGGTGAAGGGTCTCCCTCTTTCTCGCGCTACAGCTTGCCAGGTTTTTCCCTCCCCTCCCACCCATTAGGCTAGGCTCTCTGACGTTGCTATGGACTCCGGTTGGTCACCGTCAAGGGGCCTGGTAGGAATTTTTCCATCTGACAGATTGGCTCCAGCCACTTGGTTTTCGCCTACCTCGTAGCAATCTGTCACAACTCAGCGGTATTGGCAGTTAGGCATTGGTAGGGGTATTGTTCTATTGTTCTGGAGATGAAGGGGGGAAGGTCGCGCCATCACCTTCCCCCAAAACAAAAGGGTAGTCCGGTAAAGGATCCCAGGGGGCGTGGCCTTGTCCTAAGCCTATGGAGGTGTGGGCCCACGGCACGCCCCCGAGCGGTAACTCCGGGGCAGCTCCTAGTTGACGTGCCTCTGCAGGACTCCCCCTACTGGCGGTTAACCCTTCAAGCAAGCAGGCTGAAGCCGGTTAGTTGTTAGGACCAATGCCTAAGCCAATACCAATACCGCTCAATTCCTGTAATCAATAAAGTTGTGGCCTAATTTGACCCATTAACTCAAATTCTTGTGTCTCGTGTCTTTATTTCTGAGGGGGGAGGTGGGAACTCGCCACGCAAGCTGTAAGCCAAGAACAGACTTTGGTTACAACTTGTGGCTTGCTAAGAGACAAACCATGAGCCCGGGTTTTCATAGAACGCTGAGCCAAACCATGGCTTAGTTCTGGGTAGTGCTGCTGCAGCAAAGCGTTGCATCAGATCTAGTATAAATGGAAGCTAATGCAAATCAAGTTCCATCTTAACCACAGGAGTCAGTTTCAAAGTCTGATTAAGATGAAACCCTGGTTAGCACTTATTGCAGAAGAACCAATTAACCATGGTTAAGGTGAGCAGGGGTTTTTCGTTCTGGAGAGTGGAGGTGTTGGGGAAAGGGAACACATAACCCTGTTCCCAATCTTTCAAGTGCAGATTAGAATGCGTGCATTTGTACCAGCAAATATACTGTATTTTCCCGTCTATAAGACGCCCCCATGTATAAGACGCCCCTATTGTTGGGGATTTAAGAAAATGGGGAGAGATCTATCTGTGTATAAGAGGCCCCCAAATTTTGGACATTATTTTTAAGGGGAAAAACCTAGTCTTATACACGGAAAAATACGGTATATGTGCCAATATTAGCACTACAATTGCCCAGGCCATGTGGGAACCTTTATCAAAAAAATCTTACCATATGGAGTTACAGAAACCAGAAGCCACCCACAAAGTTGCCTAAATGTATAAAATCAGAGCCGAGCTGCAGAATGAATGCAGATAAAATGCGTTCCCAGAACAACTTTGCACCTGCCTGCTCCTATCTACCTTCAGTTATTTAGAATCATGTTTGTTTCTTAAAACATATATGACATTACTGTTATATAATGCAGTTAGGTAAAGGTAAAGGAACCCCTGACCATTACGTCTAGTCGTGGCCGACTCTGGGGTTGCGGCGCTCATTACGCTTTATTGGCTGACGGAGCCAGTGTACAGCTTCCGGGTCATGTGGCCAGCATGACTAAGCCGCTTCTGGCGAACCAGAGCAGCGCATGGAAATGCCATTTACCTTCCCGCCGGAGTGGTACCTATTTATCTACTTGAACTTTGACGTGCTTTCGAACTGCTAGGTTGGCAGGAGCAAGGACCGAGCAACGGGAGCTCACCCCATTGTGGGGATTCGAACCACCGACCTTCTGATCGGCAAGTCATAGCCTCTGCGGTTTAACCCACAGCGCCACCCGCGTCCCATATAATGCAGTTAGATACTGGCAATTGTTCTGCGCGAACCTTTTGAATATGACTATCCGAAGTCAGGAAGCTTATACTCATTAAAGAAAAGAGCTACACGTCTCTGAAGATCCCGAGCAGTAAGCTCACCTTGAGAAGCTTGATTTCTCTCATGGCGATTTTTTTAACCATTTTGTCATCCTCGCTTTCCAGAAACTTCTTGACGGCAACGACTCTGCCGGTCTCCTTGTTCCGGCATTTCATCACCATTCCGTAGCTTCCTTCTCCCACCAGCCCAAGGATCTCATACTTTTCCATTTGGATTCAAGCAGCTGACGAATCGCTTGGCTACGAGAGAGAAATCAGCGTCACCATGTGCAAGACGAAGCCGCTCGTTATCCTTTTTTAATGAGGCATTTCAGCTTGACACTCAGGCTGAAGACAGAGGCTGTCTTCTCCACGGCAGGCCTGTTACCAGGAGCACAAACCCAGCTTTGCAGCTTGCCTTGTGCACCATAACAGGATGTTTGAAAAACACAGTCCAAAAGTTGTCTCCAGTAACCAGAAATTTAATTCAGGCAACCAACCAACTGGGATAGCCTCTAGTACGCTTCCCATCACAGGAGGAACGCTTTTTCTTTTTTCTTTATTAATAAATTTTCTCTAAGATTCAACAATAACAATAAATCACCAATAACTAACACATCAATTCGCTATTCGCTATGGCGGACCATCTTTAACAATAGTTAACAAACTATTCGCTTTGAATTAGTCAACTTTTCATATTTAACTTTGTCTCTTTCTTAGCGGGGAAAGAAAGAAAAGAGACCAAAGGGGAGATAGGAAGAGAAAAAGGAGGGAGAGAAAAAAGAAAAAGTAAGAAGAGAAGAAAATCATGAAAAAAGAAAAAGGAAAAAAGAAATCAATAAAGAATCAAAAAGAAAGAATAAATACATTTAACTTCCACTTTGACTCATTATATTATTATTTCTATTGTTCTTTCACACACAGTTCCAAATACTACATTGCATTTCTTTGTTTTTATCAAACAACAAAAACATTATATTTCTTATTTTACAAGACTCATTCTAGTTCTGCCAGGAGATATTTAATATTACAATAGTTTTCCAGGCAGTCTTTAAAGATTTTCCATTCTTTCTGTACTTTCTGTTTCGGATATTCTCTGACTCTCCCTGTCATCATAGCCAACTGCAGATATTCTATCATTTGGACCTGCCACTCATTTATCGTAGGTGTTTTATCACTTTTCCAGTTTCAGGAACGCTTTTTTCAAAAAGCCAATACCAACACAAGATGGAAGAGATTTGCCTCTTTTAAAAGATCCTGGGTTACTGTGGTGTGCTGGGTCGAGGGAGAGGAGGTCAAACAAGCAGAAGATCAAAAGAGACTACGAGGCTCTCGGCAGGAAATTGAAGCAACTAAATGCACAAATTGTCATCTCGTCTGTCCTCCCAGTTGAACGACGTGGCCCAGGGAGAGAGGGAAAAATAGTGGAAGTGAACAGCTGGCTTCGCAAATGGTGTAAACAGGAACGGTTTGGATTCTTAGATCACGGACTGCAGTTTCTTGAAGATGGACTTCTGGCAAGTGATGGGCTGCACCTCACAACGGTTGGAAGGAATGTTTTTGCCAAAAATCTCAGAAACCTCATCAGGAGGGCTTTAAACTGACTAATGTGGGGGAGGGAGACAGTGCTCCTGAAGGTAGGAGTCTATCAATTAATGAAGATGATCATCCAAATGTCATAGACCAAATGGAGCAAACAGCACGCGGACCTAGTGGTGGGAGGAAAAAAACCTTAAATAAGAGACACGGGGGAATGATTAATGGACTTCAATGTCTGTACACTAATGCGCAAAGCATGGGAAATAAACAAGATGAGCTTGAGCTCTTGGTACAGCAAACTAAATATGACATAATAGGCATCACTGAAAACCTGGTGGGATAAGTCCCACGATTGGAATGTAATAATGGGGGGATACAATCTATTTCAGAGAAACAGACCAGACAAGAAAGGAGGAGGAGTGGCGTTATATGTCAGGGATGTGTATACCTGTGAAGAGATCCAAGATTTAGAACCTCAAAGCCAATGTGAGAGCATTTGGGTCAAAATTAAGGGAGAGAAGAATAACAGAGACCTCATTGTGGGAGTTTACTATAGATCCCCAAGCCAAACGGAGGACATAGATGATGCCTTCCTGGAACAGATGGCCAAGCATGCAAAAGGAAGGGAGATAGTAGTAATGGGGGACTTCAATTACCCGGATATTTGTTGGGCGTCAAACTCAGCCAAGAGCATAAGGTCAAACAGATTCCTCACTGGCCTTGCAGACAACTTCATTGTCCAGAAAGTGGGAGAAGCAACAAGAGGAACAGCCATTTTAGATCTGGTCCTAACCAATGTTGATGACCTGGTTAGTGGGGTAGAAGTGGAAGGATCATTAGGCGCGAGTGATCATGCTCTTCTGAAGTTTACTATACAGCGGAAAGGAGCAGCCAAGCATACTAGGACTCAATTTCTTGACTTTAAGAAAGCCGACTTCATAAAACTTAGGGAAGTGCTGGGTGAGATCCCATGGACAGCAATACTAAAAGGAAAGGGAGTTCATGATGGCTGGGAGTTTGTTAAGAGGGAGATAGTAAAAGCACAACGTCAGGCAATACCAATGAGACGGAAACATGAAAGGTGCCTAAAGAAGCCAGGGTGGCTATCTAAAGAACTTTTAACTGAATTAAGATTAAAAAAGGATGTGTACAAAAAATGGAAAAGGGGGGAAACCACCAAAGAGGAATTCAAACAAATAGCCAGCACGTGTAGACACAAAGTCAGAAAAGCAAAAGCACAGAATGAACTCAGGCTTGCTAGAGAGGTTAAAAGCAACAAAAAAGGCTTTTATGGGTATGTTCGTAGCAAAAGGAAGAACAAAGAAACAGTGGGGTCACTCAGAGGAGAAGATGGTGAAATGCAAACAGGGGACACAGAAAGGGCTGAACTCCTCAATGCCTTCTTTGCCTCAGTCTTCTCCGATAAAGAAAACAATGCCCGACCTGAAGAATTTGGAGCAAATGATTCAGCAAAGGAAACACAGCCCAGAATAACTAAGGAGACAGTACAAGAATATTTGGCTAGTTTAGATGTATTCAAGTCTCCAGGGCCAGATGAACTGCATCCAAGAGTATTAAAAGAACTGGCAGATGTGATCTCAGAACCACTGGCAGTCATCTTCGAGAAATCCTGGAGAACAGGCGAAGTCCCGGCAGACTGGAGGAGGGCAAATGTTGTCCCTATTTTCAAAAAGGGGAAAAGAGAGGACCCAAATAATTACCGCCCAGTCAGTCTGACATCAATAGCAGGGAAGATTCTGGAGCAGATCATTAAGCAAACAGTCTGTGAGCACCTAGAAAGGAATGCTGTGATCACCAATAGTCAGCATGGATTTCTGAAAAATAAGTCATGTCAGACTAACCTGATCTCATTTTTTGACAGAATTACAAGCCTGGTAGATGAAGGGAACGCAGTGGATGTAGCCTACCTTGATTTCAACAAGGCATTCGACAAGGTGCCCCATGATATTCTTGTAAAGAAGCTGGTAAAATGCGGTCTTGACTCTGCTACCACTCAGTGGATTTGTAACTGGCTGACTGACCGAACCCAAAGGGTGCTCATCAATGGTTCCTCTTCATCCTGGAGAAGAGTGACTAGTGGGGTGCCACAGGGTTCTGTCTTGGGCCCGGTCTTATTTAACATCTTTATCAACGACTTGGATGATGGACTCAAGGGCATCCTGATCAAATTTGCAGATGACACCAAACTGGGAGGGGTGGCTAACACCCCAGAGGACAGGATCACACTTCAAAACGACCTTGACAGATTAGAGAACTGGGCAAAAACAAACAAAATGAATTTTAACAGGGAGAAATGTAAAGTATTGCACTTGGGCAAAAAAAATGAGAGGCACAAATACAAGATGGGTGACACCTGGCTTGAGAGCAGTACATGTGAAAAGGATCTAGGAGTCTTGGTTGACCACAAACTTGACATGAGCCAACAGTGTGACGCGGCAGCTAAAAAAGCCAATGCAATTCTGGGCTGCATCAATAGGAGTATAGCATCTAGATCAAGGGAAGTAATAGTGCCACTGTATTCTGCTCTGGTCAGACCACACCTGGAGTACTGTGTCCAGTTCTGGGCACCACAATTCAAGAAGGACACTGACAAACTGGAACGTGTCCAGAGGAGGGCAACCAAAATGGTCAAAGGCCTGGAAACGATGCCTTATGAGGAACGGCTAAGGGAGCTGGGCATGTTTAGCCTGGAGAAGAGGAGGTTAAGGGGTGATATGATAGCCATGTTCAAATATATAAAAGGATGTCACATAGAGGAGGGAGAAAGGTTGTTTTCTGCTGCTCCAGAGAAGCGGACACGGAGCAATGGATCCAAACTACAAGAAAGAAGATTCCACCTAAACATTAGGAAGAACTTCCTGACAGTAAGAGCTGTTCGACAGTGGAATTTGCTGCCAAGGAGTGTGGTGGAGTCTCCTTCTTTGGAGGTCTTTAAGCAGAGGCTTGACAACCATATGTCAGGAGTGCTCTGATGGTGTTTCCTGCTTGGCAGGGGGTTGGACTCGATGGCCCTTGTGGTCTCTTCCAACTCTATGATTCTATGATTCTATGATTCTATGATTCTAAGCAGCATCTCACCTTTCTTTCCCCTTCGTGATCACAAACTTCCTTTGGGAAGAGGATACACTTACTTTGCCTCCAATTTGCAGGGAGTGAGAAAGCCAAGCCTTGCTGGTTGCGAGACACAACGGATGGCTAGCTGAGACCAACTTAAATTTGTCACCCTTGCGGACATGCTCGGCTTGCACTGCGAATGGTTGCCTAAGCAAGCTAACTGCCTGTTTCTAAAAGATTTATCTTGTCCCTTTTAAGGCTGAAAAGTGGATTACAGTGGTGCCTCGCAAGACGAAAAGAATCCGTTCTGTGATTCTCTTCGTCTAGCGGTTTTTTTCGTCTTGCGAAGCAAGCCCATTGAAGGATTAGCGCTATTAGCGGCTTTTAGAGGCTTTTAGCGGCTTATCTGCTGATCGGATCAGCTGATAAGCACCTTAGCGCTATTAGCAGCTTTTAGCGGCTTATCTGCTGATCAGATCAGCTGATAAGCGGCTTTGCGCTATTAGCAGCTATCAGCGGCTTATCTGCTGATCAGATCAGCTGATAAGCGGCTTAGCGCTATTAGCGGCTTTTAGCTGCTTTTAGCGGCTTATCTGCTGATCGGATCAGCTGATAAGCGGCTTAGCGGCTTAGAAAAAGGGGAGGGAGGGGAAAAAACCAGCAGGAACTCGCAAGACATTTTCGTCTTGCGAAGCAAGCCCATAGGAGATTCGTTTTGCGAAGCACCTCCAAAACGGAAAACTCTTTCGTCTAGCGAGTTTTCCGTCTTGCGAGGCATTCGTCTTGCGGGGCACCACTGTATAATAGTATTAATTGTTAACTTTACACCCCACCCTTCCTCTCAAAGGAGCTCAGAGACGCATATATGGGTCAAAAGCGTGCAGCGCATGCTGACACCCCTACAATTTTGGCGCCTGTGACAGAAAATGTGTTCCATTTGCTTCCTGTCCAAGATCCCTTTGCAATGACTTAGCAATTGATGATAATAATAATAATTAATAATAATTTATTATTTATACCCTGCCCATCTGGCTGGGTTTCCCCAGCCACTCTGGGTGGCTTCCAACACAATATTAAAATACAATAGTCTATTAAACATTAAAAGCTTCCCTAAACAGGGACAACGATTTGAATTGCTATATAACAAAATATAAAGGAAGTGGGGAAATGCAGTGATTATTTAATACAATAGATGTCTGATCTCTCATCTTCAATCACAAATCCATAGACATGCCATGGACCACACGAATGAAGCTTACAGACCACAGTTTGGGAACCCTTGGTTTTCTATTATTTCAAGCAAAACACCTTCTACTCATGTAAAAATACCAGGCAGGCCCCACAAATAACCCAGAGGTGCATTTTAAATAAAAGGACACATTCTACTCATGTAAAAACACGCCGATTCCCGAACCGTCCACAGGCCGGATTGAGAAGGCGATTGGGCCGGATCCAGCCCCTGGGCCTTAATTTGCCTACCCATGAATTAATATTTCAAATCTGATGCCTGTTGGCATTTTTTATATAAATTTAAGCACTTATACTCTTCACTTTTCAAGACAAAATGTATGAATGGCAGCCTACAATTAAAACTGCTAACAATAACTTAACAAGGTACACTGGTGCCTCGCAAGACGAAAAGAATCCGTTCTGTGATTCTCTTCGTCTAGCGGTTTTTTCGTCTTGCGAAGCAAGCCCATTGAAGGATTAGCGGATTAGCGCTATTAGCGTCTTATCTGCTGATCGGATCAGCTGATAAGCGGCTTAGCGGCTTAGAAAAAGGGGGGGAAGGGGAAAAAACCCAGCAGGAACTCGCAAGACATTGTCGTCTTGCGAAGCAAGCCCATAGGAAATTCGTTTTGCGAAGCACCTCCAAAACGGAAAACTCTTTCGTCTAGAGAGTTTTCCGTCTTGCGAGGCATTCGTCTTGCGGGGCACCACTGTACAAAGCGGCAGCATAAAAATAATTTCTGCAGACAACTAGAAACACATGGTTCATACTTACTATTAAAACAGCAATGCAGCAGGTGTGTATGGATAAAGCTGTAACTAAACAAGCAAATGGGTGCATCTCCAATCCTTCTTCCCACTTTCCAACAACACTACGAGACAATACGAACACACTACCACCTTGCAGCAGCTGACCGGCAAATCCTTCATAAAATAAAATAAAACATATTTATATAAGCTGCTTTCCAACCCCCTTCAAAGTAGCTTAGACGTTAGAACACAGTGCATAAAATTTAGTAATTGGCTGTGCTTTTTTTCTGGGGGTACTCAACGGTAATTAATAATAATAATAATAATAATAATAATATTTACTTATATCCTGCCCTCTCCAGCCAAAGCTGGGCTGAGAGCAGCTAACAACAATAAAAGTAACACAGTTTACATAAAATCACAATCAATTAAGCAGAATCAGCACCATTTTCCACCCAATTTTTAAAAGTGTGGCACTTTGCTGGCTAAAAAATAAGGCATGCATCTGCAGCAAGATTATAAAAATTATTACAAATCACCACCACATCACCCCGTGGGAGAGGAGGTAAGAATCATGGAATTGTTGGATGGGGGTCACAAGGTATAACATTTCGCCTTTTCTTGCAAGGAATCCTATTTGGAATAAAGGTAAGAGGTAAAAGGACCCCTGACGGTTAGGTCCAGTTGTGGATGACTCTGGGATTGCGGCGCTCATCTCGCTTTATTGGCCGAGGGAGCGGCATGACTAAGCCACTTCTGGCGAACCAGAGCAGCGCATGGAAACGCCCTTTACCTTCCCGCTGGAGTGGTACCTATTTATCTACTTGCACTTTGACGTGCTTTTGAACTGCTAGGTTGGCAAGGAGTAGGGACCGAGCAACGGGAGCTCACCCCATTGCGGGGATTCAAACCGCCGACCTTCTGATCGGAAAGTTCTAGGCTCTGTGGTTTAACCCACAGCGCCACCCGCGTCCTTGGAATAAGGGAATTTCCCTTTAATAAAAGGGAAACGTCGACAGTCACAAGGTCCATTTAGTCCAGCCCCCTGTAATGCAAGAATCTTTTGCACAACATGGGGCTCGAATCCATAACCCTGAAATTCTGAGTCTCGTGCTCTACTAGCTGAGCTATCCTAATACAGTGGTACCTCAGGTTAAGTACTTAATTCGTTCCGGAGGTCCGTTCTTAACCTGAAACTGTTCTTAACCTGAAGCACCACTTTAGCTAACGGGGCCTCCTGCTGCCGCCGTGCCGCTGGAGCACGATTTCTGTTCTTATCCTGAAGCAAAGTTCTTAACCTGAAGCATTATTTCTGGGTTAGCGGAGTCTCTAACCTGAAGCGTATGTAACCTGAGGTACCACTGTAGTCCTGCAGCATCCTCTGGAATTGTCCTATTAGGCTTGATCCAAACAAGAACTACAGTGGTACCTCGGGTTACATACGCTTCACATTACAGACTCCATTAACCCAGAAATAGTGCTTCCGGTTAAGAACTTTGCTTCAGGATAAGAACAGAAATTGTGCTCCAGCGGCACGGCGGCAGCAGGAGGCCCCATTAGCTAAAGTGGTTAAGAACGGACCTCCGGAACGAATTAAGTACTTAACCCGAGGTACCACTGTACACAAATCTTACAGGTTGCGCGTGACTCTTTTTCACCCGGCCACCCTAAGGAGCTGCTACTGCTGCCTGCGGTTCCCCGACTGTCCCTTCTCTGTACCATTGCATCTTCCACTCATCACCTGTCCCTGAACCTGGGGCCGGCCCAAGACCTTTTGGCCCCTGAGGGGAACGACAAAACAGCCCCCCCCCCTCCTCCTCACCAGGGAAGGAAGGGGGAAGATGGAAGGAAGCTACTGCGAAAATAGCTCAGTCGGTAGAACGGGAGACTCTTAATCTCAGGGCTGTGGGTTTGAACTCCACATTGCAGGGGCGTTGAGCTAGATGACCCCTGGGACCCATGCCAAGATCTATGCCAGAATCTGCTGCCCCTGTAGAGCCGGCCTCTGCCAGTTGGCTTTTTGGGGACCGCATCCAAGGGGCGATCCAGCCCCCTTGCGCCCGATCCTGTGGGAAACAGAGGCAGGGCAGAGACGGCAGGAGGCTCTGCTGGCAGCGGTTCCGACGTGCGAGGAAGGGAGGCGGCTGCGAGGCACCCTCTGGGGTGGCACAGACTGGCATACTGTCGAACATAGGTGCCGACTCCCTGGGTGCCCGAGCACCCACAAAATTCCCCATGAAGGGGCCGGGCACCCACAGAGGTCGGTGCCAGGGCCGTGCACCTTGCATGGCACCCACGGCCCCGGGCACCCACGGTCGCGGGGCCCAGCTGGCACCCCCCAAAAAATACCTTTGCTCCGGCTCCTGGGAGGTGGGTACCCGCACCTCCTCCTTGAAAAGCACACGCAGCACCGGGGATCCCGGAGTTGGCACCTGCCACTCACCTGCCGCCCTCCACGAGCCGGGGCGAGCCCTTCCCGCCGTGCCCGCCGCCAGCAGCGCGCCCTCCGACGGCGCAGGGACTTCTTTTGCAGCTGCAGGAGCGAGCGGGGGCGGGCGGCGCGCGAATGGAACGTCGGGGCCCGGGCGGTAACCAGGGGCAACGGCCAGCCTCCCGCTTGCACAACACGCTCTCTCTCGCGCGCCGCCGGTGGAAGGCTGGGCGGGGGCGCGCGCGCAAGGGGCTGCGGCTCCTGCAGCAGCTGCAGGTGGTGGAGGTTAATAATAATAATTTTTATTTATACCCCGCCCTCCCCAGCCAAGGCCGAGCTCAGGGCGGCTAACAATCAATAATAAAAATAATTTGAATGAATGCAACTTAAAAAACAAAATTAAAATACAACATTAAAATATTGAAGCATTAAAATATTAAAATGTAGCCTCATCGCAGGAGGAGAAAGGAAAAGAAAGAGGGGGAGGGAATCAAATTGGCTCCAAGCCAAAGGCCAGGTTAGAGCCCCACCCCGCCTTGCTGCTGCCAGCCTGTGCGGGAGTGAGGGGCCCTCCCCGCAATGGGCACGGTGCTGTTGCATGCCTGCATGACGCCGCACAGCCTCCGACGGAACTCCCAGCGACTTTGGTAGTGGTAGCTGTCGCTGCAGATGGCACAACCTTGATGGCAGAAAGTGAGAAGGAATTAAAGACCCTTTTAATGAGGGTGAAAGAGGAGAGCACAAAATATGGTCTGAAGCTCAGCATCAAAAAAACTCGAAGCTCATGGCCACTGGTCCCATCACCTGGCAAATAGAAGGGGAAGAAATGGAGGCAGTGAGAGATTTTACTTTCTTGGGCTCCATGATCACTGCAGATGGTGACAGCAGCCACGAAATTAAAAGACGTCTGCTTCTTGGGATGAAAGCAATGACAAACCTAGACAGCATCTTAAAAAGCAGAGACATCACCTTGCCAACAAAGGTCCATATAGTTAAAGCTATGGTTTCCCCAGTAGTGATGTATGGAAGTGAGAGCTGGACCATAAAGAAGGCTGATTGTCGAAGAATTGATGCTTTTGAATTATGGTGCTGGAGGAGACTCTTGAGAGTCCCATGGACTGCAAGAAGATCAAACCTCTCCATTCTGAAGGAAATCAGCCCTGAGTGCTCACTGGAAGGACAGATCCTGAAGCTGAGGCTCCAATACTTTGGCCACCTCATGAGAAGAGAAGACTCCCTGGAAAAGACCCTGATGTTGGGAAAGATGGAGGGCACAAGGAGAAGCGGACGACAGAGGACGAGATGGTTGGGCAGTGTTCTCGAAGCTACGAACATGAGTTTGACCAAACTGCGGAAGGCAGTGGAAGACAGGAGTGCCTGGCGTGCTCTGGTCCATGGGGTCACCAAGAGTCGGACACGACTAAACAACAACAACAACAGCCGTCACTGCCTCCAGCAGCAGCGAGTTCCGCTGTTTAACTATTCACTGAGGACATCGGAGAGAACGTTCTGGCGGTGAGTGCCCTTTGACTGTGGAACGGTCTCCCTCAGGAGGTGATGGGCTCTTCCCCTTCCCAGGAGGTTTTTCAGCAGAGGTTGGATGGTCGTCTGTCAGGGATGCTTTCCTTGAGATGCCTGCTGTCAGAGCTGCTTGAAGATCCTAGCTCACAGAGGATCACGCTAGCCAGCGATCATTAAGTAAAAGTCTTTATTGAATTACAGTTTCCATTCTCACGCTGCTGCGCGCAAACTCTACGTCTAGTAGCTAGATCGGCGAAGCTCCGTCTGAGTCTCCGCCCCGTGTGCACCAACTTAATATCCTAGCCTTGCTCCACCTTTTCCGCCTGACTGTCCTCCTCTGGGTCCCTCTACCCCCCGGGGCTTCTTCCTTCCGGGATTCTTCTGACGCTGACCCGGACCCTCCTGCCTCCTTGCGCCGGGCTTTAGGACCTGGTTCCCTTTCGGGGCTGCTTACTGCGCCGCCTTCCTCTGCATTTGAACTTGGCGCGCGCGCCCAACCTTCCACTTTCCTCTTAACCGTTTCTTCGCTCCCCGATGGAGGCGTGGCCACTCCTGACTCATGCCCTCCCTCCTGTGGTGAGCTGCCAGCGCTTCCCCCCTGGCTCCCTTTCTCTTCCCTGCTTCCTGGCGGTGACGCTGGTCCCGATTTCCAGCTGCTCCCCCCTGAGTCCCCTCTGGCTCTATCTTCCTGGGGTGCCCCCCTAGACTCCCCCCTTGCCCTGGCCACTGGTGCTCCTTTCTGTGAATCCTCTGATTCACTGGAAAGACTGGGAGATCTCGGGTCGTCGTCATCACTCATCTTTTCTTCTGCCTCCTCCCCTTCGCTCTCTGTCTCCTCCCTTGCCCGTGCCTCTGCTCCTAAACCCCTGACATCCATCCCCCCCTCGAAGCCCCCCAGTCCCCCCTCCCCTCCTTCCGGTGCTGGAGCTGGGGGCTGCTGTTGCAAAGGGACGAACGTCGGATATCGGTCGCTTCCCGTGGCGGGCCTCCATCTGAACTCTTCCGGGACTTCCTCCCTGCTCTCGTCGACGACGGTCACCTCCGCTTCCATCTCTGTGCCGCCGTGCTCGAAACCAGGGTCGTCCCCGAAAATGTCCATGTCCGTCTCTCCCTCACTTCCTCCTGGCGGCGTTGCTCGTCCTGAGCAGTCCAGCCACTTTCTGCGGAACTGCTCCTCTGGCCTATCGTCCCACCAATACGAGGGTTCTGAGACAGATCCCGAGGGTGACCCCTCCGGGGAACGGACGTCTCGCGTTGGTTCCTCGTCCGAGTCGAACCCCCGGAACGTGCTGGCCGAAAGCGTGGGTGTGAAAAGCCAGTCGTCGAAAAAGTCTGCTGGCATAGGTCTATGTGGGAAGAGGGCATGAAACTCGTCTTTGAGCAGAGGTTCGTCTAAGGCGTATCCCGGCACCCAGCTGTTCGCACTGGCCGGGGTGCCCTCCTTGGCGAGAAAGTATTCTACCCCCTCTTCCCCCCATCTGGAGTCCAAAATCTCCGTGACTTCGTTGATGCGTTCTTTCTGTGCCGCTCCCGCGTGTCCTGTTCTGTCTCTGGCCGGACTCGGCGCCGTTCCGGGTTCCTGGAACCTGTGCGGTGCCTTGTAGGGAGTGAGCACCGATCTGTGGAATACCGGATGCATTCTGGAACCCTCCGGAAGTGCCAGTCTGAAAGCTACCGGGTTGACCTGCTCTTCGACTTGGTAGGGCCCCAGTTGTTTATGCCCTAGTTTCTTCTTGGCCAACGACCTGGCCGGCACTGCGTGGGCCGCTAACCAAACCCAGTCTCCCACGTGGAGCTCTTCTCCAACCCTTCTGTGCTTGTCTGCTTGTACCTTGTATGCGTGCTTGGCCAGCTCCAGGTGGCGCCTCAGCTGATCGTGGACTTCCTGCAGCTCCGACGCGAACGCATCTGCTGTCTGCGGCTCCCCCTCCCCCATTCTTTCCAGTCCCGGGAAGGTTCTGGGGTGCCTCCCGTTGTTGGCGAAGAACGGCGTGACCCCCGTGGATACGTGCTTCGTGTTGTTGTAGGCGAACTCTGCAAGCGGCAGGTAATCCACCCACGTCGCAGGCTGTTGATTTGCATAACATCTCAGGTACTGCTGCATGATGGCATTGACCCGCTCCGCTTGCCCGTTGGTCTGCGGGTGTCTCGCCGACGCCAGGTTGATCTTGACGTTCAGGAAGCCCATCAGCTTCTGCCAGAAGTTCGAGATGAACTGCCGCCCGCGGTCGGACAGAATAGACCGTGGCAGACCGTGAACCTTGAACACGTGGTCTATGAACAGTTTGGCGGTTTGCTCCGCCGTGGCCACCTTAGCACACGGAATGAAATGTGCCATCTTGGAAAACAGGTCCACCACCACCAGCACTGCCGTCTTGCCCCTTGAGCTGGGCAGATCCGTGACAAAGTCCAGGGCCACCCTTTCCCAAGGTTCTACCGGAGTTTGCAGCGGCTCCAACAGTCCGGCCGGCGGTTTGTGCACTGGTTTGGCCCTCTGGCAGGTGTCACACCTCGCCACGTAGTCTGCGACCTCCCCTCTCATTCCAGGCCACCAGAAATCCCTGGCTACTAATTCCACCGTCTTCTCCTTGCCAAAGTGCCCGGCCGTGGGCGCGTCGTGCAGCTGCTGCAGCACCTTGGCTCGAAGTTCGTCTCCCGGCACGTAGATGGCCCCTTTACGGATGAGCAATCCATCTCTTAGTTGGAAACCGTCGGCCGCTGCCTTGCCCCTTTGCACCTCTGCCATCTTTGCTTGTGCGAAGGAGTCCCCCTGCAACGCTCGCCGTACCGCCTCTAGGTCCACGGTCGCCGCGGCGCACGCCCACACTGTCGGTGCGAAGATGTGCATGGCGGCCGCTGGTGTTGCGTCCTCCAGATACTGTGGCTTACGGGAGAGAGCGTCTGCCATGATGTTGGTGTCCCCCGGGACATACTCTATTCGGAAGTCGAAGTTCGCAAAGAACTCAGCCCAACGTATCTGCCTCTGGTTCAGGAACTGTGCCGTGCGCCAGTGCTCTAGATTCTTGTGGTCCGTGCAAACCTGCACCGTGTGCTTGGCGCCGATCAGAAAGTGCCTCCACGCCTTGAACGCTGCATGAATTGCCAGCAACTCCCTGTCCCATATGGTGTAGTTCTGCTCGGACTTGCTGAGCTTCCTGGAGTAAAACGCTCCCGGTCGCCACACCCCCTGCGGGTCTTTCTGCAGCAGGACCGCCCCCACGGCTCTGTCCGAAGCGTCTGTCTCCACCCTCATCGGCTTGCTGGGGTTGACATGAAGCAGCTGCTCTTCCGACGCGAAGAGACGCTTGAGTGCCTGAAAGGACTGCTCCGCCTGCTCTGTCCAAATGAACTTCTTTTTCTTGGAGCTAAGCGTGTCAGTGATGGCGCCGTCTGCATCGCGAAGCCCTTGATAAACTTGCGATAGAAGTTCGCAAAGCCGACAAACCGTTGGACCTCCTTCCGGTTGCGCGGGCTCTTCCAATCCAACACCGCTCGAACCTTGGCGCTGTCCATGGCGAGCCCCTTGTCAGACAGCTTGTAGCCCAGAAAATCCACCTCCGTCACGTCAAATTGGCACTTCTCCAGCTTGGCGTAGAGCCTATGTTGCTTTAGCCTGCTCAGCACTTCCTTGACGTGCTTGTCATGCTCCTGCTGCGACTCCGAAAAGATCAGGATGTCATCTAAGAAACAGACGCACGTCTTGTAGAGGAGTCCCGCCAACACGTGATGCATAAATGCTTGAAAAACGTGGGAGCCATTGTGCAATCCAAAAGGCATAACTCTATATTCGTAGGTCCCCAGGGGCGTGAACATGGCTGTCTTCCACTCATCACCCTCCCGCATGCGAATGAGGTTGTACGCCCCCCGCAGGTCCAACTTGGTGAACACTCTGCCCTTCCGTACCTTCGCGAGGAGGTCGTCAATTCGGGGCATGGGGAAGTCCGATGGCCTAGTCACACTGTTCAAAATCCTGTAATCCACTACGAGTCTCTTTTGGGGCGTGTCCCGCTTCTTAACAAAGAATACGGGACTGCCCCCCACTGCCTTGGACTCCCGGATGAAGCCGCGCTGCAAATTATGATCAATGAACTCCTTGAGTTCTTGCAGTTCGTCCTCTGACATGGAATACAGTTTCCCTTTAGGCAGCGCCGCCCCCGGCAGCAGGTCAATTTTGCAGTCATATGGTCTGTGAGGGGGTAGCCTGTCTGCCTCCTTCTCGCAGAAAACTTCCAAAAATTCAGCGTACTTGTGGGGAATCGCTTGCAGCGTGCCTAGCAGCAGCTGTGACTCCTCTTCCTCTCCTTCCTGCCTGGGCACTATGCAGTGTTCAGCACAAAAGGAAGAGCCGAAGGTCAGCTGCCTCTGGTACCAAGCCATCGTTGGGCTGTGCTTGTCCAGCCAACTCATGCCCAATACAACGGGCGTGTCAGATAGTTGAGTGACGTTGAAGCTGATGATTTCTCTGTGATTCCCAAGTCGCATCACCATTGGTGGCGTCTGCTTCACCACTTGCCCCCCGAGCAGCTCCCTGCCATCCACCGTGACAACCTGCAGGGGCAGTGTGGCCGGCAGTAACTGTACAGCGTGCCTGTCGACAAAGTCCTGTCCTATAAAGTCCGCATTGCTGCCGGAGTCGATGGTGATTGGCACGTCTATGGTGATTCCATTGGGCAGCTGGAGAGATGCTGTGAGCCTCACTACTGGTTTGGGCGGGAGGGGGTTCACGGGCTGTAAAATCTCTGGGGACTGCGTCACTAACACGTCTGGCTGGGCCCCAGTGCCTCTTCCTCCAGCCAGACTGCGTCGTTTCCCTGCTGTGGTCCTGCTTGCTGCGTTGCTGCAGTCACCATTGCCGAGGCTGCAGTGAGCTTGTGGGGCCTCTGGGGACACTCTTTTGCCATATGCCCTGGTTCCTCACAGACGTAACACTTCCTGTTCCCTCTAGGAGGCTTCGCTTTCACTGCTGCCGGTGCTAGGGCTCTGGTTGCTGACTGAGCCCTTGCACCTCCAACCTCCATAGGTTCGGCTCCTCCTCCTGGCGGAGGCGTGGATTGCGCCCGCGCTGCTTCTCTGGGAAGGAAGGAGGGGCCCCCGGCTGGTTCGCGCCCTCCACGCCCTTCTTCCCTGCTCCACGGACGTCCTTCCAGCCTCACCCCCACTGCCAGTGCCCTCTGAACGACCTCCTGGGTGGTTCGGGGTCTCTCCCCCCTCGCGATCTCATCTTTAATCGAGTTGTGCAGCCCCTCCCAAAAGAGGTCTCTTACCGGAGCCGAATCTCTGTCCCATTCCAGGGCACTGACCAAGGCGAAAAAGCGGGCATGATACTGCCTGACGCTGGCCCTCCCTTGTCTCAGCCCATGCACCTCCTTCCGTGCAAGATCCACGTCAATACTTGATAAAAAGCACCCATCCATCGCTTTAATAAAGGCATCCGCATTCTGGAGCGCCGGATCCTTATCTCTCCATAAATTGCGTAGCCATGCTTTCGCATCCCCATGCAGATGGGACATGATGAACCCCACTCTCTCTTGTTCATCTCTAAAGTCTTTATGCAGCAGTTGCAGTGCGCACAGTACGTCGGCTCTAAAGTTGGGATACTGTTGCAGGTTCCCATCGAAGTGAGAGACTAGCCCGCCTGTCCGTCTCGCCAACCCAATTCCCTCCTGCCGGGGTGTCTGCTTTGTCAGCACGTCTAACCTGACCTGGAGATCCCTGCAGGCGGCAGCTGCCTCCTCCTCTCTCTTCCTGGATGCGAGAACCTCGGCGTTCAGTTGTGCCACTGCTTTTCTGAGGTCCTCTATCTGCTGCTCAGCCGTCATGTCGTCTGCCGTTCGTGAGCTCGCTAGTAGGCACCTGTTTCTCTCCCCTCCTCGAGGCTGTAGATGCCCACAATGGGGAGACGGAGCTTACTGTCAGAGCTGCTTGAAGATCCTAGCTCACAGAGGATCACGCTAGCCAGCGATCATTAAGTAAAAGTCTTTATTGAATTACAGTTTCCATTCTCACGCTGCTGCGCGCAAACTCTACGTCTAGTAGCTAGATCGGCGAAGCTCCGTCTGAGTCTCCGCCCCGTGTGCACCAACTTAATATCCTAGCCTTGCTCCACCTTTTCCGCCTGACTGTCCTCCTCTGGGTCCCTCTACCCCCCGGGGCTTCTTCCTTCCGGGATTCTTCTGACGCTGACCCGGACCCTCCTGCCTCCTTGCGCCGGGCTTTAGGACCTGGTTCCCTTTCGGGGCTGCTTACTGCGCCGCCTTCCTCTGCATTTGAACTTGGCGCGCGCGCCCAACCTTCCACTTTCCTCTTAACCGTTTCTTCGCTCCCCGATGGAGGCGTGGCCACTCCTGACTCATGCCCTCCCTCCTGTGGTGAGCTGCCAGCGCTTCCCCCCTGGCTCCCTTTCTCTTCCCTGCTTCCTGGCGGTGACGCTGGTCCCGATTTCCAGCTGCTCCCCCCTGAGTCCCCTCTGGCTCTATCTTCCTGGGGTGCCCCCCTAGACTCCCCCCTTGCCCTGGCCACTGGTGCTCCTTTCTGTGAATCCTCTGATTCACTGGAAAGACTGGGAGATCTCGGGTCGTCGTCATCACTCATCTTTTCTTCTGCCTCCTCCCCTTCGCTCTCTGTCTCCTCCCTTGCCCGTGCCTCTGCTCCTAAACCCCTGACATTGCGTTGCAGGAGGTTGGTCTAGATGACCCTTGGGGTACCTTCTGCCTCTACGATGCTATAATTCTATGGTGCCCACTGTTCGATAGGTGGCAGTAGGCAAGGCTTGCTGCTCATCTAAAGCATAGGATTATAGAATCGCAGAATTAGTGGTGGAGGAAGGAAGATTGGAAGAAATTTAAAGACTATCTGCAGAAATACTGTAAAATTAATGAATGTTAAAATGATGTTGGACTGAAAAGAAGTGGTTTTGGTAATAAGGTTAATAAGAATAGGTAAATATAGATAGTTATACGGATGAAAATATATAGTTATAATAGGTTAAGTTATAGAGCAAAGATAAATGAAAGAGGGTAAGGATTTGCTGAAAAGACTTGGAAAACGGGAATACAAAAGGGGAGGTGTGAGGAGGTCAAGGAAATAAGCAAATGAGCTCAAAGATGCTGAAAAATGGATTTACTCTTTTTAAAAATATTTTTCTTCTTTTTCCTATTTCTTAGTTATCGGTTTCTTGTATTTTGTATCTTTTTTTTCTTTTTTTTATTCTTTCTTGGTTGCCTTTTTGTCAACTTTCTTGCTAGCTTGTGTTTGTTAGTTTTTTTTGTTTTTTTCTCTATGTGTAATTTTTTGTATAATCTCAATAAATATTCTATAAAAAAAAGAACCGCAGAATTAGAAGGGACCCCCGAGGGTCATGTAGTCCAACCCCCTGAATGCAGGAATCATTTGCCCATGGGGCTCCAACCGATGACGCTGAGATTAAGATTCTCATGTTCTACAGCAGGGGCCAGCAACCTTGTTCAGCCGTGGGCCGGTCCACCGTCCCTCAGACCATGTGGTGAGGACTATATTTTGAAAAAAAATATGAATGAATTCCTATGCCCCACAAATAACCCAGAGATCCATTTTAAATAAAAGGACACATTCTACTCATGTAAAAACACCAGGCAGGCCCCACAAATAACCCAGAGATGCATTTTAAATAAAAGCACACATTCTGCTTATGTAAAAACACCAGGCAGGTCCCACAAATAACCCAGAGATGCATTTTAAATAAAAGGACATATTCTACTCATGTAAAATCCACGCTGGTTCTTGGACTGTCTGCAGGCTGGATTGAGAAGGCGATTGGGCCACATCCGGCCCCCGGGCCTTAGGTTGCCTACCCCTGCTCTACAGACTGAGCTGTTTTGTTGAACTTTCCTAGAAAACAAGGAAAAGCCCTAAGATTATAGAATTATAGAGTTGGAAGGGACCCCAAGCAATGCTGAAATCCTGGGTTGGCTCCAAGCAGCAACCTGCTGGTTAATAGCCAAACGCCCTGGCCCACCGTGGCTCTGAGAGGGACAGGAAAATGGTTGACTCGAAAAAGAAAAAAAACCATTACCAAAATGGATGTTAAATTCACATTGGTAATGGGTTTCTGGGCTTTTCCCCAAGAGGCTGAAGGATGAGAAGTCAGCGTATGTTGAGGAACGTCAACTGGCAGAAGACAGGAGGCAGGTGATGGAAGTTAGAAGTGCTGGACTGTACAGCTGCCCACTACAGAAAACGGTAGGTGCTTGATTATTTCCATTCCTGTGAGCAAAATCGACTTGGGTCTCAGTGTACGAAAGAAAAGCACTGCAAAGCTGGAAGAAAACCCTATGTGAAATCCTGAACAGCCACTGCTACTCCATGTAAATAATACTGAACTAGATCTGACTCAGTGTTAGAAACTCATATATATATATATATAAGCTAATCGCCAAATAGCACCTTAAACCTGGGTTATGGCTGCCACAACAGAATGCCTAGGCACCATTCCCCCACCTAACCAAGGGATTTATTTTTATTTTTCATTTCATTTCTATACTGCATTATAAAGAAGAAGCAAATCTCAAAGTGGTTTACAAGACAATAAATCATCAAACAAAACAGTCTGCAATAAAGGAAATTCAAACTTCAAGGAAAATATTTCAGATCCTTCCCTAAGTGACGTTTTGCTTTTCCCATATTTACTTGCTTGATTTAAACAGCTGCCCCATCGCAGGAAGACGCCTGGAAGGCAGTGCGGTGTGGTGGCTAGTGTTGGACTAGGACAGGGGTAGGCAACCTAAGGCCCGGGGGCCGGATGTGGCCCAATAGCCTTCTCAATCCGGCCTGCGGAAGGTCCAGAATCAGCATGTTTTTTACATGAGTAGAATATGTCCTTTTATTTAAAACGCACCTCTGAGTTATTTGTGGGGCCTGCCTGGTGTTTTTACATGAGTGGAATGTGGGCTTTTATTTAAAATGCATCTCTGCCCTATTTTTGGGGCACAGGAATTCATTACAGTGGTAACTCGGGTTAAGTACTTAATTCATTCTGGATTAATTAGTTCGTTTCAGGTTTAAGAACCTGAAACTGTTCTTAACCTGAAGCACCACTTTAGCTAATGGGGCCTCCCACTGCTGCCGCGCCGCCACCGCGCCATTTCTGTTCTCACCCTGAAGCAAAGTTCTTAACCTGAGGAACTATTTCTGGGTTAGCGGAGTCTGTAACCTGAAGCGTATGGTACGAGGTACACTGTATTCCCCCCCCCAAAAAAAAAATATAGTCCAGCCCACCACAAGGTCTGAAGGACAGTGGACCGGCCCACAGCTGAAAAAGTTTGCTGACCCCTGGACTAGGACCCGGGAGATCAGGGTTCAAATCCCCACTAAGGCATGAAACACACAGAGTGACACCAGCGGGCCAGCCGCAGCCTTTTAACCTACCTCACAGGGCTGTCGTAGGGATTAACGGAGGAGGAAGGTGAACGATGTACTCCTTGAAGGGGGGATATAAATGCAATAAATGCTTGCCGATCAGAAGGTCGGCGGTTCGAATCCCCGCGACTGGGTGAGCTCCCGTTGCTCGGTCCCTGCTCCTGCCAACCTAGCAGTTCGAAAGCACGTCAAAGTGCAAGTAGATAAATAGGTACCGCTCTGGTGGGAAGGTAAACAGCGTTTCCGTGCGCTGCTCTGGTTGGCCAGAAGCGGCTTAGTCATGCTGGCCACATGACCCGGAAGCTGTACGCCGGCTCCCTTGGTCAGTAAAGCGAGATGAGCGCCGCAACCCGAGTCGGCCACGACTGGACCTAATGGTCAGCGGTCCCTTTACCTTCAACTGGCAACAGCTCCAAGGTTTCGAACAGATCGGGCCCTGAACCTGGGACCTTCGCCATGAGCCAAGCCATGGGCCTTCTGCTGGAATGCAAAAGACTTTTATCATCACTGCGCAAAATAAGCAGCTGTCTGTTGAACTAGCCACTTGTGACAAATAGAAGTCAAAGTGTTGCTGGCATCTGTCTCGGGAGACAATGGGAGTGTACAGGTACAACAACACAATTTTTCATGCTGTCTTAAGATCTATCAGCCGTCAAGTCTTGAGTTGCCCACACGTGCATCAAAACACCACTGGGTGGTACAGTCCAGGGATAGTTTCACCACTTCATCAGCTGCCTGCATGAACTGGACCTCAAGATAGAATATACAAATTCAGTTTGAAAATTTCAACTGTTCCGTAAGTGACAGGCTTACGGTGAAGCAGCAGCGGTGGAAGAATAGCCTTCGCCTTGGAGAGCGAGAACAAGAAAATTCAACACCAAAGGCAACGGATAGTGCAGTACATGTGATTTGGTAAGTTCTGCTGAATGGCCTACAGTAAAGACTCTGCTCTTTTGCTGGCATAAAAGATCTAGTAGGTTTAGAAAGGGCCATGGGTTCAGCATGCGTGATGGACAATTACAACTGTGTCAACGTGCATATATTTTCACAGCAGCTACAACACAAAGAATTTTGACATGCGGATTGACAGCGTAAGATGCAAGTTGTTGCAAGGTGCGGAATCCACTGCTAGTTAAATTATCAGATCAACAGCAATTTTGGGATCAACAGCACCGGCACGATTGCCTTTCCATGTAGATAACTGCCACGGAGGAACACCAATTCCACTGAGAAGAGAATTCGGGACCATTGATGAATGCTGCAGACATCAGTAGTTTATTGGTATGTTTAGTCAAAACACATTCAAAAATGGAAACTTAAAAAGTAAATACTTTCCACCTGCAACAATTAAACTAGATTCTACTAGCATATAATGCTCAACACATTACAGCAATAAAGATGGTAGTCCACTGTCTTGCATACCTACTAAAGCCAAAAGATGGTTAAAGCAAGTTTGTTGAAATAGGACTGCAATTATAGCAATACTACCCCATTGTCAACAAATCAGCAGTTTATAACAGGTCAAAGGAGATCTGTTGCGTTTTTCTTCTAGAGGTACATTTATTGAAAGGAGGGACGAGAACACTATGAGTCCACAGTACAGTAGGCGAACGGTCACCATGTAAACTTCTGTGTATGCTTCCAATATTGTTAATTCATGGCATTTAAAGAAACCGGCCGGGTAAGCTGAATGGCTCAGTAGCTCCTCTAATTGTCAGTTACGTATTTTTCTGATTATTTCTCCAGTGCCATTTGCCTTTTAAGAGTTTTTTTCTTTTAAGATCGCAGGGCAATACCATAGCACTAAAAAAAAAGTCAAGGAACACAAAACACTGGTAAGCAAACCGCTTGCTGAGAAGAGCAGTTTAAAGAAAGGCTTTCATCTTAAAGGTTTATGGTTTGTGGTGAGGCATTCAAGTACATTTCCAGGCATCGTCTGAAAATGAAACAGTTCCAACACAAAACACGCCCCCAAATATAACCATGGAAAAAGAGAAACGTGTCCCAGAAAGTGTATGAAAATAGTGCAAGACTTACCGTCAAACATGGAAGACCTCAATTATTATTATTATTATTATTATTATTGGGGGGGGGAGGGGAGAAAATGATGCAAACTCACTCCCCCTCCCCCTTAACACACAGGCAAGATTTTCCACATTCATAGGAAACAGCAATGGTCACTTTTAACCAAATGCTCCTTGCATTAGGCATTTTTGTTACATTAAAACAAGTGAGGTCTTCCATGCTTAGAGCAGCTCTGAGTGGTCACATATTTTTGCCTCCCCTCCTCAAGAGTAATCCTGAGGCTTACTGAGCTGTCCAGCGTGAAGCCGGGGGAGCGTCGTTTTGCTACATTTGCAGTTTTCTGGAATGTGCGATCTATGCAAACAGGAACCTGGAAACAGCAAACCTCTCACCAAAATTCAAGACGCTCTAAAAAAAAAATCCAAATACACAAGAGGTGCTCCCTCCATGTACAATTCTGAGCCGCTTCGAGGTTGTGCAAAGTGGGTGACGACAGTTCAGAAACCCGGAAATAGCAATTACTTTGAGCTATTCTCCTGCCCTGTGAAAATTGCAGTATCCTTGAGGTGTAACAAGTTTTATGTTAAATATGCTTATCCGAAGTATACTTGAAACAAAGGTACGTGCTTGATTAACTTTGGACTTGTCTATGCAAGAATGCACACACGCTTCCGCAACTCCATTTCTCTTAAAAATGCAGCCATTTTCTTTCCTCCCTCCTTCAAAGGCTTCAGAAACATGTCAACCGCAGAGCTAGGCAAATAATATTCCAGTAACCTTTACCGATTTCAAGATACTGCAATTTTTTATACAATGATTTTATAAACATATTTTTTTTTACAGCTGTTAAAAGTTTTGCAGCACAGCCATTCATACCACTATACTGTACAAAATCACCAGCAACACTGGAATGATGTATTTAATTGAAGGCACCATCATGCTTATTACATTACCAGAGACCTCAATACAGTAGAGACAATTTTTCACTGTACACTGCTTACAGAAAGGGAAAAGGGGAGGAGGAGTGTGTTGAGCGGTTAGCCATCCCTGTTCTGGAGAAAGGTGGGGGAGCTCATTAAATCCTTTAAAAAAACAAACCAAACCAAACTTGTTCGTTTTCAGGACTATGATTTTTGAAGTTTTTACATCTGTGTTTACAGCTAAATGGTTTCCTTCTGGAACATACTTGTAGTCTCGTTAAGGTTTGTGTGTGTGTACATATATTGGTCAGAGCAAAGCAGAGCAGATGCCTGCATCGATTCACAAGCTACTTTTTCCTTGCTGCTTTCAGCAGATGTCAACGTAAAAGGAGTCAAATACCCATTAGTGCGCTTTTGAGTTCGTAAAAACGGGAGTTGTTTGGAGCCAACTGTTCTGTAAGGGGGGAAAAGGATAAGCTTCTCCAATTGCAAAGATTGCACTAGTTGCGTTTCCAACAGTAATAGGCAGAAACAGTAACACTTACACAAAATGTGTAGCAGGAGGGTGCTTTTTTTGTTTTGTTTTACTGAAAGGACCTTAACTCAAATTAGGCACGCCCTTGTCCTTTTTTTTTTTTTTAAAGTTGTTGCTGCAGAAAGTTTAAATGGTCATTTCTCAGTTCTTAATCTCCAAGTCTAAGTTATACGTTAACAGTGTGACTTCTTTGTGAAATTGGGGAAAGAACGTCCACCTCAATTTAACTGGTAACCAAAGGATGTTTCTCACATCAAAGAAATGATCAAAAAGGCTGTGTTACATTCCAAAGCCAGAAAATTAACAAGAATGCAAACACGACGAATAATGTATCACTGCCAAGACTGCCTGCCAACATTTGGGTCTTCAACGACGTTGACCTGTGAACCGGCCTTCCATCTGCCCAGTTCCTCTTCCGGAGCCAAGTTTGTGGGCCATGCCACCCCTTAGAGGAGGCCCTCTTCCATCGCGGTCTCGCATCATTCCACCACCCACAATGCCACGTGGACCCCCTGGACCTCGGTCGTTGCGCCGGATATCTCTGCGGTCATCGCCACCACCTCGGGTCTCCCTTTCACGAGCAGCTCTGGTCTTTTTTTCTTCTACGTTCAAGCGCACTTCACCACGAAACATAACAGGCTTGATAGGGCGGGGAGGGAAGGAGAAGATAAAGCGTTAATACCAAAAGCTTAGCTAGTTTTATAGTGTCCAAAGAGGTTCATTAGCTCACTTAGTAGAACATATGCAGAAGGCTCCCAGAGTGGCTGGGCATAATCATAATCATCATCATCATCATCTCCATGTCATGCATGCAACATTAGAGCACTGAGTGTGCATAGCTAACCTAACTGCTGACAGTCATTGGCAGACCAGATCAGAACGCATAGTTTCTTTAGAGTGTGTCAATCACAATGCTAGTTAGCATTCAGGTTGTCATATCATTAGCAATTCTTATTACTGCTATCTTGCTAGCTACAATACACAGACCCAGTGGATGTTATTTTGCACCATCTGTGACAACGTTGTTTGTATGGATGGCAGAAATCTATAATAATAATCCATTTTATTTATACCCCGCCCTCCCCAGCCAAGACCGGGCTCAGGGCGGCTAACAACCAATAATAAAAACAAGCTGATTGAAATGCAACTTTAAAAAGAAGATTAAATACAACATTAAAAGATTAGGATGCAGCCCCTTCACAGGAGGAGAAAGGAAAAAAGAAAGAGGGGGAGGGAATCGAATTGATTCTAAGCCAAAGGCCAGGCAGAACAACTCTGTCTTACAGGCCCTGCGGAAAGAAAGCAGATCCCGCAGGGCGCTGGTCTCATGAGACAGAGTGTTCCTTCAGGCCGGAGCCAGTGTTGAAAAGGCCCTGGGCTTTGGTTGAGGCTAATCAAACTTCCTTAGGGCCCGGGACCACTAGGGTGTTGCTATTTATGGACCTTAAGGTCCTCCGTGGGGCATACTGGGAGAGGCGGTCCCGTAGGTACGAGGGTCCTAGGCCGTGAAGGGCTTTAAAGGTCAAAAGCAGCACCTTAAATCTGACCCTGTACTCCACTGGGAGCCAGTGAGGCTGGAAAAGCACTGAGTGAATATGCTCCCATGGCAGAGACCCCGTGAGGCAGAAGCTGCCATACTTTGAACATTCCTTACAAAACTCCACTTTAGAAGCAATGCATGTTCTTAGTTATCCCAGATCACTCCTTTCTTCAGGTCTAGGATCTGGGCGCAAGGATGGCCAATTCTCAATTGAGCTGATTTTCCAAACACAGTAAGCAACTGGTCATTAAAAAAATAATAATTACAAGAATATGACTTCCCGTCAGGGTCTGTCAGCCAGAACTCAGGTATGTGCCATTCCCATTCTAAGAGGACGAGGGAGGTGTTCATCGTGAGTTCTGGCACCTCTTTTTCTAGAAAAATAGCACTGCTTCCTGTTATCTTGAAATATTGCGAAGTTATTCTCTTGCCGCTTTCTACCGTACATTGTAATTCTGTATGCGTTCTAATCAACCGTTTTGTGCCGCATCTAAAGTTATGCCCTCAAATCTCTATCCTGATTCACTCCTTTCAAGAGCGGTAATTTTCAGTAATAACACTTTGCAATTTAGAACACTCTCAGTATTCAATGGTGTCGCAAACAAATAGCTGTGACCTATTTTCGGATAGGAGAGGATTATTTTCACTATTACATTAACTAGGGACTGGTTTACACTGAACTTTGCCTCTCATCAGTTCAGCTATCGCTTGCTATGCATTAACTGTGGCCTCTTCATAAACCTTCAATTCAAATCCTTCTTTTAATTGAGGTCTGGATTGCGGAGTTAGGGAGATTCCCCTTTGTTTGTTTTAAAGCCACTACAATAAATGTGCAGTGGGGAGGAAGGAGAGTAGGTGCATAACTTGTTCCTAGACTTCACTATGAAGTATTGATCTACAAAAGGCAGGAAAGTGCCATCTGAACAGGCCTACAGCCAGATCCTAACCTTGTTGGGATAACACTCCTCCCGAGCTGCAGATATGTGGGATTGTTACATGTCACATGTCTGTTTACATTCCAGGACAGATTGCTGGCATGAGCGGAACTTCCGCTCTGTACTGCTTTTTTCTCTCTCTCTCTCCAAGAAGAACGACAAGGAGAGAGGCCATGTTTTTCTTTGTCCTGATTTATGTATAATAAATGCATAGCTTAGTATCGTATCCACGCCTCGGGCCTGATTCTGTTGTGCGATTACTCTGCTGAGTAATGCGTGCTCCAGCATGCACCGCAACTTGAGTCGCAGAAGCACGTCGGAGGAGGATGACTGATGGATCTCCGCAGCGGCAAGGCTGAGAGGGAGATGGCCGAGACAGCTGGCTTTTCACCCCTCGGTTCCAACACTCCCCACCCCCCTGACAGAATGGACTCTTATCACTTCAGGCTGCAAGTGGGAAATAGCATTATTAAGCTTTTTCCACACAGAACACTTACCTACAACCCCCCCCCCATAGCACCTCAAGGAGAAAGGCTTTTAAGCCCGGTCTTTCACTGTCTTATTCCTGGTTCACAGAAATCCATTGATGGATGAATGTTAAGTGGGTGGGGACTTACAAAAGTCTAAGACAGCAGAATTCAATGCGTCATTGAATCTAACAGAATCTAACACTAGTTTATCACATGGTGACTAGGGTAGATTACTTACTTTTGCCAATAAAATCTTCTGAACTGGCTCAGAGTCATCAAACACCACAAAGCCAAAGTTTGGGAGTTTTCCTCCAACACCTTTAGTATTGATGCGAAGTTCCACAACATTCCCAAAGCCTGTGAAAGCAGGGTGTAGATGGTTATGGGAAAATGTATAACATCTATTAGGCAGCAAGTCAGTTTACTCAGAAGGCAATTTCAGCAATGCTAATTAGAGAGGTAACTTAATATGTGACTAGCAAGAATCCCCACCACCTCAAGCTGCACTTATGTGCCACTTACTCATGAAAAACTCTTTCAGTTCATTCTCGTCAATATCATGTGGTAAATTGCCAACGAAGAGCTGATGACTATCCGGATAGCGAATTATTCGTCGATTGTCTGATTCATTTTGATCCATATCTCCTCGACCTGGCATTCATACAAAACCGGGATGCAAACAGCAGTCAGCTTACAAACATATGGAATGTTCCTGCTGTCGAGAATGAACTCTGGATTCAATCGCATGTTCAGTTCTATTTCATAAAATGGATGCTGTCTTTGCTTATTATCTGTTGTAATCAGGAATGTCAAAATTCAGCCGGGGATTTCACAGTTAGGAGAAAATGAAGCCTAAAAGTTTTAAGGGGAGGCAGGGGAGAAACCTAACAGGTATCAACGACTAGAAACTTATCCTGGATTCTATTCCCTTTCTGGCAGGCTAAAAGGTTAGGAGAGAAAGTTGAAGTAACATTATATATATATACAGTGGTACCTCTGGATGTGAACGCAACCCGCGTCTGCGCGGGTCGTGATTTGCCACGTCTGCACATGCGCGTGACATCATTCTGAGTGTCTGCGCATGTGCGAGCGTCGAAACCCAGCAGTAGCCCATTCCATTACTTCTGGGTTGCCGCGGGACGCAACCTGAAAGGATTTAACCTGAAGCGTCTTTAACCCAAGGTATGACTGTATATATATATAGAGAGAGAGAGAGAGAGAGAAGGACGAGGGAATTAAAAAGAGCAAAGATAGAGCACTGAAGTACTATAAAAGGGGCTGGAGCACTGTGGAAGTTAGAGAGCACACTTGGAACACTGCAAAAGAGAAGACTGCAAATGGAACTAGAAGAGGAACTCCAGCAGAAATGGAAATGCCTATTTATTAACTTAAGATAGGTAAATAGTCAAGTTCAGATTTAGCTGGATGTGTTTTCTTCTTGTTCTTAGAGGAAAACAGGTGGGCTTTTTTTAAAGAACGTATTTTCAGAAACTGTTCATTTGTTACTTGGCAAAAACCTTTGGGGGAAAGCCCTCTTTCTGTGTGTATGTGTGTAATTGTCATGTACCTTCAAGGCCATAAGGGCCTTTCACATTCAAATTTAAAGCTAGAAGACTTAGGGTAGGCCACAGAATCATAGGATTGTGGAGTTGGAAGGGTCCCTGAGAGTCATCGAGTCCAACTCCCGGCAATGCAAGAATCTCAACTAAAGCATCCATAACAGATGGCCATCCAACCTGTCAAACCAGGTGAACGACCTGATTTTCTAAGGAAAACCCAGAAAACCCACTGTAAGCCAAATTTGAAATACTGGTGCTTGGATTTTTTTACCTGGTCTAGGGCCCCTTGAGGGAAAGCCTGGCCGCTCCCGCGGACGCTGTTCACGCACACGAGGAGGTTGAGACTGGGTTTCAGGTTTCGTTTCTACTCTTTGCTGGAACGAGAAAAGGCACGGTTAGCAAAAATTCTAAAGGTAACTTGGACAGCCGAAGCAGAGCAACTCATAAATGCAGAATAAAGCTGTTGGGGTTTTTTGTTTTGTTTTGTAGTTGGAAAAACATTCCACTTATGAATTCCTCTGTACCAATCCAGGACTGTAGGGCTTACTTTTTGTTATAAAACAGAAAAACAGAGCACTGAATCGAGTTCTGAACTACATCGAGTAGTTCTGAACTCAGGCTAGCTAAGGCCCAAAGCACTAGTGGTGATGAGGGTTTTCAAGGGTCAGCCCCTGGCAACCCTGAAAAGCCCCCCCCCCCCAAGTCAGGGGCCTTCTTAAGCACCATGCCATGAGAGCTACTATCAAAGAGCAGCTTAAGCACTGGGAGAGCTGAGAAGCAGAGCTCCCCCCATTGGCTCTGCTGCGAAAGGCCAGCTTGGTGCCTTGGTGGGAGAGACGGGAAGCCGGGTGCAAGTCATCTGCTTTGCTGGAGGCCAAGCTCCATCAGGCACCTCCTGCCACTGAGCTATGAACTAAGCCAGCTGGTCAATATAGGAACTGCCTAGAAATTGGAGCCTAGGTTTCGAATTTTATATTCCTCTTCCCCCCTCATCCCCTCTTTCCCTTGTGTGCTGTATCTTTATTAATTTGTTAGACTGTAAAGCTAGCGAGTATAGGGACGCGGGTGGTGCTGTGGGTTAAACCACAGAGCCTAGGACTTGCCGGTTCGAATCCCCGAGACGGGGTGAGCTCCCGTTGCTCGGTCCCTGCTCCTGCCAACCTAGCAGTTCGAAAGCACGTCAAAGTGCAAGTAGATAAATAGGTACCACTCTGGCAGGAAGGTAAACGGCGTTTCTGTGCGCTGCTCTGGTTTGCCAGAAGCGGCTTAGTCATGCTGGCCACATGACCCGGAAGCTGTACGCCGGCTCCCTCGGCCAATAAAGTGAGATGAGCGCCACAACCCCAGAGTTGGTCATGAATGGACCTAATGGTCAGGGGTCCCTTTACCTTTTAAAGCTATGGAGTGTTTGTTTTTAAATGGATTTATTATTATTTATTTCTACAAGCCAATACCTCCCTCTTATTTCTCAATGACCCAACTTTGACTCCATTCCTGTTGGTATTCAGTGTTAAAGGGATTGATGGCAATAAAACACGTGGCTTCTTTCTACACTAACCAATCCTACCGACTCATTAGTGAGAGAGGCCATCTCCAGGCCAACTTGAGTAAAATATTTTGAGGGGTGGGCAGGTAATTACCGCCCCACATAATCAATCACATGGCACAACAGACACACACCATTTGAATGGCAATGCCCATCAATTTTGGGAGGGGGGTAGCCCCCTCAAATATTTTATGACATGGGCACAGGAGACAACTCCTATGCCCATGTCAATAGATGGTTTTACACATAATGATTTTAACACTCGGGAAAACTATAAATCTTATATACACTGCCAGCAATGTTTTACTGTAAAGGTTTTCAACCTTTTTGAGTTCATAGCTCTCTTGACCAACTACATTCTATCTGTGGCACCCCTGTGGGGCTCACCCCTTGCCTGTAGAGCTGGTAGCCCCTCACCCTTTTTCAAAACCCTTCCTTGTGGAGTGTTCCCTCAGCCTCCTCTCCTCTCCCCTCTCCTTGGGAGTCCTCCGGGCAGCCGCTGCCCCTGGTCTCTGAGCTGCCCCCAAAGAGAGGTGCCTCTTCACATTGCTCCACAGGGGCCTGGGACTTGTCTGTCCATTTCCAACAGCAAGGGCTGGCGGACTGGCTGGCTGGGCTCTCTGAAGTGCTTGCTTGCTTGCTCCGAAGCTGCCTCAGCTCCTGGAAACCAGCACCCGCTGGCCAGCCCCAGAGGCACCATTCGCCTGTGGAGCTAGTAGCCAGGGCTGCTGCAACAAACAGCTGTGCAAGCCTTTGGGAGGCAGAGACACAAGAGGACATCAGCGGTGAGAGGGAAGGAAAGAGGGACAGAGGCCAGTGTTGTCCGTGGCAGCCCTGACCATCATTCAAGGCACCCCAAGGTGCCACAGCACACTGGTTGAAAACCACTGCCCTGTTCATTTCAACTAAGCTTGCAACAGTGGGCTGTGTCAAAGGGTCCGATTATGCTGCTAGTGTGACATCTTTAAATGTCTACTACCAGAGCTGGGTTCTGCACCTTGCCTCTTGGTATGGTAGCTGTGTTTATGCAGATTTGCTAAGTTTTTTTTTAAGGGGAAAGCAGCAGCATTGTGCTTAAACCTATCTCCGTGTCCTCCACAAAACATTCTCTAGTAATTTTAAGGTGCAGAAAGAGAAACTCAACTACCTTTTCAACTACTCGTGGTTCACTCTGGGACAATCTCTTAAAACGGAGAGTAGAAGACCCTTAACTGCTTTAATCAGCTCTAAACTATTGTACAAACCTGCTTAATGTTTGACTGTATCATTTATTTTGCGTATGAATGGAATGTTTCTTGGGGGTGGGGGTATATAGGGATTGTTTATTATATGCATTTTTTGAAACAGAAAAATAAAGAAGTTTTTTGTTTTAAAGAAAGTAACTGGGTATGATATCCTGAATAATGAAATATGCGCACATAGACTTCTCAGATTTTCAAAATACGGTTCAAACGAAAGTGTGGATGATCCCCAAGGGATCCCTTCTACACCTTTGTTCCAGACAACTTATATATCGCACTGCCACAAACATTCTGGAAATAGGAGTAACAATAATACTGGTAAGAAGGGCTTTTTTCAGCCAGAACTTGCCAGAATTCAGTTCCAGCAGCTCTCAAGTGGGCGCCACTGCCATTATAAGAGAACAAGGGAGGCGTTCATGGCAAGTTCCAGCACCTTTCTCTAGAAAAATAGCACTGCTTGTAAGAAATGAATGAACCAGTCTACAAAACAGTCGTAAGTTGGTACAGGGTGCTGGGATATATATTAAGCAGCCAATTGGCACAATTCGAGGAATTGTAACTTGCTTTGTTAGTGAAGCAGTTTGTAGATGTAAACAAGCAGACAATCTAAGGTGTTCACAGACTGGTTACCTGTGAGACTGGTGCTTTAACATGGGGTGGAATTCCAGAGGAAGAAACAGTACCACTAGGAGGCAGGTTTTTACTGGTCACTGAAGCCCAAGAGAAAGCCTGCAGGAAATGCAACAAACCTGGGCTGCTCATCATGGAAAACCACGAACATTTCTTATGGGAAAACTAGACCAATAGAAACATTTGCTCTATGGCAAGACAGTCTCAGAATTAAGTGCAATCATAATACGATGCCAGCAAAACAGATTGTGAATGTTTTTTACCATTTTAGTTATCTATTCATTTCAACAGATCACATTCATCACCTTAGGTTGCAATCCTATACTCACTTAACGAGGGGTGAAAGAGAGGGCAGTTATGTAGGAGTACATTTTTCGTGCTGTATCATTCTTTGGGGGGTAGTACAGACTTAATATTCCCAGAGACTGGAAACAGGCCAAACACAGGCACTATCCACAATCCTTTTGCTCTCAGGACCAAATTCCCTCACACTTTCCCTGTCAGTCTTAATTGTGGTAGCATGCGATATCATTTCTGTCATTAGCTGCAATTAGGACCAACCAGGGTCTTCCCTAACTAGAAGAAGAAGAAGAAGAAGAAGAGTTTGGATTTGATATCCCGCTTTATCACTACCCTAAGGAGTCTCCAAGCGGCTAATATTCTCCTTTCCCTTCCTCCCCCACAACAAACACTCTGTGAGGTGAGTGGGGCTGAGAGACTTCAGAGAAGTGTGACTAGCCCAAGGTCACCCAGCAGCTGCAAGTGGAGGAGCAGAGACGCGAACCTGGTTCAGCAGATTACGAGACTACCGCTCTTAACCGCTAGACCACACTGGCTCTCAGGACCACACTAGGACCTCTCCCCCCTAGAAAAGAAAGTTCAGTTTAGAGATGCTACTGGGTTCTGTTCTAAATTTTTACAACCCAGTGGCATCTGCAGCATGAAGTGGCTTTTACCAGCTTGGGCTGGTTTGCATGCTAAGATCCCACCAGAAAGGAAATAGGCAGATCCCCTTGGTAACTTCCCATTTAGACTACTGTAAAGCACTGGATGTGCTTTGAACAGTCAAAAGCTTCAGATGATTCAAAACAGGTTAGAATACTGACTGGGACCAGTTATATGGAATTTACCTTGTCTGTTTTGAAGCAGTTAAAACTGATTGCTGGTCCACTGACAAGCACAATTCAGAGTGTTTGAATTGTGCTCATCAGTGGACCAGGAATTACTTTACCGTATTTTTCGCTCTGTAAGATGCACCAGACCACAGGACGCACCTAGTTTTTGGAGGAGGAAAACAAGGAAAAAAATATTCTGAATCTCAGAAGCCAGAACAGCAAGCGGGATCGCTGCGCAGTGAAAGCAGCAATTCCGCTTGCTGTTCTGGCTTCTGGGATAGCTGCGCAGCCTGCATTCGCTCCATAAGACGCACACACATTTCCCCTTTTTAGGAGGGAAAAAGTGAGTCTTATAGAGCAAAAAATACGGTATTTCAGCTGTTGCCTTTATGACTTGGACTAAAGTATCTCTGAAGGACCACCTCTTCCAAATCAACCTATCCCAGCTGATCCAAGATCCTTCTACAGGTGCCCTTATACCAGAGGTTAGGTAGGCACAATTAGGGAACGGGTCTAATTGGTTGTGATCCCTATTTATAGAATGTTCTCCTGAAGGAGTCTCAGCCAGAGGCAGCAAACATGATTACTCTGTAATAGCTAAGTATGTCATAGCTAAAAAGCAATAGGTGTAAATACTCAAGATCATAACCTTCCCAAAGCTCTCAAATAGGCTGTCATAACAGAACACAGTGCCTGCAATATTTTCCCCTTCTACTGGGAGGGAAGGGAATCATGAGACTGGATGCATTTCAATTTACATTGTAAGAAAGCAGTAAAGAATCAATTATGTTAAAAACTTGCTGTCCTCTATCAACAGTACTAATGAGTTTTGATTTTTAAGAAGGTTCTTAAAATACATTTACTAGCCTCAGTACCCATTAGAAACATTTTTCAATTGGCTTTGGACTATAAGTAACGTGAATGTCCATTTGTATGGACGGGGCAATGGGAACACTCATTTATACTGAATACTCAACGCAGAAAGCTACTCCCACCAGTTCTGTTTGTGATTATAGCTACCCACGTTTCCTCACAATCCGAGTTTGACAGCCATCTTCAGTCTAGTTACACAAAGCATCGAAAATTAACCCACCTTTGGTGGTTCTTGTGGTAGAGAAACTGTTTCTGCAGGAGGTGGGGATGGAGACTTTCCTTCTAGCTCTTCAATGTTTTTTTCTTCCGCTTCAGGTTTTAGTTCCTCAGCTTTTGATTCAGATTCCAGCTCAGGCTCAGGTTCGTGAGTAGATTCTTCCAACGTTTCTTCTATTCCATTACTAGAAGAATTGGATGCAGCTAAATTAATTCTAAAATGCTAACAGATAGCAGAACCAGATATACCGACTAATAATAATAACAATATTAATAATAAATATAATAATAATAATAATAATAATAATAATAATAATAATAATAATAATAATAATAAAAATTATACTTATACCCCGCCCTCCCCGGCCAGAGCCGGGCTCAGGGAGGCTAACACCAATAAAATCACAGTAAAAACATAATAGGCAAAAAAGGCGGGAGGAGAAGGAAAAAACCCCAATTTAAAATACAGGTTAAAATGCAATTTAAAATGCAGTCTCATTTTAAAGTAGCTGATAAATCAAAACCATAAGGGGAGGGAAACATAAGGGTCAGACCAAGTCCAAACCAAAGGCCAGGTGGAACAGCTTTGTCTTGCAGGCCCTGCGGAAAGATGTCAAATCCCGCAGGGCCCTAGTCTCTTGTGACAGAGCGTTCCACCAAGTCGGGGCCAGTGCTGAAAAGGCCCTGGCCCTAGTTGAAACCAATCTAACCTCCTTGAGGCTCGGGACCTCTAGAGTGTTGTTATTTGTGGACCTTAAGGTCCTCCATGGGGCATACCAGGAGAGGCGGTCCAGTAGGTACGTGGGTCCTAGGCTGCATAGGCTTTGAGGGTCAAAACCAGCACCTTAAACTTGACCCTGTACTCCACTGGGAGACAGTGCAGTTGGTAAAGCACTGGATGAATGTGATCCCGCGGCAAGGACCCCATAAGGACCCTCGCCGCGGCATTCTGCACCCGCTGGAGTTTCTGGGTCAGCTTTAAGGGCAGCCCCACATAGAGCGAGTTACAATAATCAAGCCTGGAGGTGAACGTCGCATGGATCACTGTGGCCAGATCAGGGCGATGAGCAACGGTAGCTATCGGTGGGGAAAGCTGACTGTACATCCTACCAGCCTTTACCCCATGTTGCATATGCATCTCAACCATCCTGCAATCCATGATTTTGTTAAACTCTTTTCTGTTGAAGCACAATTTCACTGGCCCCTTAAACTTTGACTACTGATAGCTGGACAAATCCATCATTCCTATAGTGCCATAAAAAAAACTACATAGCCATTCTTCCACTAGTGTGCACACCAAGAAACACAGTTTAACAAATTAATTTCCTTCCTAGATGATTCCCAAGGATTGCCTTACGTTTGCCTTATCAATTACCTCATCCCCTTACAGCCCTAGCACTTACTGCTTGCATACATAAGCCAGTAATTTTTGGTTACAAGTAAAATTAACCAAAAGAGAAATACATTTTCTTTTATGTATGTATCTCAGTCACACCCTTCCTCCCCAAAGCCCAGGGCAGCTCACACACAACTGACAAAACATCTAAAAAACATATCCAGCAGAGAAGGAGAATGGGAAAGATCTCTACTTAAAATGGATTTCAAGTAGGCACTAAAAAGACAACTGAGACGACATCTGCCTAATATTTAAAAAGAGGGCTACACATTAATGCCTCACATAAATTCTGTTCTGATTTCTCTATACACTACAAGAATCACTGTAAGGCAATAATCCTTACAAAAATCTTCCAGAGGGAGTATGTTGTTGCTCAGAAACACAACGTGAACAATCTTTCAGCGTCTTTTGATTATAAGTTCCATACATTAGATTTCATCACAGGCTAAAGATAAAAGAGCTGAAAACAGGATGTCTCAATATTGTTAAAATGGAATTTATATAATTTAAAAAATGAAACGAATTTTGCATAGACTGGTTGCAATGTAAGAATATAAAGTTGTCTTACGTTACAGGGTGATTATCGTAATAAGTACTGCTTGCATTCTCTTGAGCAGGCTCAGGGGATGGCTGCCTTTCTTCATGCTCTTCTTCTACTTCATCTTCTGACTCTAAAACGTTAGAGAGAAAGTCCTTTTAACTATTGGTAATTAAGTAGGAGAACAGCACTTTTAAAGGAACGTGCCTCTTTACTGACAGCAACAACGTTGTATATAATATGGAACAGTGCAGAGTGAAGTAGATCGGCAATGCTTAGTTAGATTAACATATTAAAGTCTTTTAAGCAATGAACCCTCCTTCATGGATCATTGCCTTGTTGTGGCGAAGGGGCTTGAATAACTCAGAAGCTATGACCTATGCCGTGGAGGCATTATGGTGCTGGAGGAAACTCTTGAGAGTCCCATGGACTGCAAGAAGATCAAACCTCTCCATTCTGAAGGAAATCAGCCCTGAGTGCTCACTGGAAGGACAGATCCTGAAGCTGAGGCTCCAATACTTTGGCCACCTCATGAGAAGAGAAGACTCCCTGGAAAAAACCCTGATTGAAATTGAGGGCACAAGGAGAAGGGGACGACATGGTTGGACAGTGTTCTCGAAGCTGCTAACATGAGTTTGACCAAACTGCGGGAGGCAGTGGAAGACAGGAGTGCCTGGCGTGCTCTGGTCCATGGGGTCATGAAGAGTCGGGCACAACTAAACGACTAAACAACAACAAACCAGTGAACAAGTACCCTCCAATTCACAGGGCTGCAAAATTTGGTAGGTAAGGAGATTAGGCAATTTTTCTTGCACGTCAGAGACATCAAATGCCCCCTAATTCAAAGTGGACTAGACAATCCCCCACCCAACCCCTGAACTTTGAACTGAAAGCTCCATCATCTATAACCATGAGCTGTGTGTAGAGTGCCTCTCAAGATCAGCAAGCTGGCAGGGACAAGGCCCCACCCACCCCAAAAGCTGGGAAGATCAGCGTTGTCCCGTCAGTGTCAACTTTAGGCTGATTACCAGAGCCAACCAAAGTATTTGAACCATGTGCATAAGGGTCTATAGAGTTTGAACCACCCAGTAAATAGGCACCAAGCAAAATCAGACTCGATCGTTCACTTTAAATGACTAAAGGGAAAGCTATAATTGAGGGCTGGATTCAACTAAGTTGCTGCCTGCACAGAACGTGGCCTGCTCACACGGTAGTAAGGTAAAGGGACCCCTGACCATTAGGTCCAGTCATGACCGACTCTGGGGTTGTGGCACTCATCTCGCTTTATTGGCCAAGGGAGCCAGCGTACAGCTTCCGGGTCATGTGGCCAGCATGACGAAGCCGCTTCTGGCGAAACCAGAGCAGTGCACGGAAACGCCGTTTACCTTCCTGCTGGAGCAGTACCCATTTATCTACTTGCACTTTGACGTGCTTTCGAACTGCTAGGTTGGCAGGAGCAGGGACTGAACAGTGGGAGCTCACCTCATCGTGGGGATTCGAACCACCAACCTTCTGATCGGCAAGTCCTAGGCTCTGTGGTTTAACCCACAGCGCCACCCACATCACACGGTAGTACTTTCTCCCTTTTCCTCCTTTCGTACACCCCCTAAATCTGCACCAGAAGGGTGGAGGAATGGAATGTGTATGGGATGGGGAGGTCCTATTGTTTGAGCAGACCTCATTTTCCACATGCATAGCCCAGGGACTTGGCACTATGTTGAATTCCACCCACAGCTTTCACTGGTTGTACATAGGTTTATAATCCAGAATAGATACACCTGCTGTGCATTGTATTACTGTAAAAAAGAGGAGCTCTATTAAGATCAAGGCACTTTCATTTGCGACTATAAGATTGATTAAAAAGGTAAAGGTACCCCTGACCATTAGGTCCAGTTGTGGACAACTCTGGGGTTGTGCGCTTATCTCGCTCTATAGGCTGAGGGAGCCGGCATTTGTCTGCAGACAGCTTTCAGGTCATGTGGCTCTGGCGAACCAGAGCAGCACATGGAAATACCGTTTTACCTTCCCGCCAGAGCGGTACCTATTTATCTACTTGGACTTGATGTGCTTTCGAACTGCTATGTGGGCAGGAGCTGGGACCAAACAACGGGAGCTCACCCCGTTGTGGGGATTCGAACCTCCAACGTTCTTATCGGCAAGCCCAAGAGGCCCAGTGGTTTAGACCACAGCGCCACCTGCGTTCCTTCGTAAGATCGATTATAGCACACTAACTGAATGATCTGCCACAAATTCCGAAAACCATCAAATTAAGAAGAATCCACCACAATGCAGCTGGATACAGAAAGTGTTTTACTCGAATGCATCCGAAATGATACTCTTTATATGTCAGTCACATGCTCTATTTCAGAAATCCTTCCCATTCAAAATTAGCTGATATTCCTTTATTTCTTTGCCTCCTCAGGCCTTTCTTTGCATTCAGCCAGTCTAGCCTCCAAACTGACAAAGTGGAAAGTAATTTAGTTTGGAAGTAGCCGACTCAATAGCAACAAGCACAACTGTGGGAATGTACTGTTCACTGAAGAGAGTCACAGAACATTGCAATTCTCTTTGGCTCCACCTCCATCACTGTATAGTCACTGCTCCCTTTTCTCGTTCATCTTTCCTGAGGAACATGTGCTTGGTCTCTGAATGAAATCTGACTCACACAGCACAATACTACTGCAATGCTCAGCTTAACCACCCCCACACCACTGCATGTCTGCACATAGGAGACTTGCTCTTTTTTAAACAGACAAAATTTTCCCCCAACTACAATTTATTCCTAACAGCCACCTCTCTGATCTTTCCTTACTGTAAACTGAAAGAAAGAATTCCGGTCAAGTTGATAGTTATATGAAAGGGTAACAGACCGGTCAGCCCCCCGGGGTCAACAACAGCCATGATAATATCAATCAGATTCATTCAAACGTCATTTAAATTGCCCTTTGTGGGAACTGAATCAGAATAGCAACAGGCAAATAACTGCAAGGTTAGAATCTTGAATAATCTAGTCAGGCCCTGCCAAGTGCAAAATTGCTAGCAGGGCTTGTTACCAGGCTGGATTGTGGCAACAATAACCCAAGCAGGATTAGGCCACACCAGCCAGATACTAACCTGAGCAGCACTCAGATAAGCATACTTTTATTCAAAGGCTAGGGTGTTATCCCTTCGACCTGGAGCACAAAATGTTTGTGGAAATATGTGCTAGCTCAGCTTGGATTGCCTCTAAAATGGTACCTCTAGTTGTGGACACGATCCGTTCTGGGGTGCCGTTCGCACCCCAAAAAGTCAGCAACTTGAGCAGCGCTTCTGCACATGTGTGCGCTTCTGCGCATGCGCAAAGAACGCTTCTGCGCATGCAGCGAAACCCGGAAGTATACACCTCCGGGTTTGCCGTGTTCGGAACCCGAAAATCCACAACATGAAGCTAACGCAACTAGAGATATGACTGTATGCAGTTTCCACAGTGAGTTGTGCTCAGGTTCATTTCCTGAATTTCTCAGTTCCAGCATGCTGCTCCCTTGAAGTCCTGCTTTTGGACTTCCTATAGGTATCTCATTTGGCTGCTGTCAAAACAGAACACTGGATCAGAGGCCTTTAGTCTGAGCTAGCAGGGCTTCCTACATCCCAACTCTGACCGATTCCCTTACCTTCATCTAGTTCAGCTTCAGAGTCACCAAATACTTCATCTTCATAACGGAATATGTCGTTGTGTACATAAAACTTATTTGGAACAGATCCCTGTAAAAACAAACACACCATGGGTAAAAACAACAACAACTCAACTGTTGATTAACTAACTCTCTGGAATTCTAACATATTGCTTTCAAATTCAGTTGCCCTTTTCCTTTTGCATTCATGTGTCTACCAATGTAATGACACGAAATGTAAGAGTTCTCAGCCATAATGTTCAATTCATTTGGAACACTTGGCATCTCATATATATGAATGGCCTTTACCTGGAAGCTATAATTGCAGCTATGTACACCTAGATAAGATTGCTGGTGGAGGGACCAAAGCAAGCTTGCAGAAATAAGTGCTATGTTTAGTCTAGGAAGATTTGTTCCAGCCACAGATGGTTGAAACGTTTCTGAAGTGAGGGCGATCATTTGGGATCAACTCGTGTTTAGGGCCCTGCTGCTTGAAGTTCATGGTGGCTACTTACTTCTGGAGCCAATACGAAGGTTTGCATGAATTTCCTCATCGGCTGCCCATTATTTGTCAACTCCCCCATGACTTGCACAACTACTCCATCGTTCAGAGTTGCATGAGCGTCCACATGGCGGATCTTAGTGCGGCATTCACTAAACTGCAGGGACATCACCTTCTTGTGTATGTCCTAGAGACAAAATAAAAGAAACTTAAATCCCACTTAGCCAAAAATTTAAAATAAAACCCCAAGCTCTCAGTACCTGATTTTGATAACTACAGTCATACCTCGGGTTAAGGACGCTTCAGGTTGAGCGTTTTCAGGTTGCATTCTGCGGCGACCCAGAAGTAATGGAACGGATTACTTCCGGTTTTCACCACTCGCGCATGTGCAGATGCTCAAAATGACGTCACGCGCATGCACAGAAGCGGCGAATCGTGACCCGCGCAGACGCAGGTTGCGTTCTGCTCAGGATGTGAACAGGGCTCCGGAATGGATCCCGTTCGCATCCAGAGGTACCACTGTATAGATGTTTTCCTTTGTTAGGTAGGGCCTCTTAATACTGAGTGCATTGCTTTAAAAATGCTGAATATGGAAATGCTTTTCCTTCAATGTAGAGAGCATGGGAGACACATTCTTCCTTTTCTATCTGTACAAGCGCGCTCTGTGTGTGTGTGTGTGTGTGTGTGTGTGTGTGTTGGTCAATAACCGGTAGATACAAGCTAGTTGATAAAATTCCATAATGCTACACAGCTTCATAACTAAGTTTAACATAAATTAAAATGTGGTAGAGTGAAGATGTGACTCTTTAAGGTTCCCTCCCTCTTCCAAGGCACCTGCTCACCTGTACAGCCATTGACCTACTGCCCTGGTGCCTCACTCTATGGCTACAGCTAAGGCTGCTGCAATGTTCCATTGAATGCATTTGAGAGAGAGCCACACAGCTGGTTAGTTTGGCCAAGGGTGGCACTATCCTGACAAGCAAACAAAGCAGCCATTCCAGCTATCCAGATCCACCTCCAGTAAGCTTTTCTCAGCACAGGCCAAGGAAAGGCTGCTGCAGTACTTGCAACAGCAGTGCCTGAATGGTGGACCCTGGTTAAACACTAGAAAGAGTAGGGGGAAAGTCCTAGGGAAGAAAGGTAGTAAGGGGGGGGGGGAGGAGGAGGCGGAGAACACACATACACTTTCACTCACTAGGAGGTTTGGGAAAGGATGGAGTGAAGAAGGAAGGGACAAGGATTTTTGCCTCAACCTCCATGAAATTCCACAGGCTTTTCACAAGTAATTTTGTGAAACTCAACCTTTTGCTTCGGCCCCAGCCATGAGCAACTCAAACTGCCTACATCTTCTCTGCTCAAAGAATCTAAAGGGGAAGCCAAGAAATTCTCAGACGTTTCTGCACATCAGATGCTGGTAACGCAGCTCAACAGCTATTGTGCCACATTATGTGGGAGAAATGCACTTTTGGTAGAAAATAATAAATAATAATAATAATGAAAATAATATTACAGTCATACCTCTGGTTGAATGTGCTTCAGGCTGAGCGCTTTCGGGTTGCGCTCCATGGCAACCCGGAAGTAATGGAGCATGTTACTTCTGGGTTTCACCGCTCGTGCATGCGCAGATGCTCAAAATGACGTCATGCGCATGTGCAGAAGCAGTAAAACGTGACCTGCACACGCGCAGATGCACCATCACGTCTTACGTTCCATTCAGGATGCCAACTGGGCTCCGGAACGGATCCTGTTCGCATCCCGAGGTACCACTGTAATAATTTTTAAAGCATGCTACAGTGTTTTCAAGAAAACCCAAAGCTCATCCCCATGGCTAATTTTCTCTCTTTTCCAGTAAAAACTAGGTATATTTTTTATACTTTTATTTACATAATTAATACAAGGAGGATTCTGGCTGCAGGCCAACGGACTACACTGCAGCTCTTTCATGTGGTCATAAACTTAATCTAGTATTTTAAAATCTGGGGGGTGGGGGGAGGATGAGGACATGTAATTGGGCTAAGTTTTGCTTTAGGTGTTTTTTTTAAGTGTCTAATTAGGAAAGCAAGAGAACAATGCAACAGTCGTTAATATAGTTTTGAAAGCATGTGCCTCAGGGCAGCAACCATGAAATCAGGGATCCCGGGCTGTCTTAAAACATTTCAAGGAACGGGCTGGCCATTTCCCTGAAAATACCAAATCTGGATGACAACAGAGAAAAACAGACGACTACAGGTGTGGAACTACATCATCTTCATAGAAAATGCATCCGATTCGAATGTGCAATATGCAGCTATCCCAGCAAGCGCTGAATAAATATTTTGAAACTCTGGGTGCACCTTTTAAAGACTGCAGCATGTTCTACCACATCACAACTGTATCACTGCTAGGGCAGAGGTGGAGAGTCTGTAGGTCTGTAGGTTGGATTAAAATTCCCATTACCCTGGACCATTGGCCAACGTCAAGAAGGCCTAAGATTCCCCTATCCTTTTGTTAAGAGCAGATTACATGGATACAAAGGCATGGATTACTATCTACATGTCTTGATGCTGGTTCAAGACTAGAGCTCTTTTTCTGGCAGTTTTTGAAGTCAAAAATCAGGTTCTATTTTAAAAACTGGGATCATCTATTGCTAAAGTAACAGAAATGAAAGACAACGAAAAATGCATAGACATTCAGTACAGAATTACCAAGAACACTGAAAACCAAAAGCCCTAGGCACTTGATAATCTCTATGCTGCCTTTTTAAATAGGTCACTATTATTCATTTTTGCATAGAAGCCTCTGAAGCGCACAAAATAACTGACCTGACCCAATGTCACACCATGAGGCCTTGAAAGAAGTGGTCTCCCACATCCAAGCCCAATATTGTCTGTTGGATATCAGCCTCTTACATTAGCACTGCCAAGCAAGAAACTCTATGGGAAATCAAATGTATTTGAAACTTTTCAGAAGCCTTGTCTGTCTTTCCCCAACTTTAACAAACCTACCCCTACGAAGGCTCCAGATAATCGTGCCTACCATCTTTGCTTTTTCACATTCTTATGTGTGTTCTATGGCACAGCGCTCTGGGAAACAAAGATGGCAGACACAAATGTCCACACCTTTGCTTCGGAGGACACCCTATCTGTTAAAAAAATAAGGTAGGGGAAATGTTAAATGCAACAGGATGTGCCCCATCACTTGACCCTAGTGCAGTTCAGGGTAAAAAATTAAACAGGATTCACCATGTCTGGAGTTCTCTCTCAATGTCCATTTATATCCCTATTCCTCCTTGAACTTTGATTGTATGGTACAGTGGTACCCCGCAAGACGAATGCCTCGCAAGACGGAAAACCCGCAAGACGAAAGGGTTTTCTGTTTTGGAGGCGCTTCGCAAGACGAATTTCCCTATGGGCTTGCATCGCAAGACGAAAGCCCATAGGGAAATGCTGGTGGTCGGGAGCAAAGACTTTCGCCCACAGCCGGCCTTCAGAAGAGGACCTCTTCTGAAGGCCGGCGGGGGGCAAAGGTCTTTGCTCCCCCCGCCTGCCTTCCCCCCCGCCTGCCCCGGACGATCTTAAAATGCTGGCGGGCGGGAGCGAAGCGTTCGCTGCCGACCCCCAGCATTTTAAAATCTCCAAGGGACAGCAGAGAAGTCTCTGTCCCGGGGAGATTTTAAAATGCTGGGGGTCGGGAGCGAAGCGTTAGCTGCCGACCCCCAGCATTTTAAAATCTCCCCCTGTCCGGGGAGATTTTAAAATGCTGGGGGTCGGGAGCGAAGCGCTGCCGATCCCCAGCATTTTAAAATCTCCCCGTGTCCCGGGAAGGTTTTAAAATGCTGGGGGTCGGGAGCGAAGCGCTGCCGACCCCCAGCATTTTAAAATCTCCCCGTGTCCCGGGAAGGTTTTAAAATGCTGGGGGTCGGGAGCGAAGCGCTGCCGAACCCCAGCATTTTAAAATCTCCCCGTGTCCCGGGAAGGTTTTAAAATGCTGGGGGTCAGCAGCCCGACCCCCAGCATTTTAAAATCTTCCCGGGACACGGGGAGATTTTAAAATGCTGGGGGTCGGCAGCGCTTCGCTCCCGACCCCCAGCATTTTAAAACGCTGTTCCGAAGGGGGGCGGGGACACCTGGCCCAGCCGCCCCACTTCGGAAAGCTGTTCCGAAGTGGGGAGGGGGGGCGGGGACACCTGGCCCAGCCGCCCCACTTCGGAAAGCTGTTCCGAAGTGGGGAGGGGGGGCGGGGACACCTGGCCCAGCCGCCCCACTTCGGAAAGCTGTTCCGAAGTGGGGAGGGGGGGCGGGGACACCTGGCCCAGCCGCCCCACTTCGGAAAGCTGTTCCGAAGTGGGGAGGGGGGGCGGGGACACCTGGCCCAGCCGCCCCACTTCAGAAAGCTGTTCCGAAGTGGGGAGGGGGGGCGGGGAAACCTGCCCCAGCCGCCCCACTTCGGAAAGCTGTTCCGAAGTGGGGAGGGGGGGCGGGGACACCTGGCCCAGCCGCCCCACTTCGGAAAGCTGTTCCGAAGTGGGGAGGGGGGGCGGGGACACCTGGCCCAGCCACCCCACTTCAGAAAGCTGTTCCGAAGTGGGGAGGGGGGCGGGGACACCTGCCCCACCCGCCCCACTTCGGAAAGCTGTTCCGAAGTGGGGAGGGGGGGCGGGGACACCTGCCCCAGCCGCCCCACTTCGGAAAGCTGTTCCGAAGTGGGGCGGGGGGGCGGGGACACCTGCCCCAGCCGCCCCACTTCGGAAAGCTGTTCCGAAGTGGGGCGGGGGGCGGGAACACCTTCTGAAGGCGGGCAGGGGGCGAAAGTCTTTGTCCCCCCTGCCTGCCTTCCCAGGGGCTTTTAAATCGCCCCGGACAGCGGAGAAGTCCTCCGCTGTCCCAGGGTTTTTTAAAATGCTGGGGGTGGGAAGAAAAGCCCTTGTTCCCCCCCCCCCAGCCTTCAGAAGAGGTCCGGGGACAGACTGTCCCTGGACCTGGTCTGAAGGCGGTTTCCCTAGGAACGCATTAATTGATTTTCAATGCATTCCTATGGGAAACCCTGCATCGCAAGACGAAAAAACCGCAAGACGAAGAGACTTGCGGAACGAATTAATTTCGTCTTGCGAGGCACCACTGTATATCAGTCATATCCCATATTTTTACACACTGCAGGGGATAATTGTTTCCAGCATCTGGCAACTAAGGGTTGCATCCAACTAAGCCAAACTCAAAGAAGGCCTATAGAAATCAGCATACATGACCAAAAAAAAAAAGCCCATAGGTTTCAGCTCTGCATTGGAAACAACCCTGATATTTTTGCTGCTGCAAACAAATGGCTATGCTCTCTCTAGATTACTGCTTGATCTAATGGAAACACCATATTTAACATTATGTATTGCCAAAGGCTATGCCTTTATTTATTGTGACTGAACATGTTAAAATAATTGGTAAGGTACATACAGCCTGGCCATACACTGCTTCCTGTGGTTTGCCACTGGCATCCAGTCCACCATGCACGTAAGAAGAATTCCTGCCATAAAACCTGCAAAGACATTCAAGCATGAGGTTTAGGACAGTCATATAGGAGCACATCTGGTTTTCAGCAAATTAAAAAAAGAATGCTAAGAAGTTTAATGTAAGCTTTGGATAAGAGGACTATATGGTTTTTAAAACCTGGTATAATCAATAAAATTCTGATGCAGTTCAAAAGCCCATAGCAAATAAATAATAAATAATAATAATAATAATAATAATAATGTTATAAGATATAAGATAACGCTAAATCTGGTTTGTATCCAGTTTTGGTATCTAGGCACCTTACAAAAGTTTCTTTTAAAAGATATCCCACCATTCTTCCATAATGGTACCCAAGGTGACATAAGTGGGTGTTGGTTTATTTTGCTTTTGTTTTATTATGTATTTTGTGTTTCCATTTTGTACTGTTATGTTGTCAACCACCCTGTGATCTTCGGAAGAAAGGTGGTATACAAGCTTAATAAATTAATACATAATATAAAAACAAATGGTTCTCAAGAATTCTCCTGTTCTGGAACTGACCAGACCTTGACCTGCTTAGTTTCAAGGGAAACTACTAGGGTGTTCAGGGAGCGGCAACTTCACCCAAAATCCCTTTCCAGGGCAATAAAACTACATGGATGAAACAAACTGTGTCTTTTAAGGATCAGTGTACGTAATTCCAGGTTATCTGTGGGTACAGTCCTAAAGGAGATCACTGAAAATATTCAGAGCCGGAACAATTTCAACTATAACCAACTTCTTCCATTAAGTTAGCGAAATACAATGCTGATATCTACAGTTCTGAAATCATTAAGGATTATTTTTACTATTTGTTCTCTGTATTAAAATTATGATTACTTTTTAAACTTAATATACCTCCCTTCATCACATCTCAGGGAGGTTCACAAGATAAAAATACCAGGAAAGAAGCATAAAATAAATAGTTAAACAAAAACAAAACAAAACAACAACCCCATCTCCCACAAACACATTTCAAAGGCCACATCAGCCAAAGGCCTGTTTAAAGAGGAAGGTTTTTGCTGGGCGCCTAAAGATGTGTAACAAAGGCGCCAGCCAAACCTCATTGGAGAGCACATTCCACAAATGGGGAGCCACTGCAGAAAAGGCCCTTTCTTGTATTGCCACCCTCTGGACCTCTCATGGAAGAGGCACACGATGAAGGGCCTCATATGATGAACAGAGTTCAGATCAGCTTATATGCCTTTAAATTGGAAACAATTTTTATTTATCACTAAATAAAACCATTAAAATACAGTACTCTGAAGCTCTAACACAATCTCCCTGATCTCCCCTGCCCACATCCAACCACAAGGCACCAGTAATTTCAAAGTCATTACAGTGGTACCTCGGGTTACAGACGCTTCAGGTTACAGACTCCGCTAACCCAGAAATAGTACCTCGGGTTAAGAACTTTGCTTCAGGATGAGAACAGAAATTGCGTGGCGGCGGCGTGGCGGCCCCATTAGCTAAAGTGGTACCTCAGGTTAAGAACCGTTTTAGGTTAAGAACAGACCTCCAGAACGAATTAAGTTCTTAACCCGAGGTACCACTGTACTATAGTAACTTTTTAAGCGGAGCCAACAAAATACAAAACTAATCAAACAATATATTGGTCTCCAAGAGCAGCCTGAAACTGGAAGCAGCTGTAAGGAGTACATCAATATGCATTTATGATTCAGCATTTCTTGTTCATGAAATTCTGAAAGCTTCCAAGATGCTAATACCATCAAATCTAATAGCAAGAGATGCAATAAGAGAAGCAATGACTCCTGAACTATTGCCCAGGTTCTTTACACATTCAGATTGTGACCCAAATCCTAAGACAAAGACAGAAATGCTAGGTCATCATCACAGTAAAGGGGTATGTGATGACCCTTGACGTTCTTAATTTTCTTGTCAGCTACCACTATGTTGCCAGTTAAAGGTAAAGGTAAAGGGACCCCTGACCATTAGGTCCAGTCGTGACCGACTCTGGGGTTGCGGTGCTCATCTTGCTTTATTGGCCGAGGGAGCCGGCGTACAGCTTCCGGGTCATGTGGCCAGCATGACTAAGCCGCTTCTGGCGAACCAGAGCAGCGCACGGAAACACCATTTACCTTCCCACCGGAAGGTTGTGCGCTTATCTCGCTCTATAGGCTGAGGGAGCCGGCATTTGTCCGCAGACAGCTTTCAGGTCATGTGGCTCTGGCGAACCAGAGCAGCACACGGAAACGCCATTTTACCTTCCCGCCGGAGCGGTACCTATTTATCTACTTGCACTTTGACGTGCTTTCGAACTTCTAGGTTGGCAGGAGCAGGGACTGAGCAACGGGAGCTCACCCCAACGCAGGGATTCGAACCGCCAACCTTCTGATCAGCAAGTCCTAGGCTCTGTGGTTTAACCCACAGCGCCACCCGCGTCCCTTTGTTGAAGTACAGACCTACTAATCATTTGATTAGCAGCAGACTACCCCAGTGGGAAGAAAACCAGCATCAGTATTAGTCATATGCATTTTCTGGGATAGTTAAGGTGCATATTTATCTCAACACTTATCGATGGGAAAGAGATGCTCTATTTCACAGTTCAAAACTGTTGCTTGAGGACCTCACTGCCCATGTTGAATTCTTTACAGCGCTTGTCATTCTCCATAACTGTGTGGCACAGGAAGCCAAGAAACCACAGTTGAGACGCTTAACCATTTACACTTCACTCTCATTGGCTGTTTTCAGTAAGCAGCTCCTGGGTCAGAATAGCTTAAATCACTTCAAGGTATCCAGGATGTAACAGGTACTGCTTCTCAGCTATGCATCATGGAGAATGAGCTTTATTGCAAGGAGTTTTCTTGCAACAAGAGATTTATCTGGCGCATATAACAGAAAATCATGGCAATAGAAAAGAAACTGTGCCAGTGGGGACTAACTGAAAAGCTACATCACAGTGTTATAATTCTGTCAGTCAACAGGAGGGTGTTTTCAGGCAAACTCTGAAGTTGCTTTTTTGAAAACTGGTACAATAGTGGAGAACCTTTGCCCCGCAAGTGAAATTAGGTCCACTGAGAGTCCTAATTTGGCCCACAAGGCTGCTTCCTCCAAACTATACCCACATGTTCCACCATCATGGAAACAATTCGGAGCCTTGGCAAGAAAGGCTTGCTGTAAATGTTGATCAGCTGATCACTGCTGACAGCAAGCTCCACTGTGATCAGCTGCAGTATGGAATTCCCAATCAAAATATTTGTTTATTGTATTTATGAGATCACTCAAAATAACTTCTCTACGTCTCTTACATGTAAACAGAACATGTGTATGCTTAATTTGGCATCATTTGGAACATGAGATTGGCTGATGACCGCTTCTCTTTGTAGCTACCTACCCATATATTTAGATCCTCAATGAAGGACCTCTTGTTAACGTCTTTCTAATGTAATGGGGGAGGGTATGAGAAGACTTCTCAGCAGTGACAACTACAGCGCAGAACACTATCTCTAGAGAGGTTTGCTTGGTCTCTTACCTTAACATCTTTTCAGCACTAGTAAGGACCTTTTTATTTTTCCAGCTTTTAAAGAAACAATTTTAATCTTGCTGTATCATGCTGCTTTTATGATTTGGTGGCTTTTTCATTTACTGTATTTTCTTGCATTCACATTGTAATTGTTTGATTTTTTTTTTGCAAACCACCCTGGGAGTATAATTGTATAATACTTTCATAGGGTTGTATCTGGCTAAGCCATGCCCAAACTAGGCCCACTGAAATCAATGGAATTGTTAGTCATGAGCAACTGAAGTCCAATGATTTCAGTGTGTCACTAATGAATATGACTTAGTTGAACAAAGCCTTCAATAAATAAATACACAGGAATAGGAGGCAGGGTATCTGTGCTTTGTTTCTTCTCTCAACGCTCCCAATTTGTGTTGTTTGGCTGCTTTTTCAATTGCTTATTCTTTATTAATGAAGCCCACATTATTATTATTTTTTAAACCACTTCAAATTTACATAGAACAGCTGTTTTAGTCAGAACCTAAATTAAATCCACACTTCAAAATATAATTTTTTATGGCTTGAAAGGGTGGATTTTCTTTGTGCGTGAAACAAATTATGGGACACAAAATAAACATAGCCCAAGTTGGCTATGCTTGTTGTTTATTTAAAGAACCCCTATTTAATTTAAAGATTTTAAAGCCACCCTTTAGTAAACTATAAGGGCTGCATACAATGAAATAAAAACATCAAGGCAGAACTAGTCCATACAGTCAAGTTAAGCTGTCCATAAGAAGATAAACAGTTACATTTGGAGGAAGTGGGGTTAATTCAACTTGCTACTTTAGTCAAGACAACACCAGCTATTGATATATTTAGAAGTTACCTGTGTAAGAAGTCGGGGGCTTTATTTAGCAGGGTATAGTACTGCCTCACGAACTCCCGCCCTACAAGCAGCGGACTTGGCTTCTCCATCACCATTTCTTTGGTAGACAGTGTCAAAGGCTGTAATACAAGAGAACACACACAACGTGAGATGAAATGTACTCCATTGGATAATGAACATTAAATGCAGTAGAATCTTATAACTGCAGGGAGGGAAAGAACTACAGCAGTTCCTATCCAGCAAAATTCAATTTCAAAAGAATTTAAGGTTTCTGTAATTTCCCCTTCCAAGTGTTCACTTCACTTACATATGACTGATAAAAGCATAAAAGCTGGGGTGGGCAGCAGCTGCAATTCTTTATTTTAAAATATTTGCCCGATATCCTGAGACCCCTTTGGACTCAGAACGCAAAGCGTTCTGAAAGTTTGGCTCATACAGCAGCCCAGCATGAGTCTACAGGTTACAAGCCATTAAAGCATGGCAGAGTACAGTGGTGCCCCGCAAGACGAATGCCTTGCAAGACGGAAAACTCGCTAGACGAAAGAGTTTTCCGTTTTGGAGGTGCTTCGCAAAACGAATTTCCTATGGGCTTGCTTCACAAGACGACAATGTCTTGCGAGTTCCTGCTGTTTTTTTTCCTCCCCCCCCCTTTTCTAAGCTGCTAATCAGCTGATCTGATCAGCAGATAAGCCGCTAAAAGCCGCTAATAGCGCTAATCCGTCAATGGGCTTGTTTCGCAAGACGAAAAAACCGCTAGACGAAGAGAATCACAGAACGGATTCTTTTCGTCTTGCGAGGCACCACTGTACTAAGATACATGGCTAAGTTTAAGATTTGATCCTACACTTGACGTGCTCCCTGCCCTCTACTTTTGAAGACTGAAGCAGGCACATTCGTGCATTTGACGTCCCAAGCCTTGGGACTGAGAAGCAAATGGGAACTCCTCTGTAGAGGCTGGACATATATGGTCTGCTTGCACCAGCAATGTTGCCTCCGCATCCTTGGAGATGACACAGCCAGCTCACAAAGTTCTCTTCACTTTCAGGGTACGGTGCTGCTGGAACCACCTCCACAGCTGGTGATATATGGCTTGGGAAGTCCATCTCTGACAAGCCACTAGGCCCTTCTCCTGAATCTGCATCCCTTCCTCCCAATCCACTGGCCATTTCCCTAGGGCTGCAAGTTCTCAACCCACTAGAACCTTCCCTTGGGTTGGCCTCTCCCAATTCTCATCAACACCTGACCACCCTCTCTGTGACATGTCCATGGGCTGCACATCCTATGTGGGACTTGCACTATTTGGATATACAGTATCAGGAATGTACTACTTTGATGCCCAACGTTCTGACCCAATGTATGTTTACTCCAGGGTAAGTTCCACCATGTTCAAAGGGGCTTATTCCCAGGACTGCAGATTTAGATTCTAAATCAGGAATGGGGAAACCTGTGGTCCTCCAGATATTGCTGCATTACAACTCCCCGATCATTGGCAACACTGGCTGAACTTGAAGGAAGGTAAAGTAAAACAACATGGCTTTGGCAAAGTGGAGTCCTGTGCTGCCTTGCCAACCTTTCATTTTCTACAATCAATCATTTATTATTGAATACTTATATACCACCCATCTGACTGGGTTACCCCAACCACTCCGGGTGGCTATAAAAAAATTAAAGCATAATACGACATCAAACATTTAAAAATTCCCTGAACATGGCTGCCTTCAAATGTCTTCTAAAAATTAGATAGTTGTTTATTTCCTTGACATCTGATGGGAGGGAATTCCACAGGGCAGGTGCCACTACCAAGAAGGCCCTCTGCCTGGTTCCCTGTAACTTGGCTTCTCGCAGTGAGGGAACCACCAGAAAGCCCCTCCGGGCTGAACTATGGGGGTGGAGAAGCTCCATCAGGTATACAGGGCCAAAGCCTTTTAGGGCTTTACAAGCATGTATGATTCAGTAGAGATTATATACTCTGGCTTCCAAAAAGCTTTTGATAAAGTACCTCACCAAAGTCTTCTGAGTAAATTTAGCAGTCATGGAAGAAATAACAGAGATTCATTAATTTGCTAAAGAACAGGAAGCTAAGGACTGAAATAACATAAAATTATTTCAATGATGGGAAGTACAATGAATATAAGATACCGATACTATTTAATTTTTCCTTAAATGATCTGGAGACAAAGAGTGAACACTAAAATGGCCAAGTCTGCAGAGAACAGCAAATTATTCAGGTTGCCGACTAATAGCAGCTGGAAAATCTCTCCCAACTGCATGAATAGTCAATGAAACGTAGGTTCAATGCAAGTTAAGTGAAAACTGATACACGTTGGAGGGGAAAAAACCTGTATATTGATGAGATCTGAACATGTGGTGACTAAACAAAAAAAATGTATATTACGACCACAGTGCATACAGCTCTGTGAAAATCATTAACTAAGAGCATGGTGGTAATGGAAAAGGAAAATACCGTGCTCGGAATTATTACAAAAGGAATTTAAAATGAAGCAGTTGCTATCATATCACATTTATATAAATAAACCTATAATGCACTTGCATCTGGAATACTATCTACAATTTCAGTTGCTCCATCACAAAAAGATGATATAGAGTTGGAAAAGATGTAAAAAAGCGCAGCCAGGAAGATGACAGGGTGGAAGCACCCTACTAAGGAATGCTCAAGTATTGGGGACTTTTCAGTTTATCAAAGAGATGGCTAAGGGTGCAAGCCTATATTTATGCTGGCTGGAGAGCTTTAGGGTTAAGAAGAAGAGAAGAAGAGTTTGGATTTGATATCCCGCCTTTCACTCCCTTTAAGGAGTCTCAAAGCGGCTAACATTCTCCTTTCCCTTCCTCCCCCACAACAAACACTCTGTGAGGTGAGTGGGGCTGAGAGACTTCAGAGAAGTGTGACTGGCCCAAGGTCACCCAGCAGCTGCATGTGGAGGAGCAGAGACGCGAACCCGGTTCCCCAGATTACGAGACTACCGCTCTTAACCACTACACCACACTGGCTCCCTGAACCAATGTACTACCCAAGCCAAACCACTGTTGACTCCACCACCCCATGAAACTAGTCAATTGTTGTTGTTGGCATCTGTCTGTCTCAAGAGACAATGAAATGCACCTCCGGGGCTGAAGTCAAACCGCTGCTCTATCTTCTCGACCCCCACTGTGTCTCCCCTTAAACTTATTTTTTCCAGGCTAAACATACCCAGCTACTTCTGTCCAGCATCTATTTCCAGACTGACCATTCTAGCTAGTCATCCCCCTCTGGACACACACCAGTTTGTCAGTGTCTTCCTTAAATTTGGTATGTCATGTAACATAATTAATACAACTGAAATCAAATTGAATAGATACAATACTCTGGAATAAGGTGACCATAGGTAGCACACTTATTTGTTTTTTCAGCATGATAAAAGTTCATTTGTTAACATTTGCAGCGCCTTCATCCCTCCTCTGCCACAGAAGGAAAGTATGTGCTATTGAATTGTTAAACCTTAAATTATTTACAAATATTCCAATAAAGATAATTTTCAAGTGAAGTTTTGAATCTGCTTGAATACAATGTTTCAAACTTCATTTGGAGCACATGGGGTGGGGGGGTAAATTTCCATTCTAATACTTTTGGATATTGGAAAACCTTCGGAGATGTTCATACAGCATGTAAAATTAATACAGCACACATTTAATAAACAAAAATAAAAAGTAAGTCAAACAAATGCGCTAAATCAGAACTCAAATGCCTTAGGGCAACATAAATTTTCCAGTCCAAAATTTTCTGGAAAACCTGTACCACTAGGATTCACCTTGCTGGTGGGAGCTACGCAAGGACAGTAGCTCAGTGGTAGAGCATCTATCGGTCTTGAAAGACCTACACTGGCTCATTTCCAAGCACAATTCAAAGTGTTGGTGCTGACCTTGAAAGCCCTAAACGGCCTCGGCCCTGTATACATATAGCATCTCCACCCCCATCATTCAGCCCGGACACTGAGGTCCAGCGCCGAGGGCCTTCTGGTGGTTCCCTTGCTGCAAGAAGTGAGGTTACAGGAAACCAGGCAGAGGGCCTTCTCGGTAGTGGCACCTGCCCTGTGGAACACCCTCCCAGCAGATGTCAAGGCAATAAAAAACTATTTTACTTTTAAAAGACAGCTGAAGGTGGCGCTGTTTAGGGAAATTTTTAATGTCTGACGTTGTATTGTTTTTGATATTTGGTTGGAAGCCACCCAGAGTGGCTGGGGAGACCCAGTCAGATTATTATTATAAATTATTATTATAACATCTAGGTCCCAAGTTCAATACCTGGCAATTCCAGGTAGCACGGTGAGTGTGGTGGAGAGGCTCCTTCCTAAACACAGGAGAGCTCCTGCCAATTGGTGGAGACAGAAGGTGAATCAACGATCTGGCTCAGTATAGCACAGTACCGTATGTTCCTAAAGTGAAAGAGCACTTTCCACAAAAAGCTTATCCTCTAAATAGTATTATGGGTACCTCTAAATAGTATTATATGGGAAGTACAATACAACGGGAACTGTTGCTCTGTTACCCCAGCAAGGGAGGAAAGGACAAGGCACCCCACAAAACGAAGCAAGGGATAGGAAGTAACATGCTTACCCGACAACACCTTTATGGTTAAACTTTTTGCATTACAAAGCCTTCCTCTCCCAAAGCTAGTAATGATGTCTCCATGCAAATCTAAGTACACACACTTAGTGGGGTGGGGTAGTGACACAGGCTCAGGGGCAGGTAAGCTTTGTGTTGCCGCTACTGCTAGGTAAAGGTAAAGGGACCCCTGACCATTAGGTCCAGTTGTGACCGGCTCTGGGGCTGCGGCGCTCATCTCGCTTTATTGGCCGAGGGAGCCGGCGTACAGCTTCCAGGTCATGTGGCCAGCATGGCTAAGCAGCTTCTGGCGAACCAGAGCAGCACACGGAAACGCCGTTTACCTTCCCGCCGGAGCGGTACCTATTTATCTACTTGCACTTTGACGTGCTTTCGAACTGCTAGGTTGGCAGGAGCAGGGACCGAAGAACGGGAGCTCACCCCGTCGCAGGGATTCGAACCGCCGACCTTCTGATTGGCAAGTCCTAGGCTCTGTGGTTTAACCCACAGCGCCACCTGTGTCCCTTATGCCACCTGTGTCCCTTATACCGCTACTGCTAGTGCCAGCCAAACAATCATTATTCCTTTTGCCTTCCAGGATCACAGTCTGAAAAAAGTGGACATTGCACAAAGAACTCCACAGCAGCTCCCCACAGGAAAAAGAGCAAGTACTGTCTCGGTGATAGCTCCCTTCTGAAAGGCTAGATGAAGCTGAGACTAGCCAGAACCTATGCTGCTGATTCCTGACCATTGCTCATTAATGTCCCCAACTCTTCTTGGCGCACAGGCAGCCCTCTAAGGACAGTTCCTACTAAGACTACACAATAGGACTACAATGTTAGTAAGAGGAGTGACCGGTGCTATTCCTTGTGTTTTGCTGACTTTCCTGTTCTACTAAGCTCCTGTATTTTTTTGTAAGCTGCTTGGGAGGACAGCTATGTATTGTTGAAGCCCTAGCCAACACCGAGATGGAGCACTATGGAGCAGTACACCTGTTCCTTTGCTGTTGGCCACATAGCAAAGATGAAGGAGCACTGCTGAGACAAGGTGACTGGAAGCTATGTTCATATTTTCTGCTTCCAGATCTCATTCCGCTTTGTTACAGCTGCCACTTCTGTGTTGATGGGGTTTGGGAGTTGAGGACCCTTTCCCCCCAGTGTTAGAAACTGGGATAGAAAAGCTAGGAGCCAAATGGCTCGTGGGACCTGGGCTGTGGGTGCCAAAACAGAATGTCTAGTTGCCATTAGGGGTGGGTCCAGCAACACTTATTATTTTGATAAGCATGAACTAATATGCAATTCACATAAGTGACACATTGTTAATATCCCATTTTAAAAAGAAATACATGTTTAATTTGGTGTTTACAATAAAATATTGGTACTAGACTTCAGTTTTCAAAACACTCTACTCTACATTATTAAACTCCTTAATGTACTGTCTATTCTTAACATATACTTTGAGGCTTCAAAGCTAATACATTTCAGTAATCCTTGAGTGTCAGCCAAGTGCAAAAAAATGGAACCCAGACCTTTTGCGGTGCTCGCAAATGGGGTATCTTTAGGCGCAAAATGTGCCTGGTGCCCTGCTAATTTCGAACCCTGCTTTCCACGCCTGCTGAGTCTTATTCACAGGCGCTCGTGTCAGAATAGAATTATGAAGAGAAAGGGGCTCAAAGATTTCTTTTCCACCAGGTCTTGGTGTAGTTTATTCCTTCGTTGGCCATCTGAATTCCAGGTAAGGGGGTTGAGACCCCTAACAGTTGAAAAGCCTCCTGGTTACTTCTGATGTGATGAATTATGCAGTGGGCATGTGAAGGAATGAGTAAGTCTGTTGTTAGGGGAAAGAATTGGGGACATGTCTTTCCTCAAGACATAGAGAGGAAATAAACAGCAGTACCAGACAATAATGCATACGAACATGTGGAATAGTGTGGCTAGGTTATATGGCAGGGACTGAGTGCTGCAAAAGCAAACTGGGTCACGTGGGAGTCATACAATTGACTGATGTGGTATTTCCTCTGAATGGATCAAGACTCTGCATTCACCAAGGCATCCTAGGTATACAAAGTCCTTCCAGAATTTTCTAGTGGGAAATGGCAGTCAAGGTTTGAACCTGGGACCACTTGTGTGTGAAACCTGGGGTTCCTGGTGCAACCCTCTAGGTCTTTGCTGGGTCAGGATGCTGTGCCCCATAATATGCCCTCCTGCTGTACCTGAGTGGTTGGAAAACTGTTTGGGGGGAGTAAAGGTTGGATTGCAATTTTGCCTGCTTCTCCCTCCCCACTTATCTTTTGGCATGACCACTTGTTGTCTGACATGCAAAAGGAGAATTTGGCCCCAGTTCAAACACATCCCTCATGGGGGGTTGTGCCTAATTCACCTATTTCCTGCCCCTACGCCCTATAGGAAGAGCTAACAAGAGGCTCTGCACAATTGCAGCTTCACCCTGTTAATGAGTTTGCAGCCTGGCCTGGCCCTTTATAGACTGCTAAGTAAAAGGGACGTGGGTGGCACTGTGGGTAAAACCACAGTGCCTAGGACTTGCCGATCGTATGGTCGGCGGTTCAAATCCCCGCGGCGGGGTGAGCTCCCGTCTTTCAGTCCCAGCTCCTGCCCACCTAGCAGTTCGAAAGCACCCTTAAAAGTGCAAGTAGATAAATAGGTACCGCTTTCCATGTGCTGCGCTGGTGCTGGCTCGCCAGAGCAGCGATGTCACACTGGCCACGTGACCTGGAAGTGTCTGCAGACGGCGCCAGCTCCCGGCCTCTAGAGTGAGATGAGCGCACAACCCTAGAGTCTGACAAGACTGGCCCGTACGGGCAGGGGTACCTTTACCTTTACCTTTTTAAGTAAAAGTAGCCCACACTCTCCACTTCATCTCTGGGGGTTTTCCATTAGCATTTGGTTAGCTACAATGGAAAACAGGATGAGGAACTACATGGATCTTTTAGCATGCATACATGCAGTAAAGCTGCTGTTTTTCTCTGAATGGAAGGAAGATCTATTTTTGTCTCTAGGGTATTTGCATATGAATGCATTGGAGTAAACATTAAGGTGGCTAGGCTAGTGTTCAGAACTATGATAATACATCTTAAGGGAATTCTATTTTTTATTATCCTTTTAACCAAACAGAGCTTTGTTTTCAAATCAGGTCTAGGACCAGCTATAATGCACAGTAAATAAGTACATCTGTCAAAAGGTAAAAGAAAAGGTTAAAGCAATTTGTTATAGTGGGGTTGACAAACTCAGCAATCCTTGATGCGTCAGTAGGGACAAGACAGGTTCACAGCACCCATTTTCACATGTGAAATGGAAGCTGATGTAGCATAGTAGCTAAGTGTTATTGAACAGGAAATCCCCACTTAAGATCTTAGCCACCGTAAGTCACTTTCACTCTTGTAAGATCTTAAGAGGAGTCAGCTGCAACAGGCCAATGCCTTATCTAGTCCAGCACCCTGTTCTCACAGCAGCTGACCAGATACCAATTATGAGAAATCCACAGGCAGAATTCAAGCACAATAAACTTTTCCCCCTCCTGAGGCTTCCAGCAGTAACTGGTATTCAGAAGCATGATAGCCTGCAACTGCAGAGGCAGTGAATATCCATCATAGTTAGTGGCCTTTGATAGCCCTCTTCTCCTTTCCCATCCTGAAGCAGGGGTTGGACTAGATGACCCTCAGGGTCTCTTCCAACCCAACCATTATATGATTCCTAACACTCATATTACCTGGAGTTCCACACGCTTCTAGCACTGCCACCCCTACCTTACAGGGCTGTTTTTGCCAGGAAGCATGTTACTCTGGTGTGCTGGGAACTTGAAAGGTGCCACATGAGCACTAAGTATTTGGGAGCTGTCACTGAGCCCGCAGTGAAGGAAGCTGTGTGTGTATGTGCGCACATACGGGGACACACATAACTGTACATGCACACATTAGAGAGAGAAAGAGAGTGACAGAGAGAGACGTGCACACCCACAATCTTACTCTTTCAAAGGCGGGCTTGTGTACCATAGAATCACAGAACCGAATAGTCGGAAGGGGGCCTCCGGGGGGTCATCTAGCCCACCCCCCGCCATGCAGGGAACCTCAGCACGCGTTTCCCTCCCCCTGCCACCCAGTCTGAACCCTGCTTAGCATTGCAAACGACCTAGCGGTTTTGTGGCTGCAGATGCTGCCGCAAGCTGCGTGAGCACCTAAAAGAGGACTTATTGCAATTATTATATTATATTATTATTATTTTTATTATTATTATTATTATTATTATTACCGCCACTACACACAAACAGAGAGAGAGAGAGAGAAAGAGAGTGAGTGAGAGAGAGACGTGCACACTCACAATCTTACTCTTTCAAAGGTGGGCTTGTGTACCATAGAATCACAGAACCGAATAGTCGGAAGAGGGCCTCCGGGGGGTCATCTAGCCCACCCCCCCGCCATGCAGGGAACCTCAGCACGCGTTTCCCTCCCCCTCCCACCCAGTCTGAACCCTGCTTAGCATTGCAAACGGGCTAGCGGTTTCGTGGCTGCAGATGCTGCCGCAAGCTGCGTGGGCACCTAAAAGAGGACTTATTGCACATTATTATTATTATTATTACCCCCACTACACACACACACACACACAGAGAGAGAGAGAGAGAGAGAGAGAGACGTGCACACTCACAATTTTACTCTTTCAAAGGCGGGCTTGTGTACCATAAAATCACAGAACCGAATAGCCGGAAGGGGGCCTCCGGGGGGCCATCCAGCCCACCCCCCCGCCATGCAGGGAACCTCAGCACGCGTTTCCCTCCCCCTCCCATCCCGTCTGAACCCTGCTTAGCATTGCAAACGGGCTAGCGGTTTCGTGGCTGCAAGCTGCGTGGGCGCCTAAAAGAGGACTTATTGCATGTTATTATTATTATTACCACCACTACCTGGCACCTCCCCGGCCCCTTTCCCCCTCAGGGCGAGGCCGGAGGGAAGAAGGTCGCGCAGCCACCGGCCTCGCACCCCTCTGGGCGCCCGGGGAAGGGGCCTGCGGGGCTGTTGACAGCCGCCGCCGCTCCTCCTCTTCCTCCTCCCGCTCTCTTTCTCTGAGGAGAAGCTGCCCCGCTGCCCCCCTTCCCACACACCCCCTTCACGGGGGAAGGCGGGAGGGAGGCGGCCTTCCCCGCCCGGCCCGGCCCTCTCCCCGCCGTTACCTAGACGCTCTTCTTTCTCCGTCTCAGGGTCCGGGGTTCGCTTCCCGGCCGAGGGCGCGGGGGGAGGAGCGACTGGGGCAGCGCGTCCGTCTCTTTCTTTCTCCCTCCCTCCCTCACAAGCACGGATTCGGGGCGGAACCGGATGTCTCGTCCGCTCTCGCTCTAATAAGGAGGAGCGGGCGGGCGAGCGAGAGGGGGTTGGGGAGGAGGAGGAGGAGGAAGGTGGCGCGCGCGCAGCCTCCGGAGGGCGGCCCGGACGTGGGCGGGGTCAGAGGCCGCCGGAGCGGAAGGCGCACGCGCGTGCGCACGCGCACTCGGGTTTTGTTCTTTTTTTGTTTTGTTAGGGCCAATGGTAGCTTTTTTCTAATTTAGGCCGGAAGTGGCGGCTTCATCTCTATGGTTTCCGCCCGCCCGCTTCCTCCCAATGGCGTTTCCCAGGTTAAAGGGCGCTGTTTACAGCGCCGTCGCGGGACGAGTGACGAAGGGCGCGCCGAGTGACGACATTCTAAATTTAATTCTAAATTAATTTAAATTCGAATTAATTGATTTAATTTAAATTTAATTCTGAATTATATACCGGAAACGCGGGAGATTACAAGGGGTCAATATATATATATATATATATATGCTTTCGTAGATTTTCACGGGTACAGGAATGCAGGTTTTGGTGTCTTCGGGTGTCTTCCCGTGTAAGAGTTGGGGTGTCTAGGCGACGTTTCGACGAGGTCTCACTCGTCATCTTCAGGCTGGTGCTTTCGGCTTCTTGTTACTAGAACAGAGCAGGATCTCAGTGTTTGAGTTCCTATAAATACTGTTGAGGGGGTGTGGTGTATAGCCTCCAACGTTCTGGGCAGAGAGGGAGTTCCCAGGTTAGTGTGCCTTTTCTTCTTTTGTTTCTTAATTACTTGAGGGATATCTTGAGTGATTTCTTGAGTGATATTCTGAGTACCACTTAGGAGGGTCATTAGGTGTGGATTAGTTGCTAAAGCTTTCGTGTCTTGACCTCTTGAGCTTGTGAAAAGTTTTTCTGAGAAGATGGCTGTACTGCACTTAGTTGTGCTCTGGCTTGGCTTCGTGTATAGGGGCGAGCTGTGGTTTTGTGCCCTGTGCCAGCCAGATCTGTGTAGGGATTGCAGGGGGGTGCAGCATCCGGAGGTGCCACTATGGTTTGGCTACTGGATGGTGTCTGTACTTTATCTGTGGAGAGGGTCTGGGTTTGGGTCTGGTGTGGTTGATTGGAGATGGCGTTCTGTGTGCTTCTGGTTCTGGTGTCGGTTTTTGTGGGGAGGGCTAATTTCCAGATGTCTGGCAGGCGGGACGTGTCGTCACGCTTGTTCATGTTGTGAGGGTGTTTCTCTATCTCGATGGCTTCCATGATTATTCTCTTGTGGTGATGTTCCATGTTAAAGAGCAATTTGGAATCTGCAAAATTAATTTCGTGTCCTGTTTCTTTCATGTGTTGGTAAAGAGAGGAAGTTTTTTCTTCTTTTTTGACGGCATTCTTGTGTTCTGCGATACGTGCATTTATTCGTCTGTTTGTTTGTCCAATGTACGTGGCTGGGCAGACTTTGCAGGGTATTTCATAGACCCCTTGGTTTTCTAACTGGATTTTATCTTTTGGGTTTCTGAGGATATTGGCTATTTTTTGGTTGGTGCAAAAGGCTGTTTTGATATTGTGTTTATGGAGGATTTTGCTAATTTTATCTGTAGTGCCCTTGATATAAGGAAGGAGGGCCATGCCATTGTTTTCTTCTGTGTCTTGGTTTTTGGGGGGTGTTTCTTTTTGGATTAGCTTCGTAACCCTGTTTTGTTGGTATCCGTTGGCGATTAACACATTTGAGAGATTCTGTAACTCAGTTGTCAAGTGGTCCTTGTCAGCCAGGCGTTTGGTTCTGGAGATGAGAGTCTTGGCTACGGAGTTTATTTGTGCAGGGTGGTGGTGTGATTGTGCATGTAAGTAGCGGTTGGTGTGTGTTTTTTTCCGGTAGATAGTGTGTCCTAGGGAGCCATCAGGTTTTTTGTAGATTAGGACGTCAAGGAAGGGAAGTTGGTTGTTGGCTTCTATTTCCAAAATCCTCCATAATTATTATTATGGAGGTGCCACTATGGTTTGGCTACTCCATTAATTATTATTATTATTATCCATAATGATTATTAATTTTTTTTTAAAAAGACATTCTTTCTTTCAAGAAAAGGAAAGCATTTCCGTATCGACCACACTTCTCGCCCCTGTCAGAGCCCGTCTGGAACCTGGGTGGAATCTAACAAGCGTGTTAAAAACGCTGTGAAAATGCTTTTTTTAAAAAATCGTTTTGAAAAAGGCATTGAATTTGCTATAGCTCACAGTCGCCATCTAGTGCCACTAATTGTATATGGCACTGTACAACACATTCAAAACGCTTCGTTTGCAGCTGTATAGCTGAGTCCCTGGGCCCCACATTGGCTGCGGTATTTAGAAACATCATCATCAACGGTATTGTTTTTTATTTTATAGCTACATGCCGCTCTTCAGCCCTATACCCGCCCACCCGCCCACAGTTTAAAATACCATTGTTGTTGTTTAGTCGTGTCCGACTCTTCGTGACCCCATGGACCAAAGCACACCAGGCACTCCTGTCTTCCACTGCCTCCCACAGTTTGGCCAAACTCATGCTGGTAGCTTCGAGAACACTGTCCAACCATCTCATCCTCTGTCGTCCCCTTCTCCTTGTGCCCTCCATCTTTCCCAACATCAGGGTCTTTTCCAGGGAGTCTTCTCTTCTCATGAGGTGGCCAAAGTATTGGAGCCTCAGCTTCAGGATCTGTCCTTCCAGTGAGCACTCAGGGCTGATTTCTTTCAGAATGGATAGGTTTGATCTTCTTGCAGTCCATGGGACTCTCAAGAGTCTCCTCCAGCACCAGAATTCAAAAGAACCAATTCTTCAGTGATCAGCCTTCTTTATGGTCCATCTCTCACTTCCATACATCACTACTGGGAAAAGCATGGCTTTAACTATACGGACCTTTGTTGGCTACCAGCATGAGTCTGACCAAACTGCGGGAGGCAGTGGAAGACAGGAGTGCCTGGCGTGCCCTGGTCCATGGGATCACGAAGAGTCGGACACGACTAAACAACTAAACAACAACAAGATGTTCATCAGCCCAATAAAGAAATAAAATAATAATACCATCGCCGTATATCAAGTGATATCCTCCGAAAATCACTGTTATTAAAAACCACATTGAAAAGCATAGCGACAAACAGGCTGTGTACACGCAAGGCCGAAACGCGCGTGTTACACGTAACGTGTGAATCAGCCCGATGACGTGATGGGCGGTGAGGAAGGGCGAGGCAGTGGAAGACAGGAGTGCCTGGCGTGCTCTGGCCCATGGGGTCACGAAGAGTCGGACACGACTAAACAACAACAACGTTGCAGTTTTAAACGCTTTTAATGGAATGAAATAATAACTAATGCCAAGCCATGCCTTCTGCATGAGGAGGGCTGGCCCAAATCAAAGCCTGCGCTGAAAAAACAAAACAAAAAAAAGCTTTCGATTTCCTCTCCATGGGCGGGTTTCAACTCCTAACCTCGGGGGAGAGAAGTCTACAGAAGCCGGAAGTTGAGGCGGTGTGTCCCTCTACCAGTTTCCTCTCTCTAGGGTGACTACCTTTGTGCCCTACACCGGAAGTTCAGGCGGGGTGTCTCTCCGGCGTCTCTCTCCGTAGGATGGCTACCTTTGTGCCACGTCTTGGCGCAGGCGCACTGGCGGCGCTGCTGGCTGCTGACGGGAGCTGACGCGGCCCGAGGAGAGGAGCCGCGGCCTAGCGAGCCTGGCGAGGCGGGGAAGGCCGGCCGGGGAAGATGAACTTCTTGCGGGGCGTCATGGGCGGCCAGAGCTCCGGGCCCCAGCCCTCCGGAGCCGACACGGTGAGTCCTCCGCTGGGGAAGTTCGCTTAGGTCCCCCCCGGCGGCGACCCGGGTCGCCCTTCCCCGGCGAAGTCCCTCCCTTAGGGCGCCCGGTTGCCTGACGGCCGGCTCCCTGTTCCACTCGCCCATCACGTCATCGGGTCTGATTCACACGTTACGTGTAACACGCGTGTTTTGGCCTTGCGTGTACATAGGCTGTTCGTCGCTATGCTTTTCAATGTGGTTTTTAATACAACTGATTCTCGGGGGAAGGGCGGTATGCAGGCTTGATATATGGCGATGGTATTATTATTTTATTTCTATATTGGGCCGATGAACATCTTGTTGTTGTTTAGTTGTTTAGTCGTTTAGTCGTGTCCGACTCTTGGTGACCCCATGGACCAGAGCACGCCAGGCACTCCTGTCTTCCACTGCCTCCCGCAGTTTGGTCAAACACATTCATTAGCTTCGAGAACACTGTCCAACCATCTCGTCCTCTGTCCTTGTGCCCTCCATATTTCCCAACATCAGGGTCTTTTCCAGGGAGTCTTCTCTTCTCATCAGGTGGCCAAAGTCTTGGAGCCTCAGCTTCAGGATCTGTCCTTCCAGTGAGCGCTCAGGGCTGATTTCCTTCAGAATGGATAGGTTTGATTTTCTTGCAGTCCATGGGACTCTCAAGAGTCTCCTCCAGCACCAGAATTCAAAAGCATCCATTCTTCGGAGATCAGCCTTCTTTATGGTCCAGCTCTCACTTCCGTACATCACTAATAGGAAAACCATAGCTTTAACTATACGGACCTTACATCCTTTCAAAGGTGTTGGGGGCGTGGTGATTAGTTTGTTCTTTTTCATCTGTTCTGTGCTTTTATGCTGTGAGCCAGCCTGCTATCTTCGGGTGGAAGGCAGTATGCAAATTAAATAAATAATGCCACTTTGCCATTTACCAACCACTGTTTGACCTCATCTGCTTTTTCAAACTTGCTGTCCCACCCACTGTCATGCCCATTTATTTGGTGTGAAGGACCATATTTATCTTCCGTATAGTGCTACTTTACCAGGCCTTTCCATTTAAGTTTTGGTAGGTACATCTTTGCTAGCTCTACGCTACAGTTTGCTAAAATGCTTTCTACATTTGTGTGATCGTATATTACCCAAAACACTTGTTACCACTCTTTCCTGTCTCCTTAGTCCCCAGTAGTGACATAACTTGAATACAAAATAATTTAAAATAAAAAAATTCCTTCCAGTAGCACCTTAAAGACCAACTAAGTTAGTTCTTGGTATGAGCTTTCGTGTGCATGCACACTTCTTCAGATACACTGAAACAGAAGTTGCCAGATCCTTCTATATAGTGAGAAGGTGACTAAGCCATTTCTCACCTTCTCACCCCTTGCCTTTTCCTGTAAGACCTATTACAGTCGTTAAGAGTCGTCAACAGGCTCATCTCAGCTATCTGCCAATCTCCCATTCCCACCACCCTTCTGAGTAATACCCCTCCCCACCTTCTCACTATATAGAAGGATCTGGCAACTTCTGTTTCAGTGTATCTGAAGAAGTGTGCATGCACACGAAAGCTCATACCAAGAACTAACTTAGTTGGTCTTTAAGGTGCTATTGGAAGGAATTTTTTTATTTTGACTATGGCAGACCAACACGGCTACCTATCTGCAACAAAATAATTTACCAGACTGACTTCTTGTACATTGTTGTGTAACTTGCGTGTGGGAGTTTGGATTTATGTCACACTATAAATGAGGGTTTAGTAACCTGTGATTTTGCATATGATGCACACCCAGCACACTTCATATGGTCATATGGACATCTAATATGATACCAATAACTCCCCAAGAAGTAGTACAATCGAAAAATTGGGGGGGGGGGTCTATAAAAAGGTCCACAACTTTCAGATTTTCCTTAAAAAAAGCTGAACAATTAAAAGCTCAACAACTTTTGGGTGTCCTGGTTTTTACTTTTTGAAATATGGCAACCCTCTTGTTGGATGATTTATGAAAGATTTCTGATTCCCAGTTGTTTAACAACAGTGTAGTTTCCATACTTGCAAAGGAGGCAAAGTCATTACAGTAGGGCCACAGATTTTTTGTTGCCCAAGAGCTCTCACCCTTAGCATCTTAGCTTGTTCAGTTCTTCACCATGTTTCAGACCAGGTGAGTATTTCTCAACTGCAGGAATCACCTTTCCATTCAGAGCTATATGAAAGTTATCTCAGTGCAGAGGCTGCAATAAAAGATGATGTTTTGTGGCCTTTGATCGAAGGAGAAACAACTCCCTGCATTTTCTGAGTGTTCCCAGTATGTATCACTTTATTTCTCAGATATGCTGCCAGGAAAGTAGCCACTGCTTTGCTGTGCTAAAAACTTTTACGTGCATCTTCATGTTGAGTACTAAACAAAAACCTATTGTCTGCAATTATTTTTTTTATAATATATTTATTAAGATTTTCAAAATATTACAAAATAAAAATAGAAAAAAGAAAAATACAAAATAAAAATAATTAAAAACAACTCAATCTTTCCATTACTTATTTTTCATTAGCTTGTTTCCCGGACCTCCTCACGCCTCCCTTTTTTGTATTCCAATTCAGTTTGTTGGTTCAGCAAATCCTTTGTTTATCCTAATCTTTAATCTTAAAATATTGTAACATTAAATCTTTGCCTATTAGTAATCCATTTTTCATATTCCCTTATAGGATTGCAGCTAAAAACCACTTAGTTTCTATCCAACATCATTCTAACATTCATTAATTTTACAATATTTCTGTAAATAATCTAAATTTCTTCCAATCTTCTTCCACCAACTCTTTTCCCTGGTCTCGGATTCTGCCAGTCATTTCCGCCAGTTCCATATAGTCAATCACCTTCATCTGCCATTCTTCCAGAGTGGGTAGATCTTGTGTCTTCCAATACTTTGCAATGAGTATTCTTGCTGCTGTTGTGGCATACATAAAAAAAAGTTCTATCCTTCTTTGGCACCAATTGGCCGACAATGCCCAGGAGAAAGGCCTCTGGTTTCTTCAAGAAAGTATATTTAAATACTTTTTTCAATTCATTATAGATCATCTCCCAGAAAGCCGTAATCCTTGGGCATGTCCACCAAAGGTGGAAGAATGTACCTTCCGTTTCTTTACATTTCCAACATTTGTTATCGGGCAAATGATAGATGTTTGCAAGCTTGACTGGGGTCATGTACCACCTGTATACCATTTTCATAATATTCTCTCTTAAGGCATTACATGCCGTAAACTTCATACCTGTGGTCCATAACTGTTCCCAGCCAGCCATCATTATATTATGTCCAACATCTTGTGCCCATTTAATCATAACAGATTTCACCGTTTCATCCTGAGTATTCCATTTCAACAGCAAGTTGTACATGCTTGACAAAATCTTAGTTTTGGGTTCTAACAGTTCTGTTCCTAATTTTGATTTTTCCACCTGGAAACCAATTTTCTTGTCCGAATTATATGCCTCCATTATCTGATAATAATGAAGCCAATCTCACACTTTATTTTTTAGTTTCTCAAAACTCTGCAATTTCAGTCTATCTCCCTCTTGTTCCAGAATTTCCCAATATTTCGGCCATTTGGCCTCCATATTGAGCTTTTTCTGTGCTTTGGCTTCCATCAGTGACAGCCACCTTGGGGTTTTGTTTTCCAATAAATCCTTATATCTTATCCAAACATTAAACAATGCTTTCCTGACGATATGGTTCTTAAATGCTTTATGTGCTTTGACCTTATCATACCACAGATATGCATGCCCCTATTGTCTGCAATTAATAGTGTGTGGGTGTAGGTCTTAACTTGTTTTACTGAAAAATCAACTATTTGAGACACAAAAGACACATGTAGTTTGCTTTCCCCTGTTTTCTTTTAAAAAGCTATTTGAGTATTGATAGGCTGCAAGTCTGAGAGAAGGATGCATCGAGAGAGCTTATTTTAATCATCTTTCCCCCACCAGTTGCTTATCAGTTTATAACCCCCCCCCCAAAAAAAAGCAGCTTTGTTCACCTGTGTCAGGAAAACATATGGGTATCCTGTAGCGCTCCTCCCCACTGTTGAGCTGAAACAGGACTAAGTGTTAATCGTCTTTGCCTGCTCATTTATCTTTGAAGATTTGCAGCATGCTCAGATTGATTCTGCTTTGTATTTTAAAACAATATGGAAAGACGAGACTTCATGTCAAGCCTAAAATGCTGCAGTATGCTATTATAAGGAACAGGAGAACTTTGTGATGGATATTAGAGTGTAGCAAAACGTTTGGGCCATAGCTCAGTGATAGAGCACCTTGTATGCAGAAGGTCCCATATTGAATCCCAGGTAGGGCTGGGAGATCTGCTGTCAGTCATTGTGGACCAGTGTTCTTCAGCCTTGGGTCTACAGCTGCGTCATCTCCAGAAAACTTACCTACTGCTCAGGGAAGATGACCGCTGAATGGTGTTTATATTGGTATGTACTGTGTATATGCACACATATACAGATACATACACACACACACACACACACACGCACACACAGGGACGCGGGTGGCGCTGTGGTCTAAACCACTGAGCCTAGGGCAGTGTTTCCCAACCACTGTTCCGCGGCACACTACTGTGCCGCGAGATGATGCCTGGTGTGCCGTGGGAAAAATTAAAAAGATTTTTTTTTTTTTGTAAAAGTCAAATTAGGTCCTAATCTATCCCTCGAGCGCCCCTTGTCCGTTATTGTGACGCATGAAGCGTGTTCCCGCCCACTCCCCGCCCTCTCTCTCTCTCTGTGGCGCTCTCCGCCGCTTCCTGCTGGGCATGCGCAGCTCGCCTCGCGCTTCCGTTCCGGCCCCTCCTTCCCCAGACTACCCCGCCGCTCCGTTCCTTTCTCTTTCTCGCGTGTCAGAGAGCGGCGGCGCGAGCGCGGCGGTTCCCTCAGGGCTGACGGAGGGCTCGAGGAGGAGGAGGCAGGACGTGGAGGCGGAGAAAGCGGCGGCGGCCACCCCCCACCACCGGCTCCAGGCCCGTGTAGAAAGCTGAGGGGGAGAGATAGATAGAGGTGGGCGGCGGCGGCAACGACCACGACCAACCGCCACAGTAGTTGTAGCGGCGGCAACGGCGAGCAGGGACTCCCGCTCTCTCTCCGTCGTGTCTCTCTCTCTCTCTCCTGGGCCCGTCCGTTGAGTCTCCCGCGCGCCTCGGCTACAAGATGAGCATCGAGATCCCGCCGGGTCTGACTGAGCTGCTGCAGGGCTACACGGTGGAGGTGCTGCGGCACCGGCCGCCGGACCTGCTGGCCTTCGCCGCCGAGTACTTCACCAAGCCCCGCTCTCCTTCCTGCCTCGCTTTGCTGCCTCCTTCCCCCCCACCCCCAAAGCTTGGAGGTTCCCCGGCGCCGACCCGCAGGTTTGACCCCCTTCTCACACCTGTTCGCGCTCCTTGCACGGAATGGGGCGGATGGGGAGGAATGGGGCTCGCCGCTGCCTCCGCTCGCCCTCCCCCCCTCCGCCGGCGGTCCCGCGATTCTGGGCTTTTTGGCGGTTGGCACAGAAGGAAGGCAAGGGGGAGGGAAAAAAATTGAAACTTACACTTTCGTGCGTCCCTCCCGGCGTGACGCTGCGCGCTGACGTCACGGGGCTGTAATGGTGGTGTGCCTCGAGATTTTTTTCATGAAACAAGTGTGCCTTTGCCCAAAAAAGGTTGGGAAACACTGGCCTAGGGCTTGCCGATCGGAAGGTCGGCGGTTCGAATCCCTGCGATGGGGTGAGCTCCCGTTGCTCGGTCCCTGTTCCTGCCCACCTAGCAGTTTGAAAGCACACCAGTGCAAGTAGATAAAAAGGTATCGCTCCGGCAGGAAGGTAAACAGCGTTTCCGTACGCTGCTCTGGTTCTCCAGAAGCAGCTTAGTCATGCTGGCCATGTGACCCGGAAGGTGTCTGCGGACAAACGCCAGCTCCCTCGGCCTATAGAGCGAGGTGAGTGCACAAACCCCAGAGTCATCCGCAACTGGACCTAACGGTCAGGGGTACCTTTACATACACACACACGGGCATAACTTGGGTGAGCAAGCTATATTATTAATAAGCATAACAGGAAAACACCTGAGGGAGTGAAAATACTTTGTAGAAATATATGCTTCTAATATCTTTAAAATGAAAAACTTGTAGTCTTCCATGGTTCTTGATCTGCACCATCTTTTCATTGAATAGATGTTGAATAGTTGATGCTTTAACAAAACAAGTGAGTCTTGGCACGTGCAAGTTCAAAATTCATTATTTAAAAAATTTATTTGGATGTGGGGTAAAGGTAAAAGTACCCCTGACCGTTAGGTCCAGTCGTGGACGATTCTGGGGTTGCGCGCTCATCTCACTCTATAGGCCGAGGGAGCCGGCGTTTGTCCGCAGACAGCTTCCGGGTCATGTGGCCAGCATGACAAAGCCGCTTCTGGCGAACCAGAGCAGCGCACGGAAATGCCGTTTACGTTCCCGCCGGAGCAGTACCTATTTATTATCTACTTGCACTTTGACATGCTTTCGAACTGCTAGGTTGGCAGGATCTGGGACCAAACAACAGGAGCGAACCCCATCACGGGGATTCGAACCGCCAACCTTCTGATCAGCAAGCCCTAGGCTTGGTTTAGACCACAGCGCCACCCGCGTCCCATGGATGTGGGTTAAGCATTCCTAACTATAATTCTAGGTTTGTCCCTTTTTTCCGGAGTCTACTGGTAGTATTCAGCTATAAGTTTTACTCAGAGTCGACCCTCTGAAATTAATGGGTCCAACTTAGCCATGGTCATGCATTCAGTCCAGCTTAGTTGAATGCCACCCTGTGGTGGGGGGGAAGGATTGCAGCACAGTGGTAGGGCAGATGTTATGGATACAGAAAGTTCCAGGAGTCAGACTTTGGCATCTCCGGGAAAGGCTGAGAAGGACTCGTGCCTGAAACTGACCACGGTCTGACCTTGATACTTGCTTTTGCATGAGGCTGATGGAACAGTTTGAGCTTCAACTCGGGTAAAATTTCAGTGGTGGAACAGCTCAAAGATGAAGTGAGGAGAAGATATTTACAAACAACAGAGAACTTTCTGAAATACTTCAATTTTATTTCTCTTCTAGATTCAGAAATTATGTGATAGAGTAGCATCTTCAACCTTACTTGATGATCGCAGGGATGCTGTACGTGCACTAAAATCTCTTTCAAAGGTATGTATGTTTTGTCCCTTACATGAAATTTTAATTGTGTATGACACCACTGTGTGGTGTAGTGGTTAAGAGTGGTAGTCCCGTAATCTGGGGAACCGGGTTCGCGTCTCCGCTCCTCCACATGCAGCTGCTGGGTGACCTTGGGCTAGTCACACTTCTCTGAAATCTCTCAGCCCCACTCACCTCACAGAGTGTTTGTTGCGGGGGAGGAAGGGAAAGGAGAATGTTAGCCGCTTTGAGACTCCTTCGGGTAGTGATAAAGCGGGATAGCAAATCCAAACTCTTCTTCTTCTTCTTCACCTAATAGTACTTGGTGGCAATTTGAGAGTTCTGTAATTTTCTTTTAGTTGTTACTTCTGTACTTCAATTTCACAGAAATATCGCCTGGAAGTGGGGGTTCAAGCTATGCCTCATCTTATCCACGTTCTCCAGACAGATCGGTAAGCCTCTTATGGAAAATCTAAAAGTATGCAAGCAAGTCTTCTGCATTAGTCACTTTTTCTGTTGTGTAGCATGAGCTGCAATTGAATTCAAATTAATGTGAAAATGATGAAATTGCACGGTTTATTTAAATAAGAAGGCATTTATCAAAATCCAAAACATCAATTTGTTTTCAGTTAACCTCAGCAAGTCCAAAAAGCTTTTAAAAATATCAGTTTTGTATTTGGAAAGATTAAGAGCAATAATAGCCAATAAGACCGGGGTAGGCAACCTAAGGCCTGGGGGCCGGATGCGGCCCAATCGCCTTCTCAATTCGGCCAGTGGACGGTCCGGGAATCAGCGTGTTTTTACATGAGTAGAATGTGTCCTTTTATTTTAAATGCATCTCCTGGTTATTTGTGGAGCCTGCCTGGTGTTTTTACATGAGCAGAATGTGTGCTTTTATTTAAAATGCACAGGAATTCGTTCATTATTTTTTTCCAAAATATAGTCTGGCCCACCACATGGTCTGAGGGACGGTGGACCGGCCCGCAGCTGAAAAAGGTTGCTGACCCCTGAATAAGACAGTCACAGCCCCATAAGAGATACCATATTTGGATCTTTGCAGCCTTACATCAATGCTACAGCCTTTTATTTTGCTGCTGCTAATTAGGCCACTTTTACTATTTGTGTGGATGATTTTTATTTTTTGGAATGTTGGTGCTTTTCATTCAGTGAGAGATTGTGCTTGTATTCACAGTTCAGATTCCGAAATAATTGGCTATGCTTTGGATACGCTCTACAATATCATTTCGAATGATTTGGAAGAGGAAGAACAAGGTATACACTTGCTTTTTTATATTAGCTTCTTAACATCTAGATGAATAAGCATGCCCCATTTTTTGGCTACCTAGGGCTCAGTAAGCTTGTCAGAACACATATGCCCACTTTCTGAATACTTGAAGTAACCAGGACAATGAATGCTCTTTTCATCCGTATGGTAAAACCAGCAGCTGGTTGGTTGCAGCTGTTGGATTTGTAGCAACACTCTGTGGAGCACAGTAAAGTTACTGATCTTCAGACAGAATGACACAGATTTAGCTGACCCGATCATTTCAGAAGTCAGTGAAGGACATTCCTCAAAAGGAAATGAGAGCCCTTCATAGGTTACACAAATAAGAGGAAGACAGAAGGAAACAAGTTACTTGAACCACAGGAGGTTATTTGCTTGTAATTGTGGAGTAGAGTTTGCAGATCTCTCCCAAGGTCATATTCCTGAGATCCAAATGATGGCTCGTTATGAATGAGATTATGAGTTTCTCCACTAAAGAAGTGGGAAAACAGGAGTTGCAAATGCTACTGCTTCCTCTCACAGTTTGCTAAGATCTAGGGATTGCATTAACATGTGACAGGGCCAAATGTGGCCGCCCACTCTTCTGTACCTTGTCCCTATCTACCATTCAGAGCCTTTGGTCGTGTTCTTAGTGCTAATGCACTGAGAACTACTGTACTTCCTAAGACCTATACTAGGTGCCAGGTTAAAAAGGTAAAGGACCCCTGACAGTTAAGTCCAGTTGCAGACGACTCTGGGGTTGCGGCGCTCATCTCGCTTTACAGGCCGAGGGAGCTGGTGTTTGTCCACAGACAGTTTTTCCAGGTCATGTGGCCAGCATGACTAAACCACTTCTGGCGCAACGGAACACTGAAACCAGAGCAGTGCAAGGAAACACTGTTTACCTCCCCGCCGGAGCGGTACCTATTTATCTACTTGCAGTGGTGTGCTTTCGAAGTGCTAGGTTGGCAGGAGCAGGGACAGAGCAACGGGAGCTCACCCTGTCATGGGGATTTGAACCGCCGACCTTCTGATCGGCAAGCCCCAGAAGCTCCGTGGTTTAGACCACAGCGCCACCTGCGTCCCTTACAGGTGCCAGGTTACATACCACCAAATATTTTTCATGTCCCTGCTGATCCTCCAAATGTGTACAAGTACGACAGTTTATGGCAGGCATAGGCAAACTCTGGCTCCCCAGATGTTTGGGACTACAATTCCCATCATCCCTGACCACTGGTCCTGTTAGCTAGGGATGATGGGAATTGTAGTCCCAAGCATCTGGAGGGCCGGAGTTTGCCTATGCCTGGTTTATGGGCTGCCTTGGGCACGAGGAGCAACTCTGGAGGATCATGAGTTCTTGCAAGACTTTTAATGCTTTTCCTGATGAGTTGGAGGTCAGCTAGGTTTTTGAGAAGCTGTACAATGTTTACAAACTAAAAGGAAGGAAATCATGATGAAAATAGCTGTACAGAGCTTCTTACTTTTTACGTGAATTCAAGATAGAAATGCTTGCAGGTAGTTTTCTAGAATATTTCATTTTATGTGGAATAATGGAATGTGCATTGACAGAACTTTCAATTAGGCCTCGTTGCACTGTATAGGCATATTTGAATGTGCCAAAATATTTACTTGCATGAGTATATCTTGCTGGTTCTGGTATTGATTCTTCAGAAGTAATTTTTCTGAATTTTTAGCTACTAGATTGTGCAATGCAAACTGAGGAAGGAATGTTGAGAATACTTTGTATATTCTGCGAGCAGATGATTATTTATTTGTTAAATACTTTAAATTGAACTCTGCTTTGAACCACCAGAATGCCTAACAAAACAATAAAAGAAAGAAAGGACATAGGCAAACCAGTGGATTTAGTTACGTTACAGTTATATACTACCCAGATTGGAATGATAACTTTTACAGGCAGTCCAGGGAGGGAAGAAACAAGTGGGAGTTGCTCCCAGTTAGGCCAATTTTGGAGAGGGCTATGCCAGCATATTCGCCATCAGGAGGGCTGTCTCCTCACTCTTGATGGCGAATATGCTTTGATGACAGTTGGCCAAACCAAGGCATCCCATGGGAGGCGGGGAGAACAGGGACACACCTGTTTCTTTAGAGAGTGTAGAAACATCAGCGTAGCGATCAAGGCTTAGGGAGGACAAGATTGTGGAATCTTTGCTGGGCCTCCAGAGGATGTTTTTAACTAAATTTGTTTAGGGGTGCCTGAGTTAAACTAATCAAGTAACCACTGTAGTGAGCATTGATCTGTAGTTCTTCCTTTTGAAATCAATTTTATGCCATTAACCGATCTTTTGTGCCGTACTAAATTGAAATCTGCTTCATTTTTGAATCTTTCTCTCTTCTTGTCTGCCTTTACAGATGATTCTGAAGGTAAAGCAACCTGAATTTATATTAGCATGGTGTGTCTTTAGCTATAGTTCTAAGCATTAACTGACTCACAACACCATTAATCGGTTTTTAAAAGGATACTGTGTAGACTTTTGCAAGTGCTTTAGCCCTCTCTTCTTCACACTTTAAAATTTTGCATCTGTTTTGGCCCCTTTCATGTCAAAGGGGAGCCGCGTGACTGCTCAAATTGATAATTGATGGAGACAAATGTGTCTTGTAATGTTAGATACTGAATTAAAAGACCTGAAATACTTTTCCATTTGTTACTAAGATTGCTGAGTTCATTATGAAGGGGGCAATATGAACACCCAGTGTTCAGAAATAATTGCTGAATTGCTAATATTTTATAGCAATTGAAGTTCAAAAGTGTATTTTTTGCAGTGTCCTTTTTAAACAACGCTGTGTACATGAGCATGCATCTTAACAGCCCTTTGATTCCAAGGTCCACTTGGAATCATGTTGCAGGCATCTTCTGTAATAAAAACTTTTATATCAAATGGCTAATCTTAAAATACTTCATTGCAGTACTGTACTAATGATGTCAAATACATTGTAACCTGGTTAATAGCATAATATTGATATGCATATGAGGCTTTCTTGCTATTAACATATTATCTTGCCTGTATCCTTTCCTGGATTTTCTCTTGTCAGTTTATTTTAACATTTTGGAAGATAAGGAATATAATGTTGGAATATGGCATTGGCATATTGGTTGGGTTTTAGCCAGTGCTAGTCCTACTCAGAGTAGACCCACTGAAGTTACTTTACATGACTAACTTAGGTTGATTAATTTCACTGGGTCTATCCAGGAGTAGAACTTGGTTGGCTACAGCTCACTGGATTTGATGTCAACCTCATTGATCAGTGTCCTCAAAGCTGGGGAAAATTGATGGCATCGAGGAATTTTAACTTTCAGATTGGTGTGTCCAGTGGGACATATGGGCAAAATTGCATGCTTCCATTGTGGCTGTGGCTGCCAATACTGTCTTAACTCTTCTCCTCCGGCAGCCCCTTCCTGGCTTTTCCCTAACCCTTGCTCCTACAAACAGAGTGGTGGAGTGGAGCAGATTGAAGAGAGGCTTGCCCTTCTGAGGTCAAAGAAGGGTTATGGCTAGCAGGAAAGAAGATTTGCCTGAGAAATAGAGGTTAAAAGGAGCTAGAGGGGATAAGGAGGAAAATAGGATGACGGCTCCTCCTGAACCTGGTGCGACTTAGAAGAGCAGAAGATGGGGCTTCAGGGGAACAGAGTCTGCCTAACAAGTCTCAAAGTGAACTAGGTAGAGATGTAAAAAGGTAAAGGGACCCCTGACCATTAGGTCCAGTTGTGGCCGACTCTGGGGTAGTGGCGCTCATCTCGCTTTATTGGCCGAGGGAGCCGGCGTACAGCTTCCGGGTCATGTGGCCAGCATGACTAAGCCGCTTCTGGCGAACCAGAGCAGCGCACGGAAACGCCGTTTACCTTCCCGCCGAGCGGTACCTATTTATCTACTTGCACTTTGACGTGGTTTCAAACTGCTAGGTTGGCAGGAGAGGTAGAGATGTATCCCAGCAAAAAATAAGTAGGTAGAGACACGGGGCAAGCCAAAAGGGAGAGGTCCACTTTCCTAACTCCTGGAAAGCCTATCTCTGAAGTTGCCATTGGAAGACTAAAGTCCTGCAACTAGACAAGAAGGCAATAGCTAACAAGAGGACTGAAAAAAGCTACTGCTTGATGGAGAAGTACATACTGCTTGAAGTAAAAGCCCTCAACACTTCAGACTTGATTCTCAGGTGTGCTGGCTGGGAGCCAGTGGGCCTGGTCTTCATAATTCCTATATGTAAATTGCTGAACGCCTTATTTGGAAAGGTTACACCAGCCATCTCTGATTCTATACGATACATGTGGTCAAAATGGAGACGTTCTCCTTCTGTATTGAAGATCATGCTGTTTCTTTCCATTGAGAATGAGGAATTAGCTGACACAAATGGGAAGCTGTGACTATGATAGGCCACAAGTATAGCATTGTCCAAATTGCATAATATTTTGGCTTAGGTTAATGATATGTTACGGCTGAACCAAGCCATTCTGTCATTTGTGTACACTCGTTTATGGAGGACTGTCCCCACCAGGCTTTTACGATACAAAACTCACTACAGTGGTGCCTCACAAGACGAAAAGAATCCGTTCTGTGATTCTCTTCGTCTAGCGGTTTTTTCGTCTTGCGAAGCCACCCCATTGAAGGATTAGCGGATTAGCGCTATTAGCGGCTTTTAGTGGCTTATCTGCTGATCGGATCAGCTGATAAGCGGCTTAGCGGCTTAGAAAAAAGGGGGGGAGGAAAAAAACCCAGCAGGAACTCGCAAGACATTGTCGTCTTGCGAAGCAAGCCCGTAGGAAATTTGTTTTGCGAAGCACCTCCAAAACGGAAAACTCTTAAGTCTAGCGAGTTTTCTGTCTTGCGAGGCATTCGTCTTGTGGGGCACCACTGTATTTTCTCTTCATAGCAAGATACACATGGAATGGGGTAAGGTTAAAGTCAAAGGAGTCTTGGATTCCTCTTCCAGTAGCAGAGCAAGAGTATAGCTCAGTAAACCACAGGAGCTAATAAATTGGCAGTTTTGCTTGCACCTGTTTAGTAAAAAACACAAGACATGTTTCTCTGATGCTTCAAGAATAAAGGAAGTTCTACAAATTGGGAATGTTCTTTACTCATGAATATGTGAATCCTATGGCAAATAGGATATCACTTCTGTATGGTAGTTTCTTCTTTACGTGGAGTCCCACATGCATGTTTTGTGGCTCTACGGTGCAACATTTGGAATCTGGGCAATGAAACGCTTTGGCAGCAGGCCTGTCCCCAGCCACAACTCAGATCATGGTTGCTACAGTGATAACATTGTCAGAACTTTCTCTTCATTTTGAGCTTTTTAAAAAAACAACTCCCCCTCCTTTTTTTATTTAAGCTTTCTCTCTTTCATTTTGCATTTTACTTTACCTTGCTACCATGTGCCTGCTGTGATAGTAAGTTCCCCGTTTGTTCAGATCACAGCTGTTATCTGTTCTGTCTGGGGTGGTGGATAAAGGTAAAGGTAAAGAAACCCCTGACCATTAGGTCCGGTCGTGGCCAACTCTGGGGTTGCGGCGCTCATCTCACTTTATTGGCTGAGGGAGCCGGCGTACAGCTTCCGGGTCATGTGGCCAGCATGGCTAAGCTGTTTCTGGCCAACCAGAGCAGCGCACGGAAACACCGTTTACCTTCCCGCCGGAGTGGTACCTATTTATCTACTTGCATTTTGACGTGCTTTCGAACTGCTAGGTTGGCAGGAGCAGGGACCGAGCAACGGGAGCTCACCCTGTCATGGGGATTCGAACCGCCGACCTTCTGATCGGCAAGTCCTAGACTCAGTGGTTTAACCCACAGCGCCACCTGCGTCTCACTGGGGTGGTGGATACTTGCCACAAATTCATGAGACAGGCATGCTGCGCTAGTGTTGGGCAATGCTATGGGAGCAGGCCCTCTCTCTGGTAGACACAGGCCCCTTTAGTGCTACCTAAGTGAATGTGCCCTGTTTTGGCATCACTGTTTTTCCTACTGACAATTGAAGAAGAAGAAGAAGAAGAGTTTGGATTTGATATCCCGCCTTTCACTCCCTTTAAGGAGTCTCAAAGCGGCTAACATTCTCCTTTCCCTTCCTCCCCCACAACAAACACTCTGTGAGGTGAGTGGGGCTGAGAGACTTCAGAGAAGTGTGACTGGCCCAAGGTCACCCAGCAGCTGCATGTGGAGGAGCGGAGACGCGAACCCAGTTCCCCAGATTACGAGACTACCGCTCTTAACCACTACACCACACTGTCTCTCAGTAATCTTGAGGCAGTAATCTTGGCCTGTCTGGCCATTTTACAAGCTCCCAGGCCAGTTGCAGGTGCCATGGCAATGTCCCCTGAGGTTCTGCACCTGTGTCCTTGATATAGAAATGCTTGTTTCTTTTTGTGAATTCCAGAAGCCAGCCTTCCTTTTACAGTCGTACCTTAGTTGTCCAACACCTTGGTACTCAGACGTTTTGGCTCCCAAACGCTGCAAACCAGGAAGTGAGTGTTCTGGTTTGCGAATGTTTTTCATGAGCCGAACATCTAGTGCAGCTTCCAAACTGGGAAGCTCCTGCAGCCAATCGGAAGCTGCGCCTTGGTTTTTGAACCGTTCTGGGAGTCAAATGGACTCCCGGAACGCATTAAGTTCATCTACCAAGGTAACAGTCTGTTCATTTTTTCTCTCTGAATTTTTTAAAAAAGCAACTGTTCCAAGATAAGCTAGATTTTCATACTTCACTGCAGGGAACTATACATGTGATCTCATATTAAAGGTATCATCCTTTGAGCATGGTTCTGCTTTGAGCATGAATATGCATTTCTATCATATCTGCCGTGTAAAGCATTGCACATCTCAAATAATTATGTTTGTCATGAACATGCAATTATTAACACATTGCCTCTGAGGAAAGTGGAGGTCTCAGTTTTTCTTTCTGCATGTCACACCACTGAATACATGTGCTAATTATAAAGTTTTTGGGGAATAATGTAGAAAATAAATGAGTGGGGTGGACAAAAAACAAAGCCACTGTCCGGGTGATGTAAACCAGGCATGTCCAAAGTCCGTTTTGGAGGCTTAATGTGGCTTGCTGGTCGATTTAATCTGGCCCCTGTGGCAGTATATGTCCTGGTGCAAAATCCTAAAAGCTCAACAACTTCAATCCTAAAAAATCGGGCCCTCTTTGAAAATTGTTAGGGCAACCCTGTAAACAGTTGAGTGAATAATACTAGCTAAATGTGCAAAGTACATTGCTAAACAAAACACTTGACCTCTTAGAGGCCTTTTTCTTGATGTGAGCTTCAGGAAGAACTCCCCCTGCTGCCACCTGATGTGAGATTCTCCCAAATTTGCTGTCAGTGGTGGGTGAGACAGCAGAATCCTACAAGCTAAGTTTCTAGCAGATTTGCTAACAGGGGATAAAGGCTTGGAGCAAATATTATTTGGATTCATAAATAGATGCAACATATGCCACAGTAGTAATATTGCCATGGTTGATGCCTTATTCCTAAATGCCCATATGGAATTTTTAAAAATATTTAATGTTTGCAAAGAGCAGGCCCAATGAAATTAATGCGAACATCTGGAAGGATAGCTGGGATAGAAATAGTTCTATTAAATAATGAACAATTTATTGGTAAATATAGCTCTCTCTTTCCTGACTGTCTTCAGCATTTTTCAGCAAGTCCATGTTAACTTTCACGCCTGAAGTTGTGAAATGTTCCAGTGCACATTAAATATATTCTGTAACATTGATTGGTGGATGACAATTATTTTTTAAGCTAAAATTTTTATTACGTTTACTCAAATAGTACTTGTTTGCAATTACGGAGCTGATTGAAGCTTTGCTGTAATTGAACCTTTGTTAATGTTACAGAAGAAAATTCGCAGAAACAACCGGAAGACCTTGGAAGTCAATTTACAGAGCTTTTCATTAAACAGCCAGACAATATCACTCTTCTTCTGACCTATTTGGAGGTGAGAACTGTTCTCCTTTAGTCACAGAATAAGCATACAAATTTGTTGGTTGATATTGCGGTGAACAAAGCTGTATTAATCTGGGGAGGTGGATCTTGTCCACTCCTTTTTACTGCTGTCTTCCCTACTTGACCAGCAAATCCAGTCACAGAGCCAGGCTAGGGGAAAAGCATCATTTGAAGGGTTGTAGAGGAAGTGATGTTTAACTGGGACTTGGGAAGTCAGGGGTTCCTATCTTCATTCAGTTGTGACGCTATCTGGGGGATTAGCTCAGTGTCACATTGTGGGGATAACATGGAAGAGAAGAGCCCTGGTAGTTTGAGTACCTGGGAAGAAGGGCAGGATATAAATGTAAAAAACAATCTTTTCATTTAAGTAGCATAGCAACCTGTTCTCAATTTCAGTGTGGGCCTTCAAGCTTTGTTAGATCAGTCCAAGGGTTAAAGTAGAGTACCCAGGAACAGTAATTGAATTTTCAAAATTATAAATTAATTGCACTAAGGTGGCTAAGATATGAACCAGAAAGTCCCTGCAGCAAATTTTGCCCCTGTTGTGAGCGTACTAGGTAAAGGTAAAGGGACCCCTGACCATTAGGTCCAGTCGTGACCGACTCTGGGGTTGCGCGCTCATCTCGGTCTATAGGCCAAGGGAGCCGGCGTTTGTCTGCAGACAGCTTCCGGGTCATGTGGCCAGCATGACTAAGCCGCTTCTGGAGAATCAGAGCAGCACACGGAAACGCGTTTACCTTCCCGGAGCGGTACCTGTTTATCTACTTGCACTTAGATGTGCTTTCGAACTGCTAGGTTGGCAGGAGCAGGGACCGAGCAACGGGAGCTCACCCCATCACAGGGATTTGAACCGCCGACCTTCTGATCGGCAGTCCTAGGCTCTGTGGTTTAACCCACAGCGCCACCCGCATCCCTCAGCATACTACATGGCTGAAACGGGAATAATACTGGTCTGCCTTGCAGTAAGGATTATTGATTATGTGTATGACGTTCTATACAAATGTTGGTGATGTTATGATTATCTTAATTTGGCTGTCATTTAGACCAGAAAGTAAACTTCCTTTGACAGAAGCAGAGCATATCATTTTGTGGCTGTTGTTGTTGTTTTTGGTAAAATAATAGCACAAATATTGGCCAGAATAATCGTAAGCAATGAAATACAGTGGATTTTAATGCTTAGGCATGTTGACTTGCAGGAATTTGATTTTCACGTCCGGTGGCCTGGAGTGAAACTTCTTACAGTGCTATTGAAACAGCAGGGCCCCCAAGTGCAACAGATAATCCTAGTCAGCCCCATGGGTAAGTATTTACCGTATTTTTCGCTCTATAACACGCACCCAACCATAACACGAACATAGTTTTTAGAGGAGGAAAACAAGAAAAAAAAATTTTCTAAACGAAACAGTGGATGTATGATTTTTGTGGTTCATGCTGTGGCCACAGACATGTGATCTGACGGTGAGTTTGAGGTAGCCCAATGCAAAAATCCTGAGGATCCATGTGGACCCATGCTTTGTAACCACGTTTTAAGTGGGGAGGGGAGGAAAAGCACTCAAGGGCCAAGGAACACCCGTGGGGTGGGTGGAGAAGGATGCTGTTAATAATGCAGAAGAGGGGTATAAGAGGAGAAGCAAGCAGGCTCTGCTTCTCTCCCTCCTCCCCTGCTCGCTGAAAAACTTTGCTGCTATTTAGCCAGCTGAGTGGGGAGGAGAGAGGGACAGAGAGCCTGCTTGCTTTAAAGGAGCCAACCGGACAGGAGCCGCTTACACTCCTCTCCCCTCCTCTCCCGCTTTGCTCCTTTAAAGCAAGCAGGCTCTCTGTCCCTCTCTCCTCCCCACTCAGCGGCTCTTCTCCCTCTTTGCTGTTTCAAAGCAAGCCACGAAGGAGGGAAGGAAGGGGAACCATGGATCCTCTGCTCACAACTGCAGCAGATCCCCCCGCCATCTGTAGGCATTCGCTCCATAACACGCACAGACATTTCCCCTTACTTTCTAGGAGGAAAAAAGTGAGTGTTATGGTGCAAAAAATACGGTATTTTATTTTAAAACATTTCTATATAGCTTTTCAGATGCAGTGACCTCCCAAAGCAGTTTACAGTAAAAAAATAAACATCAGTAAAAATCCATACAATAAAGCAAGGAAAGTCCAGCAAAAGAAAAACTTCTTAAGAACCAAATAAAGCCATCCATCAAGGCATACTATCCTGGACACATGAAAAGATTTACATCATCATAAACTTTATTGCACTAGCCAAAGGCCATGGCATCATTCACAAAGGAAACAAAAACAGCAATAACCATAAAAACATCAGGCACTGCAAATACAATAAACCACGGTCACGTCTGCTAGAAATTATTTGTTGCATACGATGGAATAGCAGTTGGTTCTCAGATAGAATGGGCCAGCTTAAATATCCGAATCACCTTTGCAACTGACCAGTATTTTATCTAGTTCTTTTCTCCTGATCTTCTTAGCTGCCAACGCATATAGTGCTACTTTATAAGTTACGAAGTCGTCAGTATCACTCAGCAGCCATTTCACCCTTTCCGTCCTGTTCAAGTGTGTTCCGTTTGTAAGCAGGGGTTTTATAAATCGGACTTTTGGTTCTATATATAGCGGGCATTGCAATAAATAGTGGTACAGGTCCTCTATGTAAGTCTCTCCTTGTACTGTACGAATTAAGTACTTAACCTGAGGTACCACTGTAAAAGCGATTCTTAGTACGGCAAGTGGGAGCTTTGTCAGATAACTAGCTCGGATGTACTCCGTTTTGATAAGTGGGAACCATAGTGAACTTTTGGTAGAGGCAATCGTGGTTAAATCCCTTTCTGCATCGGACTTGAAGAGACAATCTCTTAAGTGTCTCTTATCCATCTTCATGATCACCTGAAGATCTTGTACAGTGGTACCTCAGGTTAAGTACTTAATTCGTTCCGGAGGTCTGTTCTTAACCTGAAACTGTTCTTAACCTGAAGTACCACTTTAGCTATTGGGTTCTCCCGCTGCCACCACGCTGCTAGAGCACGATTTCTGTTCTCATCCTGAAGCAAAGTTCTTAACCCGAGGCCCTATTTCTGGGTTAGCGGAGTCTGTAACCTGAAGCGTATGTAACCTGAAGCGTATGTAATCCGAGGTACCACTGTAATCGAAATTGGGTCAAGAGGCGTTGGGTGCCATGCTTCCAACATTTGGTCTCTTCTTGTTCTGTGTGGGACATAGCAGGGAATCTCTCCTCCGAGAGAGACTGAAGTCTTGAAAAGATTTTCGCTGGTGCAGAAAAGATAAAATTATGCACCAGACAATCCTTTATGGGGAGCACATTCCATTAGCAAGTGCCACAACTAAAAGAAGGTCCTATTCCGCTTCCACACCCATCCCACCAAGGGGTGTGGTGTGGTCCAGCATCAGGGCTTCTAAGGATGCTAATAGTTAAGTCAAATACTCTTGTGGTAGGTGGTCCTTGAAAAAGGTAAAGGTAAAGGGACCCCTGACCATTAGGTCCAGTCGTGTCTGACTCTGGGGTTGCGGCGCTCATCTCGCTTTATTGGTCAAGGGAGCTGGCGTACAGCTTCCGGGTCATGTGGCCAGCATGACTAAGCCGCGTCTGGCGAAACAGAGCAGTGCATGGAAACACCGTTTACCTTCCCGCCGGAGCGGTACCTATTTATCTACTTGCACTTTGAAGTGCTTTCAAACTGCTAGGTTGGCAGGAGCAGGGACTGAACAACAGGAGCTCACCCCATCGCAGGGATTCAAACTGCCAACCTTCTGATCGGCAAGCCCTAGGCTCTGTGGTTTAACTCACAGCGCCACCCGCGTCCCGGTCCTTGAAATACTGTGCTCTAAAGCCATTTACGGTTTTAAAGCTAAAACCAGCACCCTCAATTTGGCTTAGAAACTGATCCGAAGCTAGTTCAGCTGTTCAAGATTGACTGACTAGGTATGTTCAACATGCCTGATCCCACTGAGCACAGAATACAGTGCTACCTCGGGTTAAGTACTTAATTCGTTCCAGAGGTCCGTTCTTAACCTGAAGCTGTTCTTAACCTGAAGCACCACTTTAGCTAATGGGGCCTCCCGCTGCCACCGTGCCGCTGGAGCACGATTTCTGTTCTCATCCTGAAGCAAAGCTCTTAACCCGAGGTACTATTTCTGGGTTAGCAGAGTCTGTAACCTGAAGCGTACGTAACCTGAAGCGTATGTAACCTGAGGTACCACTGTACAGTAGATAAGTTACTGTCTAGTTTCTGAACTAGGCTGTGTTGCGGTAATCCAAACAGGATATTACCAGGCTGTAATTACTGTGGCCAGGCTATTTTCATCCAGGAGAGATTCATCAACGTAAACGGGTGAAAGGTGCTTCATGCCTTCAAGGCCACTTGACCTCTCAGAGATAAGCCCAATAGCATCCTCCAACCTGTGAATCCGATGCTCCATCCAGAGCAGCCTGAACACATTTCTGCCTCTGAAATGTAGCCAGAACATCTGCTAGGCTGTAGTGATACAAAGGGGAGCGTCCACAGCTTTTTAAGGTCTCTGAATGCTGGTAAGCCATTCCAGAAGTTGCTGTTTTCACAGGTTTTTTAAGTGTGACACATCTCACAGTGTGAATGCAGAAATTCTTAGGTTCAGTTCTTGGCATTTTTAGTTAAATGGATCCCCATTTGTAGGGCTGGGAAAGGTCTCTTGGCTGAGACCCTTGAGATCCATTGCCCGTTAGAGGAGAAAGTGTTTGGCTTTTTAGCAGCAGGTTAAGGCTTTTGAGGAATTATGATAATTGTTAGAGAGAGAGAGAGAGAGAGAGAGAGAGAGAGAGAGTGTGTTTGGAGGAATATTGTTTTGTTAGGGGAATATTGTTTTGCTAAACATAATAGAGTGGTACCTTGGTTCTCAAACTTAATCCGGTCCAGAAGTCCTTTCCAAAACCAAAGCATTCTAAAACCAAGGTGTGCTTTCCCATAGAAGGTAATGCAAAACGGATTAATCTCTTCCAGACTTTTAAAAACAACCCCTAAAACAGCAATTTAACAAGAATTTTACTACCTAACAAGACCATTGATCCATAACATGAAAGCAATAAACAATGTACTGCAGTCACACAATCAATCAATCAGTAGCTGAACTGGGTTCCACACAGCCGCAAAAACAAAAATGCAAAATAAATAGCAAAACAAGACAGACCTCAGGGTAACACTCAAAACAGAATTGTGGCGCTCAAATCGAAAGCACAACACTCAAAATGGAGCACATTTGGCTTCCAAAAAAAGTTTGCAAACCGGAACTTTTACTTCCGGGTTTGCAGTGTTTGGGTTCCAAAGTTGTTTGAGTACCAAGGCGTTTGAGAACAAAGGGACCACTGTAGTTGTTTTTGTTGTATATGGAAGCCACCTGGAGACTTTCTGTATGGCAAATAAGTTGAATAATAATAATAATAATAATAATATAATAATAATATTTTTTATTTATACCCCGCCCTCCCCAGCCAAGGCCGGGCTCAGAGCGGCTTACAAGCAATAATAAAAACAAGATGAGTGATTACAACTTAAAAACAAAAATAAAATACAACATTAAAATAATGGAACATTAAAATATTAAAATGGAGCCTCATTGCAGGAGAAGGAAAAGAAAAAAGAAAAAGGGGGCGGAGGGAATCAAATTGGCTCCAATCCAAAGGCCAGGCGGAACAACTCTGTCTTACAGGCCCTGCGGAAAGAGATCAGATCCTGCAGGGCCCTGGTCTCATGAGACAGAGCGTTCCACCAAGTTGGGGCCAGTGCTGAAAAGGCCCTGGCTCTGGTTGAAGCCAATCTAACTTCCTTAGGGCCTGGGACCACTAGGGTGTTGTTATTTATGGACCTTGAGGCTCTCCGTGGGGCATACCAGGCGAGGCGGTCCCGTAGGTACGAGGGTCCTAGGCCGTGAAGGGCTTTAAAGGTCAAAAGCAGCACCTTAAATCTGACCCTGTACTCCACCGGGAGCCAGTGCAGCTTGAAAAGCACTGGATGAATATGCTCCCATGGCAGAGACCCTGTGAGGAGCCTCGCTGCAGCATTCTGTACCCGCTGGAGTTTCTGGGACAGCTTCAAGGGCAGCCCCGCGTAGAGCGAGTTACAGTAGTCAAGCCTGGAGATGACTGTCGCATGGATCACTGTGGCCAGGTCGGGGCGGGAAAGGTAAGGGACCAACTGCTTGATGCGGCGAAGGTGGAAAAATGTCGCCTTGGCTGTTGCTGTGACTTGCGCCTCCATGGAAAGGGAGGCGTCAAGGATTACACCCAAACTCTTAACGGAAGGTAATGGCACTAATTGGGCCCCCGCAAGAGAAGGGAGTTGGTCCCTCATCCCCATGCTATCCCGACCTAGCCATAGGACCTCTGTCTTTGAAGGATTTAGTTTCAATAAATAATAGCAACAGCAATAATAATAATAATAATAATAATAATAATAATAATAATAATAATAATAATAATAATAATACTGTATTTTCTGGCGTATAAGACTACTTTTTAACTCAGGAAAATCTTCTCAAATGTTGGGGGTCGTCTTATACACCGGCTACAGCAGCAGCTCCTGCAGCAACTCCCCACCAAAGGATAAAACGACAGCAAATTAAATCAGAGGACACCAAGCTCTCTAGATGAAGCAGAAATACGCTTGAAAATTGGCCCCAGAAGCCCCCGGCCACTGGGAAGTGGAGCGGATTTCCGAGCCGGACTGGAGACTGTTTTTTTAATTTTTATTTGGTGTGCGTTGGAAGAGGGGTAGTCTTATACGGCGAGTATATCCCAAACTCTGTATTTAAACTGGAAAAGTTGGGGGGTCGTCTTATAACCCAGTCGTCTTATACACCAGAAAATACGATGATGATGATGATGATGATAATAATAATAATAATAATAATAATAATAATAATAATAATAATAATTGCATACCTTTTGACTTGCATTAAGGTAGCTTTATATGCCTGAGCATAACGATATTTTGTCACGGTTCTCTCTTTTAGGCGTCTCAAGGCTGATGGACCTGCTAGCAGATTCTAGAGAGGTCATACGGAATGATGTAAGTAGAAAATAACAGAGTGTACAGTTGTAGCTAATCATATTTTCATTTTTATTGCAAATACAACAGATTAAAAAAGGGGGGTGGCATCTTACATTAACAATAAGAGCAACGCATCAGTCCTAATTTATATATCGATATAAGCAGTCCATATGTCCAAATAGATACCCAAACTAGATTATTGATTGTAAGATATTTGTTCAAGTTTAGAAAGCGCATTAAGATCTTCAGGGCATCGCATAATGGATAGTGGGTGTTGATCCTTCCAATCCTGACAGTCACACGCACAGCAGCACACGCCGGCGCTCGTCTGATTCTGCTGAATGGGACCTTGCTCACTTGAACATTGGTGTATCATTTAAAGCATGGGTAGGCAAGGTAAAGGTAAAGGGACCCCTGAACATTAGGTCCAGTCGTGGCCGACTCTGGGGTTGCAGCGCTCATCTCGCTTTACTGGCCGAGGCGTACAGCTTCCAGGTCATGTGGCCAGCATGACTGACCCGCTTCTGGCGAACCAGAGCAGCGCACGGAAACGCCATTTACCTTCCCACCAGAGCGGTACCTATTTATCTACTTGCACTTTGACGTGCTTTTGAACTGCTAGGTTGGCAGGAGCAGGGACCGAGCAACGGCAGCTCACCCCGTGGCGGGGATTTGAACCACTGACCTTCTGATCAGCAAGTCCTAGGCTCTGTGGTTTAACCCACAGCACCACTCGCGTCCCCATGGATAGGCAAACTAAGGCCCAAATCCAGCCCATTTGCCTTCTAAATCCGGCCCGCGAACGGTCTGGGAATCAGCGTGTTTTTACATGAGTAGAATTTGTGCTTCTATTTCAAATGCATCTCTGGGTTATCTGTGGGGCATAGGAATTCGTTCATTTCCCCCCAAAAAATATAATCCGGCCCTCCACAAGGTCTGAGGGACAGTGGACCAGCCCCCTGCTGAAAAAGTTTGCTGACCCCTGATTTAAAGAAACTGGTTTTTTCCAGAGTTTAAGTTTTGCTGGTCACTTCTGTCTTCCTTTTTCTCCCATAGGGTGTCTTGTTACTTCAGCAGTTGACAAAAAGTAATGCAGCCATCCAGAAAATAGTCGCTTTTGAAAATGCCTTTGAGAGGTTGTTGGATATCATAACGGACGAGGGAAACAGTGACGGAGGTGTGCCTTGAAAGATGCGCTCTGTCATCATAGCTTATGCAGCACTGAATGTCAGACATGAACCTGTTCAGTTTCAGATCTGGGTTAAGGAATCCTGGTTAACCCTTTCGCAGCTTGCTTTCTTTGCAATGTCTTACTGAATTCTAGGGAACAAAGGGGGAGAAAAAAGAGCGTGAACACCTTGTGGGTCAAAGCCTAAACCTTATTACCTCATTTTGTGGTGGGATAATGAAACTTAATTTTAAATAGCCAGTGCTCATAGCTTCCTTCATAGCCTAAAAGTGTGATGGGGAAGCCAATGGCATTTAATTATGGTAGTGCGGTTTTAATTTTACACTCTTTGCTCTTCTTACTCTTCACCTTGCTAAATATTGCTTTAATTGTTTTTTGAAAGGTCTTGACTGCTTTCAGTATCCTTGTTAGGGTTTGAAAACAGTCCATGAATGTTCTTATAACGGAAATAAATAAATAATCTAGACAGATGGGCTCCGTACATCATAACATAAGAATTGGTTCTAAAATGTATTTACGTAGTGAAGGCCTTTTAGTATCTCATAAAATTTTAGTGCCACAAAATACTCATTCTGCATTTGTAAGAAATCATTCTTTTAGTGTGTCAGCCCCCACACTTTGAAGCTCCCTAACTCATGATAACAGATGCCTTCACTGTAGTCTTTTCGGCGCCTAGATGCTAGCAATAGTATTATGCGGCGCTAAAATTTTACGGAGTAATTCTGACTATTGAAACTAACATGCTTCGACGCTTCTGTCCTTTCAGGCATAGTTGTGGAGGATTGTCTTCTCTTGCTGCAAAATTTGTTGAAGAACAACAATTCCAATCAGAATTTCTTTAAGGAAGGTTCCTATATTCAGCGTATGAAGCCGTGGTTTGAAGTTGGCGACGACAATTCTGGGTGGTCAGCTCAGAAAGTAACCAATCTTCATCTGATGCTCCAGGTAAATGCTTCTCAGCGTAATGTAATGGCCAGCAAAGTGACTTGAGGTCAGATCTGTTGTGTTCACCTCTATACAGTGGTGCCCCGCAAGACGAATGCCTCGTAAGACGGAAAACTCGCTAGACGAAAGAGTTTTCCGTTTTGGAGTTGCTTCGCAAAACGAATTTCCTATGGGCTTGCTTCGCAAGACGACAATGTCTTGCGAGTTCCTGCGGGGGGTTTTTTCTCCCCCCCCCTTTTTCTAAGCCGCTTATCAGCTGATCCGATCAGCAGATAAGCCGCTAATAGCGCTAATCCGCTAATCCGTCAATGGGCTTGCTTCGCAAGACGAAAAAACCGCTAGACGAAGAGAATCACAGAACGGATTCTTTTCGTCTTGTGAGGCACCACTGTATCATGATGAAGGAGTGCTTTGACTTTCATGTAATTCGACATAGTTCTGTCTTGTGAAAAAGGAAAGTTCCTCGGGTGGATTTTTAGCATGTGTATATGACGCTATATGAAATCCTTTTCAGCTGGTCCGAGTACTGGTGTCCCCCACGAACCCTCCTGGTGCCACGAGCAGTTGTCAGAGAGCCATGTTTCATTGTGGGTTGCTGCAGCAGCTTTGTACAATCCTGATGGCAACTGGAGTTCCTGCTGATATTCTTACTGAGGTAAGGGAGTAGAAGGAAGGTGGTGCATTTAGTAACAATAAACTCCGTAGCTGAGAACAGATCTGATCAGGCAAGGAGAGGATGATATGGATTTGGATGCTTTTAAGAGCAGGTCAGGGACGCGGGTGGCGCTGTGTTCTAAACCACAGAACCTAGGGCTTGCTGATTAGAAGGTCAGCGGTTCGAATCCCCACGACGGGGTGAGCTCCCGTTGCTCGGTCCCTGCTCCTGCCAACCTAGCAGTTCAAAAGCACGTCAAAGTGCAAGTAGATAAATAGGTACCGCTCCACCGGGAAGGTAATCGTGTTTCTGTGCGCTGCTCTGGTTCGCCAGAAGCGGCTTAGTCATGCTGGCCACATGACCCGGACACTGTACGCCGGCTCCCTCGGCCAATAAAGCGAGATGAGCGCCGCAACCCCAGAGTCGGTCACGACTGGACCTAACGGTCAGGGGTCCCTTTACCTTTAAAAGCAGGTCGCTGCTGGGTCAGATCAGACACGTATCTAGTCCAGCATTGTGTTCTTACAGCAGCCAGACAAATGCCTTTGGGAATCTCACAAGCGGGACATGAGTGCAGCAGCACTTTTCTGCTTGGGATCCCCAATGCAACTGGTAAGAACATAAGAGTCCGCTGGAGATGTTGGAAATGTGTCCTTGGGGTTGTGCAGCTGAATAGTTCCCATAGTTCCATTGTTATGAATATCCTTCATTTTAAGAACTAAGGTGTAAGAAAACCAATAGTGGACTATGAACTCAGTCAAAATTCCTTGAATGCATTATAGTAGTGATGCACAGTCTCAGTTCACACAGGCATGACTTATCCCTGGATAACGTGTGAGCTGTTGCTGAACAGCATTACTTGTCAATCGATAGCTCAGTCAGTAGAGCATAAGACTCATAATCGCAGTGTCGTGGGTTTGAGCCCTACATTGGCCAGGAGTTACCCACATTGTAGGGAGTTGGGCTAGAGTCTAGATCATGGGTAGGCAAACTAAGGCCCGGGGGCCAGATCCGGCCTAATTGGCTTCTAAATCCAGCCCACGGATGGTCCGGGAATCAGTGTGTTTTTATATGAGTAGAATGCATCCTTTTATTTAAAATGCATCTCTGGGTTATTTGTGGGGCATAGGAATTCGTTCATCCCCCCCCCCATATAGTCCGGTCCCCCACAAGGTCTGAGGGACAGTGGACCAGCCCCCTGCTGAAAAAGTTTGCTGACCCCTGATCTAGATGATACTCGTGGAATTGTAGAACTCTACAATTCTCTTGACCGTTTGATGCTCAAATGCTACCTATAGTGTCTCTGTCACAAAGGCAAGTCATCAAATGATGAGCATGAAACCAGATGCATTAGGATTAATGCCCCCAAAAAACAACCATGCGATGGTACAGTTGAGGCTAGAGCGGTTGCTCTGCCTTGGATCATTTATCCCTTCCCCTTGCTCCTCCCTATAATTTGAACTGGCAAATAAAGGGATTCTTTTCACCCTCAGAAAACTTGGCTCTTTGTTTTTGCCTACTTTACATTCTTCACTGAAACAGTTTCATGCTGAGAACAAGACCTGCAGAAAGCATGTGCTAGCACATACTCACAGAAACACAAAGCAATGTGCATGTTTTTTAAAGGTAAAACGACCCCTGACCATTAGGTCCAGTCGCGGATGACTCTGAAGTTGTGGTACCCATCTCGCTTTACTGGCCGGGGGAGTTGGTGTACAGCTTCCGGGTCATGTGCCTAGCATTACTAAGCCACTTCTGGCGAACCAGAGCAGCGCACAGAAACACTGTTTACCTTCCCGCCAGAGCGGTACCTATTTATCTAATTGTACTTCGTGCTTTCGAACTGCTAGGTTGGCAGGAGCAGGGACCGAGTAACGGGAGCTCACCCCATTGCAGGGATTCGAACCGCCGACCTTCCAGTTGGCAAGCCCTAGGCTCTGTGGTTTAACCCACAGTGCCACCCGCGTCCCTGCATGTTTTATAGCGTTGCATAGTTCTGAAGATCTGAAGCTGGGACCAGTTCATTGTACTCTCGGTTCTGATGGTTCAGTAACCTGCTTTTACTTTGTTGCCTTCTAGACCATTAACACTGTGTCGGAGGTCATTCGCGGGTGTCAAATGAATCAAGACTACTTTGCTTCAGTAAATGCACCTTCAAACCCACCAAGGTAGGGTAAGGAAAATTTTGATGCCCTTTATTGTAAACATAAATAGCAAGATGTTTGCAACTGGAATTGATTGGTGTAAAACCAGAAATGTGATCAGAAACGGGCAAAAACAGAAGCCTCTGGCGTTTCATGAAGCTTAATTTGCAGCGACCTTGTGAAGCTATTTCCATGACAAGGCTGACCATTGATCCATATCGCTCATTGTTGTCGGGACCTTTGGTTTTGTACCTCGGGAATGAGAACAAAGAATGTTTTGTTTCCTGACATAAGTTATATCCACCAGTGGCACTCCACTGCCATTTCCATTTTCAGTTAGAAGGACTTGGGATTAAAGGTTGGCGCCAGTTCTGAAAAGTTTTATCAACTTGCGGAAGCTTTCCAGGGCCCTTTGGCAGGGATCCATCTTAGATCTGCTGCCTGAGAGCCTCAACTGAGGCAGCCAGGTATTGAACCGGGGACCTCTGAAGGTAAATGTGCTCTGCTGCTGAAATGGGGATCCTCCTCCAGCTTCTGTATAGCCCATCCTGGATTACTCCCTCTAGCTTTCACAGCAGTGTAGCTCACTCTTCTTGTTTGGAAATGCAAGCAGGAGCACTGGCTGTCTTAAGCAGAGCTCCTTGTAGGTAGGTGTACCAGCTTGGACCCAGTGTGGTGTAGTGGTTAAGAGCGGTGGACTCGTAATCTGGTGAACCGGGTTCGCGTCTCCGCTCCTCCACATGCAGCTGCTGGGTGACCTTGGGCTAGTCACACTTCTCTGAAGTCTCTCAGCCCCACTCACCTCACAGAGTGTTTGTTGTGGGGGAGGAAGGGAAAGGAGAATGTTAGCCAATTTGAGACTCCTTAAAGGGAGTGAAAGGCGGGATATCAAATCCAAACTCCTCTTCCTGTTATGAGCATAGCTACTTGGGTGGAAAGTCGACTTGGCATGTGTACTTGGAGTGCGCAGACAGAGAATCCCTATATGCAAGGGGGAAAGAGCTTAAGGAAGCATTTTCTTGCCAGCTGACAAAACACCAGCAGCGGAATAGATTTCTCTTTGATCCCTAAGTGGGTTAACATTGCATTCTAGCTTTGAGTGCTGTTCGCATTTGATCTGAGCTGTTACAGTTGTTCCTTGGAAGAACTTTGGAACATAAGAAGGTGCGTTATACCGTATTTTTCGCCCTATAGGACGCACTTCCCCCCCCCTCCAAAAATGAAGGGGAAATGTGTGTGTGTCCTATGGGGCGAATGCAGGTTTTCGCTGAAGCCTGGAGAGCGAGAGGCGTCGGTGCGCACCGACCCCTCTCGCTCTCCAAGCTTCAGGAAGCTATCCGCAAGCCTTGCGCGCCCGGCGGGAGTTCCCGCGGGCTTGCAAGGCTTGCGGGCTTGCAAGGCTTGCGGATAGCAGCCTGTTCTGGGGGCTGGGGGGGATAATTTTTTTTTATTCATCCCCCCCCCAAATGAGGTGCGTTCTATGGGCCAGTGCGCCCTATAGGGCAAAAAATACGGTATATACCAAGACCAGACCACTGATCCATCTAAGTCAATATTTTCTACGCTCACTGGCAATAGACAAGGGTCTCTTCCTGCCTCACCTGGAGAATGAACATGAGACCTTTTGCATGTAAAACATGTGATCTACCACCGAGCCACAGCCCTTCGTGAAAACAAAGGAGAATCAAGACGTCATTTGATGGCTGGTGGGGAATCCATGCTTCTCCTGTTTTCTAATGGCAAGGCTGGCATCTCATTGAGCTGAAACTTTATAGCTGTACAAACAGGCCACTTTGGGTCTAGGGTTGTTGTTATTTTGTAGTCCTCTTAAGTCAGGGTAGCCACCCTGGTGCCATCTGGATGACGTTGGGTTCCCCACTTCCATCTGCCCCAGCCAAGGTAGCTAACCGTCCAGGAACATGGGAGCTTTAGTCCACTGCCATCTGAAGTGCATTCTGTCACTTACCTGTGCTCTGATTTCTGCAAGACTTCCTTTCAGTCTTTAAGAGGACTTCCATAAGCACCTGTTGCAATCAGCGTAACTGTTTCTTTGCTTTGCATAAGAATCTAGTGCTGGTGTTTTTATTCATTTGTTTATTCAAATATATTTTGTGTCCTCATTTTGTGTTTTTATGTTTTGAACTGCCCTATGATCTTCAGATGCAGGGCAGTATACAAATTTAATAAGTAAAAATAATAATGGATGTGCTTATTGTAGAATCACATGGTTCAGCAGCCTCTGTTGGTTAATATGTCTGCTCTTAGCTGATGTTTCAGTTTGTTGGAAGCCACCCAGAGTGGCTGGGGGGGTGCCCAGTCAGATGTTTGACATATACAGTGGTGCCCCGCAAGACGAATGCCTCGCAAGACGGAAAACCCGCTAGACGAAAGGGTTTTCCGTTTTTGAGCTGCTTCGCAAGACGATTTTCCCTATGGGCTTGCTTTGCTTTTGTTCCGATTTTTTTCCACTCCCCCCCCCTTTTTCTAAGCCGCTAATCCGCTAATAGCCTTTTAGCCGCTAATCCGCTAAGCCTTTAATAGCCGCTAAGCCTTTAATAGCCGCTATAGCACTAATCCGCTAATAGGGTTGCTTCGCAAGATGAAAAAACCGCTAGACGAAGAGACTCGCGGAACGGATTAATTTCGTCTTGCGAGGCACCACTGTAGATAAATTATTATTAATAATAATCATTCAAGTCTCCAAGAGAATTATTGTTTGTATACTTGCATACATTTTTTTTAAAAACCCAAACTAATAGATTTTCTTCTTTTAAACTTGACAGGCCTGCAATTGTAGTACTACTTATGTCGATGGTGAATGAAAGACAACCATTTGTGCTGCGTTGTGCAGTCCTGTATTGCTTCCAGTGCTTCTTATACAAGAACGAGAAAGGGCAAGGAGAAATTGTGTCAACACTTCTACCTTCAACCATTGATGGTATAGAATTTTAAATATGTAGCTGTAGTTTTATGAGTGAGGCTTTTCAAATGTTTTTTGGAAGCCGAACATCCGATGCGGCTTCCAGTTGACTGCAGGGAGCTCCTGCAGCCAGTCGGAAGCTGCGCCTTGGTTTTCGAACGGTTCCAGGAGTCGAATGGACTCCTGGAACGGATTAAGTTTGACAACCAAGGTACGACTGTATTTGACATGTTTCGGATGTACAGTGGTACCTCGGGTTACATGCGCTTCAGGTTACAGACTCAGCTAACCCAGAAATAGTACCTCAGGTTAAGAACTTTGCTTCAGGATGGAAACAGAAATCGTGCAGCGGCGGCAGCAGGAGGCCCCATTAGCTAAAGTGGTGCTTCAGGTTAAGAACAGTTTCAGGTTAAGAGCGGACCTCTGGAATGAATTAAGTATGTAACCAGAGGTACCACTGTATTTTAAATGAACTCCCAGGGATTTAATTTTATATATATATATATAATTTAAATACATTTTTTTGTTTCATTGTGTGCCTCCTATTGCAGCTACTGGGAATTCCGTCTCGGCTGGCCAGCTGCTCTGTGGAGGACTCTTCTCTACAGACTCTCTTTCCAACTGGTGCGCGGCTGTGGCGCTGGCTCACGCCTTGCAAGAAAACGCCACTCTGAAAGAACAGCTGCTAAGAGTGCAGTTGGCAACCAGTATTGGCAACCCTCCAGTGTCCTTACTCCAACAGTGCACCAACATTCTGTCTCAGGTACAGCGTTTACGTTTTGTGTATCTCACGTTAATCGTTCTCTTGTTAAGCTGGGAAATAACGGTACTTTATATCAGGAAGTGCCGTTCTCTTCAATCGAAAGGAGGCTGCCGGTCATTTTAAATTTCATGCTACAGTGGTGCCTCGCAAGACGAAAAGAATCCGTTCTGTGATTCTCTTCGTCTAGCGGTTTTTTCGTCTTGCGAAGCAAGCCCATTGACGGATTAGCGCTATTAGCGGGTTTTAGCGGCTTATCTGCTGATCGGATCAGCTGATAAGCAGCTTAGCGGCTTAGAAAAAGGGGGGAGGGGAAAAAAACCAGCAGGAACTCGCAAGACATTGTCGTCTTGCGAAGCAAGCCCATAGGAAATTTGTTTTGCGAAGCACCTCCAAAACGGAAAACTCTTTCGTCTAGCGAGCTTTCCGTCTTGCGAGGCATTCGTCTTGCGGAGCACTGTAATTGTTTTTGTTGTAACAAGTCAAGGTGCCTAGTGAATTATCTCGGACACAAGAGGTTGCACACGATCTCCTTCGGTTCCTGTTGAATTGCAGTTAGCGTGCTGGACGTAATAGGATGGGTAAAGTCAGGCTCTCTGGCGTAACAAGCAACACCTGTGGCTTATGTAACACAAAGAACGGCGGGTTGCTGAGAACTAAATAATGTAGGCAAGTGGATCTGCAGACCTTCAACAGAACTGGCAATCAAAATATGCATAATAGATTGGGGGCTTGGGCAGTATTAGCATTTGAGTTGCTTTCTGACAAGATGCCAAGAATTGTGTGGTTACACCAATTCCTGTATTAACTCTGTACTTTGCTAAACAAGCGGAGGCCAAACAGGTTCGCGTTCTTCCTGTTGTCCCCCCCCCCGCCCCCATCTGCCCATTACGAAAGATAAATCTTCTCCACTTCCCAGTGGGGAGGAGTTGCGTCAGACCGCGTGGCCACCCATTCTCCACCGGGGGCGGGGGACTTTGTCCCCCGTTGCCCGGGGGGTCCCGGCCACGTCAGAGCCCGGCCGGCCAATCCGCTGGCCGGAGGGGGGCATGGCCGGGGCAGTTTAAACCGAGGAGCGAGCTGGAGGACTTCCTCTTGGATCGCTTCCTCCCCCTACTGGTGGTTTACCTTTACCGGACTTCCTGCACAGCACGCAGGAGTCAGATATAGTCAGGTCCAATCAATGCCTAAGCCAATACCGCTCACATTCTGTAATTCAATAAAGTTGTGGCCAAATTTGCCCAATAACATAAACTTAATATTTGTGTCCTTGTGTGAGTTATTTCCCAACGAGGGGGTGGTTGCTGGGTCTCGACATGCAATCTGTTCCTTGATAAGCCTTGAAATGGGCTTTTCAGGCTTTTCTCTTGCTTGGTATGGAGCGCAATAAATCACAATTGCCTACTTATGTAATGAGCAATATCCTGTTTTGCATTTGGGGGAAACAGCATGGGTAGCTGCCTGCATACAAGCACAATATGATCCCCGTGAGTCAGATTTGATTTATATAAGCTGCAGAATCACCAGACCTCTGGGCTCCTGCGCTGCCTTCCTTCTCATGCAAAATAAGGTAGTGATCAGGCTGCACCAGAAATGGCCAGTGCTAATTTATTTAATTTTAATCTGTATGCTTCCTGCGATATAAATATACATGGGGCAGCTCCCATCAGTGAAAATAAAAACAAAACATTTAGAAGTTAACCCTGCATTGTGTAAGTGTATATAATAGACCTATAACATTCCCTTCTCATTCTTAATGTATGATTCACAGGGTGATAAGATCGACAGACGGGTATGTATTGGTTCGCCTGGAGCTTGGATCACACTAGGGTGTTTCTGCTCTCTTAGCTTTGCCGTGTGTTGTATGAAATAACTGCTTTGAAGTTTTTCCCCTCCCCTACTTAACAGTTTGGTGTTGCTGCCCAGTTTTATTTCCAGTAACCAGCTCTCTTTCTCTACTGGTGCTCTTGGGAACTGTGGTGTGGGAAACTTGGTTGTTACGGTGTTTTCTTTCTCCACAAGCGGAGGCTTTGCACAGCCAGTGTGGTGTAGTGGTTAAGAGCGGTGGACTCGTAATCTGGTGAACCGGGTTCGCTTCCCCGCTCCTCCACATGCAGCTGCTGGGTGACCTTGGGCCAGTCACACTTCTTGGAAGTCTCTCAGCCTCACTCACCTCACAGAGTGTTTGTTGTGGGGGGAGGAAGGGAAAGGAGAATGTTAGCCGCTTTGAGACTCCTTCGGGTAGTGATAAAGTGGGATATCAAATCCAAACTCCTCCTCCTCCTCCATGGGTAGACGGCTTTCTCAGTGTGGATTTAGTGTCACCTTTGCAAGAGGTTTAATCAACATTTGAAGCTATTAAGTAGTAGTGTACAAAAAATATAGGGATGCGGGTGGCGCTGTGGGTTAAACCACAGAGCCTGGGACTTGCCGATCAGAAGGTCGGTGGTTCAAATCCCAACGACGGGGTGAGCTCCCATTGTTCGGTCCATGCTCCTGCCAACCTAGCAGTTCAAAAGCACACCAGTGCAAGTAGATAAATAGATACTGCTTCGGCAGGAAGGTAAACGGGGTTTCCGTGCGTTGCTCTGGTTGGCCAGAAGTGGCTTAGTCATGCTGGCCACATGACCCAGCAGCTCTCTTGGCCAATAAAGCGAGATGATCGCCGCAACCCCAGAGTCGGCCACAACTGGACCTAACGGTCATGGATCCCTTTACTTTTTACTATACAAAAAATATAGGGACTAGGTGGTGCTGTGGTCTAAACCACTGAACTTCTTGGGCTTGCCGATCAGAAGGTCAGCGGTTCGAATCCCTGCGACAGGTGAGCTCCCGTTGCTCAGTCCCAGCTCCTGCCCACCTAGCAGTTCAAAAGCATGCCAAAGTTCAAGTAGATAAATAGGTACCCCTCCGGCGGGAAGGTAAACGGCGTTTCTGTGTGCTGCTCTGGTTTCGCCAGAATCAGCTTAGTCATGCTGGCCACATGACCTGGAAAAACTGCCTGCGGACAAACATCATCTCCCTCGGCCAGTAAAGCGAGATGAGTGCCGCAACCCCAGAGTCGTTCGCGACTGGACTTAACTGTCAGGGGTCCTTTACCTTTCCCCTTTCTTTCCCTGAGAGCTGCATAGGGTGAACAGTTATACCCCACGCTGCACAGTTCTCAAATCCATGAGTGCCTGAGTTTGGTTGAAAAGTGTATGCATATCTATGTGGGACTAAGTGCCACTGAATTCAGGGGAGCCTATTCCCAGATGGGATTGCATCCTTGGTTTCTGTGGACTGAGACCTTAATGTTCTGTTGCGGGACGAAGGAAATAATTCATCTTAGAATCACAGAATTTTAGAGTTGGGAGGGACCCTGAGGGTCATCTAGACCAGCATTTCCCAACCTTGGGCCTCCAGCTGTTTTTTGGACTACAACTCCCATAATCCTCAGCTAGCAAGACCAGTGGTCAGGGATGATGGGAATTGTAGTTCGAAAACAGCTGGAGGCCCAACGTTGGGAAACACTGAAACCCCCTGCAATGAAGGAATCTCAACGCGCAGTCCTCCATCCGTAAAGCTCTTAGTCTAAAAACAGAGATCTTGCTTGTTTTGATAAATCATCTCCGGTATAGAAATAGACAAGACAGATTAGTTTGCCAGCTGATGTTTTGACTGCTGCAGATGTATGCAAAATTTAACAAGGGCCTTGTGTTTTGTTACTTGAAGGTGAACTCCTTTGGGGGTATGAGCAGGAACCCTCCCGTTAAATGACCAGCAATGCCAGATCATTGCTTTCTAAATACAGGCAGCAATAAAATCAGTAGGGCAGTGCCTTTTTTTTTTTTAAAAAAAGCACTCATTTCAAGAGTGTGTGCTGCTTTCTGATATTTCCTGTTTCTTTGAAATGAGTGGTCAGTATTAAACAAGGCCCCTTCCCATGCTGCTGCTCTTAAGTTTTTGCAGGGTTTTGCATTGAGCCTCTTGGTTTGCACTTTTTTCTCTTGACACCTCTATGCAGGCATAATATTTCCCAGTCACTTAACCATGGTTAAGGTATCAGAAGGGGCTGGCTTGAGCACACCTTCCTCTCTCCCAATGCCTGCTCAGTTCCTCGTTAGGCCTGTGCCCTCCTCTCCCACTAAGATCCCTTCCTTCCCTTTTCAGAGCTAGCCATAGTTAGCTTTCAACTCGGCACGGATGAAATGTTAAGTGTTCCCCCCCCCCTTTTGTTTTAAAACAAAGTGTGAAACTCGCCTCCAACCATGGTTTTAAAATCTGGCTTAAAGCTATCGAGATTGTTGTTCGACTAGATGCAGGTGGAACACTCATCATAGCAACAGGAAGGAGTACCGTATTTTTTGCTCTATAAGACTCACCTTTTCCCTCCTAAAATGTAAGGGGAAATGTGTGTGCGTCTTATGGAGCGAATGCAGGCTGCGCAGCTATCCCAGAAGCCAGAACAGCAAGAGGGATTGCTGCTTTCGCTGCGCAGCGATCCCTCTTGCTGTTCTGGTTTCTGAGATTCAGAATGGCGTGAAAAATACGGTAATTTGAAGGGAAACAGAATTCATTAACCTAAGAGGGTCTGCTAGTTGCTTAACCATGGTTAAGAAGCTGGGGAACTTTACATTTGAACCAAGACTGGAAGGTAGTGTTCCATAAAAGGCTTATGCAAAGTGTTACAGGGTATCTCTGGTGTGCATGAGTTACCTGAGCCTGAGGGACCTGAAAAAAGACAGGAGTCCCTGCTCTAGACTTGACTTTTGTATGCAATATTCATATATTCATTAATCTTATTTATTTTGTTTTTAAACGTTTAAGAGGGTTAATCAGTTTACATGCATGCGGCTTTTGCACGCAATTGAGTATTTGGTCTGACCTAAGAGGAAGGGCTGCGGAGGCAATTTAATCTTTGCCACGATCCTGAGAGGTATGGAGAATTTTTGACTGGGGCTTGAAACCAACCACATACCCAGCTTTTGTCCTCCGGCAGTAAAAAGGGCTGCTACTCTCTAGCCAAGCCCTCAGCCTGAATACGACAGAGTTGTTGTATTTTCTATTTCTCCCTCCAATTTAAGCCGTCTCCTACCTCTGAGCAACCCTGCAGGGTTGCCTTAAACCACTCGGAGCCTGGTCTGCAATATTCAGTGTGTGAACTAAACCGCATGGATGTCACACGCCCCTCTCTCCCAGTAACAGCCCATTCTAACCAGTGTGGGGACAATGAACTGCATTTGCACCGGAAACTGTTTTGCACTGAATAGCAATTGAGTTAGAGTGAATTGGAATTATTTTCCTTTCCTGTATCTCTTATTTGGGTGTGTGTGGATGAGCATACTTGACATCCAATCACAGCTGTGCCAAGATACTTGATTTCTTCTTCGATATCTACGGACAGCTCTCACCTCCATCTCTGGGAACGTTCAAAAGCAGCCTCTCAGTGCAAATCAGGAGATGACTGATCCGGACAATGATGTGATTCTCTTTTCTTTTCTTGTATGTGTGTCTCTTTTCTGCATCCTCCTGTACTCCTGTTTATCTCAGGTGAGGAAAGAGGAGGAGAGAAAGGGAGCACAGGATGATAGAGAAAGATACTGTGGCGCTTGCCTCCTAGGTGGGTCAAAAGGTGGGTCAAAAGTGGTGGCAGCGATCACACAGGGCCCCCAGAAGTTTGATGGTCTATTGACCCTGTGGCACCACTGTGATTGCTTTCTTCGCTGCCACCAACCCGTTTCTCACGGGTACACACAGAGTCCAGTCAGTTGGTAACATTAACAAATAATCAAGTTTATTTTATAGGCATGAACAAGCTTATGGTTTCAGTTAATTTTTCTTGGCAGTTTCTTAATCTTAGTTCCTTAACTGTCCTATTTGTTCCTAACAACTTCAAACTGATTATCCCAACTGTCTATCTGACTCCACCTAACAATTCCTCTCACTCTCTCACAATACAACTCGACCAACCCACAGACTTATATCCTCCCTCTTCCTTCTTCAACTCCCAACTCTCAACTGACTTTCACACAACTCCCCCTCTAACCCTAACTCCTCCTATCAGTTTCCACTGGCCAATCACATCACACTCATTTTAACCCTTTCCTTATGACCCACCCAGGAGGCAAACACCACAGATACACACACACGTTTAGCTGATCAGAAGTGTTTTTATGCTTCTTGGGTTGCTGCAGTTGCATTCCCGTTTTCACCAGCTACTTCCCGCCAGGAAATTCCACTCCCTTCTCCCTCCCCCACCTCAACAATTGGCCCAGCGTTCTGTGGCTACTGCCCATGTTTGGTCCTCATTTACCGTATTTTCCGCTCTATAAGACACACCAGACCACAAGACGCACCTAGTTTTTGGAGGAGGAAAACAAGAAAAAAAAAATTCTGAATCTCAGATGCCAGAACAGCAAGAGGGATCGCTGCGCAGTGAAAGCAGCAATCCCTCTTGCTGTTCTGGCTTCTGGGATAGCTGCGCAGCCTGCATTCGCTCCATAAGACGCACACACATTTCCCCTTACTTTTTAGGAGGGAAAAAGTGAGTCTTATAGAGCAAAAAATACGGTAGCTGTTTTGAGGGGTTCTCCCCATCCCAGCCCTTAAGGTCTTGTTTTCTAACAACAGCAACAACTGTACTTCTGCAAACCTTCAGTTTTCTTCTCTCCATCTCCTGGGTGTTCTGATACCTCCCTCTTGCGCGTGGACTTTGCCAGTTTTGCTACATAAGGATTCACACTCCTAATAGAGGAAATGGTTGGATTTTAATAATTGTGTAAAAAGTGTTCTGGACACTCAACATTTAAGACTGCTGCAGGCTTCAAAGTAGAAACAACGCGTGGAAGAAACAGAAAACCTGTAAATACAAGTAAAAGTTTGTTCTTTGTTTGTTTGTTTCTTCCAGGGAAGCAAAGTGCAGACAAGAGTTGGATTATTGATGCTGCTTTGTACCTGGCTAAGCAACTGCCCCATTGCTGTCACACATTTTCTGCACAATTCTGCCAATGTTCCATTTGTATCCTTTTACACGTTAGAAATTAATGTCTCTGAATTATGACAGGAAATGTTTCTGTATGCGAGTTCAAAGTAAGGAGACTCCACACATTAGTGTTGCTAATGCAGTATTTACCTCCTTCTTAAATACATTTACATCCCTCCTTTCTTGGAACTCAAGGTAGTATATGTGGTGTTTCCTGTATGTAACACAGGTATCTCAGTAAGTGTACATATTGCCCCCATTTCACATATTTGCTGCAGGAAACTATTATACCTGTAGAAATAGTATTTTTGCATAACCTACAGAGCTGCCCCAACACTTTAGGTCACAGGTGGTTTTTATCCTTCACAGGCTAAAGTTGAAAGGTGGGTGCAGCCATTCACCTTTTGGTCTTTTACAGTCATGTTAGGTAATGACTTTTGGGACTTCAAAGCACCACGTGGGGCTTTTAAAAAGTTGCATGGTGCTTTGACGCGCCGCTGATCAGCAGGCTTGAAGTCACCACCTGTCTGATGGAAGTATTGTCATTGAAATTCTACTCAATATTGATCCAGAATAGATTCCAATATATAGTTAGCAGAGTAAAAACTTAAACACATTGCAGGATTCCCCAAAAATAGACCAGAGGCAATTCTATTTCATTCAGCAGAACTTTACTGAAGGCAAATGAGCATAATGGTCACAAATCCAATACAGTCAGGATTGGCCCTGGTCCATAAGAAATCCAGTTGCAGCAGACTTAACCTAAACACCACACCAGAGGAGAGATAGAAAAAGGAAATGTGAAACTCAGGCTCCTTCTGGCCCTACTATTATAGTCAGTATGACCTTGGCAGAAAGAGATAACAGACCCAGTTTAAGCCAGCTGTACTCATCTTCTCTGAAGGAATAACCCAAATATCATGCACCTTCTGCTTGCTTCTTTCACACAGAGAAGCTTCCAGAACCCTCTTGAATTACGTAGAATAAGGAAGAACTCTACACATCATATCAATACTTTCTGTACTAAGAAATGCAAACTTGACAAGTGTATGTAAATTTCTTAAGGAGTTTTTGACAGGTATAGGCTTGGACGCGTGGATAAACTCACAGGGATTTTAATTTTGAATGTGCACTTGTAAACTTTAACGGAAGGACAGGTGTTGCAATCCTGCAAAAGATAGGCTTTTATTTAACAGTTGTAACAGACGTTTCAGATTCTGACATTCTGTAGAATCTGGTCATTATCTTTCAAGGGAATTCAAAAGTCTCATACTTTGATCTCTCCTCTCAGCCATATGCATATAAATAGTGCGTGCTTTACTTAAATTCTATCGATATTTAAATGTTTGCCACCCTGGGCTCCTTCGGGAGCAAAGGTGTGGTACAAATAAATATGCTTGTGCTTGATTAAGCTAGTATTAGTAAAAGAAAAGAGAAAAAGATTGTACAAGAATTGGAATGCCTCTGTCTATGAAATGTCTACACATCCTTAACTCAATTTTTTAGCTGACAGGACAGATAGCAGAAAACCTTGGAGAAGAGGAACACTTAGTCCAAGGGTTGTGTGCTCTCTTACTAGGAATTTCCATTTATTACAATGACAACTCGCTCGAGAATTATAAGAAGTGAGTACTTGGAAGGGTGAATGGGAAACTTGTGTCGTGGCCACAATTCCTGGTGTACCAAGTATCTCCTATGTAAAAAAAAGAGAGAGACGAATACAGCTTCACTCCTCTGCCTACAAATGTGGTCGGTCTATTCCATGGGTAGGCAAACTAAGGCCCAATCGCCTTCTAAATCCGGCCCGCGGATGGTCAGCATGTTTTTACATGAGTAGAATGTGTCCTTTTATTTAAAATGCATCTCTGGGTTATTTGTGGGGCCTGCCTGGTGTTTCTACATGAGTAGAATGTGTCCTTTTATTTAAAATGCATCTCTGGATTATTTGTGGGCCATAGGAATTTGTTCATTATTTCCCCCCCAAAAATATAGTCTGGCCCCCCACAAGGTCTGAGAGACAGTGGACTGGCCTCCTGCTGAAAAAGTTTGCTGACCCCTGGTCTATTCTAATATAATTTTCAAGGCAAAGACTAGGAAATAGATTAACACACACACACCCCAATATGGTTAAGCCAGAGAAAATTAGATACAGACTTAAACTTATTTTATTATTACAAACATTGGTAGGGTTGAATGTTTTCCATCATAATTAACAGCTAGCAAGTTGTCCATTAGCATGATGAGTCGTATTTCTCTTACACAACTGAACGTTGAGTCTCAACATTAAAATGAAAACCAATCCTGTTCATTTTAACTATAGTCTCCCTTCAGCTCATTATTTCCAAGCTCTTGAAATAGAGCTTTTACGGTTTTGCAAACTCATCTGTTCTCTATTTCGCCCTCTGCACTCCATTCAAACTGCCAAATCTGAGGGCACATATGTCTCTACCACTTTGTACTACTACTCTGTTGCCTTTGATATAACTGATATAACTATTTGTTAAACAGGAATTTGCTGGGGGTGGACTGGTGGGGTGAAATGGAAAAGAGGGCATCTTTGTGCAGTTTGCAGTGGTTTTACGTGATCCGTCTCTCACCCCCAGGGAGAAATTGAAACAACTGATAGAAAAGAGGATTGGCAAGGAAAACTTCGTTGAGAAATTGGGATTCATCAGCAAACATGAATTATATTCCCGAGCAGCTCAGAAACCTCAGCCAAGCTTTTCTAGCCCGGACCATATGATGTTTGATCATGAATTTACTAAACTGGTAAAGGAGCTAGAGGGTGAGACTTCTTACTTCGCTTCTCTTGAGTTTTGTGTTTACAGTGGTACCTCGGGTTAAGTACTTAATTCGTTCCGGAGGTCCGTTCTTAACCTGAAACTGTTCTTAACCTGAAGCACCACTTTAGCTAATGGGGCCTCCCGCTGCCGCCGCGCCACCGGAACACAATTTCTGTTCTCATCCTGAAGCAAAGTTCTTAACCCGAGGTACTATTTCTGGGTTAGCGGAGTCAGTAACCTGAAGCGTATGTAACCCAAGGTACCACTCTACTACTTAAGACAATTGGATTTGAAAGATTTTTTTTCAGAATTGGATGTAAAGTTAATTGAGTTATACCTTTTAAGGTTTTTTAATTTTCTGCAACCCTAAAGCATGTTATGACGCGGAGGCAAACAATTTTACACAGGAAGTACAATAGGTTTGTTATGTTCACGGCGTGCTATAAGACCAGTTAATTTGGCTTCTTAATATTTGAGGGTTTGCTGCATCATGTGTGTTTACTTTGGTGAGATGGTGATGGTGCAATTGGTTTACAGCACAACGAGGCTTAGCTGCTGAAATTCTTGGTAACATGTTCTGATCCATTCTGCATCTGAGAATGTGGTTTGTCGTTCATTTTTCCTGGCAGCTAGTAGATTTGCTCTTACAAAATTAGGCTACGTTATCTGCTGTAAAGGTTGTAGTTGATCTAATAGATAGTAAAATTGCTATGTACCGTACAGAGATTTGCAAAATAAGATGGACCATGCCTGTGGACTTGCAGTCTATAGGTAAATAGATGACACACTAGGGAGGAAGAAAAGGGAAAGTGAGCAAGGATCAGTTGAGAACAGCAACAACGAACAGAAGTATCTTATAGAGGAGCTTGGATTTAAATACCAGGAATATGTCAGTTGGAAAGGCATTCCAATGATTGGGAGCTAAGAAAATATGCAGAGGTCATACTCTCGATTTACTGAAGTGCTTGCTTACACAAATGATTTTTCCATACTACAACAACGCATTTATTGCATCTTGAATGGCTTTTTCGATGATAGAATCCCTAAAATGGCTAACTCCTGTTAAACTTCTATATCTGAACAGGCACTGGGACTGCTTCAAAACCATGTGGCTTAGAATGTCTAATAAAAGAAACGATATTATTTTTTTGAAACAGGCATTATAACAAAGGCAGTTTATAAGTCTAGTGAAGAAGATAAACAGGAAGAGGAAGTGAAGAAGTCCTTAGAACAACACGACAACATAGTGACACGCTACAAAAGCATCATTAGAGTTCAGGTAAAAAACCCAAACATCTTAGCTTCATTTGCACTAGTGGGCCCTGTATCTGCTTAAGGTGGTATATATTAGGGCCAAACTACCCATTACCGTAATCGTGCTATTTAAACATATTATTACAACTTGCAACCCTCTCAACAAAAAGCAGCTTGGGGGTGGCACTAATCCATTGCACTCTGGGTGCACTGACACCCGCGAATTCCCTAAATTCTGGAAATAGGCAGTTTTGTTTGTTGCACTAACTGCTTATACCATAAAATATATTGCACAGTGCTACTAGTTTAATGCGAAAGGGACACAGGTGGCGCTGTGGGTTAAACCTCAGAGCCTAGGACTTGCTGGTCAGAAGGTTGGTGGTTCGAATCCCCACGACGGGGTGAGCTCCCGTTGCTTGCTCCTGCCAACCTAGCAGTTCGAAAGCACGTCCAAGTACAAGTAGATAAATAGGTACCGCTCCGGCGGGAAGGTAAACGGCGTTTCCATGCGCTGCTCTGGTTGGCCAGAAGCGGCTTAGTCATGCTGGCCACATGACCCGGAAGCTGTACGCCGGCTCCCTCGGGCAATAAAGCGAGATGAGCACCGCAACCCCAGAGTCGGTCACGACTGGACCTAATGGTCAGGGGTCCCTTTACCTTTTTACTAGTTTAATGCACTGGCAAACACAGGCAAATGCACAGACATGCGCAAGCATTATTTTAGACCGGTGGCATTGTTGGCATTCTGTATAGCATAAGCAGTTAGAGCTAAGTTCCTTTGCAAATGTCTGTAGGTAAATGCCTATGGGTGCTTAATTTTTGTGGTGCTTTTTTTTTAAAAAAATAACAGTAGCAATCAACAGAATTAAAAAATGACTGTAAGATACCATTAAGTAGATTCTTGTTTTATTTTCCAGGATCAGGAGCTTGAGGAATTGAAGAAACAAGTAGAATCTATAAAAGCTCAAAACGAGCAGCTTCAGACAACAGTCACCCAGCAAATGTCGCAGATCCAGCAACACAAGGACCAGTACAATCTCCTTAAAGTACAGCTAGGTAGGACTGCTAGCTGTGTCCTGTCTAAGTTTTGCTGTCAAATGCAGATTCCTGCACATTTTCAGACCACAAATGGAACGCCACATTTTACTTTGATGCAAATTGTTTGAGCAGCCCTGGAAAATGTGTGAAACTAGTACTAGTTTTTGGGACGCAGGTGGCGCTGTGGATTAAACCACAGAGCCTAGGGCTTGCCGATCAGAAGGTCAGCGGTTCGAATCCCCGCGACGGAGTGAGCTGCTGTTTCTCGGTCCCTGCTCCTGCCAACCTAGCAGTTCGAAAGCACATCAAAGTGCAAGTAGATCAATAGGTACCGCTCCGGCGGGAAGGTAAACGGCGTTTCCGTGCGCTGCTCTGGTTTGCCAGAAGTAGCTTAGTCATTCTGGCCACATGACCTGGAAGCTGTACGCCGGCTCCCTTGGCCAATAAAGCAAGATGAGTGCCGCAACTTCAGAGTTGTTCACGACTGGACTTAACGGTCAGGGGTCCCTTTACCTTTACCTAGCTCATAGTACCATTTCTAAGGAAGGAAAGATTTTAAATGAGTTTGGGATGGGAAATATTTGTGGAAATTTCTGTCCCAGAGCTCTACAAATGGGTCATTTTCAAATCTGACTAATAGGAAAAGACAATCAGCATCATAGTTCCCATGGCGATGTGGCTCAGATGAATGGCGTTCAGCCGGAAGAAATCAGCAAATTGCATGGGGAGATAGAAGAATGGAAACACAAGCTTGAACTGTTGCAGGAACAACTGAAGGAACGAGATTCTTTGATTGAAAGCTTGGTGAGTGCATGAGTGTTGGCTATTGATACCTGATATGAAAATTCCAGTCCATCTGTGTGTGTAGTGGTTAAGAGCGGTACACCAGTGTGGTGTAGTGGTTAAGAGTGGTAGACTCGTAATCTGGTGAACCGGGTTTGCTTCCCTGCTCCTCCACATGCAGCTGCTGGGTGACCTTGGGCCAGTCACACTTCTCTGAAGTCTCTCAGCCCCACTCACCTCAGAGTGTTTGTTGTGGGGGAGGAAGGGAAAGGAGAATGTTAGCCACTTTGAGACTCCTTCGTGTAGTGATAAAGTGGGTTACCAAATCCAAACTCCTCCTCCTCCTCCTCCTCTTCTTCTTCTTCTTCTTCTTCTTCTTCTTCTGTAAAATGCTGATCAGAAATGGCTTGTTTTCTTGCTCTCAAATCAGAAGGCAGGCAAGTTCCTGATACCAGGGGAAGAAGGCACTGGTCCCATTGTCACTTTTTATTCCTTAGTTGAACAGAGTGGTTAATGGGAAAGAACGTGACTTGCAGTATGGATATGTTTGTTTGTAAGACCTTTATCCCATCGTAATGCACATAGCCTCAAGGCGGTGGCTTGCGATAACGAAAGGGAAAAATAAAAACAGCTGATAAAACCACCTTGAAACACCAGTACAGTGGTGCCTCGCAAGACGAAAAGAATCCGTTCTGTGATTCTCTTTGTCTAGCAGCTTTTTCGTCTTGCGAAGCAAGCCCATTGACGGATTAGCGGATTAGCGCTATTAGCGGCTTATCTGCTGATCGGATCAGCTGATAAGCGGCTTAGCGGATTAGAAAAAGGGGGGGAAGGGGAAAAAACCCGCAGGAACTCGCAAGACATTGTCGTCTTGCGAAGCAAGCCCATAGGAAATTCGTTTTGCGAAGCACCTCCAAAACGGAAAACTCTTTCGTCTAGCGAGTTTTCCGTCTTGCGAGGCATTCGTCTTGCAGGGCACCACTGTACAAAGAAATGCATTTAAATGGGCTTTGGATGTTTTTGAAAGCTATTTTGTTTAAAGGCAAAAAAGAACAAGACAGATTTCATTGACTGCCTAAAAAATAGTAAAGAAGGCACAAAGCATGCATGTCTAGGCTGGGGTGTCCAGGGTTTGGCTACCACTGCTATAAATATCCTTTTTTCAGTAGCTACTTACCTAATCTCAAAAAGTGGTCTTCAGATGGGACTCTGTGGCAAATCTTAACTGCTGAGAACTACAATTGCCTATTGTTTTAACTGCTATCATAACCTGTTGGTTGTTCACAGCCATTATTGAAGTTTTTTTATAATGATTTTCAGTCCACTATTGTAAGTGACTTCCATACATATGTCCTCACAAGGCTAAAATGGATATGCTGACCTAATAACCTTATGAGTGTCAGTGTCTGAATTGTAAGGAGGCGCATGTAGTAAATGCTTCCAACTTTATAATTATAGTCACTGATTTGTTGCAGCATTTCTCTGAATGATAGTTAAATAATGGAGGCAGTGTAGTCACATGCAATATGTAAAATCTGCAGTGCTGCTTGTTCATTGGCAAATTGTCAAGTAGTGGATCGGGATGGAAAAGGCATTATTCCTTCCTCTTATTTTGGTTTTAAATACCTATACCAGAGCTGACATAATAATAAAAATAATAACACCAACACCTGCATGGAAAATTCTATGCCATGTATGTGAAAATATGTCATTATATTGCATATTTTGTATCTGCTGTTCATGGGCAGAGTGGCAATGGTCTGTACTACTGTGGTACCTCGGGTTAAGTACTTAATTCGTTCCGGAGGTGCGTACTTAACCTGAAACTGTTCTTAACCTGAAGCACCACTTTAGCTAATGGGGCCTCCCGCTGCTGCTGCGCCGCCGGAGCACGATTTCTGTCCTCATCCTGAAGCAAAGTTCTTAACCTGAAGCACTATTTCTGGGTTAGTGGAGTCTGTAACCTGAAGCGTATGTAACCCGAGGTACCACTGTACTTCCTGAATCCTTCTGATCACTGAAAATGCTGCAGAGTTATCTTCTTGTTTCAAAGAGGGCATCAGGCACTGCCACAAACATGACAGCCTATAGCTGAATCCCAAAGGGCTTACTTTTTAAAAAGAAAAAGAAAAAGTTTGAGTTTCTCAGGATGCTATTTATGGAAGTGCTTTGTTAAAAATATTTATTCTTTTAAAATTAATGTTTCCTTCGTTAATATCCGATATTTGCAGAAGCTTTCGCCTGCGGCAGGAGGAACAACAACAGAGCAGTCTTCACAAACGAACAAACCAAGTGGCCCTGACGTTGACAGAGAACTATATAAAGTAAGAATTCCTGGTGCTTCCATAAGATATTCTGCAGCTGTTTGAGAACATGGTTCCTCCCCAGTTTCAATCTGTGAAGGTACCCTTAGTAGGAAGCCTGATCAAAAAGTAGCATTATATAAATCTTTTTTTTCTGAGCTTGTTATTTCTGGTGGGAGAAGTCAGAGGCCCTTCTCTGAGATTTAGGGCTTTTAGCAGCACAGTTTGTTTTGCCCAGGCTTCCTCAACCTCGGCCCTCCAGATGTTTTTGGCCTACGATTCCCATGATCCCTAGTGAGCAGGACCAGTGGTCAGGGATGATGGGAATTGTAGTGCCCAAATATCTGGAGGGCCGAGTTTGAGGAAGCCTGGTTTTGCCCCTTTCCTCTGGATGAGGTAATTAGCTCCCGTTGCTCGGTCCCTGCTCCTGCCAACCTAGCAGTTCGAAAGCACATCAAAGTGCAAGTAGATAAATAGGTACCGCTCTGGCGGGAAGGTAAACGGCGTTTCTGTGCGCTGCTCTGTTTTGCCAGAAGCGGCTTAGTCATGCTGGCCACATGACCCGGAAGCTGTACGCCGGCTTCCTCAGCCAATAAAGCGAGATGAGGGCGCAACCCCAGAGTCGGTCACAACTGGACCTAATGGTCAGAGGTCCCTTTACCCTTTACCCTTTACCTTCCTTGTCTGATCCATCCCTGGCAAAGTACTGTGGGGGTTGGGCCCGCGAACGCCTGACAGCATCCCTGGCCACAACCACTATTTAGACATCCAGTTGCAAAGCTGAATCCAAGAGTCCCCCTCCCCCCAAACGGCAAGCTTGCTTTTTTAAGGGGAGCACCACCCCATCCCAAACAGGCTGAATCCCTATTTCAGCACCACACTCTCCGGACCAGGAGTACCTTTGAAATGGAAAAACATTGTTCTGGAGTAAATATACAGTGGTGCCTCGCAAGACGAAAAGAATCCATTCTGTGATTCTCTTTGTCTAGCGGTTTTTTTCGTCTTGCGAAGCAAGCCCATTGAAGGATTGGCGGATTAGCGCTATTAGAGGCTTTTAGCGGCTTATCTGCTGATCGGATCAGCTGATAAGCGGCTTAGCGGCTTAGAAAAGGGGGGGAGGGGGGGAAAACCAGCAGGAACTCGCAAGACATTGTCGTCTTGCGAAGCAAGCCCATAGGAGATTCCTTTTGCGAAGCACCTCCAAAACGGAAAACTCTTTCGTCTAGCGAGTTTTCCGTCTTGCGAGGCATTCGTCTTGCGGGGCACCACTGTATCGGTATGTAATGAATGAAGCTTTGCAGGGTTAAAGAAATTGAAAAATGGTGCAAGAGGCATAACGATAGAGGTAATCTACACTAGACACAACAATACAGAAAGATTAAAAACTATGAGGTCTCAGAACAAAGGAAGGAAGTCAATCTGTGTATATGTACGTAACGATTAGTATCATGACATGGTTTTCTTTGTAGATGTGATTTTTCTTTTTGTTTTCTTTTTTATCTTTTTTGTTTTGTTTTGCTTTGTCTTGTTTGTTTTGCTTTGTTTTTAAAAATAATAAAAAAGGGGAAAAAAGAAATGAGTTGTGTGCATTGGTGATGCCCTCCAAACCTCTGGAAAATTCGCTTATCCTGCTTCTGTTTGCAAACAATGCTGTTATCTTAGCAGCGGAATTCATTTATTTTTTCCCCCCTTCACAGGAAGTTGAAACCCTGAGAGCCCAAATCCAGTCACAGTCCACAGACATGATTAAACTTCAGAGTGAAAAGCAAGAACTGCTTCAAAAACTGGTAATACAAGACTTTCCCTCTTATCTTTTTGTCCTTGTATTGTTTCTGTGGGATCTAATAAACAGCAGTAGTCCTCTTGTCTCCTTCAACTGTCCAGCATAATCCATAAATAGAATCATAGAATCATAGAGTTGGAAGAGACCACAAGGGCCATCGAGTCCAACCCCCTGCCAAGCAGGAAACACCATCAGAGCACTCCTGACATATGGTTGTCAAGCCTCTGCTTAAAGACCTCCAAAGAAGGAGACTCCACCACACTCCTTGGCAGCAAATTCCACTGTCGAACAGCTCTTACTGTCAGGAAGTTCTTCCTAATGTTTAGGTGGAATCTTCTTTCTTGTAGTTTGGATCCATTGCTCCGTGTCCGCTTCTCTGGAGCAGCAGAAAACAACCTTTCTCCCTCCTCTATGTGGTATAAGAAAAGACTAGCCACGTTTACACAGATTGTCTGATTTGTTGCATTAGCTGCACTTTGCCGTACAGAACACATTGCAGGTGTTGGACCAAATATATCTGCTGCACCCTGTCAGTCTTGTTGAGTATTCTTTGTTTTGCAGAGCGTAACCCCGGTTCCTGTATCAGGAGACAATGGCACCGTTATGGTAGCAAAGACAGCCGACTTGGAAAGAAGGCTCTCGACGCTCTTGCAAGAGAATAAAGAACTAAAGGTTGTTTCCTAATCAAAAAATACTACGTTTTTAATTGAAGTGTTCCGTTAAGATTTGCTGAACTGACGGCTTCATCCTTGCTCAGCTCAACATTGGGGTGGGAAAGGGGCAGATATCACAAATTAGAAATGTTCCCATAGGAAATCGTGGACTCATTATGCAAACGCTCACCTAACAAATGATTTCCTGGGAGCGTATTGTTTTTTGATAAGCAGGGCCCGCAGGTTCACATTCAGCGGATTGTATAATCACCCTGAGATACTTGATTTTCAAGGGCCATAGCTCACTGGTAGAACACTTGTATGAGATCCCCCAAGTTCAGCACCTCGATAAAACAAATCGCTATCCACTCCTGGGAGACCCCTTAGCTGGAGACAGCAGAACCGCCTTAAGAAGTTCTGTTGCTTAGAATAATTAGTTTCCACGGAGATGTCAAAATAAACTGGTACAGTGGTGCCCCGCAAGACGAATGCCTCGCAAGACGGAAAACCCGCTAGACGAAAGGGATTTCCGTTTTGGAGGCGCTTCGCAAAACGAATTTCCCTATGGGCTTCCTTCGCAAGACGAAAGCCCATAGGGAAATCTCCGGGACAGCGGGGAAGCGCAGCGCGTCTTCCCCACTGTCCTCGGACCTCCTCCGAGGGCTGGCGGTGGGAAGAGGGCTCTCCGCCCCACCGCCAGCCTTCGGAAGGCTCCTCCGAAGGCTGGCGGTGGGGCGGAAAGCCCTTCTCCCCGCGCCAGCCTTCGGATGGCTGTCCTGAAGACTTGCGGTGGGAGGAGGGTTTTCCTTCCCACCGCCAACATTCAGAATGCTGTTCTGAATGTTGGCAGTGGGGAGGAAAAACCCTACTCCCACCGCAAGCCCCGGGAACAGAGGAGAAGCGCTGCGCCCCTTCCCCTCTGTTCCCGTACCTGTCCTGAAGGCTTGCGGTGGGGAGAAAAGCCCTTCTCCGCACCGCCAGCCTGGCAAGCGGTTTCCATAGGAACGCATTAATTGATTTTCAATGCATTCCTATGGGAAACCGTGCTTCGCAAGACGAAAAACTCGCAAGAAGAAAAAACTTGCGGAACGAATTAATTTCGTCTTGCGAGGCACCACTGTATAATAGAGATGTCAGAATAAACTGGTAAAGTGTAACTTCACTTCTGAAGGATTTTTGGCATTCCTAAAGGTGAGGAAAGAATTCCTTGGTGCTTGTCCTTGTATCAAATCTGTGTCCATTTAGCTCCATTTATCGTACATATGGATTGAGCACGGAGGGAAGGAAAGTGAGGATTCTGATTACAGCGGGTCACTTTTATTTTTAAAAAGCCCCTTGTTTGGGACATCCAGGATAGCTTTCATATTAAAGTACTGTTTTGGTATCGGCTTGGGCGGCGATAGCAATTTTAGCAGTGATGCATGCTAATATTTCCCCCTCCCTCTCCTGCCAGAATGAAATTGCGGCCCACGGCGAAGAAAAGGCTTCACTCAAGCAGCAGCTGGACTCATCCAACAGTACCGTGGCTATTTTGCAAAACGAGAAGAGCAAATTGCAGAAAGAAGTCGCAGAATCTAAGAAGGAACAGGACGATCTGCTGGTTCTTCTGGCTGATCAGGATCAGAAAATAATTGCGTTAAAGGATAAACTCAAGGAGCTTGGAGAACCGGTAAGACATTAAGTTTGAGCATTTCATTTTTCCAATCATGGAAAGCAAACAGCCCAGTTTTAGTCTGGATTGGCAACGTTTTTGCTGCTCTGATGATGAGCAGAGCCAGAAGAAGTAATTCTGGATTAACTAATTTGGAATAAAGGCTGCCCTGCTTTAGTTTTCATTGACTTAGTACTGTATTCATGTGCTGTAGCAGACAGGCTCCAACCATCTCAGAGGAGGGTTTCATCCTCCTCTTCTCATCCACGGTTTTGCAAGTATTTATGCCAAAAGCAGTTTTAACTTACGTTCTAAGTTTTTAGCAAACTTCTAATTTTTGCAAAACATTTTATTTACAGTTAAAACAATTTATTTCTATTTATTTAATTTGCATATCACCCTTCATCCATAGATCTCAAAGCAGTTCACAACATAAAAATACAAGATAAAAACACGAAATACGTAACAAAAGCACACCACTACCCCCCCCCCAGTAAAATCAATGCCATTTTTAAAATAAAATGCCGTTTTAAAAATCTGTCCAGTTAATTGTTGGACATGGAGAAGACTTTTTAATCCGTTAACTAAATGCCGCAACCTCTTTTTTCTTTTAAAGGTTGAAGATGACGATGAACTGGAATCTGGCGACCAAGGTGAGGAAGATGAAGGGGACGATGAGGAAGACGACGAGGAAGATAATTAAGCTTTATTGTGTCAAATATGGGAATCCTGTACTGCATTATAAGAATAAATGTTGATGGCCTTGTGATGCAAAATACCTGGTTAAAGAAGTGGAAGGATCACTAGAACTAATCCTGAGTTTCTGGTGTGAAGTTGGGAAATGCTTTGTAGCTGAAACAGAAGTCTGCCGTTTTAAGTTTTACATGCACATCCGAACCGAATTGTTAACACACTAGAAGCTGTTTTAGATGCTTTCCTGAAGCATTGGAAGGTAACAGTTTGGTTAACCAAGCGTGTTGGCATTTGCATATGTTCTGTGTGTTTGTCATTACTTATCTAATTTGGATCTTCGGTGTGATTAAATATGGTATGTATATGGTTTAACATCTGTTGAATGAAATCATTGCTTCCTGTATTCAGCATGGAGAGAACTCATGGGCTCTTTCTTGCTACTTCAAAACAGAAATTATTACTGGAGTGTATGGGACTGGCAAGTTAAGGGGTTTTTACCTTTTGGCTGCTTGTTGGTGGGTTTCAGATTGAGAGGATCTGTACAGCATTGAGTGCCTTGTGCCTGAAACGGCTGCATTCTGTACCTCAGAGGAAAAAGAGAAACCGAAACAACTTGGGAGGGATTTCCGTAGACAAATTTCCGCAGCATTTGGTAGCATATTAAAACAGAATTTTATTTTTAGCAAAAACCCATGCAGAAGTTTTAAGATGCTACCAGATTATCACGTTAAAAACAAGCCTTTTGTTCTATTATTAAAATCACATACTGATCGATTATAATTTATTGACTTTTGCGCCCAATAGGTAAGATTTTTAAAAAGAGAAATTAAGTGCAGTTGCTGCATCAACTTGCTGTTTTGGTAATAAAAATAGATGCTATAACTATTTAGTATTCATTTACTTGGTTGACTTCTGACTGCTTTAAATCATGTTTCTTGAATGCTGCTGTATTTGGAATAGTCTTAATTCTTTTTTTTAAAAAAAAAGATTGACTTGCTAAAATGCTATCAAACATGGCATCTATCAGGGAAACATGGCAAATTGGTGAAGATGTTTGCAAAATTTGTAGAGCTGTTTCTGTTCATTCCAATTATTGACTCAGCTTACAGAACAGTTACTTCTTAACTCTAAAGTAAGTAGGATTTGGGCCAATGCTATACAAAAATGTATTTTTTAGATACTCTATTTTGTACTTACCAGTTTGTCAAGATACAGGTAACATAAGCTGAGTTGCAGCAAAATAAATTGGAATGCTACCTCGATATTGTAATCCCTCTTTGGAAATACGGATATTCCATGTTCAAAAGGCTTTCTTTTGTCCAACATGGGTTGTTTTTGGGGTTTTTTAACCAATATATCTGCTTCTATGTGCAAGGAACAGGAAGGGTTACACTTCAATATTGTAAACTGTAGGAACTAGTTGCCCACAGAACTCAGTTAACTACAAGGACTGAAGCTCAGCAGCCCTAATTCACAGTGGCAAGTTATGGTAAAAAGGTAAAGGGACCCCTGACCATTAGGTCCAGTCGTGGCCGACTCTGGGGTTGCGGCGCTCATCTCGCTTTATTGGCCAAGGGAGCCGGCGTACATCTTCCAGGTCATTTGGCCAGCGTGACTAAGCCGCTTCTGGCGAACCAGAGCAGTGCACGGAAATGTCGTTTACCTTCCCGCCAGAGCGGTACCTATTTATCTACTTGCACTTTGAGGTGCTTTCGAACTGCTAAGTTGGCAGGAGCAGGGACTGAGCAACGGGGGCTCACCCTGTCACGGGGATTCGAAGCGCCAACCTTCTGATCAGCAAGTCCTAGGCTCTGTGGTTTAACGCACAGCGCCACCCGCGCTTTCACCAAACCTTGTGTTGTAGCAGCTCTTCAGTTCCGCAAGCAGTTGTCTTCCCCAGCCCTTTTAAACTTTTCCCCAAGGCCTCTTTTTAACTGGAATAATTTGTTAAAATGCATTCCTAACTAGCGACAGGTTGTGCAGAAGTTTTAAAGCTATCTCATAGGAACTGAATTTGCACGTGTATAATTGCATACAAGGTTTTTAAAGTTGGCCCCTTCCCAAAGCGGTCTTCTAAATAATAATTTAATTTCAAATGACCACTCAAAGAATCTTCCTTGCCTCTGTGTAATTTGTCCAATTACAAAGGTGTAATCTGCCGTTCTGTAACGTGTGGCAGGGAATGCTTCTTAAGACACATACCCCATGCAACCTCCCCCCCCCAAAAAAATAAGCAGTTCCATTTAACACATGAGCCGGCATGACTATGTAGCTTCTACCATGGGGTTGTTGAGTTTAGGACATCTGACCCTGACCATCAGGGTGAGATTTAAAAGGATGCAGATGGGGCTAGTCAACCTGGGAAGGTAGCCCATCTATAATATTAGTATTAGTATTAGTATTTTATTAATTTATATCCTGCCCTCCCCAGCCAAAGCCGGGCTCAGAGCAGCTAACAACAAAAAAAGTAACACAACATTCTAAAATCCATTCATTCTAAAATCAATTCAAAATCAAATTAATGGCAACCATTGGGCTAGAGTTCTATGAGGATTACCAAAGGAGGGGGTCAGACTGTGCCTTGGCCAAAGGACTGGTGGAACAGCTCTGTCTTGCAGGCCCTGCAGAAAGATGTCAAGTCCCGCAGGGCCCTAGTCTCTGGTTGAGGCCAGCCTAACCTCCCTGTGGCCCGGGACCTCCAATATGTTTTTGTTTGAAGACCGTATGGTCCTCCGTGGGACATACCAGGAGAGGCGGTCCCGTAGGTACGAGGGTCCTAGGCCGTATAGGGCTTTAAAGGTTAAAACCAGCACCTTAAACCTGATCCTGTACTCCACCGGGAGCCAGTGCAGCTGGTATAGCACCGGGTGAATGTGATCCCGCAGCGAGGACCCCGTAAGGAGTCTCGCTGCGGCATTCTGCACCCGCTGGAGTTTCTGGGTCAGTCTCAAGGGCAGCCCCACGTAGAGCGAGTTACAATAATCAAGTCTGGAGGTGACCGTCACAGTGGCTAGGTCAGAGGTAAGGAGCCAATTGCTTAGCTTGGCGGAGATGAAAAAATGCCACCTTTGTTATAGCTAGAAGATATAGCTATAGCTATATATAGAAGGAAAACTCTGATCCTCAACCTCCGCTGCCTTGCAGGAGATCTTCAGGAGAAGGCAAGGCTAAGGAGTAAACCCTACACAAATCAGGTGTGGAGTCCCTAAGATGGTTGGATTGCACCTTGTATGTCTCCTTCAGGCAACCCCTCAGCCAAGCTGGTGCCAAACATATCACTCTGCTTTCCTTTGGACCACATCAGCGAGGCCAAGAGGGTGGTCTTACCATCTGGGCAGCCCAGGACCTCCAGACGCGCTGCCCAGGCTTGTGCCTTGGGGAGCTGCCTAACGCAGCTATTTCATCATCAGCATCATCAAACCTTTTATTGGCGTCACATACAAACATCCAAAACAAATCAATACAGAATTACCACTTCTCCAGTGGCACAAAACATTTGCTAAAAGAAAGGAGACAGAGCAGTCTATACTCACATCTCTTGGTCTCCAGGGAGATCAGACGTCGGCAGTGTATTTCGACGACAAAAAACCAAATAGAGATATTTAGCCACTAACTTGGTGAGCTCCTGATCATTCCCCAGTAAAATGTATGACCTCCGACTCTGGATTCCATTTGGGGATACTGTACAGAGTTGATCTAGAAATTGTTGACGGAGATCAGCATTTAGTTTACAATTGAGAACCATATGTGTAAGGCTTTCCACACGGTGGTCTTCAGATGGGCAAGTTCTTTCTCCTTCCACCCTGCCTGAGAACCTTGCCCAAAGGAGGTTGGATGGATTTGAATTAAACCTGGCCAGCGAAAACGCCCTTCTTTCTTGAGTAGCAGAAATTCAAGGTAATTGTGGTTAGTTTCACGTGCCCAAGAAAGTTGAAAATAAAGAGGGGAGCATGTTTTCTCTGCTGCTACTGTAAGTTCCTGGCGTTCAACATCCCACAACCTAGTTTTTATTATAGCCTTGGCAGATGGTAGGGACATCGCAAAAGTTCCACCGACAGCCCAAGTTGCTGTACCTTCTTGTTAAACTATTGCAGCCCTGGGGAAAGAAAGGGATCTAACAAAACTTCACTGAGGAGAGGATCTTTATCTAATGTAAGGCAGATGTTTAACCAGCATAGGAGAAATCTTGCCCAGGCAACAGTCTCTACGTTGTGTTGACCTCCCTTTAGACATAAGGCTGCATAGGGTACACAGCGGGGGACAGTAAAAATCTTGAAGAGGAAAGCTGCCTGCACTCATTCTACTAGATGGTTAAACCCTGGCAGCCAGGCTGGAATACCATAGAGCAATTGAGCTATAATTTTGGCGTTGAAGACCTTAAGGGCAGAAGGGATATGTGAATTACCTCGTTATGAAAAAAACACATTATGGCCTGCATAGACATCTTACTGGCATTCACCGAATGCAGCTATTTGACTTCACTCCGTTGTCTCTTGAGACAGGCACATGCCAATAACAGTTGGGGCAGAAGTCCTCAAAAGTGACAAGGCCACAAAACTGCTTCCGGTTTCTCTGCTGAAAGGCCTGTGTACTTTTAGAGGTCTTTGCCCTATCCAGTGAAACACCAAGTACCTGATTTCCGCTTGTCAACAGGTAGATTACCGTATTTTTCGCTCTATAGGACTCACTTTTTCCCCTCCAAAAATTAAAGGGAAATGTGTGTGTCCTATGGAGCGAATGCAGGCTCCTTGGCTTCAGCGATAACAACGCGAAGCTTCCAAAGCGCAGAGGGAGTGCTCCCTCTGTTCTCCGGAGGCTACGCGTTGCTTTCGCTGAAGCCTGGAGAGCGAGAGGGGTCAGTGCGCACCAACCCCTCTTGCTCTCCAGGCTTCAGGGATAGCCGCCTGAAGCCTTTAGAGTGTAGCGGGACCTCGCACTGCGCTCCAAAGGCTTCGGGTTCCTTTCGCCGAAGCCGGGATAGCAAGAATCTCTGGGAACTTGCGCTGCGCAGCACTCCCTCTATTCTCGCTTTTGGATGGCCCCGTGAAGCCTCCGCAGGGCATGGGGATGAAGGCTCCCCGTGCCCTGCGGAGGCTTCGCGCAAAGCTAGACCAGCTATCCCAGCGGCTATCCCAGAAGCCAGAACAGCAAGAGGCTATCCCAGAAGCCAGATCCCTCTTGCTGTTCTGGCTTCTGGGATTCAGAATTTTTTTTTTCTTGTTTCCTCCCCCTCCAAACTAGGTGCGTCCTATCATCTGGTGCGTCCTATAGAGCGAAAAATACGGTAGTTATCATACCAAAATGAACAGAGCACTATTCCTTATTGTGGCAATAGTATAATAATGCACTCGGGTGTTGTCAGAGCTGCTTCAAGATCCTAGCTCACAGAGGATCACGCTAGCCAGCGGTCATTAAGTAAAAGTCTTTATTGAGTTACAGTTTCCATTCCCAAGCTGCTGCGTGCAACTCTACGTCTAATGGCTAGATCGGCGAAGCTCCGTCTGAGTCTCCGCCCCTTGTGCACCAACTTGATATCCTAGCCCTGCTCCACCTTTTCCGCCTGACTGCTCTCCTCTGGGTCCCTCTGCCCCCCGGGGTCTCTTCCTTCCGGGATTCTTCTGACGCCGACCCCCCGGAACTCCCTGTCTCCTTGCGCCGGGCTTTAGGACCTGGCTCCCTTTCCTGGCTGCCTACTGCGTCACTTTCCTGTGCATTTGAACTTGGCGCGCGCGCCCAACCTTCCACTTTCCGTCTGACCGTTTCTTCGCTCCCCGATGGAGGTGTGGCCACTCCTGACTCGTGCCCTCCCCCCTGTTGCGAGCTGCCAGCGCTTGATCTCTGGCGCTCCTCCTCTTCCCTGCTCTCTGGCTGTGACGCTGGTCCCGATTTCCAACTGCTCTCCTCTGAGTCCCCTCTGGCTCTATCTTCCTGGGGTGTCCCCCTAGGCTCCCCCCTTGCCCTGACCACTGGTGCTCCTTTCTGTGAATCTTCTGATTCACTGGAAAGACTCGGAGATCTCGGGTCGTCGTCATCACTCATCTTTTCTTCTGCCTCCTCCCCCTCGCTCTCTGTTTCCTCCCTTGCCCTTGCCTCTGCTCCTGAACCCCTGACAGGTGTCTTTCACTTTTTTTATTTAGGAAAGATTGAAATTGCAAAACATCACCAATATGTCACCGTGACAGGACTGACCAGCGCAGGAATGAGGGATGAGATATCTGTGGCTTTTCTGATGGGCACTGCGCCACTTTTCAGATGGACTCCCAACTCCCTTTGGCTCCTGCCATGGTGTCAGGGATGGTGGACATTGCCATGTAACAACAACTAGACGGCCCATCCTTGGCTAAATTAAATGCGTAGTTCCCCATTGGAATGTACTTAAGAGAGAGAAAATAGGAATAAATGGAAATTATGAATGGGTGAGAAATCTTGCTGTCAAATCATACAGAGGACAGACAGGATAATAATAATAATAATAATAATAATAATAATAATAATAATAATAATAATAATAATAATAATAATAATAATAATACTTATTATTTATACCCCGCCCATCTGGCTGGGCTTCCCCAGCCACTCTGGGCGGCTTCCAAAAGAATATTAAAATACTATAATACATCAAACATTAAAAGCTTCCCGAAACAGGGCTGCCTTCAGATGTCTTCTAAAAGCCTGGTAGTTGTTGTTCTCTTTGACATCTGGTGGGAGGGTGTTCCACAGGGAAGGCACCACTACCAAGAAGGCCCTCTGCCTGGTTCCCTGTAACTTGGCTTCTCGCAGTGAGGGAACTGCCAGAAGGCCCTCGGTGCTGGACCTCAGTGTCCGGGTAGAACGATGGGGGTGGAGACGCTCCTTCAGATATACTGGACCAAGACTCGCACATTTCCCGTGCTACTGTCATCATCACCTTGCACTTCCCTGTGTCAGGAGTCCCATGTTTTTCAATGAAACAACATAGTACCAAGGACAGAACTCCTTTTCCTGATAACCCCAGCTCCCAGCAAGTTTCTACCGGTTAAGCTGTGATCTTGCGCTCCAAACTGTGAGCAATGCCTCTTGAAATTTCAGAAGCCTGATGGGTGGCTGAGTAAGAAGGAATAATGGTTAATGGCAGAATTTGATTGCTTGCATAGTTCTATTACTGAGAGAATTGGAATAAACAATGCAAATTTTCTCAAGTTGCATGCGTAAGCATCATTTGAACCTGATTAATGGGCTTGCGCCGTTCCCTCCACATTTTCTCTGGAATCGGCTGCAAGTCACACCAGAAATGTTCCTGGGTATTAGCTGTCTCTTCAGAACCAGGAGCCCAGTTATATATGGGCTGTTTGTAGAACCAAGACGCCTGGATTTCTGGTTAAGCATCCCCTCTGGGTTCTTTCGTGGTATGAGAGGTGGGAGGTGTTGTAGCTAGGCTGTCTAGAGGAGACTCACTCGTCGTAATCGCTGGGTAGTCCCTTCCTCGGGTCTCTGAATCGGGTCCCAAGGGCTTGGCGTGAGGGAATGCAGCAGGGGTGCTACTAGGCCGGGGCAAGTAGCTTGGAGAGTGGATCTTCAGGAAAGTAAATGGTGATGTGGCTCCAAGGAGGTCTACTCTTACGCCCGGCTTGATCGTGCTGGATGCTGGAACGTTTGGAGCCTTCATTGCCAACATGTCTGTTTGCCTCCTGGGGATTTTTGCCATTGTGTGGAGCCGCTGGCTGGGCTGTGAAGAAAATGCAGGAACTGTGAACACGCTGGACTGAACCTTTTATGTTGAGAGTTGTCAAGCAATAGAAGCCAACTTACTCAAACCAACTGGCTCATCAAATCAAGAGTTTGCGTATTAGCAGTTGGATACAGCATGGTGCTGATAACATCCAAGGTTGCAGGTTCAAGCCTCACTGGGGGAAGTTACATATTCTGCATTGCATGGGTTGGACATAATAATAATAATAATAATAATAATAATAATAATAATAATAATAATAATAATTTTTATTTATACCCCGCCCTCCCCAGCCAAGGCCGGGCTCAGGGCGGCTAACAAGCAATAATAAAAATAAGTTGAATGAATGCAACTTAAAAACAAAATTAAAATACAACATTAAAATATTGAAACATTAAAATATTAAAATGTAGCCTCATCGCAGGAGGAAAAGAAAAAAGAAAGAGAGGGAGGGAATCAAACTGGCTCCAAGCCAAAGGCCATGTGGAACAACTCTGTCTTGCAGGCCCTGTGGAAAGAAATAAGATCCCACAGGGCCCTGGTCTCATGAGGCAGAGTGTTCCACCAGACCGGAGCCAGTGTTGAAAAGGCCCTGGCTCTGGTTGAAGCTAATCTAACTTCCTTAGGGCCCGGGACCACTAGGGTGTTGCTATTTATGAACCTTGAGGCTCTCCGTGGGGCAGACCGGGAGAGGTGATGATGATCCTCAGGGTCCCCCCAAACTCTACAATTCTATGATTCCATGATGCAACCTCAGTGCAAATGAGCTGAGGAAATGGAGGTGTGAAATTGAAAAGTCTCCAGCACAAGTCTCTGCCATGAACTCACTTAGATGGACTTAGGCAAGCTATTCTTCTCTCAGCCTTAGCCTCCATTTGCAACAGGGGTGGTAACGTTGATCTGCCTTACAAATAGAATTGCCAAATATTGTAATACGGTGGTACCTCAGGTTAAGTACTTAATTCATTCCGGAGGTCCGTTCTTAACCTGAAACTGTTCTTAACCAGAAGCACCACTTTAGCTAATGGGGGCCCCTGCTGCCGCTGGAGCACGATTTCTGTTCTCATCCTGAAGCAAAGTTCTTAACCCGAGGTACTATTTCTGGGTTAGCGGAGTCTGTAACCTGAAGCGTATGTAACCCGAGGTACCACTGTATACGACTTAAAATCGTTGCTCATTGAAGGAGGGAAAAGCCATCTTTAATATATATCTTTAATTCTGCACGGCAGTAAACACACCAGAAGTAAAATGGCCTCTTAAGTAAGACATTTAACAGTCTCCCTGATTATTAAGTTTCCTTTAACCCTGCAGCCCTTTGTCCACCCTTCTCATACACTGGGATTTGGGGCTGTTGGGAAGAAAATGCTATCAGCCTGTTCTGCTAAGGTATTCTGGAATACAGATAGAATCTACCTATCCCAGCTTGCATACCCCAAGTATATAACACACTTCTCAGGTGTATGGCTCCAGGCCACTCCTGCAGCTAGGAGCAAAGGATAAAGATCTGCTCCAAAGCATTGCTGCTGCGGTTTGAAAGAATTCATCGCTGAGTACAGTATTGTCACCTCAAGAGCTTTTCAGCACATTTTTAGTGCATTATATTCAACCTAACTTCCCACAAGGTGGCACTGTGTTTCTGAGAATACGCTACAGTTTTAAGAGCTGGGATTTTAAGAACAGTACAGCCATACCTCGTTAGGTTTGCTTCACATTGCGGCTTTTCAGGTTACGAACGCGGCAAACCTGGAATGGTTTACTTCCGGGTTCACCGCACGTGCAGAAGCAATCTGCACTCTACTTACGGACTTTTCAGGATGTGAACAGCACCCCTAAACAGATCGCGTTCATAAGTAGAGGTACCACTGTACTTCTCGCTCCAGCACTGCCTTCAATACTGTTCTATTTTTCCCCCCAAATGCTTTTTATTAAATTTTCAAAAAACAAATTTAAATAATACATAAACTCTTACATTCAACATTTTAGTATTTTCTTATTTACCCTGCGCTATATCGCACTCGGACTTCCTTCCTTCCTTGCTTCGACTTTCATAAATTAACATCCACTCTTACAGATTCTTATTTACACTCCATCCACATCACAAGAATTATGTTAAACCTGCTAAAGTTTTTAAACTTCTACAATTATTCCGTATCTACACTACAAATTTACTCCATTCTTCCCTTCAATACTGTTCTAAATCACACTGTGTGGCTTGCGGTTACAGATGCATTACAGATGCATTACAGATGCAGGAAAACAGCCCTCACCATGCTTATTTGCCTTGTCTGAAATACTTTTTAAGTATCTTGTACCTACAGGACCAGGGACGCGGGTGGCGCTGTGGGTTAAACCACAGAGCTTAGGGCTTGCCGATCAGAAGGTCGGCGGTTCAAATCCCCGTGAGGGGTGAGCTCCTGTTGCTCGGTCCCTGCTCCTGCCAACCTAGCAGTTTGAAAGCACGCCAAAGTGCAAGTAGATAAATAGGTACCACTCCAGTGGGAAGGTAAATGGCGTTTCCGTGCACTGCTCTGGTTTGCCAGAAATGGCCTAGTCATGCTGGCCACATGACCCGGAAGCTGTACGCCGGCTCCCTCGGCCAAGAAAGCGAGATGAGTGCCGCAACCCCAGAGTTGAACACGACTGGACCTAATGGTCAGGGGTCCCTTTACCTATGGGACCACCTCTCCTGGTATGCCCCACGGAGGACCTTATGTTCTGCAAATAATAACATCTTGGAGGTCCCAAGCCTCAAGGAGATTAGACTGGCCTTGACCAGAGCCAGGGCCTTTTCGGCCGTGGCCCCGGCCTGGTGGAATACTCTGCCATAAGAGACCAGGCCCTGCGGGATTTGACATTTTTCTGCAGGGCCTTATTATTACTATTACTATTATTATTATTATTATTATTATTATTATTATTATTATTATTATTATTATTATTATGGCCCTCTCAGCAGGGCTTGCTCCCAAGGCTTGCATGCTCCCCACTGGCAAGATGTTTAAAGTCTTACTTCGGATCTGCTCAAATAACATTTGAATTTGGAACACATGACCCCCCCCAAAAAAAAAAATTCCTGGGAAATTTAGTTTTCCCCTCACAGAACCCTTGACAAACTACAGTTCCCAGATTCTTGGTGGGAGTCAATAGCTTTAAATGGATGGTGTCTATCCAGCCATTGTGTGCTCAAATTGCCTTTATCTCCTCACAGGGCAGCAATGGCTACTTTTTGTTTTTCAAGTTGAAAACCTTCCCAGTTTTGCCTTGTTTCCAGGTAGCCCCAACACCTGCCCTCAGTGCTCCATTATTATGTATGCCATCACAATTTTATATCCTGTGCATCGCATTATAAATCACAACACAGTTCTAAGCCCCGTTATGTCCTATTGGTAATTTTCAGTGTAGGTGAAATAATATATCAGGAGCCTTGTATTAAAATAAAAAGTCACCTGTTTAGGAATCTTACAGGCGTAGTTACGAGAAGTGATTTAAAAACAGTTGGACCCAAATCTCAAATTGCTTGATTTTCCCCAACCCGAAGCGAGGGCAGCTGAACAAATATTAAAACGGCGAGGTAGGGATGGATGTTGCTGTGAAACACACGAAGTATTCAGCAAAGTTTTACTCACAGAAGACCCACTGAAATCAGCAGAGATTGCTTAGTGATGTTCATTCGCTTCAGTGGGTCTACTTTGAGTAAAACTTAGTTGAACGCTGCCTCCGCAGGGGGCTGTTCTGGTGACAGGGACATTATTTTCTTATTTTCTTTTTTTCCTTATTATTAAAGATTTTCGTGATTTACTTTCTGACACCCCCCCCCCTTCTCTCTTTCTAATTTCATCTTCCTCCTCACCCAGGAGGCTAGCAAGGGAGGGACAGATCCTGCTCAACTCATGGCCCCTTTTTAAAGTAGGCCAAACAGCAACGTGCCGCATTAAGCCCTTGGGTTGCCCATCCCTGGGCGAGACAAAAACAAGTTTACGGGTAAATTACCAGTCTCGGGAACGTGCAGCGACTTGCCCGGTAGCCTAGGCCACCGCTGCTGTCACTGCTGTCTGCAAAAGGCAGGTGAGCTCCACTCTGTAGGGAAGAGACAGAGGAACAGAAAAGTCAGGATTCATGCCGCCTTCTCCTGATGGATCTGGCATGACGTCTAAAATCTGCAAAACAAGGTACTAGCCCTCATTTTCCCTCCCGTGAGTTTGGGAAAGAAACATCGGTGCTCTTTGATTGCTGCCCCGAGCAAGTGAGCAGTACCGTATTTTTTGCTCTATAAGACTTACCCTTTCCCTCCTAAAAAGTACAGTGGTGCCTCGCAAGACGAAAAAAATCCGTTCTGTGATTCTCTTCGTCTAGCGGTTTTTTCGTCTTGCGAAGCAAGCCCATTGACGGATTAGAGGATTAGCGCTATTAGCGGCTTTTAGCGGCTTATCAGCTTATCGGATCAGCTGATAAGCGGCTTAGCGGCTTAGAAAAAGGGGGGGAGGAAAAAAACCCCGCAGGAACTCGCAAGACATTTTCGTCTTGCGAAGCAAGCCCATAGGAAATTCGTTTTGCGAAGCACCTCCAAAACGGAAAACTCTTGCGAGGCATTCGTCTTGCGGGGCACCACTGTAAGGGGGAATGGGTGTGCGTCTTATGGAGCGAATGCAGGCTGTGCAGCTATCCCAGAAGCCAGAACAGCAAGAGGGATCACTGCTTTCACTGCACAGCGAATCCCTCTTGCTGTTCTGGCTTCTGAGATTCAGAATATTTTTTTTCTTGTTTTCCTCCTCCAAAAACTAGGTGCGTCTTGTGGTCTGGTGCGTCTTACAGAGCGAAAAATACGGTATTTAATGAACATTGGCTTCAACTCTAAGATAGCAGCAGACTTTTAATTTTTAGGAAAGCTTTTCTGGGGGGAGTTTGGAGATTAGCAAACACTTACGCAAAGCTGTTGCGGCAGCATCACCTGTGGGAAAGCGGAAGAAAAGGGAAACATAAAATACTGGTCAACCTTATTTCCCTTTTCTGTCCTGCTAATACTGCCTCCATTTTTGGTATCTGCACCCTGAGGGGGTATTTGCACCTACCACTTCCTAAACAGACCGAAATGCTGCTTTATTTCCCCAGCGCCGCTTGTATTTTTGTGCGTGATTTATTATTTTATGTATTTATGCATCGTTTCCACACACACACCTCTCTCAGGGTGAAGGAGGTATAAGATATAACCAAAACAGTTAAAACCCAAACAGAAAACAGTAACTGGTAAAAGAGATGGGCAGGTTTATCGGTAAAACTGCTCTGTAGGTATGATCTAAGCAGTATCTCGGAATACATTGCAAAATTCCAATTTGCTTTCATTCCAAACTAGCAGCGATTGGTGTAAGAGATTCATTATACCTGCTGCGGGAAAGGTTTGTAGCTGTTGACTCTTGAGACCTGTTGAAGGACAAGGGAAGGAAAGGTTATTTTCATATGTCCATGTTTAAACGGAGGTCTTTTGAGGGCCCTAGGTGCTGACATCAAAAAATCTATATATTTAGCTTTTATTTATTTCTTAAATTTGCATTCCCGCCCTTCATCCGAAGACATCAGGGCAGTTCGCAGCAGAAAAATGCAAGATAAAAATAAGGAGTCTAAGAACGACTGGGGGGTGGAGCTTGCATGCCTTGTGCCGATCAAATTGACCGCGTTGCCTGGGGACTCGCCTTTGCTCAGCGCTTCCCAGCGGAGAGGTGACGGTGGTTTCCCTTGCTGCATCCCCTTTGCCGGGTTGCTGTGCTGTGGGAACCACCGCTTGAGGCTTCGTTTGGCTGCTGGCTGGGCTTTCTGCCTTTGGCTCAGAGGGGCTCAGAAGTCGAACATAACTGTTTCCGGAAAACCCCTTATTTTGGCTGCTGTTCCCTTATTTCCGAGGCTGCTGGTCCCTTATTTTCAAATCTGTAAGTTGACAGCTATGGACAATAGTCTGGCCACTATGGGAGGCGGAAAAAGCTTGAATGGATCAAAGAAAGATAAAAATCTTTGCTATGCAGTTTATCTTATGCATAATTAGGATATTATAAGAGGCGCTATTTCCCTTGATGAAGTGTAATTATACTTGAAGCATGTTTCACAACATCTCTTTTGATGCTGACCTCCACGTTTCGTTAAGGGAGTTAAAGTGCATATTCATTAATGTTAATTAAAAGTTAATTTAATTGTGAATTAAAATTTAATTTTAATGTATTTAATTGCTCGATCGATTAATTTTAATTAAAATTTCAATTCTAATTAAAGTGCGTATTAATTTTAACACAACAGCAGCTGCTGCTGAACTTTGCACTTACCAGTTTTGCATAGTGAGCCCCGTGGGTTGAAACGGGATAGGTTGCCACAATCTGCCCAAGAAATAGAAACAGAATATATGCAAGATGTCAATATGTGGTGATCATTAGGGACAGTGCTATTTTTCTAGAAAAAAGAGGGGCCAGAATAGAGTTCCAGCTGAAAAAAAGCTCTGATTAGGGGCATCCATCCTGCCCAAGGGATTTTGGAATATCTTATGCACCTGGAAAGAGATGGCTGAGCCTTTTTTTTTTTACCAATTAAATGTAAGGAGATAAGGCTCTTTGATGCGTCTTTTAATCCATTTAATCTGGATCTACCCTTTTTCAGAGAAGTTCAGTAAGCAAAAACAAAAAACCTGTAGCTAATTTTTCATTTCCAAAGGAAGACCCCTTTCTTTGCAGATACAGTCGCACTTTAAAAGTCAAACAGAATCCGTTCCAGAAGCCAGTTAAACTTCCAAAATGTTCGGAAACCCAGCTTCTGATTGGCTGCAGGAAGCTCCTGCAGCCAATCGGAAGCCGCGGAAGGCCGGTCAAACGTTCGGCTTCTGAAAATCGTTCGAAAACTGGAACACTGATATCCGGGTTTCGATCATTCAGGAACCAATTTGTTCAGGAGCCAAGGCGTTTGAGATCCAAGGTGTGACTGTATACATTATCATCTTATTAATAATCTTCTTAATCATCTAATTAATAACAGTGTAGCCTGCTGTTCCTGTTAAGGACTTTTAACGATTTCCTACCAACACCGGCCCTACCATTAGACAGTGTGAAGCAGAACCCACAGTCAGTAAATGTTGGAGGAGGTGGGCACATGTACCTTGTGGCCTGCCCTGCACCCCCTAAGTGAGTCTGCTGCCCTCAGGAAGATGCTGTCCTGTTGTCAAGAGGACAATAAAATAATCAGTGAGGTTTATTGACAGGTCGATAAAAAAAATCAGTATGGCGTGAGCAAATTTTTATTCTGAAAGTGAGGCTCGGAGAAAAAAAGTTTCAGCACCACTGGCACAACGTCCAATCACCCATCTCAGAGTCCTACTTGCAAGTAACCATGCTACAGGCTTTGAACTGAAGCATCTCCAGCCCTTGCTCCAATGCTTGATAAGTAAAGGTAAAGGACTCCTGGATGGTTAAGTTCTGTCAAAGGCAACTATGGAGTTGCGGCGCTCATCTCGCTCTCAGGCCGAGGGAGCTGCTGTTTGTCCACAGACAGCTTTCCGGGTCATGTGTCCAGCAAGACTAAACCACTTCTGGCGCAACGGAACACCGTGACGGAAACCAGAGCGCATGGAAACGTCGTTTGCCTTCCCGCCACAGCGGTACCTATTTATCTACTTGCACTGGTGTGCTTTCGAACTGCTGGGTTGGCAGCAGCAGGGACAGAGCAACGGGAGCTCACACCATCACGGGGATTCGAACAACCAACCTTCCGATCGACAAGCATAAGAGGCTCAATGGTTTACCAGGGATCAGCAAACTTTTTCAGCAGGGGGCCGGTCCATTGTCCCTCAGACCTTGTGGGGGGCCGGAGTATATTTTGGAAAGGAAAAAAATGAATGCATTCCTATGCCCCACAAAAAACCCTTTTAAATAAAAGGACACATTCTACTCATGTAAAAATACACTGATTCCCGGACTGTCCGTGGGCCGTATTTAGAAGGCGATTGGTCCAGATCCGGCCCCCGGGCCTTAGTTTGCCGACCCAAAGTTTAGACCACAGTGCCACCCACTTTCCCTTGCTTGATCATTAGGACATATAGGAATCGCAGAGGAAGCTGCCACGTAGCTCAGGTATTGTCTACACCAGGGGTCAGCAACCCGCGGCTCTGGAGACGCATGTGGCTCTTTTACACCTTTGTCGCGGCTCCGGGGCGGATACTAGCGAGGGGAGGAGGCGCATTGTGTGCCCCAACACTCCCCACTGTTTTAAATGTCACAATGGTTTTGCAGCTCCCAGTTTTTTTTCTTCGGTCCAAGTGGCTCTTTTTGTCTTAAAGGTTGCAGACCCCTGGTGTACACTAATAGCAGCTCTCCCGGGTTCTGACTGGACAGGTGTCTCTCCAAGCCCTAACCAGAGATGCTGAGGAGTGAAGCACTGGGGAATACTTACCGCAGGAGAAAGAATAATTCCAATTAGAAAATGCAGGTCCGCGTGATTCATCATTGCGAGGAGCTGTCAACGAAAGAGCAAAGCGGTATTTTGCCATTTTATTGGCTCCCAGTACGTTTCCGATCACAATTCAAAGTGTTGGTGCTGACCTTTAAAGCCCTAAACAGCCTCAGTCCAGTAGGACACTGAGGTCCAGCGCCCAGGGCCTTCTGGTGGTTCCCTCGCTGCGAGAAATGAGGTTACAGGAAACCAGGCAGAGGGCCTTCTTCGTAGTGGCCCCTGCCCTGTGGAACACCCTCCCAGCAGATGTCAAGGCAATAAACAACTACAGTCATACCTCAGGTTAAATGTGCTTCAGGTTGAGCGTTTTCAGGTTACGCTCTGTTACTTCTGGGTTTCGCCGCTCACGCAAACACTCAAAATGACGTCACGCGCATGTGCAGAAGCGGCGAATCTCGACCCGCGGACGCGGGTTGCATTTGTTTCAGGATGCGAACAGGGCTCCGGAACGGATCCCGTTCGCATCCAGAGGTACCACTGTATTTTACTTTTAAAAGACAACTGAAGGCAGCCCTGTTTAGGGAACTTTTTAATGCCTGATGCTATATTGTTTTTAAGATTCAGTTGGAAGCTGCCCAGAGTGGCTGGGGAAACCCAGCCAGATGGACGGGGTATAAATAAAAAATTATTATAATTTTTTATACCGAAGAAGCTGTTCATTGGGCTCAGGAATCTGGGTCTGCGGTTAGGGGGAGAGTTGAGCTCTTCCTGTTGCCCCCTGTTCAATATCACCAAGTGAAATATTTGTAGGAGGGGGGCATATCTGGGTGGCACACTTTCTACCTGGGAGAGTGTTATGTACTGAAGTTCTCACCCTGGGACAGCAGGGGGATACTGTAGATAGTTTTCACTCAGGTCCACACATGCAAATAAGGGGATTGAAAGTGACGTTCAGTGATTGGATAGTTACAGAAAATGGTTACTGTTGCGTTGTAGTGGAGCTCTATATAAACAGGCTGTCTGAACCCTTCAGTTCAGTTCTGTTCTGGACTGTGAATAAACAAGAGCTGTTTGAAGAATCGCTGTGTCGTCTGATATGTTCACCCACAACTTAACCGAGAGCATTCGGCTATTTGCCCCTCCACAGACACACTTGCAGACAGAACTGATGTAGCCTATTTGTTTATTTTGTAACACAAGGAAATCTTGAACAAAAACTGATTTTTTTAAAAAAAGTGGTGTAGCCTGGCAATAATAGCTGTTTACTGTTCCTGTTCCTAGAGGGAACTTGGCACTTGGGGTTTTAAACCTACCAAAAACATCTATTTAATATTTGCCAGTGCTTGTAAACTTGCTTGCTTGTTGGACGGTCGAACCAGTCAGGCAAAGTGGTGGTTTTAACGGAGGGTTGAATGCTTTATGGGTAGAATAGCAAGGTATCGATACATGACTTAACTTCGCTGTGGGCCGACGTTGGGTAAACAATAATGTCTACTATATAATCATAATCAGACAGTTTTGCCTGAGTTAGCCACAAAAGAAGAGCAAATGCCTGTGGAGAAACCAGGAAATAGGACCTGAGAACCAGGGGAAAGATTCCTGGGTTCCCAGAAACTGGTATTCAAAAGTATTGCTGCCTTTGGCATTCCAGGAAGGAACTAATTTGTGCAATTTCTATACTTCTAACATACAATGCACCACCAAGTTTCTCAACATCACTCCCCTTTGTGGCCCACTTTACTAAGAGACATTTCCAACCATGTTTTTAGATGGAGCAGAATATGGGGCAGTGCCCAAATCTTTAACCCTTTAATCTCCTGGGACAGATATTACCAATCTCTTGGTGACAGTTCTGTTCACCCAGCAGCATTCTGACAGATGAAACCGTGCAAAAGAAACCCCTTTATTACAGTCGGGCTGCACAATAAATAAAGTTGGTGTCATGTTAGCAGTCAAGACCTCTCAGTACCAGCCCCCCCCCCCGGAAAACCACTAAATATAAGTACTTAATTTTTAAATCCCCTGTTGTTTTGTGAATGTTACAGGAGGCAATAGGGACGCGGGTGGCACTGTGGGTTAAACCATGGAGCCTAGGACTTGCCGATCAGAAGGTCGGTGGTCCGAATCCCTGCAACGGGGTGAGCTCCTGTTGCTCGGTCCCTGCTCCTGTCAACCTAGCAGTTCAAAAGCACGTCAAAGTGCAAGTAGATAAATAGGTACTGCTCCAGCGGGAAAGTAAACTGTGTTTCTGTGTGCTGCTCTGGTTCGCCAGAAGCGGCTTAGTCATGCTGGCCACATGACCCGGAAGCTGTACGCCAACTCCCTCGGCCAATAAAGCGAGAGGAGTGCCGCAACCCCAGAGTTGGGCATGACTGGACTTAATGGTCAGGGGTCACTTTACCTTTACAGGAGGCAATGGAATCTAGGAGAGTGACTCTCTCTCTGTATTACAACTTTGATTCCCCCAGCCCCTTCTACCACTGCAACCTTTGACAAATGCTTTGTCACATCTTGTTTAAAACATGATAGGTTCATGACCGAAGGCCGCATAAAATGGCTTTGGAGACTAAAACCAAATTATGGGTCACCTGCTGGCATTCCTATCCTAGGACCAAGCATCTTGATATGGTCAATAAAAGGTAAAGGATCCCTGACAGTTAAGTCCAGTCGCAGACAACTCTTGGGTTGTGGTGTTCATCTCGCTTTACAGCCCAAGGGAGCCGGCGTTTGTCTGCAGACAGTTTTTCCGGGTCGTGTGGCCAGCATGACTAAGCCGCTTCTGGTGCAATGGAACATCGAAACTAGAGCAGCGCACCGAAACGCCGTTTGCCTTCCCGCCAGAGCGGTACCTATTTATCTACTTGCACTGGCGTGCTTTCGAACTGCTAGGTTGGCAGGAGCTGGGACTGAGCAACGGGAGCTCACTCTGTCGTGGGGATTCGAACCGCCGACCTTCTGATCGGCAAGCCCAAGAGGCTCAGAGAGCCAGTGTGGTGTAGTAGCTAAGAGTGGTGGACTTGTAATCTGGTGAACTGGGTTCGCTTCCCCGCTCCTCCCCATGCAGCTGCTGGGTGACCTTCTTTGAAGTCTGTCAGCCCCACTCACCTTGCAGAGTGTTTGTTGTGGGGGAGGAAGGGAAAGGAGATTGTGAGCCGCTTTGAGACTCCTTCGGGTAGTGATAAAGCGGGATGTCAAATCCAAACTCTTCTTCTTCTTCAGTGGTTTAGAACACAGTGCCACCCTTGTCCCTAATATGGTCAACAGGTCTCCCTAATTGCCTGTGTTCACCATGCCTGACAATGATGTACCCTGAGGTGTCAAGGGACTTCTGGAAATGTGGAATTAATTTATTCAGGGCAGGGGTCTTTCCCAACATGGAGCTACCCGTTCCATCTGCAGAAAGTGAAGGTGAGCAGAAGCACTGCTGGCTGGAGGCCTGCCAGCAGTAGTCCATGGAAAACACCCAACTGGGGCATCCTGGATTCCATGCCATCTGCACTTCCGTGACTTGAAGCATTGGGACCAATTGCTACACCAGCTCCAAGTTGGCACAGCCCAGAGCAGTCTTTTGCCTGCTTCTCCACCTTACTCCCTGGGAGGAACCAGATGTGACTTTGCCGCCCCATCACCCTCCTGACCAGGGCTTGGATTGCGCAGTTGTTTTTCATTTTCTCACCCTGCTCATTTCACCAGAGAGACCCAAGGCAGCTAACAATCAGTAGTCAAAACAGATTAAAACAAGCATAACCTGTACCTAATTGGTTTTAGAGGTTTGGATATTAAGACCGTGTCTGGACTGATTCTTGGCTGGGAGGTTTTTTTAATGTAACCTGCGCAGGGTGAAGGTTATAATATAAATGTTAAAAAGTAAAGGTAAAGGGAACCCTAACAGTTAAGTCCAGTCGCGAACGACTCTGGGGTTGTGGTGCTCATCTCGCTTTACTGGCCAAGGGAGCCGTTTGTCCGCAGACAGTTTTTCCGGGTCGTGTGGCCAGCATGACTAAGCCGCTTCTGGCAAAGCCAGAGCAGCGCACGGAAACGCCGTTTACCTTCCCGCCGCTATTATTATAGATAATAAATGAAATGTTAAAAAATACCAAACCATACCGAACAATTTCCATATAAATCACAGCAAAATCTAAAATAAAGATACAAAAAAAGAAAAAGAAAAACACCAACAGCAGCAACACCCCCCCCAACAAAATTCGTGCAAACAATTGATATAACACTATTGACATACAGTGGTACCTCAGGTTACATACGCTTCAGGTTACAGACTCCACTAACCCAGAAATAGTGCTTCAGGTTAAGAACTTTGCTTCAGGATGAGAACAGAAATCGTGTTTCTGCGGCGCGGCGGCAGCAGGAGGCCCCATTAGCTAAATTGGTGCTTCAGGTTAAGAACAGTTTCAGGTTAAGTACAGACCTCCGGAACGAATTAAGTACTTAACCTGAGGTACCACTGTACACACATAGAACCACAGAGCTGAACGGGACTGTGAGGGTCATGTAGTCCAACCCCCTTCAATGTAGGAATATTTTGTCTAACCTGGGGCTCAAACCCACAACCTTGAGATTAAGAGTCTCATGCTCTACTAATTGAGCCACTCCAGTTTCACATCTTTGCCAGGAAACGAGGCAGTATCAAATGTTCAAGATCCAGGTGTGTGTAGACAGAAATATAGAAGCTAAATCAGATCCTCGGTCCATTTAGCTCCTTCTGGTCTGCACTGACTGACATGTTAGAAACTTAGCTTTGAGTTCTGTAAGATGCAGTACTGGAGATAGAAAAGAGAGTCACAGACCTGCTACAAACACAAGGCTCTCTTTCTAGTGTGCAAGCAAAATCTAGTGCAATAACCAAATCTCTGCTTACCAAGTGCATCTCTTCCACGGACCCTCAGTAAGGCAGAGCTCTCTTCCCAAAAACTGTCCTCAAACAGATCCACAACATGTTTTCGCCGAAACTCTTGAATTATATTGTTGTTGCACAGTCGCAGCTATTACTGTTGGGCGGGGGCAAGGGGGTGGGGGAACGGGACCCAGCCAATGCGAAGGGCACCTCTAAGCGCTTAAAAATAGCCAAACAACTACCCTAAGTCTAACCACAATATTCCTCATGTAAGGTAGTGTATAATTATCTCCCTGTTTGTTAGAGGTGCACTTTCTTATGTCTGCAGATCAGGATCAAACTGAAGCCCTTCTGAATGGTAGGGAAATCAGCAAGGACTCAAAACATATGAAATCCTAGGCTGCTGTCCTAATGCAGACTCACCTGCTCATAGCTAGACTCCATGGCATAGCTGTCAACTTACAGATTTGAAAATAAGGGACCAGCAGCCTTGAAAATAAGGGACCTGCAGCCTCACCTGTTCCAGGCACTCCAGTCTTCCTGTCCTCCTGCAGTCTGGTCAAACTCATGCTGGTAGCTTCGAGAACACTGCCCAACCAACTTTGTAACCAGAGGTTCAACTGACTAGAATCTGAATCACATGCACCACAAGGCCTATGCAGCCTCAACTTAAGATGGCTCCCTGGTATTGCTTTGCACTGCAAAGTTTGCAGCAGCACGTGCAACAAAATGGCGTCCTCATTCAAAAACCCCCTCAGCTTGCATTAACTAGCCACACACAAGGCATGCAAGCTCCACCCCCCCAGTCGTTCTTAGACTTCTTATTGGATGAGCAACACAGCCAAGCAACACAGTTGGAGCCTCCCTCCTCCCTGGCTGGCAGGGAGGGAGGGAGGGAGAGGAGCTGCTTCCTTTGAAATTTAAGGGACATCATTTAAGGGACATCTATCAATAAGGGACAGCAGCAGGACGTGGCGCTGGAGTAAGGGACTGTCCCTTCAAATAAGGGACACTTGACAGCTATGACTCCATGGTTTGCTGCATAAAAAGGTGAATACTAATCTGAGTGCTCCTATTCAGCGTTCCAGTCTTCCTCTTGTTCTGTCCTCCAGGATATTCTAACATTTTAGGAGCCATTATTATTTCCCAACTAGCACTTATTGTCTATGACTCCTGCAGGCTCACTCCCCATTGCCCTGGTCATGTTGCTTTTATTCCTGCTTTGCCTTTATGCCTCCTTTGGTTTTAAAATACATATTGCTTGTCTGTGTGCATCTGGATTCTCCTAAGCAAGAGGATACCACCCTCTCTATATATTTTTGGTCAGTGCCCCATTTTGGCTCCAGTCCAATCAGCACTGAGATCACTGTTGGAGAAAGCGACAAAAACTCACCTGCGACAAAATGCTGCAGTGCAGTTGTCGCCCCGAAGCTCTGGGGAGCACCAGGATGACAAAGGTAGCTGTGATGCATAGATCACTTCTGCTTATTCTCCAAGCCTATCAGCAATGCTTTATTTCCACGTTCTCTCCCCGTTTTCCATTCCCCCACCCTCCTCAATCAGTCAGTCAATCAATCAATCAATCAATCAATCAGCATTCCATGCTCTTTGCCTATGCTCAGTCCACTTCTTGTTGGGCTGTTGCAGGAGCTGCCCCTTTGGTTCTTTTACCCAAAATATTTTTTTGTACTTCTGCAAACCTTCAAGTTGTCCCCAAGCCTGCTGGGACTTGAGACCACCCTCTTGCCTATGGATTAGCACTTGGAGAATGCTATGGTATATATATATATAGTGTGTGTGTGTGTGTGTGTGTGTGTGTGTGTGTGTGTGTGTGTGATGTGTCTCAGTCTATGATTATTTGTTTGCAAAGTATTTGATAATTATACTTCTTCCCGGGTGTGCTTTTCTGTCATGGGTAAAGTTTTAATTGTCTAAAATCACCTTCTTCTTTCTATGCCCAGGTAGGGTGGACACTTTTCTAGAAATGGGTGGATTTCATATTTGAATCATTGGATTGGGGAAAAAGAGGTGTGCCCCCATCGCTACCCCATGATTAAATTTGAAACTCTCTTTTTTAGACGTATTAAAATCTTTGTGTCCTATGAGTGGTTTTGATAACTCCACTTAACGTTTCACCACCTCCCTCTTTGAGCTTGTCTTCACTGGAGTTAGTTTACCTTGGGCCAAGTTTACATTGGGCCGAACTCGTTGGGGCATTGTGTTGATGCAATGAAAATGTGCATTGTTTAAAAATGTAAACAGCAGCCACTGGAGCAGGGCAGCAAATGGACCACTGGGAGGGGAAGCTACACGCACACACTCCCCACTGCAACCCAAAAATCTCCCCCCTCCAGCTGCTATTTGCATTGGGAGGGAAGGGCCTGTTGGCACAAGAGAAATTCCACCAGTCACAAATGCTGGGAACTGACGTGATTGCGCCCATGTGCATGCCAGTTTACCATGAAGAATAATACCTCTCTTCTTTCCGTTGGCGTTTACTCATTGCCACTATCACTTTTACCTGTGGGCATGCCCTCTTCTGCCATTGGCCAGAGATCCCTTTCTTAAGATTTGAAGTGAGGAGAAAGGTTACGGTTCGCCTCTCCCGAGGTTGATACATTAACTTCCTGGTCTCCTAACAGCAGGGTTTGCTGAGTCAGAGAGGTAAGCCACACCTGTGACTTTAGCTATGAAGGGAGTGCTTTGACAGAGGCGTCCTTGTCGGCTCAAAGCATCCTCCGAACCTAGTTGTTGTTTTGTTCACATGTGCGGATAGAGAGATGGGTAAAAGGGCTGCTTAGCTCCGGATGCTGGGGGCAGCCAAGTCCTTGATTTATTTGTTTCCTCCGTGAGCTCTCTGTTTACTTTTGAAGTCCTTGCAGGAAGTCGGAGCTAAAATAGGTGCAGCTATTTGGGAGTGTGTAATTGCCATGTGGACAGCCTACATTCCTGCTCTGTCTCTTGGGTGGAGAAAGGTTTCTGCTTCTCCTTGGGCCACCGAGGTGGTTGTCCCGGCCAGGCGAGGAGAGTGACTTTTCCTGTCTCCCAGGGGGTCAGTCTTGGCACCACAGGTCTCCTCTGTCCATGCCCAGGAGCCATCTGCAGCCATGCTGAAACAGATCCTAGCAGACATGTACGTGGACCCAGAGCTCCTGGCAGAACTGAGCGAGGAGCAGAAGCAGATCTTGTTCTTCAAGATGAGACAGGAGCAGATCAGAAGGTGGAAGGAAAGAGAAGTCGCGGTTACTTCGCCACAGCCAGCGGTGAAGAAAGGTCAGTGAACGAGCGGCTCTGGTGGTGGCTGGGCATTTGAAATCTAGCGGGAAGAAAATGAGCTGTTGTTGTTGTTATTTGCATTTATTATTGAGATTTCTATTGTGCCCTTCAAGCATGTTTTCTGGGCAAATGAGAATACAGCACAATAAACGGTGAAGCTTTGGGGTAGGGTGTAAGAAAGTACTTCCCTACAGATGGAAGTTAATACCAAGTATTATACAGTGGTACCTCAGGTTAAGTACTTAATTCGTTCCGGAGGTCCGTTCTTAACCTGAAACTGTTCTTAACCTGAGGCACCACTTTAGCTAATGGGGCCTCCTGCTGCCACCATGCCGCCGGAGCACGATTTCTGTTCTTATCCTGAAGCAAAGTTCTTAACCCAAGGTACTATTTCTGGGTTAGCAGAGTCTGTAACCTGAAGCATATGTAACCCGAGGTACCACTGTATGTAAGTCTTTAGATCACTAATAATCATAAGAAGCCTATTATGCAGGTCAGTAGTACTATTACAGAGGTGCCTCGGTTTACATACGCTTCAGGTTACATACGCTTCAGGTTACATACGCTTCAGGTTACAGACTCCGCTAATCAAGATATATTACCTTGGGTTAAGAACTTTGCTTCAGGATGAGAACAGAAATCGTGCAGCGGCAGCAGGAGGCCCCATTAGCTAAAGTGGTGCTTCAGGTTAAGAGCAGTTTCAGGTTAAGATCGGACCTCCGGAACGAATTAAGTTCTTAACTTGAGGTACCACTGTATTCCTAAACTGGAGAGGGGAGAAGTCTGTGTGGATGGAGGGGGGAAGGAAGGCTGAGAGAGAGAGACAGATGGAGACAGCTACAGTTACCCGAGGCCACCTGGTGAGATCATTGCAGAGGTGAGATTTGAGGTGAGGACTTTGCTTCAAACGGCAGCTGTCTCTCCCTCTCACCTCAGTCACTATGCTTCACTAGCTACATTAAATACACAACCATCAGGCTGTTCAGTAAATTTATTTTGAAGTGGTTCAGGTAGGTCCAATTCCTAGTAGATCACTCATAGGGTGAAAATCCTCAGCTGTCGCACACAGCTCTCCTTTCTCATGGAAATGAAATAACTCTGTCTACCTTTCCCCCTTTGTAATTATTATTATTATTATTATTATTATTATTATTATTATTATTATTATTATTATTAATTTATACCCCTCCCATCTGGCTGTTTCCCCAGCCACTCTGTGCAACTTCCAAGAGAATACAGTGGTGCCTCGCAAGACGAAAAGAATCCGTTCTGTGATTCTCTTCGTCTAGCGGTTTTTTTCGTCTTGCGAAGCAAGCCCATTGAAGGATTAGCGGATTAGTGCTATTAGCGGCTTTTAGCGGCTTATCGGATCAGCTGATAAGCGGCTTAGCGGCTTAGAAATAGGGGGGAGGGGGGGAAAACCGCAGGAACTCGCAAGACATTTTCGTCTTGCGAAGCAAGCCCATAGGAGATTCGTTTTGCAAAGCCCCTCCAAAACGGAAAACTCTTTCGTCTAGCGAGTTTTCCGTCTTGCGAGGCATTCGTCTTGCGGGGCACCACTGTATTAAAATACAATAGTATATTAAACATTAAAAGCTTCCCTAAACAGGGCTGCCTTCAGATGTCTTCTAAAAGTCTGGTAGTTATTTTTCTCTTTGACATCTGGTGGGAGGGTGTTCCACAGGGCGGGTGCCACTACCGAGAAGGCCCTCTGCCTGGTTCCCTGTAACTTGGCTTCTTGCAGTGAGGGAACTGCCAGAAGGCCCTGGGCGCTGGACTTCAGTGTCCGGGCAGAACGATGGGGGTGGAGACGCTCCTTCAGGTATACTGGACTGAGGCCGTTTAGGGCTTTAAAGGTCAGCACCAACACTGTGAATTGTGCTCGGAAATGTACTGGGAGCCAGTGTAGGTCTTTCAAGACCGGTGTTATATGGTCTCGGCAGCTGCTCCCAGTCACCAGTCTAGCTGTCTCTATATTATTTGTTAAATTTCTATACCTCCCTTCTCGGAAGATCACAGGGTGGTTGACAATATAAAAGCACAAAAACGCATAACATATTAACAAACTAAAGCAATACCCCTCCCCCAGTTTAAAAGGCCAGATTGTTTAATTAGCCGAAGGCCTGGTTGAAGAGGAATGTTTTCACCAGGCGCCTAAAGGTATGCTACATAGGTGCCCTAGAGAGAGCATTCCACAAATGGGGTACCACCACGAAAAAGGCCCCGCTCTCATGTTGCCACCCTCCAAGCCTCTCATGGAAGAGGCACACAAAGAAGGACTTCAGATGTCCAGGTCGGTTCATATAGATACAGGCAGTCCTTGAGGTATTGCAGTCCTGACCCATTTATGGCTTTATAGGTCGGCACAAGCACTTTGAACTGGGCCTGGAAACGAAATGGAAACCCTTGCAGTCGTACCACCACCACCACCTGGCAATTAATATCTACTCTGAGTAAAACTACCACCCTTGGTTTCTCAGTGGAGCTATCTTGCCCTTCAGTTCTGAAGAACTCCCAGGGTGGCTTACAATGAATGGAATCCAAGTAACAGGAATACAATTGTGTTCATGTCAGAGCATCAGATCAATAACAGTAATAAGGGTAGATAGGTAGCCGTGTTGGTCTGCCATAGTCAAAATAAAAAAATTAAAAATAAGAATATTAAAATTAAAATTAAAAATATCTGAAGAAGTGTGCATGCACACGAAAGCTCATACCAAGAACTAACTTAGTTGGTCTTTTAGGTGCTACTGGAAGGAATTTTTTTATTTTTAGTAATAAGGGTGTGTTTCACTGGAGGAACAGGAAATCCCAGTGATGAAATCAACCATACCATAGGCTCTCGTGCAACGGGCGAGACGGCACTTTTTCCTCTCACACCGTTGGACCCGCTCTCACTTAGATAAATTGCCCCTACCTCACTGAACAATCCTTACCCGAATGATTCTTTTCCTTTCCTCTTAAAATTCTAACCCAGAGTATCCTGCAGGGGGGATATTTAGTAAGTTGGAGTCTCAGACAGGTTTTCTTTAAATAAACAATAAAGATTTATTTAAGGCAAGATAGTATATAACACAAATGGATTACACTTAGGTTACTTCAGGAATGGAGTGCGATTTCACTTTAATTTGCTCTCAGTTGTTTTTGGCATTACAGTGGTACCTCGGGTGAAGTACTTAATTCGTTCCGGAGGTCCGTACTTAACCTGAAACTGTTTTTAACCTGAAGCACCACTTTAGCTAATGGGGCCTCCTGCTGCTGCCGCGCCACCGGAGCACGATTTCTGTTCTCATCCTGAAGCAAAGTTCTTAACCTGAAGCACTATTTCTGGGTTAGCGGAGTCTATAACCTGAAGCGTATTTAACCTGAAGAGTATGTAACCTGAGGTACCACTGTATACGTTTTGTTCCTTTGTACGGTGATACTTTCATTCAGTTACCCACCCCCTTTAACAATCCTGCTCCTGAGGTACTTTAAGTAATAGACCCAGGGGCTCTCCACACCCCATCCCTTCACTGGGTTTTGGGAGTTTCTTCTTTTCCTTGGAAGAATCTCTCCCCTCCAGACTAGATTTGAGTTCCAAGTAGGCTGTTCCTTTCCAGTTCCTACTTCTCCTGGATCAACCTCTGCCTCCCAGTGAAATTCTGGTCTGTTCCTCCTACAGGACATCGCACTCTGTCCTTCACAATACACTCAGAGTGGAAATTGTTTTTTTCTTTCCACCTTTTTCTTGCATTCACTTTTTCCTACCTCAACCTGTTTCCCTACCTATTTCCCCAACCTCTATTCCAACACACTTCAGCCAACTCTCTCCTCATTCTCTCTCCTGGAACCACGGCCATTCACTAACCATTTGCTGGCAGGGAAAGAAAGAAAAAAACGAAACACTTTTTGATCCAACCGGTCCAGCAAAACCAACTTTTTCGCCACATCTCGTTCTCCACTTGGCAAGCTTCCTTATGGTAACTGCAAACCTGCAAACTACCACATCCAAACAAATGTGGGCCATTTTGTGTACATTGCTGGGCTGCTTCCAGATGGGAGATTACTGTGGAAACTGTTTGCATGAAACACACAATGTCATAATCAGCCACTCAGAAGTAAACCTGGTGTGTTCTGGTCAAAGGAACTGGGATAACTAAGGAGCTGGAGAGTCACACACCCCCAATTTATAGAATAAGATCACTGGTGCATCTAACCTAGGCTTGTCTGTTCTGCCAGCCCATCTCAGAAGACAGAGGCAGGTCTTTCCCAGGCCTGTTAAATGAAATTTTTAACTGGCTGCTAGGGGCCAGTTAGGACGCGGGTGGCGCTGCGGGTTAAACCACAGAGCCTAGGACTTGCTGATCAGAAGGTCAGCAGTTCAAATCCCCGCAACGGGGTGAGCTCCCGTTGCTCAGTTCCTGCTCCTGCCCACCTAGCAGTTCGAAAGCACGTCAAAGTGCAAGTAGATAAATAGGTACCACTCCAGCGGGAAGGTAAACGGTTTTCCGTGCACTGCTCTGGTTCGCCAGAAGCGGCTTAGTCATGCTGGCCACATGACCCGGAAGCTGTACGCCGGCTCCCTCGGCCAATAAAGCGAGATGAGCACTGCAACCCCAGAGTCGGTCACGACTGGACCTAATGATTAGGGGTCCCTTTACCTTTAGGTACTGAAAATGGGCTCTCATTATGCCAGCCATGCATTCTGCAAATGAGCTTTGAAAACACACACTCCATCATGGGTTGTGCTGGGATGAGGTCTGTGCAGTAAGGACTGGACTGGGCAGTGTGTTAGCCTAGTCAACACACTGTGTATCATTGCCCTGGCTGGGAGGTCATAGAATCATAGAATCATAGAGTTGGAAGAGACCACAAGGGCCATCGAGTCCAACCCCCTGCCAAGCAGGAAACACCATCAGAGCACTCCTGACATATGGTTGTCAAGCCTCTGCTTAAAGACCTCTAAAGAAGGAGACTCCACCACACTCCTTGGCAGCAAATTCCACTGTCGAACTGTCAGGAAGTTCTTCCTAATGTTTAGGTGGAATCTTCTTTCTTGTAGTTTGGATCCATTGCTCCGTGTCCGCATCTCTGGAGCAGCAGAAGACAACCTTTCTCCCTCCTCTATGTGACATTCTTTTATATATTTGAACATGGCTATCATATCACCCCTTATCCTCCTCTTCTCCAGGCTAAACATGCCCAGCTCCCTTAGCCGTTCCTCATAAGGCATCGTTTCCAGGCCTTTGAGGTCCTTGGATCACGTGCCCCTTCTCATGGGGCCTTCCTACCGAACCTTGTTTTTTGTTTTGCAGTCCATGGGAAATCCGTTCAGTGGAAGCTGGGAGCAGACGGTGACGTCTGGGTGTGGGTGATGGGCGAGCATTCCCTGGACAAGCCATATGACCAGCTCTGCAGTGACCTTCTTGCTGAAAAAGTGAAGCAGCTGTCGCTTCAAGAAGCAGGGGCAATAAGGTTGGTATGGCTTTCCAAACATTCAGAACAATACTCAAAAATCTGGCGCAACCGGTCGGGCCGGCTGGTTTTTCCTGACAGACGAAGGGATCAGGCACTGACTAGTACAAACTGGGAACCTCTCCGTTCAGATGAAAGATTCTCCAAACCATGTTCGCCTTTTAAAGACCTGCTGTGTGAGTGTGAAATCCAGTTCCAAATGCACTTCCCTTGACTACCCAAAATATTAATAGTGTTAAAAGGTTTTTTTGGGGGGGGGAGGAGGAAGGATCCCCTCAACTCCTGGGTGCGAGATGCTCCCCATAATTCCTGGATTTTGTAAAAGTTATAATTAATGGAGGTTTGAATAAACTGTGCCAAACTCTGCTGGATCCAGTTTATGCTGGCATGGCTAGTTGAGTGTGGGTCACTGGAGGAACAAAGCTAATAATGGTCTCACCATTAACCCATCAAAAAAGTCATTAGGAAGAGGAAGACTATGTCGGACAAGGAGGATAGGCTCTGTCCTGTAGCTACGTGTTAGTAGGTGGTGGCAAAAGGGTTTTAAGAAGGGGTCAGCAAACTTTTTCAGCAGGGGGCCAGTCCACTGTCCCTCAGACCTTGTGGGGGGCCAGACTTTATTTTGAAGGGGGGAAATGAACGAATTCCTGTGCCCCGCAAATAACTCAGAGGTGCATTTTAAATAAAAGCACACATTCTACTCATGTAAAAACACGCTGATTCCCAGTCTATCCGTGGGTCGGATTTAGAAGGTGATTGGGCTGGATCCGGCCCCTGGGCCTTAGTTTGCCTACCCATGGTTTTAAGAGTGTAGGATTTCCTTTTGGATGATGTAACTGAACAGGAAAAAAATGTCAGTTCTGCAAGCTGGAGTGGGGAGCCAGAGCATGAGGCAGGGTGTCTGTTTTATGCAGCAGAGAGGGTCAGACATGATGTCTGGGTTCTCTTGAAATCTGAGGCTGGAAGGAACAAGACCCTCTTGGGATGTGGATGCTCTGCAAACACTCCATCAAGGCACAGGTATATATATATAGATGTGCCAAGAAACCATATGTCATAAAGACACCACAGTTTCCACTGTGCCTCATTGTCCCCAAAGGGAACACAGACCCTGGCAAGCTTGCCTGGTACCCCTGGTACCTCTGCACCACTTGGAGACTGGGGTGGAGTTTAACAAAAGAAATAACATGGAAATGGTGTAGTTCTGAGTATGGCTGTCAGTTTCAAGACCTTTATTTCCACTAGCGAAACCCAGAATGGCCATCCTGCATGTCATAGGAACATAGGAACCTGGCAAGCCAGACCAGCTTAATGCTGTCTGCATCGACTGGTAACAGCTCACTAGGGTTTCAGGCAGGGATCACTCCCAACCCTACCTGGAGATGCCAGGGTTTGAACCAGGCACCTTCTACATGCAGAGTGAATGCTTGTCCACTGAGCTACAGCCTCCCTGCCACTGATGCTGGCTGGAAGGCAATAACCTGCCTCTGGCCCTTTTCTGAGATGCGCTGCTACTTTGTAAGTTGGTGAACACACCTATCCAATGGCCCCCATTTACTAAGGCCAGTTCTGATTTTCTGGTACTTGACCCTTTATTTATTTGTTTGCTGAAGACTTCCTGGCTGGTTTTTTAGAGAGCCCTACACTCTTAAAAGGGGCATGGGTGACCCTGTGTTGTAAACCACTGAGCCTTGAGCTTGCCGATCGGAAGGTTGACGGTTCGAATCCCCGCGATGGGGTGAGCTCCTGTTCCTCGGTCCCAGCTCCTGCCAACCTAGCAGTTCAAAAGCACATCAAAGTGCAAGTAGATAAATAGGTACCACTCCAGCGGGAAGGTAAATGGCGTTTCCGTGTGCTGCTCTGGTTCACCAGAAGTGGCTTAGTCCTGCTGGCCACATGACCCAGAAGCTGCACGCCGGCTCCCTCAGCCAGTAAAGCGAGATGAGCGCCACAACCCCAGAGTCGTCCGTGACTGGACCTAACGGTCAGGGGTGCCTTTACCTTTACCTTACACTCATAAAAGGAATGTGGGTGGTGCTGTGGTGTAAACCACTGAGCCTTGGGCTTGCCGACCGGAAGGTCGGTAGTTCAAATCCCCGCAACAGGGTGAGCTCCCGTTGCTCTGTCCCAGCTCCTGCCAACCTAGCAGTTCGAAAGCACATCAAAGTGCAAGTAGATAAATAGGTACCATTCCAGCAGGAAGGAAAATAGTGTTTCCGTGCGCTGCTCTGGTTTTGCCAGAAGCAGCTTAGTCATGCTGGCCACATGACCCGGAAAAACTCTCTGTGGACAAACGTCGGCTCCCTCAGCCAGTAAAGCAAGATGAGCACCGCAACCCCAGAGTCGTTCGCGACTGGACTTAACTGTCAGGGGTCCTTTACTTTACTTTACACTCATAAAATGAAATGGCTTACAGGAATTGTTTAAAACCCTGGTGCACTGCTGTGCCTTCAGGGCAATTTCTTGAAAGCAGGGAGGGAGCCTTTTAAAATGTTGCTAACATGACTTGGTAAGTTGTCCATCTTCAGGTTACTGCTTTCTCCCTATGCCTCTAGGGTTTGAATGTTAGGAATGTGCATGATGGGGGTGTTGAGGGTGGGAGTGCATGTGTTTCGCCTCATCCACATGTACGCACTGCATGCTAATGTGTGTTCAGTGTGGGTACACATAGCATCATCTCCCTGTCATCCCTGCACCACCCAATTTGTTGATCTAAAGCTCATTCTATTTTTTTTTGTTTCGTTTCCCAAAATCCTCTTTTG